>NC_071500.1:34375000-35000000 GCF_028408465.1 Anastrepha ludens
GTGCCACCTCTCGGAGATTTGCGATTGCCTGCTGAGGAGCGACCGCTATTAAAAAAAAAAAACTTTTTCTATCATTTTGGTATTTCATGCATTAAGATTCCTTAGCACTTTCGAATGGTAGTCAGGCACCAACTCAATCGGCTATGGCCACATTTAAGCTAATACTAAATTCAATAATTCAGCTCTAATATGCCCGGCATAACATTTTCGATAACGCGAGTAAGAGTTAAATACAGAGAATTACAGTCTTCAAATAAAATGTAAAAACCCAAAATTGATTTCAATTTTTTTACTAAAAAATATTTATGCAACATATGTCTGGAGATTGCACCAAGGCTAAGCTGACACCGAAAGAAAGTTGTATGCCGATTTTCCAGTCTCTAGGTGTCTTTAAAAAGGCAACATCTTCTGTCATCATTTCGATATGAGTAGAAAAGTGGGTCGAAACTGTCGAAATCGCAATAATTTTAAAAAGCTCCCAAAAGAACGAGCCCAAGACGCGTTCCTATATTTTTGGCAAAATATTACATGCAGACCATACACACACATTTAAGGCATATCAAGCCATAAAACTACATAGCCCAGTTTTTTTTTTAATTCTGATTAAAAAATGTGAAACTAAGATGAAAATTTTAAATTTTTTTTTTTTGAATTTGCACAAATTTGGAATCTTGAATTTACGAATTTTTAAAGGAGAATGAATTATGTTTTCATAGAATATTTATTAGAGAAAGAAATAAATAGAAAGACTTGTCAATGCGTCATGAAATCCAGTGTATTTCTATAACACGATTCAATTATTAAACGAAGTCTCTTACAAGTAATCAGGTTGTGCAATATGGTCACCAAGCTTTTTAAAGATGCTCAGCAATAATGATTGTGATTTTTAACTATTTAGGTATATACAAGTTTACAACAAAAACTGTCCTAGGCCCATACAGATTCTTATCACATACAAATTGTGTTGAAAATTTATTATAGTAAATTCCTATTAACTCTACCAATATTTCTAATATTAAAAAAAAAAAATTTTAATTCGTTTGTTCACGATATGACCGCTAGAAGAGCTTTCTTTTTTTGATTTGAAATTTCATATTTAAGTATTTTTTCCAAGGCCAAAACTAAAATGCGTGCCTAGTACACATTTCATGAAAAGTTTTCGTAAAATTAAACGAGCACTTTAGGGGATTGTAACCCAAATACTGTGTCATCTTATTTTCAAATACTCACATCCTAAAATATCTTTCGCAATCAAGTACTGCGAGTGTGTATATAAGTACATATATCCATTGAGGGACCCCTATCCATCCATAGTTTCACTTCCTGCCATAGTTTGCAAAGTTATTCAAAAATGTCGCTATTATTTCACATTGACATACTAAATTAATCGAGTTAAAGTCAAACTCTAAAAGTTTTACGTACTCGTATATATGGGTATGTATGGATGGATGTTTGAATGTATGTATATAAACGCGCATATACATTTATGGTAGGGAATGTGTGAAAGTCATTATTCCATTGCATACCAAAAAGCAGTAGTTGTGAGTGACCAAAATGAAAGCAACTTGCGCAGTTAAACTTGACGAAAATTCTAATAAAACTGGCAAAATTTGTGAATAAGTTGTGGAAGTTCCGCAAAATTGTAAACGAACAGTTTTTGTTGTTACTTGGCCGTTAGCATACGCGTATATGCGGTGTTGGGTACGCAGAAGTATGATAAATTAGTGTGTCTCGTAAGATAATTGGTTCCACAGAAAATATTTTCTAAAATATGTAAAAATACTTGAAAGCAATAGGAGAGTAGTTAAACTGTTAGACAGTCCTCGCGCCAGATACTATATTCTTTAGCAGTTCACCATATTATCCTAAGCGTTATGAAATATATTCCTTAAGACTGCTTGAGAAAGATTCCCAATGAAGACGACGAAGATGAGATCATCTTCGGGCTTTCGAATAGATGAAGACGTGATGTCAAATGTTGAAGGATGGGAGTAATAGAAATTACTCCACGCAAGGATAAGATTGATGATTTGAAATTGAAATATAATTCCCAAAAGGCAAATCAAACATCAAATTTACTTTGATCAGCTGCCACACATATATTTGACAGATACTAAACACAAAACCTGCAATTTACTAAACTGAATGCGATTTTAGTGAAGAACTGTATGGAAATAATTTATATAATAGAAAATAAATTCAACTGAGTCCATTGCTCGGTACAAGACATCAGAATGCCAGCGATAGCTTATTACGACTGTTCAATTGGGAATGTGAGATCAGAGACGTAAACGAAAAATATTTATATGGATAGTTACGATATGTAGATTTGACAAAGCTGGTTCGACATGCAACATACTCTTCTTCTTGAAGGCGAGATAACCGCTTACGCGATTTTGGTGGAGTTTAACAAGGCTTCTTTTGCTTCTTTCTAGTGCTAACCCATACCAAGTGAAGTCAAGTCCTTCTCCATCTGATCTTTCCAACGCAGAGGAGGTCTTGTTCTTCCTTTGCTACCACCAGCTGGTGCCGCATCGAATAGTTTCAGAGCCGGATCGTTGGTATCCATTCGGACGACAGGACCTAGCCATTGTTCCATCGTCTTATCAACGTGTAACGGGCCAAAACTCGTCAGCAGAATCTTTCTCTCAAACTCGAATGTTTGGATCGTCCAAGCTTCTGCGCCATACGATGGAATGAGCATGACGAGAGCCTTATAAAGCCACGTAGCCGATGGAAAAATCAACTTATTGCGAACGAAGTTTCCGTAAAAAATAATTTCACTACATCCTTCAGCAATATGACCACCAAAGTTCGTCCGATTTAACGTCTTTGGATTATTTTCTGTGGGACTATCTTAAACTCAAAACTATTCACATAAACTTTGTGAACAACCCCGCAACAATTGAAGATTTGAAAAATAATGAGCCACGCGCCATTGCCGGGGTAGAGCCCCAACTTTGCATGAATGCTATCGAAAATTTCAACGAAAGTATTGATATCTGCAAGCGTGCACGCGATGCCTACATGAAGGGCATAATTTAACATTTACCTATAAATTGTAGACGCTCTGCTGCTTGCGTTAATAAACAGATAACATAATTTGTGCTGAAAATGAATTTCAGAAGGAAAATCGAACTTGGCAGACCAATTGATAAATTTATTTAAAACATTGCCAGCGATTTCAGTGTTGCCTTCGCTGCACTACTCAAGCTGCTGAAAAGAGTTTGTAACTTCCTTTTGACTTCTGTACACATCTGTGTTTTTCATTATTACCTTTTTATTAAAGGCTCATTATAATGCCCAGGAGAATTTGCTGGACTGTGCTGGAAGTTTGTTTCTTTCAGCTACTGCTATAAGCGCGCTGCTTTTTCTTTTACAGCTTCAATTGGCAATAAAAAATATTAAGTACCATGCGTAATGAGGAGGCAGACAAATGCGCAAGAAAACGATTTGAGACAGAACTTGGGAAGCTTACAAGCATACATACAAGCGATCTCTGAAATCCATCTAAGTCATCATAGATAGAAGTGAAAGCAGCCACTAATAGCAACCAACAAGAGGTGGAATAATTTAGATTCGTGCATTCACTTTGACCATCGCTGGATGAGAAAATGTTACTGAGCTTTCTGAGGCACTCTAAACCGAGCATAAAGACAATTTCTCTCACTTCTGTCACATGACAGTCGGTTTTCTATCACCAGAACGACTCGAATTTATATCCGGCTCAGGAGTATCGCTTCAGCAGCATTCTCCACATATTTGTTCACACTGCTACAGCAACAGCAATTCCTCGCTTAAATGGAGGTTCTAATCTATTTGCTATATGCTTGCCAGGCTCGGAGCACCCTATAATGATTTCTGTAGATGCGATAGAAATAGAATGCTTAGGGTTTCCTGTGAGAATGTCTATCACTTCATATAATGTACAAATTCTTTGGATAGACAGATTGGCTTCGTCAAGTTATCGAGATGGTTAACGAAAATGTATAGCCGCTTTAATCACACCGGTGGTCATGCCACTAATACTTTCTGTTCGAAAGCGACTTAAAACAACGCAGACGTATTCCAAATTGGGTGCAAGTGGACAAAAATGAAATTGTGATTTTTTGTATATCTATGGCGGCAGCCACAATTACGACTGACCTACTTCGCCGCTTGTTGTCAACTCAACAAAAGTAATGTGACAGACTGCAGACAAATTCTACTGCTTTCTTCTTCTACGCGTGCACATAAAATAATGCGTTGGAAACATGAATCTGGTAAACAAACAGACAAAATAAAAAAAGTACAATCAAAGTCGATAGTAATGGAGAATAAAAATACCAAGGCTATGGCACGACAAATGCGTGAAGAGCATAGACGGAAAAGGAGAAGATAATAACAGGAAAATCATTTGGTTAGAATTACTGTCAAGGTCACTTTTAAAACTGGAAATAATTACATGCTTAAGATTTTTAGTTTTTTTTTTTGTCATAACAGACCATTATTGACATATCTATGGGATATTAGCAAAACAATCTTAGGCGACTTAGCTGAATTAAGCTATTAAGCAGAAAATGTCAGCGTTTTAAAACACAATTTATAAGGCACTTCAAGTTTATTAAGAATACATAATTTTTGTATAAATCAAAGGAATTTTCAAAGATGGTAATGATCCCTATAAAGGGTGATCAATTTGGAGGTATTGGGTTTTAAATTCAAATAAAACAACCGAAATTCAAATTGATTGCGCAATCTTTATTATATTTGTGTAGAACCATTCGTGACATTTATTTTTTAAAGATGGTTGGTTGGTTAGAGTGGTGATTCATCCAGAATCCAACTAGCGCTTCCGCACCATCTTGTAGCCCCATCCTCGCTACCAACTTGTTTACCAGTTATTTACAGCATGACTATATCAAGTACTGGGACACAGTCCTGACACCATTAGCACCACATCATCAGCGTACGCCACCACTTTTAACCCACCTCCATTAAGGTTTATTAAAATTTTGCTGATCACACATAGCCAAAGAAGTGGAGATAATACTCCGCCCCTGTGGAGTGCCCCCATACGGTTAAATGTTAGCCACAATTGCGCTGTACTTCGGCCATCAGTAAAAATCAATTTTGAACCACTCGCTGGAGGACTTCGGTCGGTATTTCGTGAATAACTTTAGTGAAATTTGAATTGAATTTGAAAAGGTCGAGCCAAGGAGCACCAGGAGATTTGGTGGCTCCTAAAACACTCAGGCTAAAAAGCCCATTGTATTTAAAGCTCTGGAAAGGAGGTAGATAGTCAAGGAGGGAGGGAGAAAAGTATCAGGGAAAGAGATAGGAAAGAATAGAGACAGAGATAGAGATAGTTAGTCCTGTGAGAATTTTCCAGATTCTTTGGCAAATCTGTAAATATCCTCCAGTTTTAGAGAACGAATATTACTCATTCTCATGACATCGGAACCCAATACTCGTAGTCGCGCTCTAGCAAAGGCAGGACCCTCACAGAGAAAGTGCTCAGTGCTATCCGCCTCCTCCAAGCATGACAGGCATACCGGGTCCTCGATGATTCCAATGGTGGTCATATGCTGACCCCATGGGTTGTGTCCTGTAATGATGCCGACCATCAACCGAATGTCTTTCCTTCTAAGTTTTAGTAGAAAGTTTGACAGTTTTCTGTTGGTACTTGTCACAAAACACTTTGCAGTTCTGCAGCGTTCCAGACCGGACCATCGCTCTTTATGTAGATTGCCTACATAATCGTTGATCCAATTCTTGATTTCTGTTGGGACTTGTCACAAAACACTTTGCAGTTCTGCAGCATTCCAGACCGGACCATCGCTCTTTATGTAGATTGCCTACATAATCGTTGATCCAATTCTTGATTCCTGCGGGACTGATTCCGATTATTGGATCTGGCCCCTGTGGGGGCACCGCTGATCCACGGTTGGCCAATTCGTCGGCAATTTCGTTTCCTTGAACACCGGAGTGTCCCGGAACCCATATAAGTACAAGCCTGTTTTCTCTTGCGACAGAATTGAGCTTCTTCTTACGTTCTTGAACAATCTTTGAGGTTTGCTTCGCGTTCTCCAGGGCCTTCAATGCAGCCTGACTGTCACTGAAGACTCCAATCTGTTTCCCGCTCCATCTCCTCTCGATTATCCATTCGGCTACTTTTAGGATGGCAAAAACTTCTGTTCGGAAAACAGTTGCCATTCCCCCCATAGCATAGTGATACTTATTACTATCGTTTAAGTACCATCCGGCTCCAGACCCTATTTCAGTCTTGGACCCATCGGTAAAGAAAATATCCGTCAAACCTCCCTGCATGCATTCTGGATTGCTCCGTTGCTCACGCAATGGAAATCTGACATCAAATTTCCTTCCGAATGAAACTGTGGGTATCAGGTAATCTTTAGGTGCCAAAAACAGTGGATACTGCTCCGACAGCAACTTAAAGATTTCTCTGTGTCCCGAAGTTCCATCTTCGTGCCAGAAACCATATTTATGGAGTCTACACATTGTTTTTATTGCTTCCTGTTGTATCTTAAGATCAAGGGGGAGCAAATCAAGCATAGCATTTAGGGCATCACCAGAGGTTGTACTCGTGGCACCCGTGATGCATAAACATACACGTCTTTGCAGCCTGTATAGTTCCCGGATTGTGGACTTAACCATGCTCCGTCGCCACCAGACCACAGAAGCGTAAGTGATGATTGGTCTGATAAGTGCCGTATATATCCATAGGACCACAGCAGGTTTCAGACCCCAAGTTTTGCCAAAGGCTCTACGGCATTGCTGAAAAACCTTCAATGCACGATTCACCTTCAGTGAAACGTGTGTCTCCCAAGTCAGCTTCTTATCCAAGATTACTCCTAGATATTTAACTTCGTTGGAAAGACCAAGTGTCACACCTTTCAGTGTTGGAAGACTGAGTCCCTCTAATTTCCGTTTTCTCGTAAACAAGACTATAGTTGTTTTGTTCGGATTAACGGAAAGACCTTGTCTCATGCACCAATCATCGATTTTGTCAAGAATTCTCTGCACTTTCGTGCAAAGCCTCCTTAAGGATTTATCCGATGTTAGCGCACAGACGTCGTCCGCATATGCTTGGACGTGAAAGCCGAGTTCCTGCATCTCCACTAATAGGGAGTCTACGACGAAGCACCATAGCAGCGGAGAAAGAACACCCCCTTGGGGATATCCTTGCTTGGCCCTGACTGTGATTTGCTCGTCATCGCTCCCACCAGCGGTTAACAGCCTCTCAAAGAGCATGGAGTATATCCATTTTATAATGGCTTGATTAACTCCGTGTCGTTCGGCAGAATAACATATCGAGCCAAAAGTGGCATTGTCAAAAGCCCCCTCAATGTCCTCAAGCACGCCCTTTGTGTAACTTTAGTAATTTTGGCTTCCAGTGCCTAAATTCAAGCTGGTTTATCCACAAAGCATTCAGACTTGACGCACCCCCACAAATAAAACTCGAAAGATGTGATATCACACGACCTTGGTGGCCAATCCACTGGTCCGAAACGAGAGATAAGTTGCCCACCGAAACGACGACGCAGTAATCCATTGTTTCATGAGCTGTATGGCTTCAACTTCCGGCATCAAAACGACGTTTATCACGACGCGATAACTTTCGCCATTCACTGTAACATTGGCTCCAGCCTTGCTTTTGAAAAAATGTGAGCCGGGGGATGTAATCGCTGGTCGTGAATGGCTTTGTGGTGCACTTCAGCTTAGACACAGAAATTTTGCTTATTGAAGTAGCCATTAAGCCAAAAATGGGCCTCATCGCTGAACACCAGCGCATGAGAGCGCAATGAACACTTTTCACAGAGCGTCGATTTTCGTAATATAATTGCACGGTTTGTAAACATTGCTGAAGCGTAAGTGTTTCCACTATGAAATGTCAATGAATAGTGAAAAGATTATGTATTCAGTTTGACAGTAGCCACGCGGGATCTGTCGAAAGAACCCTTTTAAAAAAAATACCATCCTTTAAACTATACACAAATATATTTATATGTAAATGTATTATAAGTACTTCCATGTCAAGTGATCTAAGTATTTTGGGCACTTTCGGTGATTTTTCTGAAACTTGAAGAGTAATAAGAAGTTAACTAAAAATATTTGGAAAAAAAGTTTATTATGTTGAGATTTATCCAATGATGAAAATTTCAGTATAATTTTTACTAAAGCGAAATATATTCATCTTTCTTTTAAGCATTTGTTTATTTTTTATATTTTCCAATTCAATTTCCAGAAAGTTCGACGCCAATGTCCAAAATACTTGACATGGAATCGCTCGGAAGTACATCTAATTCTTATTTACATGATAGAAACGTCCCAAAAAATGCGTGTAAAAAGAGAAATAGGTGAAAATAATATCAACAAATTATTTTTAGAGTTCACTTAAGAATTTTTTCATGCTTGCGCAATTAAATTATTTAAATATATTATACGAAGGGCGAGAGCAAGATCTACCGAGCCTAAGAGACTTTTCCTGAGATTAATTTGATCGTTGAAAAATCTCACTCTATTTGCTGTATGAGATTCAGATAAATTCATAGAATATTGAACATCGTGTTAAAACAAAACATTTCGTACAAAAAAAAAAGAATTTGGTGTATATTCGTATGTATGCAAGCTACTAAGCAAAAATATTGCCATTTTTTCAGTTTTTCCTGTTTTATTAAAATAAAATATTTTATAGTTGTAAAAAAAGACATCCGATTTTATTGTTTTTAACACCACTTTTACAGTCTTTCTGTAAACTGAAATTATTTTTAGCCATTTTTGACTATTCACTTTGGCGTTTTGTTCGCAGATTTACGAGTAAGCATTCACATGTGTGTCAACTTTCATGTACGTGTATTTGTATGCCGCTGTAAGTGTGGAAGGCAACAATTTGGCAAACGCTTCAGTGTCCAGTGCATTTTCAAACTACATAGTTGCGTGAAAATAAAAACTTTGCAAATTCAAAATTTTTATACTGCACTCAGTCTGATTGAAATTTAGGTCAGGCACCAACAATTTTTGTTTGCCAAAAAATTCCTAGCAGCGGGTAGAGAAGCAAGCTAGTTTGATATTATCATATACATAGGTACATATATGGATATATGTATGTACATGGAAGTGTAAAACCAAAGGGCTTTCACCAAATTGAGCAAATGACCTGTCACTCGGGCAAAAGAGTTGCTTAGCTCAAAGCAACTATAAAAAAGTTTTGTTATTCGAAAAGTGCATTTTAATTGCTTTATACTCAATTTTTTACGTATCTAAATCATGTTCGATAGTTATTCTACTTATCGTTCCACTTAGTTTCTAAGAAGCTTTTGTTCATAGACTAAATAAATAATTACATACATTTTTTTATAGACGGACAGATCAAAAATCAACACTAACACCACGTTCGCTGTAGTTAGTCAACAAGGATTGCTTATTTCTGGAGGAGGTTCAAATAACTAACACTGCTCGGTGTTCACAGTGGAAGCAAAGGTCATATACAAAGCAGCGAATTTCGCATAATGTAATAAAGGAAAATTCCTCAGTCATCTACTCATCCAGTCGTCCATTACAGCCATACAAAACATCTTAGTGGGTCAAATAAGACGTACTAATGTTAAGCACAAATAACGTTTTATTTTTTGTTATATTTATTTTTCTCTTTTTATAGGTTATAATTGAATTGCTGCAAATTTATTACGGAACCCTACAGTACAACACAACGCGTTAAAGTTATCGAGTTTTTCTATTCTTATCAACGATCAATTTTTTTAACGCAGCGTAAATATCGGCATATGTCGAATGAAGCGCATTTCCATTTAAATGGTTATGTCAACAAAAAAACTGTAGATTGTGGGGCTCTGAAAATCCAAGGGCAGCACACCAACATCAGTTGCACCCATCTAAATGTACTGTTTGGTGCCGTGTCATGGCCACTAGAGTTATCGGTCCATATTTCTTCGAAAATGAGGATGAAACACCGAAATCGATTTGAGGAGCTTCTTACAAAACATTGATTGAAAACTTTTTGCGGCCAATGGCGGAGCACTATCCTAATTTCTGGTTTCAACAAGATGGAGCAACTACGCAAACTTCTAGGCAAACTATGGACCTGCTGCATAGTAGTAGTAGGTCTTATTTGACCCACCCTGTAGTAGCAAATTTGTTGAAAAAATAACATAAACGAGATCAATAGTATGTGTGTAGCGGGCCATAAAGGCATCCGAGGCAACGAGCGAGCCCGACTTATGCCTGCAACAAGTCCATTGGACCCAGTTTATTCAGAAAATTATTTCCATAGACACATAAAAAGCATATTGGCTCTACTAAACTGGCAGAATAGTATACGTGTGGTAATAACCCATCAGCTGAACATCTTTGAAACGATTGTCGCACCTTATTAAGTTTCAGAAAAAACACTTCGGATCCAACAAACCTTCCGCTCTACTAAAATAAAATAAAATACAAATATACTTAGGCGGCCGCCGTAGCCGAATGGGTTGGTGCGTGACTACCATTCACAATTCACAGAGAGAACGTAGGTTCGAATCTCGGTGAAACACCAAAATTAAGAAAAACATTTTTCTAATAGCGGTCGCCCCTCGGCAGCCAATGGCAAATCTGCCATGAAAAAGCTTCTTATAAAAATATGTGCCGTTCGGAGTCGGCTTAAAACTGTAGGCCCTCTATTTGTGAAACAACATCAAGACGCACACTACGAATAGGAGGAGGAGCTCGGCCAAACACCCAATTATATATATATAACAGTTCGACTTATTATCTCATCTGCCATCTCAAAAGGTGCCTTTCAGTGTTCCGTGTGTTCATGCTTAAGTTCCTAGAGTGGAAGGTTCCAAAATATTTACATATGGCAAGCGCCAGCCAACCAAGTCACTGAGACATAACAACCTGATTGTACCTAAATACAATTCGCTTAATTCGTTCCGACTGTTTTTCGTTATCGCTGCAAGACTATCAACCTGATTCCTGAGTCACTGAAAACTGGACTGAAAAGGAGCAACTTAAAAATGGACGGAAATCCCAGTATCATTGATAAGTTTGGTCTTTCACTACAAGCAATCTACGTGGGAAACTATTTCTGCACCCTCCTGTACCTTAAACTTTAAACTCATTTACTTCGAAACGTCTTTTTTCGGCCTGGTGTTGTCAAAAAACAACTAAAATGCTGTTCAACCGAATCGTCTGAAATTTTAATATAATATGTTGTTTACAATATCAATGGCTATCGCCCGTGTAAGAATTATATTATATATTATTTCAATTATTTCGTATTTCTTATATTAAAAATGTGAAAAAAAAAGATTTTTAGAGTGTCAAATTCAAAACCGCGTCATTTTGTAAATTTTTGCTTTTATTCTAGTACGGGACATAGCTACGGTCAGACTGATTAGTACTTTTTTAGATTTTGTGTTCCAGGTTCAATTTTTCGGGAGGGTCAACTCAGCGCCACTTTTTAAATTATTAAAATTAAAACAAATGTTTTCTAATTTTTGTGTGTAACAGAAATTAAATAAAAAGCCTAAAAAAATTTAAAAATCGGTTTCCACTTTTTTATTGTAAACAAAAATTTCTAAAAATACGCTAAATTTTCCTGCTCTAGACCATCGGGACCCCTTAAGTGATTTTGACAGAGTTTAACAAATCACGAAAGTCGTTTCTCTCTCGTGCTAACCGCCACCAGTTAAACACACCAAGTGAAGTCAAGTGCTTCTCCACTTGCAAATAAGGCGCTTTCCTTCCTCCGCCACCACCAGCTAATACCGCACCACCATTTTGCACTGCCGCATAGACTTTGCAGGTCTAAAGCCACACTGATAAGGCCTAATCAATTGGTTGATGGTGGGCTTCAGCCTTTCACACAATACGCTCGCTAGAACCTTATAGGCGATATTTAGAAGACTAATTCCGCGATAATTGGCACAAATTTCAGGGTCACCCTTCATCTGGATGGTATTTTAGTTGCACAAAATATATAATAACAAATTGAATTGAAAATTCTACCATAGTTATAAGGCAACTCTGTTATATACTTCTACGCGTGTATTTTCACTGCAAGCATCTCTGATTCCAACAATTTTTCAGTAAAACTTTTAGAGCTAGTTTCGTGCTGATAAGCAAATACGCACCGTTCTTGTAAAATGTAAAAATTAGTTTACCCTTAATTTCTTACAGCATTTTGAATCAAACAATCAGCACTTGATTGTTTCAAGCTTTTACGCGGCATAACTGCAAAATTTATAAGTGAAAATATAAACAAAACTTGGCTGACTGCTTTACAAGTTGTTGAAAAGGACGTCTACTGAACTAACTTGCGCTGAGTACTTCAGCTAGAATATCCGACCACTTGCACAATGTGGTGAATACCCTTTAAACTTTTGTGCTTTTGTTTATTCTCTGCAAATACATTTGAATAAAAATTAAATAAATAGGTAATTATGAAACTTTCAAAAAAAGTTACATTGAAAGTTGAATAGAATTATTTAATTGATTCAAAATTTAGAGATATTCATCAGTTATTGGTTTTATTAAACAATTGACGCTTTTATTAGCATACAGTCATTTTAATTGTTTAGTGGACAGCAAACTCAGCGTCAAGTGATGATCGAGATGGCGCTTTACTTCGCAGCTGAATAATATTTTTAAAATTAATTTGATGCACAGATCTAACGACTTTAATTTTCCACAGTTAAATATAAAAAAGTGTTGATTTCTGATTTAAGCTAACTCTGGTAGTTGAATAAAAAAGATATCGAAATTACTTACGTTTACTGTAAATTCATTAGCTTCTTAGGCGCTCGAAATATAAATCAAAACTTGTAAAATTGGAAAAAAGTTTGCTTCCTACTGAAAGTTGATTAAATTTTAAAAATTCAGTCAAATAAATACAACTAAATACGCTGGCCAAGGTAGTGGAATGGGTTAGTGTGTGACAACCATTCGGACTTACTCAGACTAAGTACTATAAAGTATTAAGAAATAATTCAAACTATAGCTTAAAGCTGATGGCCTAGTCGCTAATGCTTTTTAATTTATTGTGATTGTAATTCATTACTTTTCCAATTCTCAAATAAAAAAAAAAAAAAAACAAAAAAAAAAAAAAAAAAAAATTCAAACTATTTTAATTCTTCAAATATATATCTAGCGATAATAAAACGCAAACAAATTATCTGTAATTTTATGACAATTTGAAATAACTCCACTTTTGTGCAAATGGGTGAAAAAGCAGAATTGAAGTGCGAGTGATTCATTTTCAAAGAACGATAGCAGAGTAAAAGGTAAATACTTTTTGAAAAACAAAAAATATTATATTTTCATGGAGTCGATATACTCATATTTCTCGTCGGATATTCAATTTTCCGCTTTTCAACCGCTTTCTATACTTTACAACTAGTTTTTATAAATAGCTCCGTAAAAAACCGAAATTTTAAACTTCTTTTAATATTTTTTATTATTTCGTGAAACATTCTTTTCAATTCGCACAGTAAAGGGTTAAATTCGCACACATAATTCTAAAAACCTCTATGTGTCATACGACTTCTAAAAATATTATTCTACTTGACAGTATATGTGTACCAGTATATAAATGTACGATGCAGTATAAATAAAAAATCAACGTATTTAATGAAAACCAAATCAAAATTTATACGCCAATCTAACATAGGTATCATTTTCCATTTTAACACACAAAAATTGCATTTCCTCTGTCGATTTTTTCTTTACATATTCGATTTGCAATGAAAAGAACCAAATAACGACAGTGATAAAAATCCTTATTTTGGAAGGTTTATCAGCAACAGTTATTTGAAATTCCACTAGTGTTTAAACTAACAATTAATAGGACCCGGTGGTGTAGAGATTAAAAAAAAAAAAACATTTTTTTTTTTGATATTTTGAAAGTATAAAGGGTTTTCCAAACAGAGGTGTTGTTTCGATATTTAACGAAAAGTGTTATTTTTTAATATAAATGGTCGGATGTTTATTTCATTATAAAGAGAAAGGTATGCCGTTAATAGTGGAAAATAACATCGGGCGTATGACCACCAAGACCACGCTTACAGGACAATATTCTTTTCATGAAATTTTCGATAACCGAATTGCAAAGGGATCACCTCTTCGAGAGATAACACAGTCCGGAAACTTTTCTCATAAAAGATCAGTGGTTTCGTTGCTTGTGTGGCACGTAGCGCCGTATTGTTGAAAATAAACGTTGTCCAGATGAATACCATCTATCGTTAATCATCTCTTGATAGCGCAATACTATTCATATACTGTGAAAATTTCATACCTAAATTATGAATATTATAGCTTCTGCAGCCCATTAACATTCCGCGAGAGAGAAAAAAGATAATAACCTTTCTCCGGATCTTACTCCAACCGATTACCACTCGGTGTGACACCATATAAGGGTGTTTTCTTCGAAAACAAATAAGCCCTTCAAAACTAGCTTAACAACTTCTTGGACACCAGACCAGGTGATTTTTAGCGAAGCGGCATCAACAAATTTGTCGAAAGGCAGAGACTGGAAAAGGTTTGTTTAAAACGGTCATATCTGGTGACGAATCATGAGTATACGGTTATGACATCGAAACCAAAACCCAATTGTCCCAATGGAAGAGTCTAGGAGAGCCAAGAGTCGATAGCGGAAAATCGCTGAACACGCAAAACGCTTATTTTATTTATACCTCTCACAAACAAACTAAAAATGTGTTATTGCTAAAACCGTGAACATATCTTTGCGACGCGTGTACCAACAAATAAATAATAATACTTGAAAGACGAATGTAGGCAGGCCGCGAAATTGGAAAATTAACCTTATTTTTTCAACAAACCTCTTATGTGAAGTGAAAAGTAATCTTTAATTTGAGCTGATATGTCTACCTCACATCATACAGAGACTTATGAATCTAGCGCCCTTTGTTTATAAAAATGGATGTAACAATAATTTAATTTCTTTTAACGCAATAAAGCGCATTTTGCTTTCGAAATACAGGGTGCGCCCTCTTTTACGTCGATATGAAAACATTGAATAACTTTGAAAAAAAAACCTGATTTGTATAAGTGTATAAGTGTATAAGTATTTTTATTTGATTCGGTTATTTTCAATTTATTAAAACTATTTTTTGAATACAATATCAATCAAGTGGCCACCTTTATTAGCAATCACAAGCTGCGATCTTTTTTCAGCGTTTGTCATCACCTTGTCAAGCATTGCAGGTTTTATAGCGTCGATTTCGCCACGAATGTTTGCCTTAAGCTGGTCAATAGTCTGCGGCTTATTGGCGTAAGCCTTACTTTTCAGATAACCCCACAAAAAGAAGTCCTGGGGGTTAAGTCAGGTGATCTGGGGGGACAGTTGATGTCGCCTCTTTGTTGACACTAGACGTTCCGGGAATTTTCGTTGCAGAAATTCAATTGTTGCATTCGCAGTGTGGCATGGCACGCCGTCTTGTTTAAACCAGTAACTGTCTAAACCTTTTTCACGCATTCGCGGGCAGACATAATGAGCCAACATCCATTGATATCGGTTTCCATCGACCGTTTCGTTTAATCGGTAAAAATATGGCCCAATGATGGTTTTTGCGCAAATGCCGGCCCAAACAGTTACTTTTCGGTGATGCAATGGCGTTTCATGGGTCTCGTGTGGATTCTCAGTTCCCCAAATGCAGCAGTTTTGTTTATTCACGCTGACAGAGAAGTTAAAAAGTGTAAGTCATTAAAATTGAGTTCAGTGTCAACCATTCGCGCGGCTGTTTGGCCACATTCCAAGCGACGTGAATGTTCTGTCGGCAATATACTTTGTGTCAGTTGCACTCTACACGGAAATAAACTTAAATTATCCTTCAAAATGCGCTGCATTGTGGTTTCACTGACGCCAAAATGTTGAGCGCGTTGACGATAGGACACTGTTGGCACCTGAGCAACGCTCTCCCTCACTGCTTCAACAAGTTCATTAGAACGTCTTAGTCGTTGATGAACAGCATGTTGACGATCTCCTACTGTCCCGAGCTCAAAAAAATTCGTCACCAAACAACGAATAGTATTGTCAGATGATGGGTGTTTGCCGCGATACTCTTTGCGATATGCGCGTTAAGTTAGAACAACAGAACGAATATTTCCGAGGTATAGCGTCACTATTTCACAGCGCTTTTTCGGTGTAAACCGATCCATGGTTGAAATTGTACTGAATTGACGCATAGAAAACTTGTATGTTGAAGTCGATCGGTTGCTAAATAACAAAGATATTTAGCGTTTACATACCGACATAGCAGATGGCGCACCCTGTATATTTTCATTCTCTGTGCCTACTAAACTTTTCAAATTTTGTATGCACCAAAGCTGCATTCAATAATTTATATCAATTAAGTGACTGGCTAATGGAGCTCCACTTAGTTGAGGGAGGGCAAGAGGGCGACTGGCAAATGTATTTCCAATTAATAAGTAATTTACATTTATGGCAACCTTGAAGTACACACTACAATTTCATTCTGCTCCATTTCCCTGGCAGTTCATTTAGCTTGCGAAATTCCAAATGCAACAATCAGAAGAAATAACAAAAAAAAGAATTGACCAACCTGCAACACTTTCCGCCAAAAATCGAAAAGGCAATAGCATTCCAACGCACTGGTAGTAGTTGCCAACTGTTGCCATGGCAGAAATAAGAAATTCAATGAGGTTAAAAATTACCATTTACCAAAGTGCCATCATTTCGTACAATATTCTTAAAAGCAAAAAAAATAAAGCGAGTCATAGTAGTACAATGCAATTATTGTATAAAACTTTATAGCGATACCGTTGCACTCGACGGTATTATGGAGTAAATAGTAGCAATAGCAACAATAAAAGCAACATCAGCACTTACCGCTCATCAAAATCAACAGCAGCAGAAAACGCGTCTCACAGCTGAAACTGCGCGCCATCAACGCCATATTGTTCGTCGACATCGTGTGACAATGGATGGATGTGTATGGTGGACTGATGGGACGCGGGGAGGCAAGTTAATACAATTGGAAAGTGAACACTGTAATTTCGCGCAGTTTGAAGTTGTTACACAGAATATTATGCACAACAAAAGTCGCGTCTTGCGTTCTCTACTTTTTCCGCTTTTTCTTCTTCGTAGTTTTCCTCTTTTTCTTTTACTATTAATTTATTTAGCTCCCTTTATTTGTTTAGCTACTTTTATTTAGTTTTACTTTTAGCAACTGCTTGCACTCACTTCCTCAATGTGCTTCGATTTGCTATGACGCGTGGGAGGCGTCAGTGTGGCATTGCGTTCATTTAGCTAATTGCGATAAGTAAGTATCACTTTTACTTCCACTTCTCTTCAATTTTAAACCTTTTAATATCCTTTATCTAGTTGACTTTAGTTGAAAAGCAACGTTCGTGGCAACGATCCGCTGAAAATGCACGGAGAGGAAAAAGTGATTAATTTAGGTGAGTATTTAAAGTTTTTTTAAAACTATTGTTTTTAAATTCTTTCAATACAAACTATAATAAGAAATAACTATATGTGTTAATATAAAAATTTTTCGCTGCTGCCATACGCAAGTCGAAATATGATGCAAGCCATTGATAGCCAATTTGGTTAAATCTAGCAAGTACAAGCACACACACACACGTATTACCCACACATTCTTAGTGCACGCTCACAAAAAAGGTGAATAAAGAAATGAACATAGAATAAAACAAAGTTTGCTTTTATGTACAATAATATGACCTGCACACGAGGGCTGCTACTTCTGTTTTGAAAAAGGAAAATAATAAAAAAAATTATAGTTGAAAATACTTCGATTGCTTTCAAAATATTGTCCATTAAGGTACTTGACCACCTTGGAAAGCTAAAAAGTACAACATATTCAATAATTTTTTTTTCATGTTCTGTATAATATATTAAAATAAATTTTTTTTTAAATTTTTATTTAGAGCTTATATAATACAAAAAAAAAATTGATTTATTAAAATTTCTTTTTTTAACATATATCCAGGAGGCGCCAAAGTCGAGGCCTGAAGAAAATCATGTCTTGCGGCGGACAGTTAATCTTAGAAATGGTAATTCTAAAACAAAAGAGAGAAACAAAATTTTCAAAAGGAAGGTTCCTTGCGTGAGAATTTACCACAAACTGACAAAAAAAAAAAATAATAAAAAAATGGCGGATGTTTGAAAAAAAGTTAAGAAAACACCCCTGTTTTTCACAATGTTATGCTTAAAAAGCAATACTTTATTAACTTTTTTTTTGCAAAATGTGGTAAATTGGCATACAAAACATCTTAACAAATAAAACAAGACCAAAATCATTAAAATCGGCTAAGCAGTTTCGGAGATAAAGTGTCCGCCATTCCAAAAAAAGTAATTTCTGGAAAAACGCGTTTAAAGTTAAAACTTGCTATTTTCTTTCAGCTGAGTCAGCAAGTAATGAGTGCAGGATGCGCCTGCACATTTTCACTGATTTCACTTTGTTAAAATTCGAATTTGAAAAAACAGTTTCAGGTGATGATTTTTAAAAGTATAAGGATTGAAAAAATGTAAAAAAAAAAATTTTATTTTTTGAAACTTATAAGGTGGTCAAGTACCTTAAGCTCAACTTATTTTAGCAAGCATTTGAGACAATTTTCGAAGCACTTTTTCCACACCAATTGAGGCAAATTGACCCTGGTTATAGTACCAATTTGAATTTTGACTTCCAACAATAGTTTTAAACTTTATCTTTCGTGATAAATAGTTTTCTTTATCTGTGTTTTCTGTGTCGATAAAAAAGTTTTCTTTTAACAGCGGTCACTCCTCGGCAGGCAATGGCCAACCTCCAAGTGTATTTCTGCCTTGAAAAAGCTCCTCACAAAAAACCATCTACCAACGTAGGCAGAGAAAAAACTGTAGGTTGCCGCATTTGTGCGGATGGACACCATGAATAGGAGAAGGAGCTCTGCCAAACATGCAACAAAGTAAGAGCTAATTATATATATATTTTTATTTATTTATTTTATTTACAGAGTAGACAAAAATGCAAAGAAATACAAGCCAAATTTGGCAGCTGAAATATTAGCTAAATTTAAATATTTTTTTTAATCATATCTAGAAAACGGTAAATCGAGCATGAATTATAGACTCGAAGAGCGCGAACAATAGATGCATTATTCGCAAATTTAGTCTTAATGTTTCCCCATTAAGAAGGTGAAAAATGCGAAGACCTCTTTGTAGAACATTCAAGCTTATCTGCACAAGCAGCTCTGAACAGTCCACGAACCCTGAAATAAAACGAAACACTGAAATGAACAAAAGGGAAGACCTCTTTGTAGAACATTCAAGCTTATCTGCACAAGCAGATCTGAACAGTCCACGAACCCTGAAATAAAACGAAACACTGAAATGAACAAAAGTGACAGGAATGTCCTTCTCTTTTCGAGAGATTTTAAATTAATTTGCCGAGAATTAAAAGATGGAACAGGGGAGTCAAAGCCTGTTTAAGGAATATTTTTTGAACACGCTTTCTTCTATCGAAAGTTGGTCGTTAGTCTTCAAACGATAACAGTTTACTTTAAAATATTTAGAAAAACAAGATCCACCAGTTACAAAACCAAGTTGGCTTGGGTTAAATTAAAAGCTTAATCGCAAAATAAATGTAATCCTTTACAATGCATTCCAGCAGTTTAGAGATGCTTGATAGCTTGGAAATCGGCCAATAATTATGAATATCATTTTTTCTTCCGTTTTTAAAATCAGGTGTTATTATTGTAAATTTCCACTCATTTAAAAAGTGCTCGTAGACGGAGATTTGTTAAAAATAATCTCAAAAGGAATTATCAACGCTGGACAATTCTTGTGCAATAAGCTATAAGATGAGTAAATAACCAAAATTTAAAAATGCAGATATCTTGCATGAAAGGTCAGGGGGCCAAAGATCAGGCGAGGCATCATTTGACAACGATCATTGTGGGACGGTTTAGTTAGAATTTTTTGAAAATGTGCGGATATGGTGTTTTATAGCCTATTTAATTTTGCTCAAATAAAGTGCAAGTTTCAACTGGCTCAAAAATCGCGTTGATTTTGGGGAATTTTTTTTAATGGCGGTATTGGGTGTGTTCTTTCATAAAAAGGAAGGCAATCGTTAAAATTCAATGGGTTATAAAACTGCATACTCGAACAAGATCAATGCACGCATTGTCATGATGTAGACTGATTTATCTTTAGCGATTTGTTTCCCTTTCTCCGAACGTTTTTCGTAATACTAGTAGTGGCGTACCTTTCCTAGCTGACCCTTCTCCATTTCTTTACTGAAATCGTGGCGACATATAAAATTATTCCGAAATAATAGGCAACCAATTTCTAAGGCGCGGACACGTGCTTATTTGATTTCACTCTCGTTAGTTTCCCACAGGAAAAAATCCTTGTCACGATCTCATATTAAAAGTCTTTTGAAGCACTTTGACTGAATTTGCTAGCAATTTGTTCACAAATCAATACGAAACTTTTTTCATCAATTGTATAATTATGTGGTACTCAAAGCAAATAAATATTTTTGACGTCAAAATATTCATGCCTCAATCCCGCCTTATGTCATATTACGACTAATGGAGCTCCACTTAGTTGAGGGAGGGCAAGAGGGCGACTGGCAAATGTATTTCCAATTAATAAGTAATTTACATTTATGGCAACCTTGAAGTACACACTACAATTTCATTCTGCTCCATTTCCCTGGCAGTTCATTTAGCTTGCGAAATTCCAAATGCAACAATCAGAAGAAATAACAAAAAAAAGAATTGACCAACCTGCAACACTTTCCGCCAAAAATCGAAAAGGCAATAGCATTCCAACGCACTGGTAGTAGTTGCCAACTGTTGCCATGGCAGAAATAAGAAATTCAATGAGGTTAAAAATTACCATTTACCAAAGTGCCATCATTTCGTACAATATTCTTAAAAGCAAAAAAAATAAAGCGAGTCATAGTAGTACAATGCAATTATTGTATAAAACTTTATAGCGATACCGTTGCACTCGACGGTATTATGGAGTAAATAGTAGCAATAGCAACAATAAAAGCAACATCAGCACTTACCGCTCATCAAAATCAACAGCAGCAGAAAACGCGTCTCACAGCTGAAACTGCGCGCCATCAACGCCATATTGTTCGTCGACATCGTGTGACAATGGATGGATGTGTATGGTGGACTGATGGGACGCGGGGAGGCAAGTTAATACAATTGGAAAGTGAACACTGTAATTTCGCGCAGTTTGAAGTTGTTACACAGAATATTATGCACAACAAAAGTCGCGTCTTGCGTTCTCTACTTTTTCCGCTTTTTCTTCTTCGTAGTTTTCCTCTTTTTCTTTTACTATTAATTTATTTAGCTCCCTTTATTTGTTTAGCTACTTTTATTTAGTTTTACTTTTAGCAACTGCTTGCACTCACTTCCTCAATGTGCTTCGATTTGCTATGACGCGTGGGAGGCGTCAGTGTGGCATTGCGTTCATTTAGCTAATTGCGATAAGTAAGTATCACTTTTACTTCCACTTCTCTTCAATTTTAAACCTTTTAATATCCTTTATCTAGTTGACTTTAGTTGAAAAGCAACGTTCGTGGCAACGATCCGCTGAAAATGCACGGAGAGGAAAAAGTGATTAATTTAGGTGAGTATTTAAAGTTTTTTTAAAACTATTGTTTTTAAATTCTTTCAATACAAACTATAATAAGAAATAACTATATGTGTTAATATAAAAATTTTTCGCTGCTGCCATACGCAAGTCGAAATATGATGCAAGCCATTGATAGCCAATTTGGTTAAATCTAGCAAGTACAAGCACACACACACACGTATTACCCACACATTCTTAGTGCACGCTCACAAAAAAGGTGAATAAAGAAATGAACATAGAATAAAACAAAGTTTGCTTTTATGTACAATAATATGACCTGCACACGAGGGCTGCTACTTCTGTTTTGAAAAAGGAAAATAATAAAAAAAATTATAGTTGAAAATACTTCGATTGCTTTCAAAATATTGTCCATTAAGGTACTTGACCACCTTGGAAAGCTAAAAAGTACAACATATTCAATAATTTTTTTTTCATGTTCTGTATAATATATTAAAATAAATTTTTTTTTAAATTTTTATTTAGAGCTTATATAATACAAAAAAAAAATTGATTTATTAAAATTTCTTTTTTTAACATATATCCAGGAGGCGCCAAAGTCGAGGCCTGAAGAAAATCATGTCTTGCGGCGGACAGTTAATCTTAGAAATGGTAATTCTAAAACAAAAGAGAGAAACAAAATTTTCAAAAGGAAGGTTCCTTGCGTGAGAATTTACCACAAACTGACAAAAAAAAAAAATAATAAAAAAATGGCGGATGTTTGAAAAAAAGTTAAGAAAACACCCCTGTTTTTCACAATGTTATGCTTAAAAAGCAATACTTTATTAACTTTTTTTTTGCAAAATGTGGTAAATTGGCATACAAAACATCTTAACAAATAAAACAAGACCAAAATCATTAAAATCGGCTAAGCAGTTTCGGAGATAAAGTGTCCGCCATTCCAAAAAAAGTAATTTCTGGAAAAACGCGTTTAAAGTTAAAACTTGCTATTTTCTTTCAGCTGAGTCAGCAAGTAATGAGTGCAGGATGCGCCTGCACATTTTCACTGATTTCACTTTGTTAAAATTCGAATTTGAAAAAACAGTTTCAGGTGATGATTTTTAAAAGTATAAGGATTGAAAAAATGTAAAAAAAAAAATTTTATTTTTTGAAACTTATAAGGTGGTCAAGTACCTTAAGCTCAACTTATTTTAGCAAGCATTTGAGACAATTTTCGAAGCACTTTTTCCACACCAATTGAGGCAAATTGACCCTGGTTATAGTACCAATTTGAATTTTGACTTCCAACAATAGTTTTAAACTTTACCTTTCGTGATAAATAGTTTTCTTTATCTGTGTTTTCTGTGTCGATAAAAAAGTTTTCTTTTAACAGCGGTCACTCCTCGGCAGGCAATGGCCAACCTCCAAGTGTATTTCTGCCTTGAAAAAGCTCCTCACAAAAAACCATCTACCAACGTAGGCAGAGAAAAAACTGTAGGTTGCCGCATTTGTGCGGATGGACACCATGAATAGGAGAAGGAGCTCTGCCAAACATGCAACAAAGTAAGAGCTAATTATATATATATTTTTATTTATTTATTTTATTTACAGAGTAGACAAAAATGCAAAGAAATACAAGCCAAATTTGGCAGCTGAAATATTAGCTAAATTTAAATATTTTTTTTAATCATATCTAGAAAACGGTAAATCGAGCATGAATTATAGACTCGAAGAGCGCGAACAATAGATGCATTATTCGCAAATTTAGTCTTAATGTTTCCCCATTAAGAAGGTGAAAAATGCGAAGACCTCTTTGTAGAACATTCAAGCTTATCTGCACAAGCAGCTCTGAACAGTCCACGAACCCTGAAATAAAACGAAACACTGAAATGAACAAAAGGGAAGACCTCTTTGTAGAACATTCAAGCTTATCTGCACAAGCAGATCTGAACAGTCCACGAACCCTGAAATAAAACGAAACACTGAAATGAACAAAAGTGACAGGAATGTCCTTCTCTTTTCGAGAGATTTTAAATTAATTTGCCGAGAATTAAAAGATGGAACAGGGGAGTCAAAGCCTGTTTAAGGAATATTTTTTGAACACGCTTTCTTCTATCGAAAGTTGGTCGTTAGTCTTCAAACGATAACAGTTTACTTTAAAATATTTAGAAAAACAAGATCCACCAGTTACAAAACCAAGTTGGCTTGGGTTAAATTAAAAGCTTAATCGCAAAATAAATGTAATCCTTTACAATGCATTCCAGCAGTTTAGAGATGCTTGATAGCTTGGAAATCGGCCAATAATTATGAATATCATTTTTTCTTCCGTTTTTAAAATCAGGTGTTATTATTGTAAATTTCCACTCATTTAAAAAGTGCTCGTAGACGGAGATTTGTTAAAAATAATCTCAAAAGGAATTATCAACGCTGGACAATTCTTGTGCAATAAGCTATAAGATGAGTAAATAACCAAAATTTAAAAATGCAGATATCTTGCATGAAAGGTCAGGGGGCCAAAGATCAGGCGAGGCATCATTTGACAACGATCATTGTGGGACGGTTTAGTTAGAATTTTTTGAAAATGTGCGGATATGGTGTTTTATAGCCTATTTAATTTTGCTCAAATAAAGTGCAAGTTTCAACTGGCTCAAAAATCGCGTTGATTTTGGGGAATTTTTTTTAATGGCGGTATTGGGTGTGTTCTTTCATAAAAAGGAAGGCAATCGTTAAAATTCAATGGGTTATAAAACTGCATACTCGAACAAGATCAATGCACGCATTGTCATGATGTAGACTGATTTATCTTTAGCGATTTGTTTCCCTTTCTCCGAACGTTTTTCGTAATACTAGTAGTGGCGTACCTTTCCTAGCTGACCCTTCTCCATTTCTTTACTGAAATCGTGGCGACATATAAAATTATTCCGAAATAATAGGCAACCAATTTCTAAGGCGCGGACACGTGCTTATTTGATTTCACTCTCGTTAGTTTCCCACAGGAAAAAATCCTTGTCACGATCTCATATTAAAAGTCTTTTGAAGCACTTTGACTGAATTTGCTAGCAATTTGTTCACAAATCAATACGAAACTTTTTTCATCAATTGTATAATTATGTGGTACTCAAAGCAAATAAATATTTTTGACGTCAAAATATTCATGCCTCAATCCCGCCTTATGTCATATTACGACCATTCGATATCTGGTTACGCACATCACTGATTTTTTTCATATTGTAGTGAAGTGGGATGGCAATAAAATTCAGGAAGCCACTGAAACGACCAGTGACTAAAGGTCGTTCTTCATCGCCAATCGAAGCGATTTTATTGACATACTATTATATTTGAATTTTGTTTTGATCCATGTCGAAAGACATGAAAAATCTACGCTTAAAAAATTCGACATCTTTTTTTTCAAAGAAGCAAGTTTCAGGCACCTTCAAGCAACACAAATAGCATCCATTCGATAAAATATTCTACATACGAAGAGCATTGAAAGTATTAAAGTTCACACCGATGTTGTCTTATATCAAAATAAAAGTAGAACCCTCGCAAGAGAATAATTCGCATTTTATAATATAAAATTTGTTAGCATACCGCCGCATTTTTTTTGGCATGCATATGTAGCGAATATTTTATTGGCCAAAATAATTAGTTTAAAATTCCAATAGAGAAAATTGCTTACCAAAAATGCCGGAAACAATCTCGCACTCACTCAATTCACCCGCCAGCTGAAGGCTGAGCTTGCAGTGTTGTGTAGCCGGAATATATTTATTCATTATAGTAAGCAAATAAATAATTCATCCATATTTAAAAAAATCAATTATGGGGTTACATACGTCCAGCAGCGCCAAAACTGCGCTAAAAAAACAGTTTTTAGAAAGGATAAAATATAAATAAATGTACACAAATTTTAAACACTGTTTATTAGTATTTAAACTTCATAAAAAAATGTATTTTAATTTTTCTTTACAAAAATGAGTATGTAAAAAATCACGAGACCCAAAGTACAATGAAAAAAAGTAAGCTTGTTTGAGAGTAAAGGAGTGCCCACATACTGTACAGAATTTACTGATTTACGATCCTCCTAGCTAGCTCATCAGCCATATCATTTTCAGGAATCTTTTTGTGTCTAGAGTCCCTGACAACTTTCGTGATGCACTGCTTAGCCAGCTCATTTAGAATATTTCTACATTCAAGTGCTTAAGACTAATCGCTAGAAAAAACAAGAGAAGGAAACTCTTCTCCCCTCAAGGTATAAGAACTATATAGTAAAGTAATCTACAACAATTATTTGTGAGGTATTTATGTTTGCTCCAGCTCCACAGAATTTTGGCTCACGTATATAAGCATTAATTAGCGGATCATCACCTCCTGTCTTATCGATACCGAAACAGCAGTTCAATTGATTTAAACATTTGAAATCACCTGCATCACATCTCTGACAAAAGATAAAAGAAAAAAGAATAATGGAAGTAGAACTCAATAAAAGTTTGGATAATAAGTTCTAAAGTGACCATGAAAGTAATATGTCTTCTACGGTGTATGATCTACCAGCAAAGAATATTCTCAGGCCCAAAAAGAACTTCCCAACAGTACGGAAATAATAAACACTTCAACTTTTAAGGACGATCTTATGCCAATAGTTTCATTTGGAAGGAAATTTGATGTCAAATCCAGAGTGCATTTAAAGAAATCTCCAGATATTTTCTTTACCGATGGGTCCAAGAGTGAAATTGATTCTGCAGCCAGATAGTACTCAAACTATAGTAATGAGCATCATTACGCTATGGAAGGAATGGCAACTGTTTCCCTAACCGAAATTTTTGCCATTCTTAAAGTAGCAGAGGGGATAATTGAAAGGGGATAGAGCGGGAAACAGATTGGAGTTTTTAGTGACAATCAGGCCGCACTGACGGCCCTGGAGAAAACAAAACAAATCTCAAAGAGTGTAATGTAAGCAGAAGCTTAACTCTGTTGCAGGAAAGAATAAGCTTGTACTTGGATCTGTTCCAGGACACCGCGGTGTTAAAGGAATTGAATTGGCCAACTGCGGACCAACGATTACCTCACAAGCAACAGAGCCAATAGTCGGAATCAGTTCTATAGGAGTCATAAATTGGACAAGCGATTATGTATGCAGTTTACTTATACATAAAGAGCGATGACCCAGTCTAGAACGTTGTAGAACTGCAAAGTGTTTTGTGACAAGCCCGAAAAGAAAACTGACGAACTTTCTTCTAAAACTTTTTCAGAAAACACGTTCGGTTGATGGTCTGTATTATTATAGCACACTTCACATGGGGTCAACATATGACCACCATTGGAACCATAGGGGCCTGATTTGCCTGTCTTGCTCAGAGGAGGCGGATGGCACTGAAAATTTTCTCAATGAGTGTTCTGACTTTGCGAGAGCAATGCTACGAATTTTGCCGCCGATGTCATGAGAACGAGTAAGATTCGTTATCTCAAACTGAGACTTTCAGATTTGCCAGAGAATCTGGAAAATTTTCCATTATATCTCTTTCTCTCTCTCACTTCTCTCCTCTCCTGCTTAATTATCAACTCTTTCACTTTCCGGAGATTCGAGTACAATGGACTTTTTAGCCTGAGTGGTGTAGGAGTTACCATTCTCTCGGTGCTTCTTGGCTTGCCTTTTTCAAATTTCATTTCAAACACTGCAAAAATTTATTCGCTTCAAGCGATAATTATAACCTGAGGTTGGCCTACAAAATATTATATTAACGCTTCAAATTTAATTTCAGTTCTATTGCAAAGCCCTCTGCTGTATTTACGAAAAAACGTCCTTCGTTTTAAATATTTGATTTATTAAAAAACAGGTTTGTTAGTTGAAGTCACGAAAAGCTATTGTGAAATTATAGCTTTTTTAAGGAAAATGTCTTCGAACCATACTTTATTAACACACTGTAGATATATCGGTATGGGCAAAAGCTCATGTAAATATCACACTCAGGTAACTAGGCATCCATTAGAGCGAAAAGTAATATATTAACAAATCGTTTTCGAATGACGCACGCGTTTGACTTACAAATTACGTTGCCAACTTTTTGGCCCATTTCTCCATTTTTTCCCATTTGCCGCATTCTTTTATTTTTGCGATTTGACTGATTTGTTTACTTTTTGTCTGCTTCCTGGCTTTCGTTCGCTATGGCTCAAAATGACAGAGAAAATGTGCAAGCAAACCAGATTTTAAAAATCTATTTACTTGAAAAATTAGAGGATTTTAGAGTGGTTCCTGTGCATACTAACGAAGATGTAGATGGAAATACTTAAACTTTCTATGAAAGGTGAATGTTGGCAATTTGAGGTAAATGCAAAAAATGTGAATGGAAAATCAATTTTCCTATGCTACGGAAGTGAAGTTAATTGAATAGAGATTTGAAGAGTTGTTTACACATAGATTTGATTGAAATTCAACAAACTTCTAAGCAGAAGAGCGAGTAGAGTAACTGCGGGTATTGTGGTATACCCATTTTATTTTCGTCTATAAAATCGTTAAATTTTATTTGATTTGAATGAAAATTTATCAATAATATGCTACTGTTATTAAGTTCAAATAAACCTAGCTTCAAAAGCCTTAGATCCGCGAGTTTCAGAAATATTTAAGAAAGTACTGCAAAAGACGGAAACAAGCCCTGGATGAAATTGGCGGGTAATGTGGTATACCTTATTCTGGTAATGTGGTATAGTATACCACATTACCCGCATATGATGCCTTTAATAATAAGTCAGTTACTTTGGATTGATAACTAAAATTTTATTGCGAACCATTTAAAAAAGGAATATGAAATGAATTAAAACATATTGAACAAAAATATTTTAAGCTTCAAATAACAAAAAACGCAACAATAAAATTCATATCACTTGTAAGAGTATTACTTACAAGAATCGCAAAGAAAAATAGCACTTCGATTGGGAATACACTTTTCGTGGGCCCAAATTTGTTCGCATTGCAGACAAGAGGTCCAAGGCTTCATTATTATATCCTGCCCATAAATTTTGCCACAGTAGTTGCAAGAGGATTCTTTTGTTGGTGGAACACCTGGAAACTCCTCTTCACTGTCACTTGAGTGCGAGCCAACAAACGATTTGGTAGAAATATTTTTTTTATTAGAGGGTTGTGGGGATGGATTAACCGGAGCATTGCGTTTCCTGTTAATGCTTTCAATGCTCAAATTACACTTATAAGGCGAAGTTGTTAAAACAGTTGCCTTTGTTTTCCGGCCTCTCCGATTAGGTGGAGGATCTCGTAGCTTTGGTGGTGGAGATATTTCTCAGGGAGTAACGAGTCCTCGGCTTGTGCTTGCTTCTATAAACAAATTAAATAGCGTTCCTAAAATTTCCATAGATTTTATTGCGAAACTTACGAATTTCAGGCTCAATTTCCATGGCTGATGCGCTTGGGGTTTCTTCTGTCGTTGAATTTATGGTTTCCAACTGGATCCTCTGAGATCTAGCAAGATTTTTTATATTTAACTGAATTGTACCTGATGATGATGAGTTCCCAGCTATAAAATCTGAATCCGTGAAAATATGTTTGTCAAACGGATAAATCCCCGTGGCTTTAAAACCATTTATTGCAATTTCTCCAGTTTGAACCCTCAAATAAGCCTTAGTAAATAGTCCAGCGATATCAAAATGTGTAACTTTTCTGCCCTGTTCACGCATAAATCGTCTTATTTCGTCATTATAGTACTTCTTAAAAGGTCCCATAAAAGCCTTATCCAACGGTTGAAGTTTGTGTGTTGAATGGGGTGGCAAAGAAAGTATAGTCACATTGTGTTCGCGAGCTAGATCAATAACTTCTATATTGCGTGTGTGGCTATAATGCCCATCTAATATAAGAAGCAGAGGTTCAGACGGAGATGGTTTCGTTACGCTTAAAAAATGTCTGAACCATTTCGTGAAGATGGGAATCTGAACCCATCCAGACAAATGGGAGCGTCTTTCATTAGAAGAGGGTTATGGTTTTTTCGTGGAAAGATGAAAATTGGTGGTACGAAACCACCTCCTGCGCTCATGCAAGTGATGACTGTAACAAGCGATCCTCGCTCAGCTGAAGTCATTGTTCCAATCTGTTTTTTTCCATTCCGAGCGATTATTTGTGCCTGCTGCGAAGGAACTACTGATATTCCGGTTTCGTCAACGTTCCAGATTCGAGTAGGCGGAAAATTATGTTTTGCGTTTTCTTCTTCCAGCAATTTGAAAAATATATCAACATTTTCTCGAGAAAAACCACGTGCACGGTCGACGCTTGTTTCAGTTGGCTTTCGAAAACTCAGAACATTTCGGTGTCGGTTACAGAAGCCTTTTAGCCAATCCTTGCCAGCGCACTCTTTAATAACGGAGAACTTATTGGGAATGTTGTTTTTTGTGGCAATTTGATAACACAATGACCGCACGTCTGCGCGTGTTAGTCCCCAGTACCTTGACTCCATTTCTAGTAAATATTTAACTAAGTCATTTTCAATTTCCGCTGTTAAAATCAGAGCCCGGCCAAGTTTAGTTGTCAACAGCTCCTCGATGGATTTCTCGCTTCTTGACATGCGCTGCAGAGTGGTATGGGGGACACTAAATGTCTTGGAAGCCAAGAGAATACCCATTTCACCTTTTCTAACCGCTTGGATAGCTTTTTTCATATCCTCTGCTTTCCATTTTCGTATTTCACCTTTCTTCGGCATTTTTTTGATCGAGAGGGTAATATGGTCACTATACCACTTTAGCCACCTTTACCTATACCACAATAGCCGCATTAGAGTTTGAACAAATTAATTTTGAATAATTAAATAACGATCAAATATACAAAAACATTGCTTATATGCTTCACTAGTATTAAACTCACTTATTACTTCCCGATGAATAAATGCCAGAAATTTTCCACTGAGCACAAAAAAATGCCAACCACACGACCACGCGATTTTTTTACAACTGACTCACTGTATGCCTTTCAAAACACAAATCAAATCACGCGTTCTTAAGATTCTGAGAATGCCGAAATATCTAACTTGGTCCCGTTATTTCCACGACTTTAGTTTTCGAATAAAGCTGCTATACCACATTACCCGCCTATACCACAATACCCGCAGTTACCCTATACAATGCCTTGCAGATAGGGATGTAATCAGTGTCAAAAGAGTAATTCCTATGTTACACCGAACAATACTTAAGGAAGGCTTTACTTTTCACTTAGACGGTCTTAGAGACTTAATGCTTGTAAACGGTTATTGTGATTCTCACTTCTGCAAAGCTCTTCCAGGAATTGGCAAAGACCTTTCTGAGCCATTTGAAACGAAGCGAGGTTTCAGACAAGACGATTCCTTGACATATCCCTTTTTTCAATTTGATGATGAATAATGTTATTCGCGCCACCAACATCGACATCATCGGCACTATTTTCTATAAAAGTGGGCAACTTTCTCCAGTCTCGAAAGAGAATCCCGTCGAGTGGGTCTTGGGTAAACGAGGGCAAGACGCGTATTGGACAACTTGTGGCGATTGACAATTACAAGTGCGGCGTAGTCAAGGACTTTGTCTACCTAGGATCCAGCATTAACACCATCGAAAACATCAGCGAAACATAACTCTTGCCACGAGTTGTTTCTTTGGGTTGGGTAGACAAATGAAAAGCAGAGCTCTCTCTCGATACTCGAAAAAAGCTCTATCAATCACTAGTCCTACCGGTCTTACTGTATAGCGCTGAGTACTGGGCATTGACGAGCACCGATGGGTAGTTATTAGAAGCTTTCGAATGATTTCCCGAACTTCCGCCCCTTAGATTAACTGTTTTCTTTTTATTGGAAAAAATGTTGCTAACTGCTTTATTTTTGGTATTCACTGTAATCAAAATTTAAGATGGAATTCTAAGTTGCATGCTTTGGTTTCAGTTTATTCACATGGAAAATCTCCCTATTACTTTTTAATTATTGATGGTTGTATTAATTTTATATTTTTAATGTATTTCACATAAGTATTCAGAAATTGGCGTAAAATCGAATTGGCTTAACATTTCGATTTTTTTATTTTCTTGAAGTTTAATAATTAATTATAAAAAATGATGAATTCGGCAGTTTTCAATTTAATATCAGTGATTATTTATGAGCCATCAACATAAAAAAGACTCAAAGACACTTACATAGGTAAAATATGTATGCGTAATAATCTCTAATATTTATATGTAGATAAATATTAATTCAAAAATGCATATGCGAAAGAAAAAGTATATGGTATTTGTTTATACTTTTCCATGCATTACCACTACAGCTTTTATTTTGAAGCGGACGTTTTAAAAGCTTTGCATGCATTAATTCCTGATGTTCTGACAAATATGTGGAATTTGTGAACTGAAATATGCAAGCATAGACTGAGCGGAATGTCCTTAAAGCGGGAAATAAAATAATTATTTTTCTTGTTTACATAGTACCAATTTTTATGACCATATGATTCAGAGCGATATTTGTTGATGTGTGTTACTTGTTTTGAAAATAGTTTTCATCCTAGAAGCAGATAGAAATATTACGGCGCAAGATGCAAAGAATAAAGTGGTTGTCTTCCCGGCCACAATTAAAATATTTAAAGTACATATTAAATAACAGCAATAAGCATTCACTTCTTCTTCTGGACTTCTTTCACTCTTTCTCTCATAAGTTAAAAGTTTCAGCAGTAGGTTTTACAAGGTTAATGGGGGGATGAAGCCTATGGCTATACACATTTGTTAACACAAGTGTGAGGCACTCAATACGAAAGAAGAGGTTACATGCTAAACAGCTGGTGGTCGCTGGACTTGGCATATGCACATCCTACCTACACCAGCATCACTTTCATTATAAATATAAAACCGTTACTTGTATCTACCAAAATACTCATAATGAAAAGCGGAATCAACTTAACCATGTCTGCCAGTCCTGGGGCCTGTGGACCGGATGAAAAAATAAAATAAATAATTGGCGCGTTCACTTCAGTTAGGTGTTTGGCCGAGCTCCTCCTCCTAGTTACAAAGCACGTCAAAGTCTACAGAAAATATAAAAAACAAACAAATGTTTCCTTAAAATTTGCAACGACTTTTCTTTTTCAATTTTATGCTATTTTTTTATATGGCATTTACCTCGTGAACGAACAGTGAAGGAATGTGTGCAGTTATGATCATTTGAAGTAGAAGCAGTAGAGTCAACAGTGGAGGTTATATCTGCCTCAAGTTCTGATTATAGCGGTGATTACGGCAGAAGAAGTATTGTTCTATTTATGTACCAAATACTTGTATAACAGAAAACATTAAAAATCCTTTCTTTCTCCTTTTTAAATAAAAGTTATTCCCAAGAATAATTTTTTGCCTTTTCTCATAACTTTTATTTTCGATTATTTTCCTTTTATCTTGCCAAATACGAGTTATTCTTAAAACACATTTTTTGCTGTGCCTTTTTTACCTTTGCAGTGCCTTCATTTTTTTCAGTACTCTGCGAGGAGCTCCCCATCAAGCTCAAGTTTTGGCTGCCGGACTACATACGGAGGTAGCCGCAGGCAAAGATGATGCGGATTGGTTGCTTACTTCTGTAACTACTGGGAGAGAGTTAAACATTTGCCCCGACAGTCAAGTGGTGCTTAGGGGACTAGGTTCGTTGTTGGCGCTTTTGAAATTATTTGAATAGTGCCTGATTTCTCTGTCGATTGCATCCGAATACTTCGATATTATGCCCATTTGGGTTTCTGATGATCACAGTGGCGTAGCGGAAAACTATTGCACTGATGAGCTACTTTGACAAGGGGCCATCGATACGATTTTCCCGCGAAATTACAGGATTGAGATTCCCTTGAGAATCTGTGATCTGCTTTTGTAAAGATAGGCTTCGCGTAAACGCAGCGAGCGCTGGGTTAGTGCGCACGGGTGCACCACGTGAAGATCGGAGGCGCTCTTAAGAACTGCTAAGGCTATTATGTATGTCCGTTAGGTATCCATGCGGTGAGACTTCGGAATACTTTAAGTCCTTTCTGCACCAGCTGACTGGAGGGTGAGGTGGAATCGTCTCAGCACATTATCCTCAGTATTCCTGCTCTCGCCCCTTCAGATATCTTGGCTCTCACTTTTTTGCCACATCTGCGGATATAGCAGGTTTAGATATTACATATCTGGTGAATTTCAGGGTCGTCATTCACCTCTAATACAAAGCTCCTTCTCTATTTTTTTACCTCTTGTTTGTTCGTCTCCCTCTGTACGAGTTAAATCCCTTATAGATATGCATTATAAGTATGCATAATAATACCAATACTAATAAAGTTGGTTTTATTTTATCAAGTAAATATAAAAAAAATTCAAATTTTCACTCTTCACTTTTATTTTTTTTAAATGGTCATCATTTGCTTTTACGCAGGCCTTCAAATGGCTATGCCATTCAGCTTTTGCAGCACGCAGGGTTTCAATGGATATTGACGTCACTGCTCGAACCAAAGATTGTTTGAGACTCTCCAAATTTCCCTAAGGTCATTGACGGGCCTTCTTCTCCAATTCTGACCACAAACTCTAGAGTCTAGACCAATGGACTTAGATCTAGTACTTCTGCAGACATGAACCCAGAAATATTGTGATTTACCCACTGATAGGTGATTTTTGCTTTATGGACTGGAGCGAAATCTTGCGTGAAGATACAACGCTCTTTATTGAAAAAAGTAATGCTCAATTGCTTCATCATGCCTTAACTTAACCTCTTTTTCGCAGAAATGAAGAGATGTAATGTCTTTGCAAGACACTCGCCACCAAACCATTACAGAGGTTGGATGGTGGCCACGAACAACATTTTTTGCATTTTTAAGCAGAGATTTTGTTGTTTTGCTTATTAAAAACTTGTTCAACAGTGAAAATTTTCTCATCTGTGAAATGAATATTTTCATGGCCGTTGGCCGCGTGCCACCGAAGAGGCTGCTTGCATCTGTCGAGTCTAATTTTCTTCACGCGCGTTGTCAAAAGATAACCAGTTGAGCGAAGGAAGGCTTTCATGTAGAGCTCATTGCTAATTAGTCTTTACATCGATCTGGTCGATACATTAATTTCCCTGGACATGATTTTCTGCTAATAAGCCGCCGTAACCTAATGGGATGGTGCGTGACTACCATTCGGAAGTCACAGAGAGAACGTAGGTTCGAATCGCGGTGAAACACCAAAATTAAGAAAAACATTTTTCTAATAGCGGTCGTCTCTCGGCAGGCAATGGCAAACCTCCGAGTGTATTTCTGCCATGAAAAAGCTTCTCATAAAAAATATCTGCCGTTCGGAGTCGGCTTGAAACTGTAGGTCCCTCCATTTGTGGAATAACATCAAGACGTGCACCACAAATTCGAGGAGGAGCTCGGCCAAACATCCACAAAGGGTGTACGCGCCAATTTTATATATATATGTATTGTATATATAATAAGATTTCTACGAATTATTTCTCGAACAGCTTTAATGGCTGAACTGGTTCGAACCACGCGAGGGCGACCACTTCTTTTTCTGTCTGTCCCTTCAAACGTTTCGGAAAAACAACCCATTGTTCGGTAAACAATCAATCTCATCTCTGCAATGCGATTTTCCTTAGCTCCTCATTCCATTGTTAGCAAGCGAAATTTGCCACGAAACTGACTATAATTTATGAGTAGACAATGTATACGAGCAAAAGCAAAAATAGCGAACTTTTTCCGCGAATTTGTTTTCGCCACATTCTTTGTAAAATTTGTCACAGAATTTATGGCAAGACTAAGTACATACAATTACATGGCTCACAAGGTCAATCGTATGTTTAGAGGACTTAAAACTACAACCATTTATTCTTTCACTATGTAAAAATGTATAATATGACACGTGCTATAGCTTGTGAATATCCTAAATAAATTTTTAGTCGTTTAAACTTTACGTCTTACAACTGTACGACACTTATGACACCCCGATTGTATTTTACAAATACCCAGAAACGAAATTGTTCTATGACCAAGTTAAAAACAAAAAACCAAGTATAAAAGATATGAGTAATAAACAAAAAATTGCATTGTAGATAACTCTTTAAAAAGCGCAATACTTATTTCTGGTAGGAAACAATTATTAGAGGAGCTAAATTTTATTTCTGCAATATAACAATTACAACAGTTGTTTGCCCAAATTTTACCACAATGGACGGTTTCTTATCAACGCTCTAGTGCGCTCTCCTGTTTTCCAACAGGACAGCCATACAACCCAACCCAGCATTTCATACCGAATCGAATAATGAACCTACTACTCGTAAGTCCTGCATAAAGATAATCGGCTTAAGCAGAACCTTCAATAGATCACATGGAAAATACTCGTATGTCTTACATTTTCCGCTTGAAAACTTTACTTTATAATGGAACTAGTTTTTCGCTATCGAATAAAATTTTATAGAGACCAGATCTACGCAATTGCATTTAGAACAAAAGCCATCAGATGGCGAGCAGGAACTCCAACCAGTCGTGATTCCAATTTCACTAAACATGTTTCTTGTTAGGAACTAGTAAACTTTATTTGATTGCACTCGCATAGGACAAATATATGAGTACATACATACATATGTATATGAGTAGGATATTTTGTGGTAGTTACATTTAAATAAATGGAACTTTCCTAAACAAAATGTTACATTATTCATGTGTTAGTTTCCATTACAGAACTTTAAAGCGCACAAACATATTTGCAGCAAGAATTTATGGTCATAAATCTAACAAAAAATATGCTAACAAATATGAAAGAATGCATGAACTTTGCGCACTTTTGTATTTTGCTTTCAGCAGACATAGTAGCGCCACACGTTCTACACTCACAAATATTTCAGCCTCAAAAAATAGCATTGCAAACGCAAGGCAAGTCCCCCAATTCTACACACCAGCTTAAAAAAAATTTTGTAATGCTTCTATACCATTTGTATGTATGAATGCAAGCTTGTTATGTCTGAGGTTAGGAGAATTGTTTGGAATTGTATCTGTAAAACATCTTTGTTTTTTTCGCGATATGAATAATTAAGACAATTTTGTACATGTGTGGAATGTCAGCATTGAAAGAGGACAAAAAAATATATATGTAAAGTACATATTTGAATAGGCAGCCTGTGCAATAGGCAATGTGTGCAAATTGTATGGTTTCGGTAGGCAATGCTCAAATAAGTCTTTCAGTACTGGCCTTTATACTAATATAGTATCTACTTTTTTGTAAATAATACTAATCAAATATTTTTGCCGATAGAAAAATAGTATTTGTCAAGTTTTTGTTATTATGATACAACGTAAGTGCCGAAAATATTGTCTGGAAAGAAGAAATTCATTAGTTTTGCGTAAAATTTTTCGGAAAATGGCTGAAAACGGTTTTATGGTCGATCTTTAACTCCTGGTCAATTTCGAATATTTCTGTGATTTTCTTTAGCATCAAAAATGCCTGAGCGGAATCTAGAAAATCAAAATTGCACGTAGATGGCTGGTAAAGTATCTGCACCATGAAAACCATTTACAATTTCAGAGGCCTGGCTTACATATTCACATTTCCGCACTTATCAAAGAAAAACTGTAAAATGTACCGAATTTTTTCTTTGTTACTTACATTGTTAAGACCCTGTAACTCATAAAGAAAGAAACAAAAAGCAGCAAACGAACTTTTTAAGTGTCTTTGACATTTTTTAAGTATCACTTTGACAACGAAATTAAACGGTAAATTGATCAGTACTTTACATGATATTGATCGCAAATCAATACCAATAAATCCGACGCTGGAATGAATAGCACTTTATAGTACGCACAAGCACCAGCCAGGACACAAAATAAGCGCCAAAAACTAGGCACCAAAAAAAAAACGCCGAAAAAATTGGAACCACGAAACGCCGCAAACAGGTGGCACCAAGGAAATATAACGCCAAAAGGTAGGCACCAAAAATATATTGTATTTCCTACAAGTTTGCACCAACAAATAAGCGCCAAAAAGTAGGCAGTGTTATTTCTCACTAGAAATTAGCAACCACAAGGAAAAACTGAGCCTAAAATGTGTCTAAGATATATATAAGGTATATATATATGTGTCTCTCTCCTTCTCCTCTACGTTCTATCATTTTTCTCTCTTGCGGAACGAAAATGTTCGAAAAGTTGCATCGCCTTGAAATTTTAATCTTCATTCTCGCTCGTCCATCGACGCCTAAGAAGTTTCACTTGAAAAAAAAATTAATAAAATTTCACCAAAATTTCAAACTTTTAATCAGAATTTTTAGAAAAATGTCAGATATGGAGGGTTATAGCTCGTTGAACTGTGGCATTATACCAGTTTTATTAAGTATAACCATACGGCGACCGTCATAGCCGAAGAGGTTGGTGCGTAACTACCATTCGGAATACGTAGCTTCGCATCTCCGTGAAACACCAAAATGAAGAAAAAGTTTGTCCTTATAGCAATGGCTCCTCGGCAGGCCATGACAGACCTCCGAGTGTATTTCTGCCATGAAAAGGCTTTTCGTAAAAAATATCTTTCGTTCAGAGTCGACTTGAAGCTGTAGCGAAGAAGGAAGCTGGCGCTTATTACATGATAATGCACCATCTCATCGATCCGCTCTTGTGACTGATTTTTTGACTAGAAATTTAACCATCACTCAATCACTCATCGAATTCGCCTGATTTGGCTTCCTGTGACTTCTACCTAACCGGAAAATTGCATTTGGCCATGAAAGAAAAACGTTTTGCGTCCGTAGAGGGCATAATAAATAAACTCGAAGTTATCAGAACAAAACTCTTGTCGTTTCTATTTTAGCTCAGTCTTGTTTATTTTGGACTTCGCCTTGTATATAACCATGCTCGTTAGCGACGAGTTTTGTTCACATTCGCCAAGCAAGTAGAATTCAAATAGATCGAGTACAGAAGTGGCGAAACAAAGACGCCTATTGCGTGTTTGCGAACACTAACTTTCAGCTTATGTAAGTCCACCATTTCTGGCCTTAGATTCTAGGTGACCCATGGCCCAAATACTGTCTATAGCGAACTGAATGACAATGAGTATGCAGAGCTGTAAACCACAGAGTTAGACTTAAAAGAAAAAGATAGCCGTAAGTAAGTTAATTCCATACATTGCACAAAAATCCTATGAATCTTTATGAGCAAACAATCCATACATAGTACTTCACTCCGCGGTCAACACACACAGGCTCACAGCCAAAATGATGCAGTCAAATTTGTTAAGCCTATAGTGAGATTAACGGAAAATAAAACACACCTTCCACCAAGCTGATATATCATTGGCTAATACAACATATTTTTATTTAAAATATGAAAACAAAATCATTATGAAAGTGCACGATGCGTTGCATACTGCAAAAAGCATTACAGCAACTAAACGGGCAACTCACAGCTAAATTGATGCAGTCCTAAAAATAATGTTTGTTGCTGTTATAGTAATAAAAACTTAAGGTTGTGGTAAAATTATATTTTATACAGAATCAATTTCAAAATAAACCATAACTGGCTTTAAAATAACTAAATATAAAAGAAATTCGATCCACAAACGGCAACCAGTTCGATATGCACCAGCTACAATGCCCATTCATACACTTTGTTGAACTTTTGAAAGGAATTTGTAAAATCTCTATCCAATATGTAAACACATATTTTGAAAATGTTTGACTCACCAAAACAAACACCACAAGATAAAAAACAAAGCGACATTGTGGCAGTGAGGCTGTCGCCAGTTTCAAGTGCGTGCACTTGCGCTCACACTCATTCACGTGCACACTCAGACTTGAGTGGATTTCTGCTAAGTGACGACAATTCAGAATTGAGACATTAAAAAATCAAAAATACGAAAGTCGAGAAAAAAAAAGAAATGCAAAACCAAAAAAAAATAAGTAATTACAAGGACCGAAATTTATATACCCGCGCATATTTTAATAGAATTTTCTTTCGGCCGACTGTTAATTTCTGAAATCGAAGAAACTTATAGGAAATGAGTTATAGTATGAAACGAAAATTGAATCTTATCGCATAAAAATTGGATGTGGTTTTTATTAATAGTATTTAAGCCGAATTTAAATTAAATGCGCACCAAGTTTTATTAAATCGAGATGTATGCAAGGATGGTAGATTTCAAGGTTAGTTTGATAACTGTGGTGAAAAAAAAAACAAACACAGAAACTCACTAAATAAACTAAATAACGCTCTATAAAAATGCACAGTTTGGCACATTTTTTCACTGCATTCGTAAACATACCGTTGCGATGGCATGAGCACAAGAATGATAGCGAAGAAGATTGCTCCTTCCGAATTCGCCGTGTCGTCAGAGTCCATCAATAAACAAACAAAAGGATGGGTATTTTCTTGTTTGTGAAGAAGAAGAGTACGCAAAAGCAATGGAAACAACCAAAAATAAGAAATTACATGCACACATATTTTCTAGCCACGGCGTCTTCCGCATAAAAACGCAGAAAATTGCATTTGGAGACTTTATATTAATTTGTGCTTTAAGAATTTAACACGCGGCACTTCGTTTGCATTAGTTTGTTTGGTTTCAATATCACAAATCACAATACTACCGAGTCATGTACTGAATTTTCACAAACATGCAATTTCTCCTACTTTAGTTTGAATTGTGTTGTGAAGGGAGCTGACGTCAGAGTAGGGTAATGGTTATTGGCGTACTGAGGGTGACTCAATTCGCCTTGGCATGAGCATTGGCTGTGCTAAATTTCTTCGTAAATCACAAACTAAATTTTGTTAGACACATCCCAAGTGACGTCAGCCCATCTGTCAAATTCGCTCAGAGTAGAATAATGGTCTGATACATAGGATACCTCTAAAAATCTTTTCACTATGATATATGCGCATTTATCCGAAAGTGGGAGTGCTATACTGATTTTCAACATTTTATTAGCGACGTATTTCTTTATTTAAGTTGATCATTTGGACCAAATGTGTGTATTTTGTTTCGTTTATAACTGACATGTCCCATTTTTTGTTGTTGTGTTTTTTTAGTTAGATGGGAGGAAGGCGTAGTTATTAGCCAATTAGACCCATTTTCTATATCAACCTACCCTGAATAAAGAGAATTATGTGAGTCAACTGTTATTGAAATATATTAATTTTTGATCCAGCTGTAGTGCGATAGAATGGAGGGACCTACAGTTTTAAGCCGACTCCAAACGGCAGATATTTTTTATGAGAAGCATTTTCATGGCTGATCGTTTTTGAATACATACTTTTAGTACGTATTAGGTCTACCATTATCAATCAGAACTTGAAGGGGACATGGCATTGCTCCAACTAGTTGTGTTAGCTCTTCCTGCATTATTTGGTTCCATACCTCCAACAACTGTTTCTTTATCGATTTTGCGTCAGTTACTATACTTCGTCCAATTTTTCTAATAGCTCCCAAATATTCACTATAGGATTTAAATTTGCATGGGTGCGTAATATAAGTGCCATTCTTTGATAATTAGTGCAGCATGCTTGGGGTTATTGTCTTGTTAGAGAGCCCAACTTTGCCCAACACCTGAACTGTGTACCAATGGCTCCAAGTGCTGTTCCAACATGTTTTTATATTTATATCGGTCAATAGAACCTCGAATACAGTTAATCTTTCAAACGCCAGATGAAGCTATATCTCCCTAATTCAATACGCTACCCCCGCTGTGCTGGACAATATTTCGTTTCTATATCCCCATTTCTTCTCCTTCAAATTGTTTTGCTTTCCGATCACTTCCAAATATGTTGAACTTTGATTCACAATTAAAAAAACTGCAGGCCAGATCTTTCCCTTCAAAATACGAGGTGTGTTCAAAACGTTTCGCGAATTTTGTGTGTTTTTCAAAAATTATTTATTTATTCATTAATATCTATTTTGTCCCCTTCAAAGTAATCCCCATGAGATATTATGCACTTGTGCCAACGTTTTTTCCAACCTTCGAATCCCTTCAAAAAATCATTTTTTGTATCTTGTTCAACTCCTCCTTCGATGCCGTATTTATCTCGTCAATAGTAGCGTCGGGTCATCCTTTCATGGGCCTCTTCAGTTTCGGGAACAAGAAAAAGTCACAGGGGGCCAATTTTTATTCTTCGAAGTTCGAATGTGCGTAACCAGCGAAAATTCAAATTTTACGATACTTTTTGAACACACCTCGTATGTACCCGTGCAAACTCAAGTCGAAGGCGACGTTTTTTTAAGTGGCCTTTTACGTGGTGTCCAGCTAAAATATCTGCTATTATTAAAATATCTCTTAATAGTTTTTTCTTCACTTAATAGTTCTTTTTTCGCCAATTTCGATTGGTCGATTTCCCTTAAAATGGAGCTTACATCACTTCTGGACAGTTTCCTTGGGCGGCCGCTTCGATTTTTATATTTCATATGAATTATCATTATATTATTTCATATGAATTATCAGATGTAATAAAAGTTGCATAAAAATCGTATTATACGACAATTTATCAACTGAAATTTTTTAATAACGGCACTTTGCAGCTACTTTTTCAATATTTGCTCTGCCTGAGTGACCCAAAGTCATGCCGCTATTTTGTTGTTTTGTTAATTTGTTTGGTATAAAACAAGTGAAATAATTCAATTTTTGTAAATTTAAGAATAAATTTGGATTCCAATTAAAACTACATCAACAGTTTTTTCAATTATTGTATCCGTTTTGGGAAATAAGAAAATATGCTGTTGTGTGTGGACTTAGGTGCTTCACTGTACTTTAACAGCAAAGAGCAGTCAAGTGTGAAGCTCACCTTCATCCGATTAGAATTGGTTAATGGGAATTCTATTGCAAACGGACCTGTTTGGAGATCACTACGGTTGCTAGCTTTTCTAAGCATAAAATAATATTGTAAATTCTTTGGTTAATATATAAATATTTTATAATTTATATATTCTTAATAAAACTTTTGGCCATTTGTAGAAAGTAATAAATAATATTTATTCCGAATTACCATAACTGACATAATTTTGCTTCGGCTGGTCTAACCTTGCAATCATCCTTTTATATGTCTATGTCTATCTCAGTTCCTTTTTTGCTGCTTTGTGTCAACGAAATCATAAAACCCTGTGCATGAGTGCGTGCTGGTATAAAAACACACAACTTGCGACAAACCAAATAAAAACTCATACATTTGTCTGCCACAAATAAATTGTGGAGAATCCCAACAGACGTCTATGCAACCATATACGCGCACGTTTCTGTGCCCACACCCCTAATTTAAATGATTTATTTGATATGCGATTTTTTACACGTTTCGCCTTATTTATTAATGTTTTTTTTTTTTTAATTTTTTGCTACGGATGGTATCTCTATATGTCTAGTCAGCGGATGATATATGTGTATTTATTTACATATGCACAGGGTGATTCAATGAGACCGTAGATTTTTATTTTTTAATAATTAAAACAAAATACAGTCCGATGACGTCGCCAAACAGTGAAACGCGCATAGCTTTTTCTTGAATGACACGAGGATATTTAGTACCCCAAAGCGGTAGTTTTGCCTGTAAAAGTATCCCTTCAAGTGAAAATGTGCCACATCACGCAATTACGCAATGCAGAATGACCATTTTCATCAAATGCCTGCATCATGCGTTGCTCAACTGAGTTTCGCCCAAAGACTAAGTATGCCAAACTATGTAATGCCAATTGTCTGACATAAAAAAAGAAAAATAACATCTCACATATAATTGCTGTCAAAGAGCTGCATCACCCTTGAGTCACCCCATGTGTATTCGAATTTTTAGTTGTTGTTTTTGTTTTTTCTGAATATCTCCTAACCTTACCAAGCACAGCCCGCTCATTTCCTCAATACTGCTACTGCTTCCGCCGGGGACATTTATTTGTCAGTTAACGTAATGGCAATTGCTATAAAAGTGACTGCGTATTAATTGCTGTCATATTAAATGGAGCCAAGCAGCCGCCACACGACACAGAAGACACACAGACAGAGAGGCGGCTTAGCAATACAGGCGGCAGAATTAGCAACACAATCCGACAACAAGCTGATGTAATTATTATGCGATATTATGCGTGTTTTTAAAATGAGGTTTCCACCTCTCAGCGGAAAGCTTGGCGAATCACAACAAGTTCAGTGAAGTTGAATGAAAAGTGAATATTTTTAATTGCAGCAAAATTGCTGATATACTAGTATGTGTGAGGCATAATTTGCATTGCCAAAGTCACGAAAAATATGTTTACAGCTGAATCAGTATTTTGCAAGGACCCAATCGGTTATGGCTTCTATAAAAAAAGTTCCAAGAAAAAAGTTTTTTCTTCCTTTTCACTTTTAATTTATTTGGAAAAAAATTGCTTTGACTTTTATTTGTTCAGACAAACAATAACGGTTGAAATGTGACTTTAATCTCTCCACGGTAAAATAAAAGTATTGGCGAAATAACAAACAAAGTATTCGGTTAAATTTAAGTTAGTTACAATCAACGCGCCTTCTAAAAGGCCAAATTAATCATCCAATCCTACTTTCGAATACGCGTTTTACAAATAAAGTGATTTTAAGTGACGGAGTGCTTGTCTGCTTGTAATCAGCAAACATTTTAAAATTTCCTATAGGGTGATTAATATTGCAATTTAAAAAATACAGTAAAAACTCGTTTCTTGCACATACTGCATACTTGCGCACCTCGATACTTTCGACACAATTGTTTGCCTTTTCATTGCGTGCAAGTGAACTTGCGACATTAGAGGGTGTTTACCTCAAAACTTGCAATAAATTTTGATTTGTCTTTCTCTTTTGATCTTTTTGCGTCGTATTTTTTAAAATAGTGCTCAGGGAAGTACCGTAGAAGTCCTTCTGGTAATGAAATTTTTTAATTGAATCAGCTGAATAAATTTAGTCGAAGTTTAATTGATTTGCTGACGAGTTACAGTTTTGAGTTACATTTTGCATGAAGTGATCTCATAATGGCAAAGAGAGAATTTACGCTGCTTACAATAAAATAAAAAGCTGATATTCAGAACAAATTAAATGCGGGAATTTCTATTAATGCATTAACTAAAAACTTTTACGTGCATAGAGCAAGAATAGGATTGAGAAATCCGCTACTGCATCTGCGGGCGTAGCCCATTTGTTAGTGATGATTCATACGCGTTTTCTTCTTGTAATGGTAATCTAGAAGCGGAATCAGTATCTATACTGGTGGTTCCAAGCTAAATGATCAAGTAGGCGGAGGCCTTCACTCTAAGGAAATGAATGCCTACATCTCATTCCGGCTACCGGATCACTGTAGTGTATTTCAAGTTGAAATTCGGGCTATCATGGAAGGTCTGTTAGCCCTAAATAAAAGTGTTCTCACCACAAGAGATATAAGTATGTAAAGTAAAAGAATGTATCGACATTTTGACAAAACTATCACAGTACTTTGTAATAAACCTGCTCTGGGTGCCAGGTCACAGAGACATAGAAGGTAACTGCAAAGCAAATGAATTAGCGGTAGTACCCAATACATTGCCGATCCAACCAGATAAAGCGAACATATCTAGACCTTTAGCAACTTGAAGACAAACACACTATCGAAGCTGCCGACAGGCTATGGACCCAATCCCTACCCTGTGCAACAAGTAGAATGACGTGGCCAGAATGGAACATGGGCCGCACAAACCGACTGTTGAAACTGAGCAGGAAGCACATGAGAAATCTTCTCGGAGTCCTAACAGGGCATTGTCTGATTGGCAGGCATGCCAATAGGCTGGGAGCTCCCTATAACGACTATTGCATAAGCTGTAAGGTCATTCAAGAAGAAGAGACTATAGAACACTTTCTATGCGGGCGCATGGCTCTGGACAGAAGAAGGTTCAATATTTTAAGAAAAAGTTTCCTGCATAACTTGGCAGAAGTAGCCAAAATAAAAATAACGAGATATTTTAAAGACACAGGTTGGTTCAATGAGGACAAAGTAGAGTGAGAAGAGGGGACAGCCCTGGTGGTATCATAATGGGTATACAGCAGGCCTAGGTGCGTCAACTAACAACTGCTATACCTACCTACATACCTATATACGACTATTAGCCGACCCGACACGCGTTGCCCTGTCTTAGCTATAAACATTCGATTTGAATTCGAATAAATAATAAAATAGAACAATTATGTAAAAAGCAGCCTTAACATATTTTATTTCTTTCTGACCCGCAAATAAATCATGCTGATGATTTACCGTCACAGAAATGGACTACATACAATTAGCCATTTGAAAAACATGGATTTTCGAGATTTATACCATACATATTATGGACATTACAAACGCAAGCCGCGCTGAGCATTGTAAGTGTTTAACGTCCAATGGCCAAGTTAAACCAAGTCCTTTTCCACCTAATCTTTCCACGAAGTCTTCCTCATGACCCAGCCAACGTAGCCGCTGGATCGTTATTCACTGCGCTATGTCCATTTCATCGTAAAGCTCATACAGCTCATCGTTCCATCGCCTACGATACTCGCTGTTGCTAATGTGTAAAGGTTTAAAAATCTTCTGCAGAATCTTTCTCTCAAACACTCCAAGCGTCGCTTCATCGGATGTTGTCATCGTCCACGATTCTGCACCATTCGCTAGGGGTGTTACTTTTATTCGTCGAGAGAGGACTTTTCTTTTCAATTACCCACTTAGTCCAAAGTAGAACTTGTTGACAAGAGAGATTCGACTTTGGATTTCAGTTCATTGTTCAATTTTTATAGAAAATCACTTGCGAATGGAATCATCCCACCACCAAAACGGGTTTTTTCAGTTCCATCAGAAGCATTAAAAAAACTCAGGTCAATTGTATGTTCGCGTTCAATCTCACTCAATTTAAAAAACGCCTTGGAAACGCGACTAGAAAAGGTGCTTCGTGAATTGGTTAAACGAATGGAAAATTGTATTAATCATCATGGAAATTATATTGAAAACCAATAAACTCTTTTGTTGCTTGTTAGGCCAAAAATATAAATAGGAGCCCGCGTATTCTAAAAGCAGCTGTAGTCATCCTGCTGCAGTTCTGAGTGTGGTATTTTGTCAGGTCTGTAAGTGCATCCACTACTTTCTAGAATTAGAACCAGACGGCAGACTGCCTTTTACGAGTACATCGACTGTGTCTTTATATTTGCCTCAGGTGCTACAGGTTAGCGATTTGTGCAATTTGTTGTAATTTTCGAATAGGAATCGGCCTGCGAGCTTCATATTGTTCCTGATGAGCCGCACACCAACCTTATGGCTTGGTGCCTATTTATGTCTTTTCTCCAAGACATTTATCGATACTTAAGTGAGCAGCTGTCATTGCCAATTACAATTCACAATTAGCGATACTTTTCCACGTTTTACTGCTAATATCTCAATATCAACAGCTGTGGGAAGCTTAAGTAGTTAGTTGTTTCTCGACGCAATAACGAAACATATAAATTACTTGCAAACAGACACGAACTACAAGCATTTCGATTACATGAGTGAGTGCCACAACCGAAATATCCACTGTGCCATGCATACTAACTTAATTACTAACTAACAGTGGTTATTTCGGTGGATGTCTGCATGTAATGAACGCTGACGATGTCACAAACTAATTTGCCAGCAATGATATGAAGCCATCAAACACAAACCAACGTGCTGCGCATACTTGCATTGATTTTGCTTTATAATGTGCGCCTGTGTGGTGTGGTCATCGTGGGCGAATGGCAACAATTCATTAACTTAAGTGCTAGCAATTTGATAAGAAATCACGATACGCCAGGGCATTCAACAATCAACATTGTTAGCCAATGTAATAATGTAAATCGCCCATTCTCTTGGCCCAATTACGCGACAATCGCAATGCAATGGACATGTGTCTGTTATTCGACTGCCAAAAAATATGTCTGCAATCTTAATACGTACATATGAACATGTGTATGTTTGTATGTATTGCAGCACAATGCTTTCAAACATGGCGATATTATCGCATTACGTAGTGCTGAGTCATAAAAAAGGTCATAATTTAAACAAAAAAAAAAAAACAACAAACACAGCCATTCATTTTAGCTAAACAACCACTTGCAAACTCTACTTCATTTTGCGTCAATGGCAAGCACATTGGCCTTGTCAAAACTACGCCAACTCAGAATCCTTGAAAATTCATGGGCCATTTCAGTGCTGATAAGTATTGCCGTCCTTCAATTCTACACTGCTTACGCAGATCGGTCCAGCGTGGCAATCTGAATGACATAGTTTGAAATTGGGGAAAAAAAATTAATATAAAGGTATAAAAACAGCCAACGCAGAACATTTGAACGCAGCGCAATTATCCTTTAGAAATATACTCTGAAAAATGAAGTCAATTTCCTTTCTGCATTAAAGTGGAACAGCAAACAAAACATCGAATGGTTGCGGTGGGTAAAATGAAAAAAAAAAATAAACATAAAAAAGCGTTAGTCGAAAGTAGAATGAACAAAAAACTCAGCAACAAAAGAAACAAAAGAAACAACAGTTTCAAAAAAAGGTAAAAGCCCCCAACCTGAGTAGATGAACGATGAACGGAAATAAAGTCGAGTTGTCGAATGAGGTGAAATGGAATGGTGAGCGTTGACATAAGGATGCTGGATAAAATGTGAAGTAGGCAAGCTGCTTGAAATTTTTCGCCTTTTTATACTCGTGCAATCTTTCCCTGCGTTTTTATACTTTTTACACCCACATGGCTTGTAACCAATTTTCTTCCTTCCTATCTTAAATGCATATACACATCTTTTATCGTTTCTTTGCCCTATTCCACAATGCAAACACGAAACGCATTGTGACACTAGACGTTAGCAAATGATTGTGTAACTGAAGTGTTCAACTTGATTGTTGGATGCCTAGCAAGTTTTACAATCCCAAATATGTCGTTTTCACGCCGGCACAGTGATCGGCTTTAATGCTAAGCCTTGCCATTGCGCGACAGCTGAGTGGGCGGGCGCCGCTGCGTACATAACGGATAATTCGCATTCGGGCAATTGCTATGGCAAAGGCTTTGTCGACTTTAGGTGACGTTGTGACCCAAAGAAGGTCGTTTAAGGCAGTCCATGGCTCTTCGCGTAGAGTTAAATTTAAAAGAAGAAGGAGTAACTTAAATTAATGATGAATTATTTTTGTATAAGCATTTTTTATTGAATTTCACTTTTTCCATTTGTCTATGGAATATTACGCCTAGTACTCCTACATAAATGCGTAATGTATTCGCTCAGAAGCGTAATATGAAACCAGACACTTAATTTGTCTCTGATCCCATATAAATACCAGAATAATCTGCTGACTTGGAGATGGAGTTTTCAAAAGTGCTATTTCCCATAGCCACTTCGTTGTGCCTGGAAAGAAGAGAAAATAACTAAATCCCAAATCGAAAATATCTTAAATTTTTTTGAAAAATTATTTTCCGAAAGCTCGTAATCTTGCTCTCGACAGCTCTGAACAATTGCAAGGTTAGTAAAAAGGAGTTTTCTTCTCCACCACTTCTCCAAAACTACGACAAAAGTAAGTTTAAAAACGCTGCGTGCTTCCCTAGCTTCCGGTGACCTGTGAGAAGCACGGTTAGTGTTGAAATGTCAAGCCCACCATAGCCAAGCAGGTGTTTGGCCTTTAATGCGTTATAGTCAGGCCATGTCTTCGTGGACGTCGCACAGTTTGATTGGCCCTTCCTTCCTTCCTTCCTTCCTTCCTAAGTTTTAGAAGGATCCTTCCTTCGTCTACTTTCAATGCTGTGTTTTTAAGACTCTGGTTCCGACTTAATCCGGCTAAGCAGAATTTCTACTGTATCCGCTTCGTTCGAGCTTAAGGAAGATCCTAGTTTAACAATCGCCTTCTCGTTACACTCTATGTTCCTATGGCGCGGAGGCCTTACTAGATGTAATACTGAGTAATTGACTGAGCGAGCAGAGTTCCTCTATACACTGCGTTACGAGTTTGGAAGTTGTGATGATTGAATTTACCGCTTTTATAGTGAGCTGACCATCTGTGAAGATCTTTATCTCAGCTCAAGCTTTCACGATGTCGGAGAGGTGTTGCAAGATTCCCTTATTGCTAGCAATTACGCTTAGAATAAGCTAACTTTGTCTGGAAGACGCATTTACTTGACAGTTGTAATTATTCAGAGTAGAACCCTGGTTCGGCGCGGCAGTCTAACTTGGATCCAATGATGTATGTTTCTCCATCAAAATTTTTGAAAATTCGCCTCCTTCTGCAATCTACTCTAGACAGAGAAATCTTTTGTAAAGTGGAAACTCGGTAATAGGTAAATTTCTTAGCAAATAATGATCCTTGCAACAGAATCTTGCTGTGGCCATACATTCTACTGGTCCAGTCCCCCATTTCTTTGAGCCTGATCGCGCTAGTTGCAGATGTGTATTTGAGCCGTTTTCTTTGAAAGTGGTATAAGTCCATTTTGACAAAAAATTAGTTAATGATAAAAATTAATACACTTTTTCATTATTTTTATCATTAACAAATTTTTTGTCAAAATGGACTCACACCACTTTCAAAGAAAGCGGCTCATTTAACGAGTAGATCTATCGGCAATAAAAGGGTGAGCAAAGACTATGCGGCACAATTGCATAGTAAAGTGAAACCTCACTTCTTACTTAGCCTTCTTTTGCAGGTATACTCGCTATTGTAAAGTAGTAAAGAGCAACTCGAATTCCGTAAAAATGTTAACAAAGTTGCACAATACATAAATGGAATGGAATGGACTCAATCGACAAGAGTACATTTTACTGCTAGTCGACGATCGCAGTAGGGGGTGAAATTTATTCATTGCTGTTAAAGAGCTCTAAAATAAAATGATTATGATTTTGATAAAAACGTATAAAATCAGCAAATATAACATTTATCCTTGAACTACATCCGCGCTCTCCCCTAAATTATAATGATAAGACATCACTGTCACAAAAGAACTGGAAAATGTGCAAAGAACAACGCTAGACAATAACGCAAACGCTTATTTTTTAAGTTCTCCTCCGTCTGCAATGCCGTTACCATACATATATACAGTAAACATAAATTCAATGTGCATGCAAGCACAAACAAATCGCACTGGTAGCCGTGCACTTCATTCTATGTTTGTGAAGCTATTCCTTTTTTTCTTTGTCTCCTGCCTTTCCTACGGTAATCACACCTTTCCAGCAAAGTCCAACCTTGAGTTTGCAGGTTCTTGGTTTGAGGGCATTGTCAACTGTTTCCACTGCGTGTTTGATAGAAATTGCAATTCAACTTTAAGTTATTTGTTTCATTATTGCGTATGTACAGCAGAGTGTCCCTTATTTTACAAAGATTTTATTTTAAAATGTTTTGTTCATTTATTTTGAAAACACTCGAAAATATTAGTTCAACTAAGTTCCCGCAACTAAGTTCCCGCTGTTTGCAAATAGATGCCGCCAGCAGTGTGTGGTAGTCGATTGTAACATAACCTAAACGTCATAAACCAAGCTTAGACATATGGTAAACAAACTGCTTCGACACATCAGCGATTTCGTTTTGGTATCATATACTTTGCGTTCTGTGAAAATCTCTGATTTTGTGCCGAATAAACGCTACTTTAAGTGAAACAACGAGCTGAGAATGGTTCCGCCGCTTCAAAGACGGTGATTTTAATGTTGACGACCGTCCACGTGAAGGAAGCCAAAAACTTTCGAAGAGGCTAAATAGGATGCATTGCTCAATGAGGAGCCATGTCAAACGCAAGAAGTGCTTGCTTCAGTATTAAGAGTTACCTGCCAATCCATTTCCAAGCGATTGCATGCTTTGGAAATGATTCAGAAACATGGGGCTTGGATTCGTTATGGCGTTCCTAAAACCAAGGGATGTTGAACGTCGTTTTTTCGCCTGTGAGCAACTGCCGCAGCGGCAAAAACGGGAGGGTTTTTTTCATTGCATCGTGTCGTGTGATGAAAAATGGATTCATTACAGCAATCCAAAGAAATCATAGTCATGGGGACTGCCCGGTCATGCTTCTATTTACTTCGTCGCCTCGTCGACTATTCACGCTGCGAAGGTTATGCTATGTATTTGGTGGGACCAAGTTGGTGTTATTTATTATGAACTTTTAAACCCAAGCGAAACCATCACTGGGGATCGGTATCGAGTTCAATTGTTGAGATTAAGCCGAGCACTGCGCGAGAAGCGGCCGCAATACGTGTGAGAACATAAATGACAATGAACGTACGAGCCGCCCATTTGGGCTTACGCTTCATTCCGCACACGTTAACTGAGGACCAAAAATTACTCAGAATTCATTATTCGAAAGACCTCATTAAAGAAGCGAGAAAAGACGAGAACTTCATTTACAAAATTGTAATGATGAAACGTGGTGGTTTTAACAGGAACCTGAAGTCAAGCGTCACAGTTCCGAAAGGAAAGCCCCAGATGAGCCACCACCCAAAAAAACGCGTTTGGAGAGGTCAAAAATCAAGTCGATGCCTTTTTTTTTACGATTCCAAGGAATTCTCCACAAGGAGTTCGTGTCAACGGGCCAAACAGTCAATGCGATTTTCTATTTTGGCGTTTTGAAACGTTTGTTGCATCGCATTCGTCGAATTCGCTCTGAATACCGCGAAGGAGGAAGCGGCGCTTATTGCATGTTAATGCACCATCTCATCGTTCCACTTTTCTGGTTTTTGAATATAAATCGCATTTTAACCATCCATCATTCACCGTATTCAACTGATATGGCTCCCTGTGACTTCTACCTGTTCGGGAAAATGTTTTGCGTCCGTAGAGGCCATCCAAAAGGCTTGTATCGACATCTTGAAGGACATTCCGGTCAATGACCTGAAACACTCTTTCGAAAAGCTTTTAGATCGCGCAAAACAGTGTATCTATAGTTTTTGTTCCGACATAGTCAATACGTAAATATTTTAATTTTATTGAGAAGGGGAAGAGTAGGCGAAAGCAATAGAAATGACACAATGTAAGCAAACACACAAACACTTTCTTGCCACGGCGTCAACCGCATAAAAACGCAAAAAAATTCATTTGGAGACATTTTTATAATTTGTGCTTCCATAATTTTATACGAGGCGTTTTTTTTTTAAACAATCCAGTTGTCTAAATAAATTTCTTTATCGTAACTATTATTCGTGTTGAGTGTTTTGGCACTTCATAAAATCCAACAAGACCTGCCCCAGCATACCAATCATTGTTCGTCTGGAGGATAAAGTAGCGAGCTCTCCTCTTGAGATGGCCAATTTATTTGCCTAGTTCTTTCAGTCTAAATTTCTCCGTTGTTTCCCAATCTGCTCAGTCTCCATCCCTCAATTCTGGCAATTTGGAATCTTAACTTTGAAGCCCTCATCACAGACTGACGTGGACGGTCGGTACTTCTCTTTAAGGAGTGTCCCGTCTTAGCAATTTTACTAAAAGCTATTTCTAATAAATCACTTGCGACTGCATTTTTCATTGATGATTGGAAGGCAACAGCAGTTACTCAAAACTTTAAAAGTGACAATAAGAATAATGTTCAGTTACGCACACCAATCTCAAAGCTGTCAAAAACAGATCAGACTACACAGTTCCCGACCTTAACATCAAGAGAGACTTAACGGTACGTTTTCCACCGAGAGTGGAATGGAGCAAAGGGAAGGTGATTGGAAGATACGATATTGAAATCTACACTGACGATTGTAAGATGAACTGTGGTGTGGGAGCTGGCTTCCATTCGGAGCCACTCAACCTATCTGAGTCAATTCGACTTTCTGACTATACCAGCATGTGCCAGACAGAACTTTTAGCGATCAGAGAAACATGCAAATCACTAAAACTCTACAAGGAATTTGGTGCAAGAGTAGATATCTTTTCAAACAGTCATGCAGCTATCAAGGCTTTAGACTCCAACTCCATTTCATCCAAACTAGTTTTACAGTATAGAGAGGAACTATAATTGCTTAGTCATTGGCTTGAAATTACTCTGATATGGGTTCCCAGTCATAAGACTATAGAGGGTGATGAGATAGCAGGTGAGCTAGCACGAAAAGGTTCGGCACTAGACATAACAGAGGCGGTGGTAGGCAGTCTCCACCCCGTTGAACACAATAAAAGCATCCATTGCTTCACGCTATCATGCTTTAGCCGAAAGAAGGTGGAATCAAAATTAACTACATGTATTACAACAAAAAAAAACAGGCCGTCGTACAAAATCCAAAGGACAAATTACCTGTTAGGATGCTCTCGGCCAAACATTTCACGCATCACTGCAACGCTTACAGGTCATTGGAAGATAGGGGATCATGCAACCATACTCAATCTCCATCAGCAGAAGCTGTCGAGCGGAAGGGGTGAAGGAAAGTATTTTCCACTACTTATGTGAATGCCCAGGCCTAGCTAGGGCACGACTTCGGTCTTTCGGCAAGCCTTTCTAACAGGAAATTAATGAAATCTCAGATATCGAGATAAAGAATTTGCTGCTATACTTGGATCTCACAAAATGGATCTGACTTAAAGAAAAAAACAAAAAAGACATCGTCACACAAGAACCGTGGTAGTAAAACGCTGCTTGTCGCTAATTAGGATTATTTCATAGAAATATTCAAACACTTCAACAACAACAACAACAATACAATTGATTAATTTAAGGCAATAGTCAGTAAGAACCCTAGTGTTTTTTTGCTAAATTTGAATAAATAAATGAACTGTCAAAAATTACTGAAATATATGAAATGAGACCCAATGGATGTTTCTCTTGGAGCGCTCGAAGTATGGCGAAGTTTCAAAAAGCTCAATGTTTTATTTGCAGCACCTTTGACATTCGGCATTGAAAACCTTTGTCTTTCATATGTCTATCTAAATATTTGCGCACCTACAGCTTCCAACGTTGGCGTGATTGGCATCTTATTTTGTACATTTTTACTATTAAAAGGCAAATTCGCAATACATTTCCACAGCTTCTAGTTAATGTTGTATGCAGTACTGAATATGGTCAACATCTCTGTCTACTTTTTCCTTTAACGAATCATCTGATTGTTATGACAGCGTTCAAAGTGCCCATTTGGCCACACAAGTTTTCAAAGCCAAGCCAAACAAGTACAGGAAGCAAAGCCAGCCTGCATTGGGCTTAAGATGCAACATTATATAAGATATAAAAACTTGTCATCCCAGAACAAACCCCTAACAAGTGTTTTGCTATCTTCAATGTACATAGTGCTGCTGTGGCGATTGACCCCAGTGCACGCTAAGTCTTATTTACGAAAAGACCACCACACCGCGTGCATATGGGGGTTGAGTACACATCACCACAAAGAGTTGCAATTCAATTTTACAATGTTTGTTAAAAATTACTGAAAGTGAGAATTAAATAAGCACAGCCACACACACACACACACCCAAAAGCCAAAAACTAATATAGAAAGTAAAAAATGCACACACATAGCACTCCAACTCTAATCCATAAGTAGTTCACAACATCATTTGATCTACGCAACACCGCTGACGACCCTTAGCACAAACAACAACAGCACTCCACCACAACAACAACTAATACTATCAAACGGCAGCCATTCAACTGCAGCCACACATTTTCCACACTTTCAATTAATTCATTTTAGTTTCATCTTATATGAAGAAAGCACTATGTATGCGCATTATATACAGACACAGTGGCTTCTGAGAAAAATGTAGCCACGTAAAAGTGTATGTATGCATTCTGTCAAAAAAGTACCGGGAATTGTTCCATAAAACGCAAAATAATTGTTTAATCATCAAAATTTATTTTGTCACCTTCAAAATAGGCTGCATTCGAAGCAATACACATAAGGCAATGATTAGTCCAGTCATCAAAGCATCTTTTAAACGCATTTGAAGAGATCTTCTTCAGCTCCTTCAGCGAATTCTCCTTAGTGGCCTCTATCGACTCAAAGCGTCGTCCGCAAAGTGGAAAAAGGAAAAAGTCAAAGGGGGCTAAATCTGGTGAATACGGTGGTTGTTCGATCCTATTTGTCGAGGTTTTGGTCAAAAAAGTGTGCACAATATGAGCTTTGTGAGACGGTGCGTTATCATGGTGCAAGATCCATGAGTTTTCTTTACACAAATTGGGCCATTTACTACGCACATTGTCTCTCAAACGTCACATAACTTCCAAATATTATTCTTTATTGACCGTAGAACCGTTTGGAACGGCGCACAACACCAAGATAATTAAAGAAAACGAGTAGCATGACATTCACTTTTCATCGAATTTGTCGTGGTCGTGGTTTCTGCTCATGTCGATAACGCCATTCTGCCACCTGTTGACTGGTGTGCACGTCAAATTCATATATCTAATTCTCATCACCTGTTAAGATGCGCTGGATAAACGTTGCGTCCGAATTCACTTGCTCAAGCATGTCTTCAGCCATCTTCTTCCGATGAATTTTTTGAAAGAAATTTAACTCTCTTGAAGCGAGTCGAGCAGCCACGCCTCTCATGCCCAATTGATCGTATAAAATGTTGCGAATTGGTTCGTGAGACTCGCTAAGGTCACAAACTACCTCTCTCACCCTTAAATTATCATTTTTCAACACCATTTCCTTGGCTTTCTCGACGTTTCCATGCGTTGAAGACGTTGGTGGGCGACCAGATCGAGGCAAATCTCCACGACTTCTCGGCACTCTGCAAAAGCTTTATACCACTGGTAGACCCGTGTTTTTGATAAAACACTCTCGCCATAGGCTTTCTGTGACATTTTCAACGATTCGGCATACGAGATCCTGTTCAAAAAACAAAATTTTTTGAGAAATTCTTTCTTCGATATTTTTATCCATAGTGAAAATCGCAGAGCACACTTGCAGTTGACTGATGTTATTAAATGCCAAAAACAAGCTAATTGATAGATCACGCTCAAACTCTGCGACACTATAGAGAACAGTTATACCAACATTCCAGCAAAAAAAAATTTGAGCATACTTGTATGTGTAACGCGCGCTTTTTAAGTAAACAATTCTCGATATTTTTTTGACAGAATGTATATGTATATCTACTATTTTTTAGAGGAAACTTTTCACTCAACTATTGAGTGACCAGATGGCACACATAGATTGCTGCGGATGTGAAGTAATGGATGGAAAGAAAATATCCTCGAGTTCTAGCAAAATTGCGATGAAGTAGAGGAAACTGAAGAGATAATGCGTGTAGGCGACTTAGCAGCAGCCATCTATACAGCTATGCTCTTACGTATGTATAAAGTAAGTAGAAACAGGAATCAACTGCGTCGCAATTGAAGCCAACAAACTGGATTGAAATAAGTCGTATAGAAGAGGTGCAGAAATGAAAATTTGTGGAGATGGCTAGTTAAAAAGCGGAAAAGCACGAAAATCAGAAACTTCTTGGATATATTTTAGCTGTTGAAGTGAAATAACTTCTTGTTGTGTTCGTAAAGTAATAACTGTATTTTATTTATGCGGGTGCGTATATATACACTATTGGTCGCCAAGCAGCTGGAAGTTATTGGCGTTCGGCAAACATTTTATTACATATATTGTAGGGTGGTCCAAAAATGCATGGGAAAAAATTTATATTAAAATTTTTATGCTGCCGCCCCCCAAAATAGTAAAGAATGAAAAATAAAAAGACCCGTATGTTTTTTTTTTAATCAGACCATATTTAATGGTGCCGCCGGGGCTTTGAAATATCCCATGTATTTTGCATGGGAAAAAAATACTTTTTCGTAGATTTCATGTAAAAACCTGGAAAATGAATATATTTTAACCGTATACCTGAGTTTCTCTTCATAATTGGTAAGGGAATAACAACCAATCTCACAAAAAAATATCATAAAAGTAATATAAAATATTGTTTTTCGATTTTTTCTTAGATTTTCGTTTTATGGGGGCTTTTTGGGGTTCTATAAAAAATAGTTAATACAAAAAAAATTAATTATTTCATAATTGGTTGTTATTCCCTGACCAATTATGAAGAGAAACTGAGTTATCCGGTTAAAATATATTCATTTTCCAGGTTTTTACATGAAATCTACGAAAAAGTATTTTTTTCCCATGCAAAATACATGGGATATTTCAAAGCCCCGGCGGCACCATTAAATATGGTCTGATTAAAAAAAAAAAAATACGGGTCTTTTTATTTTTCATTCTTTACTATTTTGGGGGGCGGCAGCATACACATTTTTTTTGGACCACCCTAATATATAGATATGTATTAAGCAATAAATGAGACGGGTGATTTTACGGAAAATACTTCAAATAGAATACAGACTGGTGTAACACATTTAACCCCGTACGACAGTAAAAGTTATCAAAGAAAAGTTGTGTGTGCAGGCGAAACCGTAGATGACACTTGACATATCATACTTAATTTTTCATTTTCAAAACAACTTAATTTTTAAATTGAACTTTATAGTTTCAAAGGACTAAAATTTCAAGAAATAGTTTAAATACTTCTACGCAGTTCATCATATTAATATGAACATCAAATGAAAGAGAAAGTAGACAGGTACTGAAATAAATATTTTATAGGGTTATCCAATAACAGGTGTTATTTTGAAATGGATTACGCTATCGAGAGATGATTAACAATTTTTTATGGCCGAAATTGGATGGTGTTCATCTGGTTAACGTTCATTTTCAACAAGACGGTGCCACATGCCACACAAGCAACGAAACCATTGATGTTTTGCGGGAAAAGTTTCCGAAGAGTGTTATCTCTCGAAGATGTGATCACAATTGGCCACCGAGACCTTGTGAAGGTCTACGCCAAAGGCCCAGGTTCGATTCAAGACCTGAAAGATGGAATTCGTGAGGCTATCGAGGACATAGGGCAGCCACTTTGCAATTCGGCTATGGAAAATTTCAGGAAAAGAATATTGTCCTGTAAGCGTGGTCATGGTGGTCATTTGCCTGATGTTATTTTCCACAATTAACGGCATATCTTCCTCTTTATAATGAGATAAAAATCCGATCATTTATATAATATTAGAAAATAGAACTTTTCTTTGAATATCAAAATAACACCTCTGTTTGTTTGTTAACACTAAAAAAATAAGGCATCTCACTGAAATATTGAAATCCGGTTTTGGCAGTTTGATATTAAACATAAAATTAAAAATTACACATGGGCTGAAAAGTCCTGGCCCTAACAAAGAAAACACTTTTTTTTTTGTTCAAGATCAACTTTATTCATCAACGCAATTTCCATCATTGCAGAGCCACTCTAACATTTTAATGCCACTTTTATAGAACCATTTATCTTTTACCTCAAAATAGCCCTCAAATTCAGTTTGCCTCCAAATAGCCCTGAGCCTCCACTAATGGCTGGGAGCGAAAACTGGCGAATACAGTGGGCATGGGAGCAATTTGAGGTCCAATTTATTTAGTTTTGCCACTATTTTGATTGACTTGTGACGCGGTGCGTTGTTTTAGTGATGGCCAACAGTGAGCAAACGCAGCACCAACTTTGAACAGAGCTTTCGCACAGTCAAATGCTCATGCAAAATAAAACCACCACGTTCTTTTGATATATTTCTTATGTCAGCTAACTCACGCAACTTCACCTTTCGATCATTCAAAACGATTTTGAAGATTTTTTTATATATATTCTGTTGCTACCGCCTCATTTGGACGTCAACTGTGTTGAGCATCATCTATGTCTCTACGACCACTTTTGCAATCAGCAAACCATCGTTTTATTGTTGCTTCTGATAGGGCGGAGTCGCCATAACACTTTTCGAGCCCTTGCATTGCTTGAATGGTAGTTTTTCCTAAACAAAATTAAAACACGAAATTCTTTCTGACCCATTCTTTTGAAAATAACAAAAGTAGGGTCACTCTTAGTACAATAACTCACGAAGTACTAAATAGAATATTATGAAATTTTTGTTAAAGCTAGTACTAACTGAATAAGAAAGTGAATTTAATAAAATTAGTTGTATCTATGTGTTAGACCCGGGACTTTTCAGCCCATGTGCTACGACGATGTTTTGTAAAATAACGATATTTCTGTAAGTAGGTAAAGTTTGGAAAATTAATGAAATAAGACAGAAACTACTCCGACAAGCCATAAAATATAGCTTTTGGTTTCCAGGAACTCATCAAGTTATGAATGAAGATATCCAAATATTATTACGGTGGCCGCCGTACAAAATGGGTTGGTGCGTGACTACCATTCTAGAGTGCGGTTGTTCGAATCTCCGTGCATGAAATAGCAAGATGACAGAAAAAGCTTTTTCTAATAGCTTCTGCCACGAGAAAGCTCGTCATAAAAACCCCATTTGCCATTCGGAGGTGGCTTAAAATTGTCGGCCCCTCCAACATCAAGACGCATCCCTTAAATAGGAAGAGGAGCTCGCCAAATACCCAACAAAAGTGCCAATTATTAATGTTTCACTTAACAATGTTTGTTTTTTCTTTTGTATGTTTTTAGATTTCTTAAGATTTGTGCAGCTTTTTCGACAATAGATCTATCAGCTCAGAATCGTTGGAAACATCGCTAATTTTCTGTTGCATTCGATACTGTTTCGGGTCCATAAACAGCACATATGTTTTTCACCACCATATAGGTTTCAAACGTGTTCTCGAGAATACATACCTCAGGTATAAAAGTTTAGGAAGACCGACCTTTTCGCTTACCTTTCAAGTTCGACACACCTGGCCTTCACAAAAACGAGAAATTAAGGATGCAGCTGCCTTCGTTTTATATATATATAGGAGTATGAAGATTGCTGTATATACAGGGTGAACGATATGAAGTGTTACCAACATCACACTGCTTGTATCTGTAAAACTGCACGTCAAAATTGTTTTAACGACAGTTCACTATATTGTTTATACGCCATCAAAAGTTTTGTTGAATTTATTTTTTTCTGTGATGGAATTCAAACGTAATAGTGTGATTGCGTTATATTTGGCTGGAAAATCACAAGAAGCCATTGTTCGTGAGCTCAGCTGCCTCAAGGTGAATAAAATGTTTGTGTATCGCACTATAAAACGTTACAATGATACTGGTAGCATTGCAAAACGCTATAGAGGTGGACCAAAAAAAACCGCAACAACGCCAGAAATGGTTCCGCGTCGAAGTGGAAGAAAAATGGCCAAAGAACTGAAAATATCGCAAGACAGCATTCGACGCATATTGAAAAATGGGCTCAAGGTCAAGGGTTACAAGTTCCAAAAAGAAGAGCAAAGGAGTTGTGGCGCTTGCACGAACGATGCGAATTTCCCAGCATTGTGTTATCTGATGAAAAAAATTTCCTAATTGAGCAGTTCATAAACACTCAAAACGATCGTGTTTACTTGACCGAACGCTCATACGAGAATTTGAGCCTACGTATGGCCACTCGAAGCAATTTCCAATCGCAAGTAATGGGCCGCAGTGACCACTAATGAGCGCTCTCCAATCGTTTTTATCGAGCCTGGTGTCAAAGTGAATGCGACTTATTATCGGGAAAATGTTTTAGAAGCTGCTTTAGAGCCGTGAATACGCAAACATTTCGGTCGTAGACCATGGACGTTCTAACAGGACTCGGCACCGTCTCATAAAGCTCGGGTGAACCAAGAATGGTTAAAAAATCATGTTCCATACTTCATTTCGTCCACACAATGGCTTTCGAATTCGCCAGACGCAAATCCGATGGACTATTCCATCTGGTCCATTTTGGAGAGCAATGTGAGGACTAAAAAATATGCCAGTATGGATGCGCTGAAAAAAGCGATTATACGAGAATGGGCCAAAATACCTCAAGATCACATTCGTGCAGCATGCAACTCATTTTTTGAGGCAAAAGGTGGTCATATTGAGCTAAAGTGAACATATATTAAATTTGTAATCATTTTCGAACAATTTTGTCTTTGAAATCAATAAAAACTAATTTTACACAAAAAAGTTATGGTGTTTTGAATAGGTAACAGTTCATATCGTTCACCCTGTATATACATATATCAGGTCAGTCCATAGGTTCGTGCGTATTTTACCCATAATCTCACTTTTGTACGATTTTGGCAAACAAAACATTATTCGCGGAATATTAGGGAACTATTTATATTTTCTTTGATATATTGTGCATTCAACAAGTGATTTCAATCGCGGATAGGGGCACGTGTTGTTAAAAAATAAAATGGAATCTTCGAACGCGTATAAGAAGCATATTTTGTATTTTTTTTATAAAAGTGGTAAAAATGTTCACGGAGAGGATAGCGTGAGGGTAGAACTGCGCAAAAGTAGTTTTCTAAATTCCGAAGTGGTAACTGCAACGTGGGGGATGCCTCGCGCGCTGGTCGTCCTGAAGTCTTTAACTCCGACGCCTTGCTCGACTTCAGAAGAGAGAGAATGTGTGTTCTCAACTGCTGCAACGGCTTGAAAATGAAAGTTTTGTTTGTACCGTATCGTTACTGGTGATGAAAAATGGGTCCTTTACAATAATCCCGTTCGCTAACGCCAGTGGGTAGATAAAGATGAAACACCAGAAGCGACCCCTAGAGATGGCCTTCACCCCAATAAGATTCACCTGTCTATTTGGTGGGATATGGCTGGTATTTTTTATTGTGAACTTGTGGAACCAAACCAAACGATAACTGCTGATTATTATTCCCATCAGCCATCAAGCCTGATTGAGGCACTAAACAAAAATCGACCGTCTTTAGTAAATAGACGCAAAGTTTTGTTTCACCACGACAACGCTAGACCTCATACCGCAAGGCAAACATTAGGCAAGCTGAACGAGCTCGGATGGGAGCTAGTGCCGCATCCACCACACTCTCCGGATATTGCACCTTGTGATTATCACCTTTTTCGTGGACTTCAATCCGATATGAGTAACATAAACTACTCCTCAAAAGAAGCTATAAAAAGGGATATCGAAGCGTATTTTGGCTCCAAGGACAAAAAATGTTTGAGCAGGGAATTAAAAATTTGCCTAATCGTTGGGAAAACATTGTAAATAATGAAGGAAAAAAATATTATTGATTAATAAATACTTTAAACATCTTTTTTATTAATTTAAAACCACCTTTAAAAAACGCACGAACTTATGGTCTGACCTGATACAATAAACGATGCAAAAAAGCATGTCATAATTTTTTTTTTAATTTTTAAATTAAAGAAAAACAAAATTTTTCACAAATTTGCTTAAAATAAAACTTTTGACACATAATTTATGCTAAAACTTATATAAAACTCTTCATAATATTTATAACCTCAGTTGTTTAAAAAAATCATCAATATCGAACCATATATTCTGAGGTGAACTTTAATCCCTCCTTAAACTGCCGCATCAATGGATCAGAAAACCCGCACTTGGTCGTCGATAAGCGCTACAGAAGCATGATAAATTATTTTTCGTGGCCTAAAATTTAATAAATGCACTTGAACGATCTTTGATGTCAGCAAAATGGTACACCATGTCGATATTTTGCGCCCCTAAAGTTTAGTGAATCAGCCGCCTCGGCGACGACAATTGCCACCTTGGAGCTGCGACTTGACGCCGCTAGACTATTTTTGTGAAGTGTGGCGAAGGACCGTTATTATGTGAGCAATCCATTAACGATGCAGCCGCTTAAAGCGAGTATCGAGCAAGCCATAAATAAACACTAAGGTTGCCGTGCCTCCCGATCTAAGTGAGAAGGTTATTTTGAACCGACTGCCACAAAAACTTAAGCTAACCTAAGCGTGAGGTATAGCCGGAGACTGTCACTAAAATCTGGGCAAACTGGCTTAACAAAATGTATTTATGAAATTGTGTGCCATAAATAATGGAATTGCTTTCTTTTTCGAATAAACAAACGAAATGCTTCGAAAAAAATTTATTTTTCTTAATTTTGTGTTTTAAGTTTTAAAAAGAAAGCACTTTACATACATACGTACATACATAAAATCTATTTTTCATTTAATGTATTACGAGCTCCACCTTTCTGCAGTCAAGAATTCCGTTTCCGCGAAATAAAGTTGTTCAAGCTTTTAAAATTAATATGTTTTAAATGTTTGAGCGAACTTTTAGTTTGTTTAAGTTCCAGCAGAGCGGCATTATGAATGCTACTAAAACGGTGTAAAACTTTTAAAATCATACTGAGGCAATGCTTGTGGCAAACCACCGCAAGTTAATTACCATTGTTATGTCAGTTGCTGCACAACGACTGCCGAAGCGTTCTGAGTGAGTGAGTGATCATTTTGGCTTTAAAGCGAAATGCAAGCGCAGCGCCAACAATAAGAACAACAGCAGTCACTCGCACTTGGAGTAATATGAATTAACTACGTTGCGCATAGTAAAGTTAAAAACTCGTTAAACTTTTGCGATTATTCGCAATGCTCTGCCGACATTTGCGTATTGAAAACTTTGCCTGTGACTGCATGCCACACTCATTAGCTTTGCAACTCCTTGCACGCATACGCCACAAACCACACCCACAGCTGTGTTCACAATAATAGCAGCGCAAAATATTCCAAATATTTAATTTTTTATTTTTTCTTATTTTTTATGAAAACAAAAAAATTCATATTGAATTTATGGAAAATTTTAATCATACCCATTGAAATTTGGTAATAATAAAGCGTAAGCTTTAATGTGGCTCATAAATCGAATTGATTTTTGAAAAAAAAAAACAAAAACCAATTATAGTAATTCAACAACAATGGGAGTATAGAAAAATCTAATTTCTATCAAACAGCCGTTTGGCATCTTAAGATCGTGATCTCTGATTGGCACTCCTGAGCGGCAACTAATATAATAAAATGCCTGGAGCAGATATCGCTAGAGGGAAGTGAATTGAATTAAATTTTACATGATAAGTTGGCAATGAAAATATTCTAGGCCCAATGGGTATCGTGATTGCTCACGGTGAACAACAAGGGGACGCGGCTTATAACTTCGAAGCAGTACTTGGAGCAATTTAAGCGAGAGCGGAATGAATTTTTGCGTCGAGTTGTCAGTATTGATGAAACCTAGATCCATCTTTAAGCAACAATCAAAACAATGGATTACTCTCGGCAGATCTGCTCCAAAGAAGAAGAATATAGTCCCATCGGCCGGAAAGATCCTGCCCATGATTGTTTTGGGATGCGAACGGCGTTATTCTTACGATTTTTTTAGAAAAAGGAAGAACGATCACGGGAGATTACTATGTACAGGGAGTTATTGGATCGCATTCATAAAAAATTGAATGAGACACGCCCACATTTGGCGAAAAAGAATGTGGTTTTCACCATGACAACGCACCAGCATATTCATCCGGAGTTGTCGCCGCCAAACTGCGTGAATTGCGTTATGAATTGCTGCCGCACCTCCCGTATTCACGCGATCTGGCTCTCTGCGATTTTTTTTTTTTGCTCCCTAACGTGAAAAAATGGCGAGCGGGAAAAAATTTATTTCGAACGAAGTCAATGCCGAGATAGAGACGCATTTTGGAGAGTTCGACAAATGCTATTTTTGGAAGGGGTTTAAAAATGGCCGGAGTGTTGGGAGAAATGTATCTTTCTAAAAGGGGACCATTCTATTCTATTCTATTCTATTTTATTCTATTCTATTCTATTCTATTCTATTCTATTCTATTCTATTCTATTCTATTCTATTCTATTCTATTCTATTCTATTCTATTCTATTCTATTCTATTCTATTCTATTCTATTCTATTCTATTCTATTCTATTCTATTCTATTCTATTCTATTCTAATCTCTTCTATTCTATTCTATTCTATTCTATTCTATTCTATTCTATTCTATTCTATTCTATTCTATTCTATTCTATTCTATTCTATTCTATTCTATTCTATTCTATTCTATTCTATTCTATTCTATTCTATTCTATTCTATTCTATTCTATTCTATTCTATTCTATTCTATTCTATTCTATTCTATTCTATTCTATTCTATTCTATTCTATTCTATTCTATTCTATTCTATTCTATTCTATTCTATTCTATTCTATTCTATTCTATTCTATTCTATTCTATTCTATTCTATTCTATTCTATTCTATTCTATTCTATTCTATTCTATTCTATTCTATTCTATTCTATTCTATTCTATTCTATTCTATTCTATTCTATTCTATTCTATTCTATTCTATTCTATTCTATTCTATTCTATTCTATTCTATTCTATTCTATTCTATTCTATTCTATTCTATTCTATTATATTCTATTGAATGCTATATCCAAGTTTGAGTGTTTGAACTACAAAGGTTTTCTTGAAAATTAAACTATATTAAAAAAAAAAATTGTACATAAAATAAATATAGTATAAAACATTGCAATACGTCGCGCTGTTATTATTGTGAACACAGGTGTACACAATTCATGAGCCTTTTATCTGGCAACTGTGGCCGTCATGGATTTTTTTTTTTTTTTTTTTTTCTCTTTTTTGTTACTAAATTATCAACTTGCTGCAGCGTAAATTTCCACTACCACTTCACCCTTGAGCGGCGTTTCTTTAATGGCGTCACTGCCAGTTTGTCGGCGTCATTGTAAAAGCCGCAGTGTTTCCTATTGCTGACAGCGTGCCACTATGCTCATGCACCTATCTACATATACACACAAATTTTAGTATATACTCGTACTTTTGCACTCAAATGCTGCGGAAATGCGCGCACACATAACCCACCTCCTGCTGTGCCGCGCTTCCCGCACTTGCCGCGTCTTCTTGCACAACTTTTCCAGTCATTTTGTATACTTAAAGTTTCTATTTACAATTTTCGGTTCGCTTTTCAATCAGCTAAGCCGCACCATTGCCTCATTTCCGTTTGCTGTCGCTCCACCAGCCAACTCGTTTGTTTTAACACTTCTCCATCGGCCTCATGCATCCACCTTCCGGCAAACACCACGACCAAAAGTCATCGCTACTTTCGCACTTTTGCCTGTTTGTCTTAATTTAAACTACAATCATGAAATGCTATACCCAACTCATTTCAATTTTCCAAAGGCATCGGTTAGCATTTTGTGAAATGGTGCTGAAAGCGCGCTGAGGCATATTTTAAGTCCTGTTAGTGAAATGGTAACTAGCACTTTAATTGCCTGCAAAAACTTTGACAGCAATGCTCAATTGGCTGCCAAGCCCAACGCCCATATCCTCCTCTTGTCTTTACACTTGCCTCGCCAATGAGCGAAGCACAAGTAGTCAACCAAGGCGTTGCTCTTTTCTTCCTTCCTGCTTATTTTGCTCTATTCAACTTTAATGATTTGTGTTGCACGCAGACAAAAGGATATTTGTTGTATTTGTATTGACCGCAAATTGCACAAACACTTTTCTAAGCCATTATCTAGTTTTTTTCCAATTATTCATGAATACAATTTGCGTATTTAGGGCGAAAATTATGCATTTAAATGCCTAAGAATGCGGTTAGCTAAATGTTGCAGTACTTTAATGGCTACATCACGCATCACTGCAAATGATATAGTTTAAGGGGTTAGGGGTAGTCAGAGGCCCGAAAAAATGATGATTTTCACGAATTTTTTTTTGCTACTTAATTAATTAATTTAACAAAAATAAAAACATAGCATAAAAACATCATGTTTTAACTTGACTTCACCAAAACTTCAAAAAAAAATTAATAATTGCAAAAGTTATCGCTGTTTGTGTGAAGCCCGTTTCTCCAGAAGTCCCTTGCGGTGAACATCACAAGTCCTTGCAGATTCATCTAAAACCAATCGGACAAGAAAAATTAGTTTTATTAATAGATAATCTTGTGCCTGATCGAAGCTTTTTTTTTCAAAATGAACAAAATGGCGGCCTCAGAAAATTTTTTCCAGATTTTAGAGAAAAAAACCAACAGTTAATTGTTAAAAAAAAATCGAAATTTTTGAAAAAAAAAATCCTTCGATCAGGCACAAGTTTTTTATGTTTTTCAAAAGCTGTATAAATTTTATTGAAATCTACGTAGCGGTTTTTAAGTTACAGTGTTCACCAGTTTGAAAAACATAGTTTTGAGAAAAACGCATTTAAAGTTTTGCTATCGGCTCCGGAGCGGCCGAGCGCCCTTTGTTAATTGTTGAATAACTTGAAAAGTATTTGTCGGATTCACTTCAAATTTTTACACAATATTTTTAAAGCATTATACTTTAAGAAAATGCAAAAAAAAAAATCAATTTTTTGAAAATTCTGACTACCCCTAACCCCTTAAGAGTCAGAATTTATTACCAAACTCCACAATCAAACAGAAATATTTCTAAACTATGCTTTAAATTTTGCAACTAGTCTCTCTCGGGAAAGTAAAATCAATTAAAAATAGATTGAATACAGCAATACTTGCGCAAGTACTTTGAAATATATAATAAATAAACTTATTTTATTTGAGAAGACTGCAAAAAGTAGTATCAGTAAGTAAAAGTATTGTCTATGAAACAAATGCAGTGACCATCTCAACACTAAGAGAAAATATCGTGCGATAATGACATCTCGACATCACTTCTCCAGCGAGTGGCACTGAATGTATCCGACGTAATAGTCAAGATTTAGAGGAAATATAATAAAAAAATCGAACTTTTCTTTTTTGTAGTAATTCTTGAAACCATTAGGTATTCTTATTTAGCTCCAAATTCTGCCATGGCACACCTTTTTTAAGTCCCAGCCTAATTTATAATAATTGTGACATTACTCATAATAATAATACAATAGAATTCATAAAAAACGAAGAGCAATAAAGTGCAACAATTAGCGTTATACAAAGCATAAATACGAAAACATTTATGACCTTTGAGAGACCTTTTTGGCAAGTTATAAAACTTAAATAGCAAACATAAAGCAAGGACTAGCACATTGAACACCCCTAACATAATTTAAGTGAGCACAAAAGCAGGTGAGATTTTAAGGTATTGAGGTATGAGTTACTAAGGAATGGCCAGATAAATTTACTAAATCTTGGTTATTTCGCTAAATGATGTAGTAAGCTTTCAACGACTTAAATGGCTGTAATGGCGGCAAAACAAAACACTAACAAAAGCAATAAACAACGACAAACTAACGTACTTGTAGATAAGGCCAGTGGTGCGTATACGTAACCTGTGATTTAGTTGCTTGCGAAAGAATCAAGCGTTGGCGTTGACATTTTCCACGCTTTAAAGTATGCATCCAAAATACTAGAAGATTTATGTTAATAGCCATGACTGCATAATAGGTGGCTATGCGTTAATTTGTGGAATTCGCCAAATGAAAATGCTTTCTGCAAATGCCACCAAGTAAATTAATTTATGCCCGCGAAAAATTCAACCAAAAGAAGTAATGATAATTAAACTCACTGCTTCCATTACCAAAAGTAGCGCTCATAGCGTATGATAAGGTAAGACATAAAAACAAATGTGCGTTCCTTTATGTGTGTGGTGAAAAGAGGTTTGGCTATATAGTGGAAAGTGTCACAATGAAAACAATGCCGCCACTCAGCCAGTCATTTTAAGAGTGTAAGAAAATAAATTTCGAACCGCAACATCGGCGACATAAATCAGCTGAAAGATTTACGAGGATTTTTTTTTTTTGTTTTGCTTCAGTGATATGCGAGCTGTTGCTATAAAGTAGCGACGAGAAAGTGCGACAGCCCAGAAGAGAAGGTGGAAGATATAAGAAGTTAGGTTAACTGGCAGTGGTTTTCATACAAATGAATGGGAATGTCACACCAATAGACCGAATGAAAGGAAAGGCAGCATGAAACAACTACAAAAAGTAGATAAGTGATCAGATTTTGGAGCATGAAGATGAGTCGGATGTGCTTACGACACGTAGTGGCAGCGAGCGAATGTTTAACAAGGGTTGCCGCTGATACGTATGGCATATCCAACAAAAGTGAGTGCTTTACAAAGCGTCAAATGAGCGCTTTACAAAGCAGCCAAAAAGTGCACGGAATTTATCAATAAAATGAAAACGCCTCAATTATTTATTGGCTTTTATTTCATTGTCATTAAAGTAGTCACTATGTATAGTGACCACCGCACTAGGAATATCATTATTGGATTCCAGGACTCCGATCTTTCTTTCTTACGAAGCAAATGAAGTGGAGTCTGCAAAACCACTTTTATAACAGAAAAACAACACTGAAAATCACTTTTGCGGCAAAAATTAGTTAGATGTTGCATGCTCAATTTTCGATTTTTTAAATGACTGAAAAATTAATATATGAATAATATTAGAATAGTACAAATGAACGGCCATTCACCCTAGGTATGTATGTAAATAATAAAATGAGGTTGCGACTTTGTCATTTCAAGTTCAAACTATACATATTTTATAGGTTTTGTGCCTCACAAACTGAAGTAGTATTTTTTTTTTTAATAATCCAATAATTTTCACTTTGAATAAAAAAGTATATTTAAAACCCGTTTATTTATTATTGATTACGGGGTAGGAGATCTTCTCAAACAATATTGGTACAACTTTCATCGAGTTAAGTTGTAAAATACTACTCGTACATATCCAACTACTGGACCTAATCCGGGTATCCGGAGATTATAATAATCAAATTCCGAAAATCCCGAAATCGTAAAAATCGAAAACATGTACATCCCTACTCCACACACACACCAGTACTTCCAAGTAGTTGTAAAACATTCTCACTCCTGCAATAGATTCTCTTTTACGCCTCTATCTGTTTTTTTTTTTTTTTTACCTGTATCTAGCCATCTATAATGTCTTGGTCAAAAAAAAATTATTCTTGAATGAGAACAAGCGCTGCTATTTGTGCATAAACGTCAGCCCTCTAAGCACTCGCCGAATCTTGACCCGTCTTATGACCAAAGCATCGCATATAACTACGGCGCCACTAAATTTGAATCGCCCTGCACGGGGAATTTTTTGAAATAATCTGCATACATTTATGTAACATAAAAATAGTAGAAAAGAAAAAGTATTTCTTCACCTAATTGAAAGCTAAGATTTGTCTAGGATGAATACTACGTATGGAGCAGAGCTAAAGTTTTATGAACACGGATCACTTCATCGCAAGTTAAACGACCGCCCTAGCACAAAGGTTTGGTGCGCAGATTCCAGTCTCTATGCGTGGAACACCAAAATGATAAAACAAAAGTGCGTGTAGGGTAGTACACATAACAGAAGTGAAACTGTCAAGGCAGACAAAGAAAGAGGGAGAGACCCGAGAGAGAATGAGAGAGAGAAAGAATATATATATAAATAAATTCTCAACATTTGCAGAGAATACAAATAGACAAAATTTACAAAAAACGGAGAAAACTACTGGTGTAGATAAACGCCGAACACAAACCGTGGCAACAACGCGCATTACGATTCTAGCACCGCAGCAACGGCACAAATTACCGCAAGGCAATGCCAAAAAATCCGACGCCGGAATGAATAGCATTTTACAGTACGCACAAGCACCAGCCAGGACACAAAATAAGCGGCAAAAAGTAGGCCCAAAAAAATGTCAAAAAATGGGTACTAAAACACGCCCCAAACAGTAGGCGCCAAGGAAATATAACGCTAAAAAGTAGGCACCAAACATATATTTCCTACCAGTTTGCACCAACAAAAAAGCGCCAAAAAGTTATGTATCACTAGAAATTAGCTACCACAAGGAAAAACTTAGGAAAAATAGCCTAAAATGTATCTAAGATATATATAAGGTATAGCTCTCTCTCTCCTTTTCCTCTATGTTATATAATTTTTCTCTCTCGCGGAACGAAAATGCCCAAAACGTTGCATGGCCATTCTCGCTCGTCCATCGACGCCTAAGACGTTTCACTTCAAAAAGTTATTTCTAATAGCGATCGTCTCTCGGCAGGCAATGGCACACCTTCGAAAGTGTTTCGGCCAAGAAAACGTTCCTTGTTAAAAAGTAATTGCCGTTCGGAATAGGCTTAAAACTGTAGCTCACCCCACAAATAAGAGGAGAAGCTTAGGTGTAGGCGAGGTGTGGTGGTTAGGTGTGGCAATTCTCGTTTGTTAACAATGTAGTGGAGGGCTAAGGAAAATTGCATTGCAGTGATTGCATTACAAAAGTGTGGTAAAAGGCAAGTGAGATTTACGAATAGCTGAAAAAACTTAGTATTTCTAAAATGCTTGATTACCGCACGATCAATCGGTTTTCCCAAACGTACGAAGTGACAGACAGAAGTCGCGTGGTTCAAACCAGTGCAGCCATGAAAGCCGTTCAAGAAAGAATTCGCAGAAATCCTATTAGAAAGCAGAAAATCATGTCCAGGGAAATTAATGTATCGACTAGATCCATGTCAAGACTAATTAGAGATGTTCTCCACATGAAAGTCTTCTATCGTTCAACTGGTCCTCTTTTGACAACACCCATGAAGAAAATTAGACTCGACCGATGCAAGCAGCTTCTACGGTGGCACGCGGACAGATGCCATGAAAATATTCTTTTCACAGATGAGAAAAATTTCATTTCAATTTTTTGTTAATAAGCAAAACCACAAAATCTATGCTTAAGCTTCCAAAGACGCAAAAAATGTAGTTCCAAGGGTTTAGCTGGGTGTTGGTTTGTTTGGGAGTGTCTTGCAAAGGCGTTACATCTATTCAATTCTGTGAAAACTGGTTAAGACCGGGGCAAAATTATACCAGGAGGATGCCTTAAGAGACGAAATCAAGGTGTTGAGCAGAACTCTCTTCACAGGAGAGCGTTGAATCCTCCAACAAAATTCCGTTCCAGCCTTATGGGCTGAGCAAAAACCACCCATCAGTGGCAAAAACAATATCTCTGGGTTCATTGCCGCAGAAGATTGGTCATCTGAAAGCCTAGATCTGAATCCACTGGACTAGAGTTTGAAGTCAAAATTGGAGATCAAGGCCTATCGAAGATCTCACAGAAACTTGGAGAGTCTCAAACAGCGGTTCGAGCAGCAACGTCAAAACCCATTGTAACCGTGCGTGCTATAACAACTGATTGGCATAGCCATTTAAAAAAAATTTTAGTGAAAAGTGAAGATTTGATTTTTTTTTAATAAAGGGTGATTCAATTTTAAGGGCCGATGTTGAATGTAAACCACACGTAAACGTAAAGCTTTTTGTCTGCATTTCATTTGACATTTTTCAATCCTAGATTAACGCAATTTGAATCATGGAAAGATACACAATCGAGTGGCGCGTTAAAGTTATTCAGGCTTATTATGAAAACGGGCGTTCAAATCAAAATGCATATCGCGCACTTCGTGAAGAAAATCATCTTCACTGATGAGGCACATTTTCCACTCAGTGGATTCGTCAATAAACAGAATTGCCGCATTTGGGCGAATGATAATCCAAGAGTGATTGCCGAAAAACCAATGCACACACAAAGAGTGACTGTTTGGTGCGGTTTATGGGCCGGCGGCATCATTGGGCCGTATTTTTTCCAAAATGAGGCCGGTCAGGCAGTTACTGTGAATAGTGTTCGCTATCGTGAGATGATAACGAACTTTTTATGGCCCGAATTCGAAGATATGGATGTGAATGATATGTGGTTTCAACAGGACGGTGCCACTTATCACACAGCTAACGAAACAATGGCTCTTTTGCGCATCTCTCTTTGGGGTTATTTGAAGGAAAAGGTGTACGTCGGTAAGCCAGCAACATTTCAAGAGCTAAAGGATGAGATAATTCGGCACATTGACGGCCTAGAACCTCAATTATGACTCAGCGTCATCGAAAATTTGGACCATCGGATGGAGGTGTGCCGACAAGGCAGCGGCGGCCATTTGTCCTATATTTTGTCTTATAAGGTCTTATAATTTCTGTTCCAGTATTTCCGGTTTGTCTGATGCCATGCGATGAAATCGTAAACTAATTAGTGTTGTATTTGTAATCCGACTTTTCTTTCTTTTGTTTGAAGGCAACTTAGGTGTTCCCTAAAGAAATGTACTTACAAGAAAATAAAGAAATTCCCAGAAATTTCAAATCAAATTTAAAACCGCTTAATGGAAAAAAATGGTATATCTTGTGGTGTCGCGCTAGTAATGGCGTACATAAAAGCAGCGAATGGCTTTGCTCAGGTTTTTACTGTATTAGCATGTTTCACATCAACAGCCTCTTAAGTATGTATGTACAGCTCAATATGTACAGCAATAATACGTAAAATATGATTTAATCCAGAGCCAAATTCCAGCTGCATAAGATTGCTCAATAAACTGCGCTCGCAGCAAATGGAGCGCAGATGAAAGAATAAGAATAATGCTGAAGTTATAAAGCACAATGCAAAGCGACCTCATTCCTCTGCACTTTACTCGTTTCTTTTACATTGTACAAGTACGAGGATTGTATTTGAATGCCTTACAATTCTGTTCACCAACCAACCACCACGCGCTCTCAAGCTCGCCAGCAAAGAATTAAACTGTAAAAGTAGCCATCACTTAAAATTCTTCATACTTGCTGCTATTTTTCCTAGTATCTTATGTATTTTTTATTTGCTTTCATTCCGTTTATTTATTCTCATTTCTGCGCATCAACTTCAGCACAAGTGCAATTCTAGCCGCAATCATAATAACAAGCCGAGTTGTTTTATTGTTGGCTATCATTGTTTGAGCGTTCATTTTTCGTATATATATTACTCTACAGGGTGTTTTGGTGCTTTTGTAAGAGCTTCAAATATATTTTGGCGATATTTACGATAATGCAGACCATTTGGTTTTTTTTCCTTTGAAAATTTATAGAATCTTCGGTCTTTCCACTCTTAATAATCGTAAAAACTTTAGAGAGGTGGAACTGCACACAAATCACGAATTTAGTGAGTCGCTTGGATCTTTTTGTAAATATTTTCAATGGACTTACTCTTTTCGCTCAATAAATGATTGGCGAATTTATATCTTTAAATTTTTATTCAGCCGATGAATTTTTTCGCTAGCGGGAGAATCTTAAATCTCGACTAACAACCGATCGATGACTGAATTATCCGCTTCATGCTGCTGGGAAAGTGTATCAGGTGGCTGGTATCAAAGTTTGCTATATCAGCAAGCTTAGCTACGGAATGTCTCAACCATAGCCCTGCGAAAATAGCTAAATAGAAGTTGCGGCAATGAATTCACCTCATCCTCCATACTACTGATTTAAAGTGGACCTTAAGTAAAACCGGGTCTCACAATATGCATATCTCGCGCACATTCTCCTGCAAAGGCACCCACGAAATTCTAGAGCTAGGACTTTGATGAACGTAAAGAATCCCTTGGGATCCTCCGATCCACATGTGACCAGAATGATTTTGCGACCTTATAACCTTGCGTGTTTGTCTAGCGTTCAAAGAGATTACGCGAAGCCCACCCTTCCAAGCACAGACCACAGGTAGTCAAGGGAGTCCCAATGCTGTTATTTCGTATTTCGAATCTACTCACAGGTTCCCTGTCTAGTCAATTCATCCGCCTCGCAGTTTTCTGTAATGCCGCAGATACCCTGAAAGGTCCTTTAACAATGAATTCGTATGCGATTGATTGTTGCCTGGTTGACGTAGTAAATGTTTACTTCCGCGGCAGTAATTACACAAGTGAGCAGCTAGTCAGTTCTTCTTTGACTGCGACTACCTCTGCTTAAAACACATTCCCATGAAGGAGTTCACTAGAACCTTTTTCCAATTCTCCACCCCGCTCAATTTTCCAGTTGATGGAATTTAAGAAGAGAAAGAATGACTTGGACGTAGTGAGGATGTAGATTAATCAGTCGCCAGGGAACGTACTCGAATTTCTGGAAATACTTCAATATTCGCAAGCGGGAATCATCCCGGTAGCTCGAGCCACTCAGTCGGATAGCGGCACCTGTAGCAACAGTTTTCCTACGATATATATAGGTAGCGCATTTAGAAATATATATGGAATGTTCCAAAAATCCTTCCAGATCTGGACAAGGTTCCGTCAACGAAAACCTAAATATCGAGTCTTCCTAAACCGTTGCTTTTGAATCAAGAGGTGGTACTTACTACACTGGACTCAAAGAACGAAAAGCTGTAGAGACGAAACGAATAAGGAGAACGTTTAACACAAACTCTGCCACAGGGAAGCAAAAACTTGTAACTCTATATCAGTAAATACATAGTTAAATGGGAGCCTAGCTGACTTGGAGTTAATTAACACTCAAAGGATCCAGCGCTACAAAAAATAAACGTATTGGTAATAAGTGTGAATTGGATCCGGTGGAGAACATCAGCTACCGAAAGGGAAAGCTTATAAAAATGCAGTGGGCAAATGTGACCGTCCTCTTCTTCTTCTTGATTTGCGCGATTACCGCTCACGAGATTTTGGTCGAGTTTAACACCGAGCGCCAGTCGTTTCTTTCTCCTGCTAACCGGCACCAATTGGACACATTAAGTGAAGACAAGTCATTCTCCTCCAGATCTTTCTAAGGCAGAGGATACCATATCGAATACTTTTAAAGCCGTAGCGATTGTATTCCTTCAGACGACAAGGTTGTATGTTTATGTCGTCAAACAGCTCATCATTCCATCTCACGCGATACTCGCCGTTGGTTCAAAAATCTTCAGCAGAAATTTCCTCTCAAATACTCCAAGAGAGAGGCGCATCAACGGACTTTGTCATCATCCAAGTGAGCCAAAAATATAATGGTCAGAAATATGACCTTTACTTTAGAGTTTGAGGTGGAAATACGCGAATTGAAAAATTCATTAATCAAAACCTGTCGTATAGCCACTCAGTAATGCTGAGATTGAAAGAATATATTTGAATTAATTTAAAAAAACTTTTAACAATTTTATTTTAATTTTACTACAAATAATTTCAGCCTTAACTGAGCAAAGGAACGGATTTAAAATATAATATATATTTTTTTAGATTCTTGTATAAATTTCAATATAAATGCTGCGCCAATTGTGAAATTACTAATAAAATACGAAAACCTAATTCTTTATCTTGGTCATGAAAAATCTGCCTGCGGTTCTTTGAATTTTTTTTTTTTTTCAATTTAATCCTTTTTGATTTTAAATCGACTTAGAAGTGAACTTTGTAAAAAAAATGTCTCCTTTTATAGATCTAATATTATAATATATTTTGTAACTTTCTTCTTAAATAAATTTAGCTTCAGTGTTGGCCATCTCAATGTGTATAAGATACCCTACAAGTTAACGGCAGACCTCACACCTCACAGTGGTAAATGTAAATGTAAATAATATTTCTTAGAAAAGCATAATAAAAACCTACTAGTACCTATGAAACTGAAATGATTTTTTTGTTGAAATTTAATTCATATCTTCTTTGTCAAGCAAATACAAAAAAAAGTATTATTTTTTAAAAGACTTTATCTTTAAGAAAAAAAGCTTAAGTCACTTACAATTTCAAATACTTAAGTAATTTGTAGAACTGACATTTTCGAAGACCTGTTTTAAGTCAGCAATACTTCTAAGAAATGCTGCTGCCTTGTTATGTTACTATTTTTCTTATAACACGCGATGTAGTTATATAATTAATGCCAGCTGAGGAACTCGTCACATAAAAAAATGCAAAAAAAATCTAAATTTAAGTTGATGAAACAAAATAGTTATCATAATATTATATGTAGTGTGGCTGGGCAATGACGTAAAAGCATATATAAGTTCAAATAAATCAAATAATAAAAACATTCATTTATTCTGCCTAGAGATAGAATAAACAGTATTCCCCCATTTGACTGCGTAATATTGTATACCCGCTGGCCCACAAACACAAACCATATGGTGTTTTTAAGAGCTTGTGAACTTACAATGATAACACAAAATAAAAATATTATTGAAATAATAGGTCTATTTATAAGTTCGTGCGGTTTTACAACAGATGGCGTAACTTGATTATTATTCCATCGATCCACATTTCCAAACATTCATTGGAGAGCTACTGTCGTAAGGCACAAACGTCAGTATAAGTTTTTTATTTGAAGCGCAAACAACAATATTTTTACCACACTTGAAAATGTCGAATTTCGTGCCAAATAATGTGTTTTTGCGGGGAATTCTTCTTCATTATTTTAATATGAAGAAAAAAGCAGCCGAAAGTCATCGTATCTTGGTGGAAGTTTATGGTGAGCATGCTCTATCTGAGCGAACGTGCCAGAAGTGGTTTGCACGCTTTAAAAGTGGTGATTTTGGCTTGGAAGACGAAGAACGCGAGGGTGCGCCGCCAAAGTTCATGGATACCGAATTGGAGGAATTGCTCGATCAAGATCCGGCTCAAACGCAAGAAGAGGTTGCAAAAACTTTGGGAGTTGATCAATCAACCATTTCCAAACGTTTAAAAGCCATGGGAATGATCCGAAAGGTAGGCCATTGGGTGCCGTATGAATTGAAGCCAAGAGACGTTGAACGCCGTTTTATGGCATGCGAACAACTGCTTCAACGGCACAAAAGAAAGGGTTTTTTGCATCGAATTGTGACTGGCGATGAAAAGTGGGTCCATTACGACAATCCAAAACGTCGGGCAACGTATGGATACCCTGGCCATGCTTCAACATCGACGTCGGCGCAGAATATTCATGGCCTGAAGGTTATGCTGTGTATCTGGTGGGACCAGCTGGGTGTTGTGTATTATGAGCTACTGAAACCGAATGAAACGATTACGGGGGATGCCTACCGACGATAATTGATGCGTTTGAGCCGAGCACTGCGAGAAAAACGGCCGCAATACGCCGATAGACACGACAAAGTTATTTTGCAACATGACAATGCTCGGCCACATGTTGCACAAGTGGTCAAAACATACTTAGAAACGCTCAAATGGGATGTCCTACCCCACCCGCCGTATAGTCCAGACCTTGCGCCATCCGATTACTATCTCTTCCGATCGATGCAACATGGCCTGGCACAGCACTTCCGTAATTACGATGAAGTCAAAAAATGGATCGATTCGTGGATTGCGGCAAAACCGACCGAATTTTTCACAAAGGGAATCCGTGAATTGCCAGAAAGATGGGAAAAAGTAGTAGTAAGCGATGGACAATATTTTGAATATTAAATTTGTAACCATTTTACGTCAATAAAGTTTCAAATTTCGAAAAAAACCGCACGAACTTATTCATAGTCCTACATATTTTTACGTGATAACGTCTTATAATTCGATGTAGCCGAGCGGCGTGTCATGCGGCGTTACCTTGCTTGAACTGCAAGCGAGAGCGCGGAACGAACGACAAAGAGGCACAATCTGCCCCCGCGTTCGGCAACGTTCGACATCTGGCTCTCTCCTACTTGAGTGAGCATATATATGTATGTATATGTATGTATATGCGCATTTGTATATAAATTCACATACAGTAGAGCGCCGATTATCCGAAACAATTGGTGCAGAGGGTGTTCGGATAACCGATTTTTCGGATAAACGAACATTTGCGAAATTCCAGTTCTTTGTTGAGGGTATGGTAACAAAACATGTCATTGGATTAGGAATACATATTATGTATGTAATGCTTTTTAATGATACACTAGAGTACAGTACAAATTATGAATAGTCACATATGCATTTAAGTAGGGATTGCACACACGGTACATAAATACATATGTCTAAAATTTTTTTAATAGTACAAAAGTAATCTAAAATAAAAAGTCGAACATATTTGTTTGCTTAAGTTTTGAGACTCGTTTTTTTGCCGCCAAATCTCTTAGGCGTTTTAAAGACTGCACAGAATCGCATTCGTCTTGGTGTCCCAACCATTTAATAGCAGTCTCAAATCATTTAAAGTCTTCTTCATTTTAATCATTTAAAGTCGGACATTTTTCATCTGAGACGATGTCATCACTAATTTCTTCTTCATCGTCGTCATCTTCAGGAACTTGAACCTGTGCTATTATATCGTCGTCAGTCAACAATTCGTAGCCAGGATCATCCTCGTCAAATTCTAGCCATTCATGCACGTTTTCTTGGTCACATTCTTCAAATCATGAAAACTCTTTCATCAACTCAACCATTTCTGAAACAAAGTTTTCATTTGTTGGTTCTTCAGATGTAAGGCTAGCTTCGGATTCAACTGCTGGACAAAGCTTATTCCAGGATTTCTTTAGAGTAGTCGCTTTGACATAAGCCCACGCTTCTGCTGCCATGAGAACAGCCTCCTTCAAGTTAAAACCTTTGTAGATTTCAAGAATTGTTTTATCTTCCTCTTGGCCGATTAGGACACTACGAAGCAACGCTTTTCTGTAGTAACGTTGGAAGGCTTCGAACACCCCCTGGTCCATAGATTGAACGACTGAGGTAGCATTGAGTGGCAAAAACATCACCTTAAATTTTCCATCTTCTCTCTCAAGTGAAAGGTTTGAGGGATGACTTGGAGAATTATCAATCACTAATAAAACATTTCCAGTGTCTCCAGTTTCTATCTGATGTTCTTTAACCTCTGGAATGAATACAGCGTCATACCACTCGATAAATACTTGAGTGTCCATCCTGAAATTAATGAGAGATTGCCCAAACAAAACTGTCGGCGTCGGATGCGCGTTCGTTTCGCGGCACGATAACACCACCGACGCTGTTATATTTAGGAACTGCGATACTAACTTAAATTCATAAAGCACGTGACAGAAAGCAAGTGTGTACATATGTATGTACAACGCTGTCAATACCTATTAAATTTTATTTGAATTCTAAATATAACATGCTATCGATGAAGAAACGGAAAATACCAAAATCATGACGTCCCTTTGCGTCGCTTTCTGAGTCATTTCTATTAAACGTTTCTTTGTACTTTGTACATACTTTTTCTTCTTCTTTATATCCGAAAAAGGCGTCATGTTTCCTTTCGGTTAACCGACGTTTCGGATGACCGGCTTTCGGATAATCGACGCTCTACTGTACTTGTATTTGCATATGCCTTCTTCCTGTGTGCATGGTAATGAACCATTTCTCTGTTGAGAATAGGACGATGATAGGAAAAATAGGAAAAGAAAGGGGGTGTTTCGAGTGTAATGTGTCTTGAAAAAGGCAAATCGATGATGGTGCCTCTTAGTGTTGTTGACTTATTAACGTCTGATGCACAATCGAGATTGAGCATATCTTTCATGAATTTGATAAATGTTTCGTAATTTTTCACGTTTGTGTAAATGTAACTTGACCTATTCCATTGCGATTTCATTTACCTCCTTCTCTATATCCATACAAAATATCAATCAAACAATAAGATTAAAATTTTCATTTGAAAAATGCGACCATTCCATCAGTATTTTCTTATGACGTTGTCACGTTAAACTATAGTCAGTAAACCGACTTTACAGACAACCTCTTTTTATTATAATCTGGTAGATAATTTCATAGCATTTATTTTTTGAGTAAATTATTCGGCATACATATGTCCGCTACGACTACGAGTTACGCAACGATCAGTCTAATAAATCGATTGTTAAGCACGCTGTTGCTTAAGCGAAATGTCGTTCATGCTTGGCTGATTAATTTTAGTAATAATCATAGTAACGACAGCACTATCCTCATTAATCCTCAGAAATAAGGACCGATTATGCCGCCAGAGCTGTATGAACTTCGCGAATAGATTTATGTTTTTTTTTTTTAAAGTAAATTTCTACAACTTCGAAGCGATGTTCTGGCATTCAACGATTCATGAAGGTTTGCTGAACCTTGCTGAACAGATATGTATGTCATTCACAGTTTGCCATTCTCAGCGGTTGATATCGATAATTCTAATAGAGCTAAAAAAATACCAAATATATATTATATTTGGCGCTTACATTCGTTATTGTGTATTTGGCCGATCTCCTTCTCCTATTTGATGTTTTCCACGAACGAAGCGACAGATAGTTTTTAAGAGGAGCTTTTACATGGCAGAAACACACTCGGAGGTTTGACATTGGCTACCGAAAGACGACCGCTATTAAAAAATATTTTTCTATTTCTATTATAAAAAACTTAGAATTTAACCGATGTTTACTGGATGCTGCATCGTATACATGATTATTTAGTGGATGTTTATGAGCTATGGGAAATTGCTTCATTATTCAGACACAGTTGGCATACCAAGATCACGATAAAGGTCGCCATTCGCTATTGTTCGTTTGTTATAATTTGCTAGAATTTTGTATTTCATTTGTTATAGTTTGCTAGAATTTTGTTTTGCACTATTTATATTGTTTGTAGTACTATGTATATTTAACAAATGATTTTGGAACCCCAAAACTTGCCTTTGATGGCAAGCATGCCTGTAATACTTAAGAAAACAAGGCAACAATACTGCGTAAGGGCTTAGTATTATAAAGGGTATTTCAGAAATGACGCCTAGATGTTAGTAGTGAATAATTCCTAAACGGAACATTTTTTATGTCATTGCCAATCAGACAGATGTGCTGTTTTACACGAAAGAATAGCGCTTTAGAAATATTTAAACTTATTATGAAAATGGTCTGACTTCGTGATTGTTTCGGTGGAAATAAGGCATATCATAGTGGACAGGTGCCCAGTTGAATTTGTTGAAAGCTTCTACTACTACAGCTGCACTATCACGACAAACGGCGGAGCTGATGAAGATGTCAACTACAGGCTAATCAAAGCAAGGGAGGCGTTCAGACGAACGCATTCAGTACGGGCGAGTTCGCAAAATCTCCAGGCGCACTAAACCCCAAATATTCAGCTCATGTGTAAAGTCGGAAATATTGTACGGAAGTGAAGCATGGCAGGTCTTCACCACCATCACACAGACGCTATAATCTCTCATCCACAAATGCCCCCGCATAATCTGTAATATTCTGTACCGAACACCTTCAGCAACGACGCGTTGTGGAGAGCAGCCAATGACGAGCTCATCCTAAGACAAATCTAACGCAAATAGTGGCGATGGATAGCTCACACGCCTAGAAAACCACCAGACAGCATCACGACAATGGAGCAAAAACAAAATCCCAGAACCGTGTACTATGCTCCCGAGCGGCTTGAACAAGGATCTAAAAAAAAGTCAATAATTCAAAAATTGGTAAAAAAATTTATGGAACGTGGTTCTGAGAATAGAAAAAGGACTAACAGACCAAAAATTGGACGGTCTGTTGAGAAAATTCCTGCTTCATAGCAAAGTGTCACGGAACAACCTTCAGCATCCATATGTCGACAGACTCAACATTTAGGCGTTAATAAATCGACTATTTGGTGGACTTCACCTGTAGATATGCTCATAGTGGGCATTTAAATGATGCCATTTTCTTCACATATAATTGTTAAGAGTCGTATTTTGAATACAAAAAAGCCAAAAATGAAAAAAACACATTTAAGTGTTAAGAGTCGTATTTTGAATACAACAAGAGAAAATGAAAAAACAAACAAATTTTATTTTAAAACAACATCTGGGCGCGTCTTTTGAAAGACCCTTTATTATCATTGCACAATTATTGTGGCTTGTGCATGTCTCTTTTCAGTTACCGCTACCACTAAAACGCCGCAAAAAAGATGTTGGTTTTTTTTTACTCCAAAAGTGAACCAGCCTTTAGCCTTTATTGATTTATCCAATACGTGAAAATAATGTCAATGCATGCAAATACAAGTACATTCACTAACACAGATAAGAAGCTTGTTTTCCATAAAAAATCAATGTCCTACAGTTTAACGTCGCCTTCAAACAGCATAGCACAATTCACGCACACCACGGGTGGATATAGCCAAAGCACGCGATGGCACATATCAGCCTCCAGTATGGGCGACAAAAATAAAACAACATAATGAGACCTATCGCCAAAAAGCCGAATGTTTGATGTTGCCTATGGCTGTGGTTGTCAATTCTTTTTAGTTGAATACTCCCCATTTCTTACCGGAAATTTTCGCTTGAGCAGCAACCAAAACAAATCGATTTCATTTCATTTTATTTACTAAATAGTTGTGCATATGTATTTGTACATAAAGTAAGATCGACGACGTTTAATAGAGCAAATAGTACAATAATAAGAAATATATTGACTCGTTTACTCACATAAAACACGTTCTGGGCCAGAGGCAGTTGGCAAACTTATGAAAGTAATTATGGAGCAAAACATGATAAAGCATGAGAAAGTCATAGTAAACTAAGCAGAACCAGTGTTCATTGTTGAAACTATTCATAGATGAATGCAAAACGCACTTCAAGTTACTTTTCTATTCAAACTGCTGCTAATTGGAGCTTGCCCAGGGTAGCAAATACAAACGGAATTGACAAAAATCAGTTTTGCAGCGAAAAAAAAGAAAGCCAGCAACAACTATGTAAGTCGGTTGCCCGCAGCTATTGTAAAGATACATTTATCATAACAACAAACTTTCAAGAATACGTTGCGCTGTCAAGTATTCGAGAATTTACCACTCTAATAAGGCATCTTTCCAACTGGAGTTGTGTTTATGTTTCGTTAATCCAAATACTTTACAAATAGTGTAATTAAACACCACATCAACTTCATTGAGCTTGAGAATCCAACCTATTACAGGGTCCGGCACTCGAAGTGTAACCAACTTCAGACCGCTTCCGCAACTGATGCACGGGTATCAGCTATCTGTTAGTTGGCCAAATTTCAGTCCTGAGTCTTGTTTCCAAGTGCGCGGAGGCATTTTGCCGAGAATAAACGCGAAAAAAGAAATGAGAAATCAGTAATGGATTTCAAACGTAATAATGCGATTGCATTATTTGTTTCTCGCTCCGTTGCTCGTTACAATGATACTAGTCGCATCGCGAAACGTCATGGAGGTGGTCATCAAAAGATTGCAACGTCACGTGAAATGCTTCAAAAAGTGAAAAAGGGACTTGAGCGAAGTTCCCGACGAAGTGCCACTCAAATGGCAAAAGATCTGAAAATATCTGATCGTAGCATTCGCCGCATACTAAAAAATGATTTCAAAGTTACAAAATCGAAAAGACGCATGATCTCAAGCCAAAGCAGCAACAAGTTAGACTCGAGAGAGCAAAGAAGCTCATTCACTTGGCCGAAAGCGATAAATTTCGAAGCATTTTTTTCGTCTCACAAGAAAAATTTTCAAATTGAGTAATTCGTAAACTTCCAAAGCGAAAGGGTTTATTTGACCGACCGTTTATACGAGAATTTGATTCGATTGGCCACCAGGAGGCAGTACCCGCACAGGTAATGGTTTGGGCCCCTGTAACCGCAGATGGGCGCTCTCCAATCGTTTCCATCGAGCCTGGCGTCAAGGTAAATGCGAAATATTATCGGTAAAGTATTTTGGAAGTTGCTTTGAAGCGGTGGGCAGACAAACATTTCAGTGGTAGACTATGGACGTTTCAACATAGCTGGGCACCGTCTCACAAAGCTGGAGTGAACCAAGAATGACTGAAAAACAATGTTCCGAACTTCATAACGTCCACACAATGGCTCTCAAATTCACCAGACGGGAATCTGCGACGAATGGATTATTCTCTTTGAACCATTTTAGAGAGCAAAGTCCAAATTAAAAGACTCACCAGTCTCGAGGCGCTAAAAAAAGACATTGTCCGCGAGTGGGTCTACAAGTCACATTCGGGCAGCTGGTGATTCGTTTCTGGACCGTCTCAAGGGCACAGTGAAGGCAAAAGGTGATTTGAATTCAGTCCCAGAATCGGTGTCGCCAGCAACATACCTACCATTTTTTGAAGGCTGACAACTTTTCGAACGAACCTCGTATGATCAAAAACAAATGTTTATTTTTTAACAATAGATCAAAAAATAAAAATAAAATTCTCTAAACAAGAATAAAAATTTTTTTTTCGCTTCCGCTTTACACGCTTTTAAAAGAGGCGAGGGCCTTAAAACGAAATAGATAAAAATAGATAAAAAACCAAACAAGGAGTTTTCATTCTAAATATATTTTCGAAACCAATTTATTTTGAAAATGCTACTCATTATAAAGTCAAAGTCCAGTAAATAGAGATTGGGTTGAAGAGAGTGGGGCGAAGTCGCCGTGTTGGGCAATTATCAAATTATGCGATTTGCATGCAATATTGGATGCGAGCTGATCATTATAAAGTTCCAGGAAGACTCTATCTGGAGATATCTCACATGACGATATTGCGCTATCACTTGACGTACAGCATCGATTCTTTCTGGCACAACAACCGTTTTTGGAGGACCTGCACGTAATTCATCCCGCAACGATCGACGGCCATGTTGGAACTCGACATATCAGCGCTTCCCAGTGGCTAAGTGTGGTGCGAACGCCAACGCTAATTCACGTCGAAAATCGTAATAAATGATGGCATGAAAATTTTCACGAGTTAACTCCATCTTTTGGGCCAGTTTAACTTTTCTAGGGAAAAAAGAACAAATAAAGCTTGTCAGTGAAAACGTTATATGCATGTTTATTAGGGCGGGTCGATTTGAAAATCGCGCATTGCTCTGTGAAAATTGTATTCTAAGGATCAAAATAAGAAACTTTGCCGAAGGAGTCATACCTCTAAAACGAATTCTGATGTCCCCCAATTTCAAAATATCACCATTTTTGGCCTTTACATGAAAAAATCAGCTAAATGGCTATGTTTTTTCTTTATTTTTATTTATTTATAATAATATTTATTATTTATTTATAAAATATCTATTTTTTCTCTTAAGAAATTTATTTAATCAGAACATATCGCACCCTAAATACAAAAGGGTCACAACTCAAAATGTACTTCTGCTCAAATATGAACGAGACGTTATCATAAAAACGGTCTGCGGATGACATATGGCAAAAATAAATTTTTTGTTTTTTGTTAGGACTGTTATAAGCTTACATGGCAAATTTCAGCGTGATATGTCACATAGTTTGTTTTCTGTGCTACTGTAAACAAGTCAAGCTCGAGTGTGGAAAATTTTGAGTTGTGCCCCTATTGTATTTAGGGTGCGATATGTAAATGACAAAATTAATTTAAGTGAGTTATAGAAAAGAAACTAAAAGTTCGACCCGAATTGCGGGACATCAGAATTCGTTTTAGAGGTATGATTCCTTCGGCAAAGTTTCTTATTTTAATCCATAGAATATGATTTTCACAGAGCAATGGACGATTTTTTTGCCTCCCCACAAATCGACCCGGCCTAATGTTTATGCTAAAAAATACCAAACTTTTCGATACAAATATCAAATTACAGCTCAATAGGTATTTCACATACCTACCGTAGGTTGCTGGGTAGGGTTGCAATAGCGACCCTGTTAAAAAGCTTGCATACCGTTTTACATAGTTTCAGCTAGTGCTTTAACCTTCCAAGTAGCAAGGAGATATCACATGAGTTTGTTAAGCTGTGAAGCTAATAAGAGCCATTGCACAGAGGCGAGTTAACGCAACTCGATAGTTCATTTCCGATTAAGAATTTGCCCCTAACGAATTACCCTAAGGCTATTGTTTCCTATTTGTATTCCTTATTAACTAAGCGTAGACAGCTTCCGGTGTTCGACGCACTTTGAAATTATTTCCTCCTTTGAATGAAATATTAAAGGGACAGACACCTGTAAAATTTCGCAAAAAAAACTTTTTTTGTTCATAAATTTTTCAGAAACCAAAAAAATTTTAGAACGAAAATTTAAGTATTTCTTATATTATAGATTGTGACGACTCTATCCTTTTCGTTCGAGCGCTGGAAGAGGTATAGTTACGTTGCCGACTTTAGACGGGCTTTTCTCAAAACCATATTTTTCGAATTGGCGTACACGATAACTCGAAAAGTTATTGACCGATCTCCCTGAAATTTTGCACACATCTTTTTTATGATATTACTTTCTATGTGAATTTACAATTCGAAAATTTTTGGAAAAAATTTTTTTTTCCAAGCAAAAACAATAGGAAAATTCCCCCCAAAATTTACAATTTTTTTTTTTGAAGCATTTTATTCCGCGAAGCTTTTTTCTTTTTTGTTTCATTCATATAGAAATTATGACATTAATAAACAAAAAACTGTTTAGTTTTTTGTATTCAGGTCACTGACACCGATGCTACAATGCCCGCCGATTGAGAAGCCCCGTTGCGACCTTCCTGGAACAATTGAGTGTACATCCGCCATTTTAAATGATTAAAATAAGAAAAAAATTATATTATTTTAATGTATAAATAAATTGTATGCCAATTTTGAAAAAAAAATATACTTCATTTTTAATAATTTTAAGGAAAATCAGGGAAAATATGGCCGTTTATAGGTATCTGTACACAGTAAAACAAGCCATGGAAGTCATTTGATTAAAAGAGTGGTTCGTATTATTGGCAAGATTTAAAATTTTTTAAGTAAACAACTGTGTTGTAAGGTATTCGCGCTTTTTTTAGCTATTGACAAATTAAATTCCAAACGCCAAATGGTGCATCCTGTTTTCCCTGCTCTCATAGTAATTTATTTACTTTTGTATAAGCATGATTTCTATTGAAAAAAATTTAAGAAAAATTAAGAAAAAATTTTAAATCAGAATAGCCAGTAATTTTTTTGTTATCCTTCCGCATTGCTTACTCGCGCACTGTATCGGTGTCTTTTGAATTTAATTTGAATTTTGAACATGGCCTTCACGCTATCTCGTACTATTTGCATTAGAGTACGTTTAAAATTTTCAATTTCCTTTGCCTTTTACTGACTTTACTGTTAGTATTTTCAGTATAGCTGTAGCTTTACATTTGCCTCCTCTCACGCAACGCAGAACAAACACAAACGTGAACAGTCACAACAAAAATGTGAATGTTAACTCTCGCGCTGAGGGGCATTCATTTCAGGCTGAATGTTAAGGAGAGTTTACACAATTATGACGACGTGTCTATATGAGTTGCAATGTTCTGGTATTTACAGAAGCGTACGTGTCGGTATTATAGCATTAAAATACCAAAATGACAACTACAATGCGTGTAAAGGAAATAGAAATGCAAAATTCTTTACTTTTAGTATTTTCTCAGAGTGTTGTGCACAATTTCAGAGAACATTTGTGAATAATATTTCAACACATCTTAATATGACAGGGCATCATAAAAAATAAAAAATTAAGTTATTCGTATATATGTATGTATGTATATATATGCGCATGTGTTAAGAAAGGTAGGTAAGCACACGTACCAACCAACGTAAATGTACCTGGAACGGTGAGAATTCGCAAACGAATATTTTTGCGCGTATAAAAATACCCCGCGAAGAAAATCTAAAATTCTGCTCTTTTCCCAGATACAAACTTATCATTGCCATGATTATATTTTCATTAGTTTCCTCACGTACTTAACTTTCGAACTTTGAAGTTTGTCATTTAACCAATTTACATAAAGCGCGCGATTTTCTATTCCATCCAGGTACCGCTGAGTACAGAAATAAATTTGAAATTGTCAATTTGTTCACCCAAGCTTTCACGTTTCTAAATGTTTAAATCAAGAAAGTAGCCTAATAATGCAACAAATGGAGCTGCATTGACCCCTAGCGGTCGCATATGGTATTAATAAAGTTTAGCCGTGTGAAAGACTTGCACGCAGGGTTGGCACATTGGCGCAGCAAAAGTACAAACAAATCATAGCAAGAAATAAAAAAAAACCGTAGCGAAAGGCATAAATTTATTTTCCAAATAAGGAGAGTGTCTTAAGAAATTGGTGCACTTAAAAAATAGCATATTTCCGCAATAAATTCTTCACGCGTTGGTCGCCCACTGTACGTAGTTATTATTAGAAGTGTCACGTAATACAATTTGACAGTTTGTCAAAGGTAACCTGGCCCAGGGCACAAGCAATAACTAAGGTGATATAAGATGTCACATTTTCACCCTCCGTCAGCTATTTTGAGCTCCTTAATAAATCCGTAATGTCCTCTTGCAAACGCTACATTTTATTTCAAAGCAAAGAAAAAGTACTCAAAAGCATGGCAATGAAAATTTTTGACAAAACAGTTAGCAAGCAAAACTGTTTTTGTCATATCTACTACAAAACGTGAACAAAAGCGGGCATTAAATTTGTTCATATCCCAAAAGACAAAGTGAAAACAAAAGACTGCGTAAAATCGTGCAAGATCGGAGCAAATTGGAAGAGGGCGAAATTGTCTAGTGATGCTCTTCCGATGCCCATTGAAATTTTGCATTGCTGGAACAAGCCCTAGATAACACATCCTTTGGCTGACGCTTCTACGCAAACAGTGTAAACCATTTTTTAATTAAAAAATGTAGCTTTATTTAAACAAATTTTGACTCAGATCATATAAAGCCGGATCAATTTAAAGGTATCGGATTTTAAATTGAAATAAAACAAAGGAAATACAAATTCATCGGGCAATATTTATTATTTTTGTGTAGACATTTTCATGATATTTATTTCTTTAAGATATCCATAATCCTTTCTAATGTTGGCCGCAACTCCGTCATCTTTAGTATTGTTGGCTTCCAAGCCTCAATCGAAGCTGGTTCATCCACAAAGCATTTAGACTTTACATATCTTCACAGGCCAATCGACTAGTTCGAGACAGGAGATAAATTGGCCACCTTAGCGAGGACGCAGTAGGTAAATGCATTGTTTCACGAGCTGTATGGCAAGTATCACCGTCTAGTTCGAACCTCATCACGGACTTCAATTTCCAGCATCAAGAAGTACTTTATCAATAGCATTCGCTATTCACTATTACACTGGCGCCAGGCCTGGCCAGCCCATAAGCCGCACCAAACGATTATTTTCAATAAATGTAATCACTGTTCTTGAACCACTTCGGGTTGCTTTTCAGCTCAAATATGGCAATTTTTCCTGCTGACGTAGCTATTAGGCCGAAAATGGGCCTCATCGCCGTAGATTATAAGTTGACCCGAGCGCACTATGAACACTTGAAACAGAGCATCGGTTTTCGTAATACGATTGTATGATTTGTTGATAAAGTTGTTAAGGTGTAAGTCTTTCCGGGTAAGTCTTTCTTTAATACAAAAAAAGTAAGTATTTAGTTGACAGTAATCACGCGGGATCTGTCCAAAACCCCTATTGTAAAAATTACCCCCAATTTGATCACCCTTTATATACCAAAACGCACAGAAAGATGAATGGAGTCAGTTTAGTCATGTCTGTCCGTCTATCCGCAAATACTAAACTAATGATATCGAGACGAAACCTGAAGCTGCAAATGTGTAAAACCATAATAAGGCCTACACTCACATACAGCTGCAAAGGCTGGATGCTGAAATCAAATGAAGTCGATCAATTAATTATTTCAATTTGTTTCGAAAGAAAGATTCCCAGAAAGATATATGGCTCAGTACAAATTGAAGATAATTCTTACCGCATTCGGTACGTTCGATGGTGCTGTCACATTCTGCGAATGCATAATGATAGAACTGTAAAAAAAGATCTTTGAAACAAATCCGCAAAGCGATAACAAAAGAGGTGGGCCGAGAAAAAGATGGAGAGATGACATAGAAAAAGACATACAGAAAATATAAGAACAGCTGAGAGCCGAGTGACGTGGAGGTGAATTGTAACGGAGGCAATGGATCACACCGAACTGCGATGCTTTGCTGATGATAATGTTCGTCCATCCGTGCATACAATAACTCCAATTAATAGATTTATTTTGGTATAAAAATTACTCCTATTTTAAGCGAGATTGGTGCTGATATTTACATCTCTTCACTGAATAAATTTGTGGACGAGCCTTCTGTGAGCGACTTTTTACTCAGAGCAAAACAAGTTTTCCAAATCACTAGAACGCCGCTATCATTGGCTGCAGACTAGTGCAATACCTTTTAAGGAAGATAAACATTTATTATGAAAGCCAGTTGGGTGAGGCCTGACTTCTTTGGGGGCCATATCTGAATATTTTGGGATCGCGTTTCCAGCCACATTGCAAGAAACTGAAAAAGTGCCCGACTGTCAACATAATACTGTAGGGTTTCTCTTGGTTATCTGTAGTCTGCTCTTGCACTCAAGTACTTTCTGGCCACGGCCTAATCAGAGGCCTCCTGATAGTTGTGGTTGTTTCAAAATGTAAGCAACCACAAGAAAATATATTCTCAACACGAGTTTGCAGTCGCTTAGTGAGAAGACTTTGATCGAAGGGCCGGGTTTTAAGGCAATTGTTGAAGCTAACATCTCGGTTCCAGCATTTGCGTAGCCGAACGTTTTGAATAGGGTGGAATTTATCCCACTCGATACCTCCAGCATCAGCGATGGGCTCACCTGAAGCAAGAGCGCAGCTTATCAGCATTTTTGCGAGTGCATTCAAAGTCCCGAGAAGGAAAGGTCGCTTTCACGGTGAATTAATAATGCTGGAGAAGACCGGGCTTCCAAACAGGTATATATTAATCACGAGCTAAATAGATTGCTTGTAATTTAGAAACGGCTGCTTCAATTTAAGAAGAAAAAGACAGAACTTAGGTATAGTATATGGCGGTAGCAGTGCTTGACCTACAACAAGAAAAAAACCAAAAAAAAAAATTAATTTGAAAAACAGTCGCAATATAGATATTTGAACACAGATTAAAGACATTATTATTCATATGAAAACTAACATGAAGTGGAGTACCACTTTATTTTTAAGAACTGAAATATGAATGATTTTTTTCAATGTGAGGTTATAGAATTATTGTTATATTAAGTTATATAATTATTGTTGTCGAAATGTGAAATAATAATTTAAATTGCTTATTTTTATGGAAACTTAATCCTTTCTTCAATAGCCTGGTTCAGTGCGCCAACCTAAGTCCCACCAACCTTCTCCATTTCATCAACAGTTTTGACTGGCTGTTGATACCTTGCCGGTCTCATAATGGTATCAAAACGGCGCTTTAGTGCTACTTGGGTATTACCAGAGTGGTATCTCGCATTCCACCCCTCCACCTACCTAGAAACTGAAGTACATTATTATTTCTAAGTATCTTCTCTTACACCGAAAGGACTGAAATAGAGTTAAAGAACACAATGGACAGCCTCTTCCCTCAAACGGAAACGTTTTAAAAATTTTCAATGAAGAGTTTATAAATAAAATTTCTAAAACAAATGCTAAAATGTTTACCCTATGTTCAGGCCAATGAATTAGTAAGAGTATTTCTTCTCATTTGCCTTCATTTGAACTTAAGGGAAAAAACAGCTGAAGTAAAGAGAATATTGCGGGTGTAAATGAGAGTTTTGCTGAAGACCCGGAAGAATCGATTCAGCGTTCATTTCAACAACTTTGCCTATCTTATGGCGCTATTTGGGCTATTTTACGCAAGACTCTTAGTTTGAGTACGTATAACATACAGCCACTCCAAGATTTGAAGCCGGCCGATCTTCCACAGCGGCATGCTTGCAGTCGTTGGGCTCTTGAAAACTCGTCGGAGATCAGCATTTTGGGACCCGAATTTTGTTCAGTTCATTTTTGGCTTAATGGCTACGTCAATAAGCAAAATTGCCGTATTTAAGCTAAAGAGCAACTCGAAGTCATTCAAGAACAGCAATTACATATATTGAAAAGAATCATTTAGTGCCGCCTATGAGCTGGAGGAATCATCGGCCCATATTTCTTCAAAGACGAGGCTGTCATCAATGCAACAGAGAATGTCAAGCGAACGCTATAGCGCCATGATAAACGATTTTTTGATGCCGGAAAATAAATACCATGATCTCAACAACATTTGGCTCAAACAAGACGGCGCTACTTTTCATACAGCATGTGAAACAAAGGATTTACTGCGTCGCCATTTCGGTGAGCAACTTATCTCTCGGCTCGAACTAGTGGATTGACCAACAAGATCGTTTGATATCACACCTTTGGACTTTTATTTGTGGAGGTATGTAAAGTCTAAATGCCTTGTGGATCGATTGAGGCATTGAGAGGCAACATTACTAAAGTTATTCACGAGATACCAACCGAAGTCCCCCAGCGAGCCATCCAAACTTGGTATTTACGTATGGCCGAATTACGGACGGTAGCGGCTAGCATTCGAAAGGGATTATCTTTAAAAAATAAATGTCATGAATGGTTCTACACAAAATTAATAAAGATTGCCCAATCAATTTGAGTTTTCGTTGTTTTATTTCAATTTAAAATCCGATACCTGTAAATTTGTCACCCTTTACATACGTGTATATCTATCTCGCTTCCGCTATGCAGTTACTTATTACCGTTAATGCTTAGTCTTATAATATTTTTGTGTGCAAGTGCGCGGCTGTGAAATAAAGCAACTTCAATAGGAGCCTTTTCCCCAGAATAATTACATGATATTCCTGTTTATGATACTGCAAACAGACTTGTTTGAAGCCAATTTTCCTGCAGGGTAAGCACACCAACCTGTTTATACCCAAACTTCCGCATATATTCACGTGCATATAATACATACCCCTATTCATGGACGAACATTCTGCTGTCAAAAGGCGCTTCTGACAGTTATGACATTTAGACGCTCATTTACACGTGTTACCAACTTCGATGTGAAAAGTGTGTGTGTTCGCAGCGTTTTGCGACAGCGATTAATGGCACTTCGCTAACCTGTATGTGCGTATAGTACGAGTATATGTGGGCGTACATATCTTTTGTACATATATGAAGGAATGATGCGTCTTTTAAAGAAGCAAATATGTATGTAGGTAAGTAACGAGCTACTCCAAGCACATCCATTTACGGCCAATACAAGTTCGCACTGCTTTCAACATTCAAAGTAACTATCTTATACTCGTGCATATGAATGACGATAGGGGAAGTAGGTATTTCTACAAGTGCACTAAGTGCATCCATGAAACCCACCATCAACCAACTGATTAGACCTTTTCAGTGTGGCTTTAGACCTGGCAAATCCACCATCGACCAGATATTCACAATACGCCAAGTCTTGGAGAAAACCATGAAAGGAGAATCATCTCCGCGATTTCTGAATTTGCTATCTCCGCAAAAAGGGACTTCGTTTATTGAGGAGCCAGCATTAACATTGATAATAATGTCAGGAAAAAAATTGGCACAAATTTTAAATAAAGAAATAAAAATTGCTTGTAAAAAAATTTAGTAATTTTTCTCAAAATTATTTTAGTTTACTTTTTTTCATACTTAGCCTCAATTTTCAAAATTGTTTCCCAAAAATTATTAATTTTTTCAGAATTTTTTAGTTCACTTTTTTCATATCCGGTCCAAAAATGAACTAACTTTTCTAAAAATTTAAGAAAGTGTCTACTTGGATCACTTCTCCAAGGAAACCATCTGAAGTTGCGTACAAGTTCGGGTGAATGCGCCCTACTCACTGCTTTTTTATGCATGTTGCTCATTCTCAGCTGCTTAGCAGCTGTTGTTTTAGGAAATGGGAATATGGATCAATAACTTCGTTTCTTCTTTTTCTTGTCTGGCGCGATAATCGCTTACGAAATTTCGACCGCCAGTTGGACACTGAAGCGAAGCCAAGCCTTTCTCCTCCTAATTTTTTAACGCAAAGGAGGCCTTCCTCTTCCTCTGATACAACCAGCTGGTACCGCATGAAATACTTTCAGAGCCAAGGCATTTGTATCGATTCCCAAGCAACGACCCAGCCAATGAAGCCGCCGGATCTTTATTCACTGCGCTATGTCTTCGCTTCACTTGAACTTAATTTTACACATTAAACCTGAAAAATGTATTTATTAAATAAAAACTTACTCTTCTCTCCTTTTTCAACTACGCAGTGAAAACTTTTATATTGCGTTTGATTGACGAGTGATGAATATCAGATTGGCAACACTTTACTGTCAGAACGGGTGACGTGGGCATTGCTGCAGAATTATTACAGCTCGAACAGACTCTACTACTTTAATGCTTTTTCCAATTAGCAATACAATATTTATGAATGTATAAAAATACCCAATATAAATGTACCCCTAAAGCAAAGTACTTTAGAATTGAAACTATCTATTTGTTTGGCTTTGGAGGATGGTTCCATGTGTAGAAGTCCACGCAAGTGGGGAAAGTTACTGATCGCCATTCACTTGGGAATGGCCAAGACGATTCTTCTGCATATGGTTCAAGCAGCTCACAACGGCCGGGATTAGCCCACGTATCCTCTGGGTAGCTTCCGAACACCCGTTCGGGAGTGAGCTAACGTGAGAAGGCGAAACATTCCAGGATAGCTGGTTGTGCGTTGGGTTTGGGACCCGCCACTTAAAAATCCCCCCCAATGAAAAGTTTGAAAAAGCCTCGGATGAGACCTCCCTATACTGATGACGGCCCCTGCAAACGAAATAAGGAATATGATTTGAGGGCATGCACCTGGAATGTCCGGTCCCTTAATGGGGAAGGTGTCTCTGCCCGGCTGGTTGATGTCCTCGTGAGAGTAAAGGCTGACATCACTGCCATCCAAGAGATGCGATGGACGGGGCAAGGTAAGAAAACCATAGAACCTTGCGACGTCTACTACAGCTGCCACGTAAAGGAGCCCAAATTCGGTGTCGGATTTGTTGTGGGAGAGAGACTTCGTTGCCAAGTACTGTCGTTCACTCCGGTGGACGAGCGTCTCGCAACAATCCGCATCAAAGCCCGTTTTTTTAACATATCGCTAATTTGCGCCCACGCCCCGACGGAAGAGAAGGACGATGCGACCAAAGATTCCTTCTATGAGCGCTTGGAACGTTCCTATGAGCGCTGCCCCCGCCACGACATAAAAATCGTGCTTGGCGACTTCAACGCCAGGGTGGGCAAGGAGGGAATTTTTGGTCCCACAGTCGGAGAATTCAGCCTGCACAACGAAACATCCGGTAACGGACAGAGGCTGATCGACTTCGCCGGGGCCCGAAACATGGTAGTCTGCAGCACCAGATTCCAGCATAAGAAGATTCACCAAGCCACCTGGCAGTCTCCTGATCGAAAAACACGAAACCAGATCGATCATGTTGTGATAGATGGAAGACACGCTCCTAGTTTATTAGATGTACGTACGATCCGAGGACCCAACATCGACTCGGATCACTACCTTGTTGCAGCCAAACTGCGCACACGCCTCTGTGCAGCAAAAAACGTGCATCTACCTACGCAAAGAATGTTCGACATCGAAAAGCTGCAATCCCAACAGACAGCCAGAAGATTCGCCACTCGACTCTCACTCCTGCTCTCAGAGAGTACTGCCCAACAAACCGGCATCCACGAACAATGGAGCAACATTTCTCGTTCTCTACGTACCGCCGCCGAAGAAGAAATCGGATTCCGGCGAGCCCGAAAAAACAATTGGTACGACGAGGAATCTCATGCTGCCGCAGAAAGAAAGGATGCCGCCTATAGAGCCACGCTGCGATCGGGCACAACGCGAGCCATGTGGGATCGCTACAGAGAGCTGAAAAAGGAAGAGAGACGTACTATCCGAAAGAAGAAACGAGAGGCCGATATACGTGAGTGCGAAGAGCTTGAGATGCTGGCCAACATGAACAATGCCCGAAAATTCTACCAGAAAGTTCGGCGGCTTACAGAAGGTTTTAAGACCGGGGCGTTTTCCTGTAAGAACAAAGACGGCGAACTGGTGACTGACGTACAGAGCAATCTTAAATTATGGAGGGAACACTTCTCGAACTTATTAAACAGTGACAGCTGCGCATGTCACCGAGAAAGTGAAGATCCCGATACCCCAATCGTTGACGACGGAATTGTCGTTCCGCTACCCAACCATGACGAGGTGAGAATAGCGATAACACGGCTAAAGAACAACAAAGCCGCGGGCGCCGACGGACTGCCGGCTGAGCTATTCAAACATGGCGGCGAGGAGCTGGTAAGGTGCATGCATCAGCTCCTATGCAAAATATGGTCGGATGAAAGCATGCCTGCCGATTGGAATTTAAGTGTGCTCTGCCCAATCCATAAGAAGGGCGATCCTGCAATTTGTGCCAATTACCGCGGGATTAGTCTTCTAAATATCGCCTATAAGGTTCTAGCGAGCGTATTGTGTGAAAGGCTGAAGCCCACCGTCAACCAACTGATTGGGCCTTATCAGTGTGGCTTCAGACCTGGAAGGTCTACCATCGACCAAATATTCTCAATACGCCAAATCTTGGAAAAGACCCATGAAAGGAGAATCGACACACACAATCTTTTCGTCGACTTCAAAGCTGCATTCGACAGTACGGAAAGGAGTTACCTGTATGCCGCTATGTCTGAATTTGGTATCCCCGCAAAACTAATACGGCTATGTAAGATGACGTTGCTCAACACCAGCAGCGCCGTCAGAATTGGGAAGGACCTCTCCGAGCCGTTTGATACCAAACGAGGTTTCAGACAGGGTGACTCGCTGTCGTGTGACTTCTTTAACCTGATGTTGGAGAGCATCGTACGAGCCGCAGAACTTAATCGCTCAGGCACAATTTTTTATAAGAGCGTACAATTGCTGGCGTATGCCGATGATATTGACATCATCAGCCTTAACAACCGCGCTGTTAGTTCTGCCTTCTCCAAACTGGACAAAGAGGCAAAGCGGGTGGGTCTGGTGGTGAACGAGGACAAAACGAAGTACCTCCTGTCTTCAAACAAACAGTCGGCGCACTCGCGTATCGGCACCCACGTCACTGTAGACAGTTATAATTTCGAGGTTGTAAAAGACTTCGTCTATTTAGAAACCAGCATTAACACCGATAACAATGTCAGCCTTGAAATCCAACATAGAATCTCTCTTTCAACAAGTGCTACTTTGGACTAAGTAGGCAACTGAGCAGTAAAGTCCTCTCTCGACGAACAAAACTAACACTCTACAAGACTCTCATCATGCCCGTCCTAACGTATGGCGCAGAAGCTTGGACGATGACAACATCCGATGAAGCGACGCTTGGAGTGTTCGAGAGAAAGATTATGCGTCAGATTTTTGGACCTTTGCACGTTGGCAATGGCGAATATCGCAGACGATGGAACGATGAGCTGTATGAGCTTTACGACGACATAGACATAGCGCAGCGAATAAAGATCCAGCGGCTTCGTTGGCTGGGTCATGTCGTCCGAATGGATACAAACGCTCCGGCTTTGAAAGTATTCGATGCGGTACCAGCTGGTGGTAGCAGAGGAAGGGGGCGGCCTCCTCTGCGTTGGAAAGATCAGGTGGAGAAGGACTTGGCTTCACTTGGTGTGTCCAACTGGCGCCGGTTAGCACGAGAAAGAAACGACTGGTGCGCTTTGCTAAACTCGGCCAAAATCGCGTAAGCGGTTATAGCGCCTATTAAGAAGAAGAAGAATTTGTTTGGCTTTAATAGCTAAAATTGCATCCATGATGAATCGCAAATTTTCGTGAGACCCTTAAGCGTAAATGTTATGCCAACCATTCAGGGCTGACTAAAGAAACACTAAATCAGGTTTGTCATTGTTGAGAGAAGCGCCGAAACTCTTTGAAATTTACTGGAAAACCAGCCACCCGTAGCAGTAATTTGGCCGTAATTGTGTTCCTTTTCAATACAAAGAATTACCCTGAACAAGTAAGTTCCAGGAATATGAAATACTACATAATTGCCACTGGCATTACTATTATCATTTTCAATTCTAATTATCACCAATTACTATAAATAAACAACAACACAAAGTAATTATATTTTACTAACGAAATTACATCAAGTACAGCATACGAATTTCTAATTTGCCGCCCAAATGTCGGAGTTGGTGCGTCATCGTAGTCTGTGGCTGGTTGCTGACTCGTTATTTTGGTCTGATTTTTTTTTTTTTGTTTTTGTTTTGTGGGAGCTAGTTGATTATTCCTGGTGAGCCGACAACAGTCAGCCGTAGGCTGTCGACTATCGTCCTTCACTAATTACACGAAAATGAATAATTCAGTACATGACCGGCCGTGATGACATCGAGTCCAAGGGAAAGTATACAATTTACAGATTTTCATTTTCTATTTTATTATAACTATTTGTTTCCTCTTTTCCTTTTTTAAGCTTTTATTTAAGTTCTCTTCTTCCGCTTCCTTGCACGCTGGCATTTGAACGCCTCGCTGATTTCGCGAAAAATGCAAATAAGTCTCAGTTGCTGTGTGCTTGCTAATTTACTATATTTATGTACAATTAAATATATGTATTTATGTGTAAAATATATATACTATATACATATATTTGCATAGTTTTTTATATACATGCGTTATATAGTGAAATTGTTGTAAAATAAATGTTATAAGGAAACCCAAAGGCAACATCAGCTTTTCGAGTAGACATAATTAAAAGGCAAGCCAAAAGCAGTGCACTGGCTTCCACACAGATTTATGTGCATATATTTAACTGAATTAGTTGTATATTGTACACAGTATACAATTTTTGGTGGAATTCAAATTTCATTTCTCCGACAAGCTCTAATGCAACTGTAATTTTCGCATAGTAAAAAGTTTCAATTTAACTATTTAACCAAATATAGGGCAATAAAAAGCAGAAATAAAAAGTTTGTTGAAATTTGTTTTTCGTTTAAAATTTTCAGCTACGTGTTTTCAGAAAGTAAAAGGAACTATTTATTTACGAGAGCAGCATTCCCATTTGCATTATAAGTACTTCAACGCCGCGGCACAACCACGAACACGCTCTGCAGATATTGGCGAAGTCGGAAACTAAGAAGAGCAAACTCCAACTAAAAGTTTGAACCTTGCCTTAGTGCCCCTGCTATCAAAAACAAATGATGACAACAAAAAATATTCATCCCCTTTGATTTTGAAGTCCAATTAAAATTATATTTGAAAAAAGACCTCTCTACTGACAAGGAGTGAAATTTCGGGCAGTGAATCACAAATGGAGCGTACACAACATACAGTAATTCAAGTAAAGATTGATCAAATTCGCGTCCCTAAATAGTTCACACTTTACAAGATAGGAATATGACACATATCCTGGTGAAAGGGTTTTAAAGTTGTGGGGAATATCAGACTGTTAGCTGATTGTGAGTGAGTCCGACAAAATCGGCTGATAGGTTGACAAAACAGGAGATGTGTTAAAAAAAAAAAAGAGATTGTATTAGTGACTAGCAAACCCGGCCCGCTTCGCTGGGCACACTAAAATAGAATAGATAGTGCTCAGAACAGACAAGATATGGTTTTCATAATATTTATTCCTTTATTCTTTATTCAAGCGCTTTGGCATAAACAATATTTTTTGTTTTTCTATTTGTTTTTGAGTAAATATATAATGTTGTTGGCTTCCCAACACGTGAACAGCCAACATATAGTTGACCATGGGTGAATACTGGTTCTTCTAAATTCATCTCGCATATTTCTAAAGTTTGCCCTTGTGATTTATTGATAGTTATTGCAAATGCTAAACGAATGGGCAGTTGCAAACGCTTGAATTCAAATGGCAATTCAGGTGGAATCATTGGAATTCTTGGTATTAGAACGTCTTCATTCTTGAATTTGCCAATTAAAATAGTTGCTTGGATAACATTATTCATCAATCGTTTGACTACTTCATTTTGTTCTTGACGTTCTTCTGATGTCGCGTTATTCCGGGCATTTCTCATGCGCCTATTATTATTTGTAGAACGACCAATATGATTACGTGATTGTCTTGGCATTTGTACTGTAATAAACATGATTGTAATTATGGTATTCTGAGATTTTAAAATATATTTTTTTTTCAATTTTGTGGATTATATTCTCGATGCATATGTGTTTAAAAGCCCAAGTCCACATGGTCAGGATTATTTTATTTTGTTGTGATTTTCTTAAATCATCTATTTTCTTCTGAAAATTGTTGACAATTTGCATGATAAGACTATTCATTTTTTCATCAAAGTTACGCATTTTTCGTGCTCTTCTTTTGCATCCTTTAACAATTTCTTTGGTTTTTTCATTTTTTTTTACCATTTTTTTCACTCATGGTGTATCGTAGCTTAACGCATATGAACGGAAAAAATAAATCCACAAAACATAATTTCATTTGAACATTCGGATTTCACATTAAATTCTCAAATTTCGTAAGAAATTATTCACTGTTCCAAAATCCACTCCAAAAAACTTCACAAAATGTTTACACTTTGCACTTACGTCTTCTCCTTATGGCGTCCAAATCAGAAAGAAATATTGACACATTGTAACTCACACTGTCAATTTGACAGTTCAGTTCCGCCCCAAGCGTTAAAAAAGTAAACGACATTATGGCTGGTTCAAAAGAACGCTGTACGCGTTGCCGGTATTCCGAATTACAACCAAACTTTACGAAAACCATTTTCAATACTTACTTAACAATGTGTGTACACATCCTAGGGTTACCCGGGTCCACGTTTTGGCCTATATCTCGATACCCTAGTCACGGAACGGTATGGCCTTTTAGCTTTAAAAGAACTCTATACTATAGAAATCATCAACAGCTTCCATTTGCTACCTATATTGTACAAACACATCCTAGGGTTACCCGGGTCCACGTTTTGGCCAATTTTTAAAACACAAACCAAAATTTTAAAACACAAACCTTCTCCACATGTGTCTCTTCAATGTGGCAAAGTTTGGCTACAATCGGTTGAGCCATTCTCCGTAAAGTTCATCACAACGCGAAAAACGGCTGAATTTTTATATATATAGATATACGACATCCTTTACTTCGTTGCCGTCTGAACAACGACTGATTGGATGGATGTGTGAAAAAGTGTGAAACGAGCGGACAGGAATCAGTTACCGAGAGCCCTGTGACGTGGCAGCCGAAGTTGCTCGCACAATTTGGTTTTTCACCACAACTATTGACCACATGTAGTTTTCCTCTCCCTCTCTTAATTCTACGCTGTTGAGAATGTAGGGATCTACAACTGCGGCGAGAATAATGAGGTGGCATCAATCGTGGTACTGCTACTTTACACTCAGCGATTTTGACAATATCAGCCGACTTTCGTGACGTCATCCTAGTCCAGTCAGTGGTTATTGTGACTTACCATTTTCGCAACTTCGCTAGCCTTGGAGTTTTAGTTCTTTCTACCGAACATTTTCCTAATCCCTTTTAGTTAGTATATTATGTATTTTAAAACATATTTGTTTTAAATTCATGGAATAATTCACTCAATTCTATTCAGCGATTGCGATTATTGTTGGTGCTGGTGATTATTCAAGTGTTATTTGTGTTTGACATTTCTTCGCTTTATTTACATTTTTTTCCAAGTTCGCACTTCTTCTTCTCCTTCGAGCACCCAAATCTACCTCTCGCAACTGCAGTTTCACCTAGTTTTGGATATAAAAAAGCTCTAAAATGCGCATTTAAAGAAAATAAAGTACAAATTTTTAATTGAACTAATTAAAGATCTTTGTATTGTTTTTCAAATTGTTTTTATTGTTTGCGTTTTTTTTTTTTAAATATGCAATGGTTATGTACAAGAGACTGTATTTAAAAAATCCATCCTGGTATTTCAAACCTATGTTCAGAGAATTTCTGTCAAAAAAGTCCGAAAAACACTTTTTTGCTATATTTAAGGTTCTGTAACAACAGTGATTATGATTTCTTCAGTATTATCTGCTATTATATTTTTACTATGAATACACCTTTACGGCTTTAATTCATGTTCAGTAAATTCAAAGGCTTTTTAAAATTTATAAAACGGTTTTAAAGATTAGGAAGAGTTGCGGGTAGAAGATCCAATAGGAAAGCTCCATAACCTCAAAAGGAGCAAAAAAGGAGATTTGCTCTTTCAAAGCATCAAATTTTATAAGAATAAATAAACCTCTGGGATGGCAGGCTAGTGCACTTACGCTAGACTAATGAGGCCGCCTAATGTAGTTTAAAACATACAAAAATATTTCATTTAAATATGAAAAATGTGTGTTTAATTTCATGTGCACATAATATGTTTTGCATACTAACAAATTCCTGTTGGCGCCACAGGCAAACAATGTAGCATCGGCGAGGCGTTCAACGTATTAAATTCCATTTATTTTCTGCATTTAATTTGTTATAATAAAAAAACAACAACGTTGAAAATCTGTTGTAAGTTGTAATTTTCACCGCATTTGCCGTACGGCAAAAGTAGAACGTTCCCAATTTTTGCCAATTCTGGCATGGTACACGGCATATATCATATATAGCGCCTTGGAATCATTTAATATACATATAATCCAGTTTCTTATCAGTCAAATTCGTTGCCACACACGGACACAACAGACACGTTGTGACGTGCCTATTAGACACTTTAAACAGGTAGCAGCAGTGTAGCAAAAACAACAAGGCGAATGTATTTTGTTTTTGCTTTTGACTCCTCTAATGTTAAAATCGATAAACAACGATTGACAATCTAGAGTAATTAAAAACATATTTTACAATTTAGAGGCCAAATAAAAAGCAAATCAAATCAGCTACTCTACTGTTACTTCCTGCTCAATGTATCTGGAATGTTTCCTAACATTCTGCAGATGCAGTTTCCGAGTTTTTATTAAATATCAACTATTATAATTTTTTCATTGAAAACACCACACATAATTTTTGGTTATGGTACTTTAAAGACTCTGAGATGAGAAGCGAAATAAATATTTATTTATATTATAATTATTCATTTGTCTCTACAGGATTTTGGATTTCTATGACCCAAAGGAATTAGGCTGTTTAGGATTTGCTCATTTTTCTCAGAATTTCGCACTAAAGAATATTGTAATGAAAAATTTGGCACCTCCCGCACCCAGTAGAGCAAATCACTGACAATGAAGTTTGTAATGGAAACTAAATCAAGCCGGAACAACTCCTGAAGGCTGCATATATACATGTATAAAGGTATAATTGGCGCGTACACCCCTTTTGAGTGTTTGGCCGAGCTCCTCCTCATATTTTTGGTATGCGTCTAGATGTTGTTCCTACAGTTTCAAGTCGACTCCGAACGGCAGATATTTTTATGAGGAGCTTTTTCATGGCAGAAATACACTCGGAGGTTTGCCATTACCTGCCGAAGGGCGACCACTATTAGAAAAATGTTTTTCTTAATTTTGGTGTTTCACCGAGATTCGAACCGACGTTCTCTCTCTGAATTCCGAATGGTAATCACGCACCAACCCATTCGGCTACGGCGGCCAAAGGTTGTGGTACAGCAAAATCTCTTCGAAAACTTAGTTCTAGAGAAGAGAAATAATCAGTATTAGTTTTAACGATCATATGGTAGCGCAAATAGTCAGCACTTCAGATTTTAGAACTACTTCTTAATTGAAAATTCATGTAAAAAATAGGCATGAAATAATGGTGCTATTATTCAAGTGCGTTGCGTTTTTTTCGTTTTTCCCTTCTTCAACAAAAACAAAAAAAATTTAGTTGCGTTACTCGTGACCGGACACTTTATTATTATAGAATCTATACGGGGTATAAAACTAAGCGAGAATTTTTCTAAAAATTCATATTAAAAAGTTCAAAATTAAATGGGAATTTGGTTGAAATTCTCTAAATTTTCAAATCGGAAAATATTGGAAATATTAGAAAGAAAAATGATCAAGGATTTAACTCGCCCCTCAACATTCTACAAACCAAATAAAACTTTCAATGTGGGATTATTTCGGGCTTTTTTTACCATAAATTATTTGATCGAAAATGTAATATTTTGCCAAAAAATATACGAATTTGGGGAAATATAGGATTTTTCAGTAAGAGCGCTTCAACTTTTTTGAATAAAACACAAACGGTTTGACTTTTTGAACTCATTTTTTTTTATTATCGAGTTTGAACGTATACATTTAAGTATGAAATTCGATTTCTTTTGCATGACCACCGCGTGCACGTTTTACGAAGTCCAATCGTTGAACCCAATTTTTGACTACTCTTTTGCATAAATCGGCCGAAATTCCAGTAATTTCGCGTTCAATATTGGCTCTGAGCTCACAAATCGTCGCCGGCTTGTTACTGTAGACCAATGACTTCAAATAACCCCAAAACGGGAGGGCTTGTTAAATGGACCGTAAAATGGCCGTAATGCTCTTAAAGTAGCAGCAACAGAACGATTATTTTCATAAAAAATTTGTACGATTTGCAATCGTTGCTCAAGTGTGTAGCGTTCCATGATGAAATGTATACTAATGAAGTTTACAAATGGCAAGCGAAAAATAAAAAATATTGCGTCATTCGCCCTCCCTATCGGAAAAAAGTTGAAGCGCACCTATTGAACAACCCTATAGTACCGTTATCCTCATTTTATGAAATATGAAGCATGAGAAAGTGCAAGGTTGCACAAAATGAATCATCCAATTTTGTTTTTAAATAGCTTTTTTGTTAAAGGGTTAGGGGTAGTCAGAGGCACGAAAAAATGATAATTTTAAATACTTGTTTTCGCTCGTCAATTCCTTTATTTTACAAAAATCAAAATATAGCATTAATACAACATGTTGCGACTTGACTTTAGGAAAATTAAAAAACCAAAAATTTGGAAATTGTTAAAGCTATCGCTGTTGTATGGAGTCCGTTGCTCCAGAGGTCCCTTGCGGTGTTCATCACAAGCCCTTGGAGAACCATCTAAAATCAATCGGTCAAGAAAAACTAGTTTTATTAATAGATAATCTTGTGCCTGATCAAAGCTTTTTTTCAAAATTAACAATATGGCGACCTCTGGAAATATTTTTCAGATTTTCGAGAAAAAAAACGGACAATTATTGTTTAAAAAAATTGAAATTTTTGAAAATAAATCCTTCAATCAGGCACGAGTTTTTTGTGTTTTTCAAAAGCAGTATAAATTTTATTGAAGCCTACCAAGTGGTTTTTAATTTACTCTGATCACCAGTTCAAAAAATATAGTTTTGAGAAAAACGCATTTGAAGTGTTGCCATCGTTCCGGAGCGCCCTTTTTTAATTGTTAAATAGCTCGAAAGGTATTTGTCGGATTCATTTCAAATTTTCACACAATGTTTTTAAGAGTGCAAAAACAAAAACTCCAATTTTATCAAAAATAAATAAAACAAAGTTATTTTGAGTAATGGAAATTTTCATTTTTATCTTTACTCTCTTTATTGCTTGTCTGTTTGTATGCTGCAGCTGTCTAATTCACAAGTGTCAAATTTGATTTACGCACGACACCATTCTCTAAGATAGTTAATCTCTCGGCTGGCTGATTAATTTTGCGCCAGGAAGGCTAGCAAATTCTATGTGCAAAGCAAGAACTTTCCCCATTTTATTGACTTATTTAAACATTTCGAGGCAATATTTTATCATTACCCAAATTTCTCTCATTTTGATTAACCGCTGAAAGCCGTACAATATCAAAATGATTATCTCGTGCCTTCTGCCCTCTTGGGAAATCATACCTACTAAAGCAATGCTTTCAAAATATATTATACGCGACTGGAAAACTTATAAATATTTACATATAAAGAAGATATTTTCTTCATAATGAGAAATAAGAAAATATTACTTTTATGTATGTTTGTGTATATCGGCGAAAAAGCTGATGACACCCAGTAGCTGGAAAGAAACTATACTACGAACGCATTGTTGTATACTGTAATTTGTTGTCATTACTACCCTAACCACAACTAAATTGGAACACATTCTTGCTACTTCCACTCTCGCATACTAACACCTCCAAAATGCTGCTCGCTTTGACTATAGTTAATTATGCTGATAATATCTTTGGGGGTTTGAGTGGCCGCAATGCTCATTAAGCATTTAATGATGCATTTAGCATCAACAAAAACAACAGAAGTAACAGAAATTTAAAAGCATACTACTCCGTATTTAAATGGCTTATGGACTGTGGTTTCTTGCGAGTAACATTTGCTCTATGTAATGGTGATTAGACCCCATTCATGACATTTTAGTTATCATATTTAAAACTAGAAAACGCGCGGGCTGCTCTATTGTGCTGCTGGGGGAAAGTTATTTTGTGCATTAGGAGCCAATAGAGAATGTATACTGGGTTATTCATTTCGATTCAGTTCGATAAGAAAAACACAATTTTTTGGTTTGAAAAACACTTTATTATTCAGTATAGTCTCCCTGAACATCAATACACTTGTTCCGATGAGATTCCAATTTATGAATTCCATCCCTGATTTGAGAATATGGAAGGGCTGCAAAATACGCCTCCACAGCTGTTATGAACTCATCAGCTGATGAAGAATGCTTTCCAGGCATGATTTTTTTAGGTCTAGAAACAGATGGAAACCCCTAGGGGCCAAATCAGGTGGATGCTCCCACAATCCGAACATTAATTCATGAACTTTAGCTATTGTCAAAATGCAAAGGGTCAGTTGTCACGGCGAAAAAAATTTTTTGTTTTGCAAACTCGATTTATTTCATGATTTTTTTCCTTCAGCTGGTCTGGAAGGTTACAATAATATGACCACATTTCAATTCAGCAACCCATCATTCTACCGTACTAATTGATGGTGAAAAGTCTTTATCCACCTTCAACATTCATTCATAAATGTCTTTATCTTTTATCTTTCTTCCGAAGATAAAAATTCAACCACTGATACTACAAAGAATGAATTGACAGATTGAAATGAAATTTCACACACGAAAAAAAATTTGGCTAGTAGCGCTCTCTGTTATCGAACCGCAAAACTTATTAAACACCCTAGTATGGAACACCACTTGGTATGGAATCGCTTAAAACGGAGTCTTCTACGCAACATCATCACTAAAAAATCTGAGGGGTTTTTTTCAAAAATGGCAAAAATAAAATGTTTTCCCAAAAATCTTTAGTAAAAGAAATCTTTTTGGGGAAAACTTTAATTTTTTTTAGGGAAAATTTACATATTTCTATAAACACATATATAATATAATTGGCGCGTCCACTCTTTTTGGGTGCTTGGCCGAGCTCCTCCTTGTGTTTGTGGAGTGTTGATGTTGTTCCACAAATGGAGGGACTTACAGTTTCAAGCCGACTCCGAATGGCAGATATTTTTATGAGGAGCTTTTTCATGGCAGAAATACTCCAGGAGCTTTGTTTTTCTTAATTTTGGTGTTTCACCGAGATTCGAACCAACGTTCTCTCTGTGAACTCCGAATGGTAGTCATGCACCAACCCATTCGGCTACGGCGGCCGCTTACATATTTGCAGTACATATATTTTACCCCGAAGGATTAAGATTAAATTTATAAGAAAAAATTAAAAACCGTAGATATCTAACTCCAAAGAACTTTATACCAAAACTTTCAACACTGAATAAATCTCAAATTATTTTTATAAAATTATTTGAATCACTTGCAAAATAGCTCGGTTTCAACACTGAAGAAATTACCCTTGAATTATCAATTTTGTGGCTGTTAAAATATCTTACTGCCTTTTTGCTTTCACTTTCTGATATTCTAAACTTAAAAGTCGCGCCTGGCCAATTACCGATCAAATTACCAAGCTAGCCACTGCGGTGCTTCGTTACTTCGCGCTTTCTTTGGATTTACAAGTACAAATCAAAATAACGTAATAAATATCTGCATAACGAAGCAACGAGCTGGATGTGAAGGCCCTGTTATTATACTCAAGCTTATTTTTTTTTTTAATTCATTTTATTTTTTAATATTCAGTAGCATCTGTACTTAAAACCAAGACATTTTGTTAGACAAGCAACGATGTTTGCTTATTATCCTAATAAATCCATCGTTGACTTCCCTTTCGGTCTGTTAAAGGAGATGGAATTCAGAGTTATTTCTATGATTAAAGGGCTTGTGAGAGATTGAATTATTTTATTGCGAGATATGCCAAACTTTTTTATTTCTTCAGCTATTGTACAGACAAACTCGTTTGTTTGTCCGGCGGCAATGCTGAGAAAAACGTTATAATTCAACGAACTCCAAAAGTGTACTGTTTTATTTTGCATGTAGGCTTGCTCATATACATACACACATACTTAATTCTAAAAGTTCTAATTCTAATTTGGTCCCCTTTAATCACCTGATGTTCAAGGTTACGGGACTGCAATGCAGGGGCGGATCAAATGATGCGGTCAAAAGGGCGCACATAATATGACCAATTATGTGCAGGGGCGGATCAAAGGATGCGGTCAAAAAGGGCGCATAATGTGACCAAACATCCCGGGCCCGTTGAAATGTATTTCAAGCAGGTAGTACAGCTATTTTATGAACTGGTCGGCGTAAGATTCCTCTTGAAGTTTTAACATCGACGACTCTAATGCGATTATCACTGCCAGCAATGCACTTGATGATACGTCCCATAGTCCATCGCTGTGGAGGGGCGTTCTCGTCTTGGATAATCACTAGCAATCCTTCGAATACATTAGGATTACCACTCGTCTATTTGGTCCGCGCTTGCAAGCTGTTTATATATTCATGTGACCATCTTCGCCAAAACGACTGTTTGATCGCAACAGTGCGCTGATATAATCCATGTTGGAGCACATTTCCTCTCCCTCTGAGATTGCTTTAAGAGAGCTGCCTATTAAAAAATGGCCTGGAGTCAGGGCTTCAAGGTCGTTCGGGTCTGATGACAAAGGTGAAATTGGCCGTGAATTTAGTATTGCTTCGATAGAAATCATCACTCTGTTCAGTTCCTCAAAGGTAAGGCGACCATTCGCCATACTGCGGTTCAAAAGACCCTTTGCTGACTTCACAGCGGCCTCCCATAGGCCTCCAAAATGCGGAGCCCTAGGGGGAATAAAGTGGAAATTTATAAACTGATTAGTACAATAATTTATAATAGACTCTTGATGTTTTTGATGAAATAAAAACATCTTCAACTCTTGAAGTTTTCTGCTGGCACCTACAAAATTAGTCGCGTTATCGCAGTATATATCAGTTGGTAATCCTCGCCTGCCGATCATACGCTTCAGTGCGGCCAGAAATGCATCTGTTGACAAGTCAGATACTATTTCTATGTGCACTGCCTTCGTTGAGAAGCACACAAATATGGCTATATAAGTTTTGTATGGTCCTTTGCCTCGAATGCGCAGGTATGTTTCAATTGGTCCGCAAAAGTCTATACCACACCGTGCGAACGGTCTTGATGGCGTAAGACGTGATACAGGAAGGTTGCCCATCGTCTGCTGAAATAATTTCGGCTTATATCTTACACAATGTATGCAAGATCTCACAATGTGACGTGCCACATCTCTTGCATTTATGACCCAGAATTGAAGGCGTAGTAATGCCACCGGTGCTTTAGCACCTGCATGGTAATGAGTGATGTGTAAATGTCGAATATAGAGCTCCACGAAGTGGCATTTTCCTGGCAATATGATAGGGTGTTTCTGAAAATCTGCCAAATCTGCTAGCTCAAGACGCCCACCCACCAGTAGTAGACGAAAGCCACCATGAATCTGCAGAAACGGGTTGAGAAATTTAAGTTTCCCAGTTATTGTTTTGGTTTGGTTGATCAGCCCTATTTCGTCAGCGAAGTGCTGTTGTTGTACATTCCAAACAATGCACCACAGCGCTTGCTTCAAATCTTGAGGCGATAGAGTTCCTTTGTCTAGGTGAGTTTCAAGCGGCCTGCTTGTTAATTGATGAAAACGAAATAGCCAGGCTACAACTCGTAAGCAATGATTGTATGTACTGTTTCTCTCAAGCACCTTCAAAATGTAGTTTTCTTCGATGACTACTTTAAAAGCTGACTTACGTTTTTCTCGAGAAACTTCTTCCATATCGAGTTGGCCACATTGATTGCTGGGCCAGTTTTCGGGTTCAAGTTGTAAGAATGATGGTCCTGAAAACCAAATTGAACTGCTTAGTTCAAGTGCAGTACAACCTTGAGACACGATATCAGCCGGGTTGCACTTTGTTGGGACATGCCGCCAACTCACGTCTACTGTGAGATCTTGAATCTCTGACACTCGATTACCGACGAATGTTGATAGGGTAGCTGAGTGCAGTTCAAGCCAATGTAGCACAATTTGTGAATCAGTCCACAGAAACACAGTGGTGTTGGCGTTGAATAGAGGTTTTATTTTTGCTAGTAGACGTGCCAACAACAAGGCGCCCCACAACTCGAGTTTAGGTAACGATTGCTTCTTAATTGGAGCTACACGCGACTTGGCAGTCAAAAGGGTGACAGTACGTTTGCCTTCTGTTGATTTCGAGCGATGATAAATAGCACAGCCATAGGCTCGAATAGACGAATCACAAAACCCATGAATTTGTGAAGAGTTGTGATTTGTTGATCCAGAATACCTTGGAACTGAGAGCGTACTCAGATGCGTTATGTCCTTGAGAAATCGTTCCCATGCCGTTTGTAGGTTCTGAGGCACCGACTCGTCCCAATTCAGCTTCAAGAGCCATATTTCTTGTAATATGATCTTTGCAGTAATAATAACCGGAGCGAGAAGTCCCAAAGGATCGAAAAGCGCTGATGCAATAGATAAGATTGATCTCTTGGTTCCACGTCCATTCACAGGTTGTTTCGACTGAAAAGAGAATAAGAAAATATCTCGTATTTGGTCCCATTTTATACCTAAAGTGCTCGTTGTAAAACTTTCGTCGATATTTAAATCTTTCATGGTGTCATCTTCTCGAAATTTATGGTGGTTAGAATGCCACTTCGCCAAGGGGAAACAACCACGCCTCAGTACCTCTGTGACTTCGTATTTGATTCGTGATAGCTCTGCCAGGGTATCGACACCGCATAAAAGATCGTCAACGTAGAATGACGTTTTAATTGTGCTGGCACCGAGCGCATAATCCGATTCGTATGCATCAGCAATGTAGTTGAGGCTCTGTACTGCGAGATAAGGAGCGGACGCCGTACCATATGTTACCGTGTTTAACTGGTAAGTGCGTATTTCATCGTGGGGCGTACTTCTCCATAAGATGTATTGGAATTTGCGATCGTTTTTATCCACCAAAATTTGTCTATACATCTTTACGATATCAGCAGTAAGTGTGTAACGATATAATCGAAACCGTAGTAGCAAAATGTATAGATCGTTCTGCAGAGTAGGCCCCACAGCAAGAATATCGTTGAGTGACCTTTGGGTTGTACTCTTGCAGGAGGCGTCGAATACTACCCTGAGCTTAGTTGTTGTGCTAGTTGGCTTCAGGACATAATGATGAGGCACATAGTAATGTGGATTATCAAAATCCACCTTTTTAACGACGCTCATATGCCCAAGGCGGGAATACTCTTCCATAAATGCGATGTATCGTTTGTGAAGGTCAGGACAGCGCCTTATACGCCGCTCCTGAGCAATAAATCTTCGAAGTGCAGTTGCGTACGACTGGCCAAGACAATGAGGGGCCTCTTTAAACGGTAGCTTGACAACAACTCTCCCCTCGACGTTTCTCTGCACGGTTTGCATGTAACTTTGTTCACAATTCCTTTGCTCAGTGGTCCACTTGTCTGCCTTTGATGGTTCATCCAGCTTCCAGAGGCGTTGCAAATTGGCATCCACTGATTCCTCAACCGAAAGTAGGCAAATTGATGATGAATTTTCTGTAGGTCGTTGATATCGGCCAGAGACGACCCAACCTAATAGAGTCTTCTGTAGTGACGGTAACCCAGGTGCTAACTTTATTTGCCCAATAGACAGAATGTCGAAAAAGATTTCTGTGCCGATGAGTAGGTCTACACGTGTTGGCTTGAAGAAATTTTCGTCGGCGAGTTCAATGTTAGCCGGCAAGTTCCAAGATGTGATATTAAATTCAGCCTCTGGCTAATAAGCGATTTGCGAGGTAACATGGAACGATAATGGTGTCTCATAGTCACACATTCGAGATTTGACAGTGGCTGATGTCTTGTGTTTAATATTTGTTACCGAGTCCCCAATGCTCTGGATTTCAGCGTGGTGCCTTTCTCTTGGGAGGCGCAATTTTCGGGAAAACTCCTCGGTAATAAAATTTACTTGGGAGCAGGAGTCGAGTAGCGCTCTACCCAATTGAAAACAGCCAGACGCATCTCGGATGAGTACCACTGCAGTTGCTAGTATTAATTGGTCTTGTGGCGATTTTTCTTGATGTGTGTGCGCAGCTGCAGTACTTACATGTCGCGTTGGTTGCTCAAGTGATGATGTAGAAAGCGATACTGACTGAATTTTGTTTGAAATAGGAGCACAATGAAGAAGGCTGTGATGAGAACGAGCACAATGTTTACATCTGAATGCGGACGAGCAATGTGCTAGTTGGTGTTTATTAGACAAACAATTTAGGCACAGACCTAACCTTTTAACCTCCTTGAAGCGGTCAGCAATCTCCATTTGCTTGAAGTGGGAGCAACTGCCAATCAAGTGGTCTGAATTAAAACATAATGCGCAAGAGCGATTTATACACGAAAACGAATAGCCTTTACGTGGCGGCTTATTTCTGTTTTCCTGTTTGTAGCTGGATTTTCCGGAATCACCAAATGAGAGGGAGCCCGATGCTGACTCTAAAAACTGACAGCGTCGTTCAAGAACCTTTGCGCACTGTTCCCAAGATGGTAGCGATGTGAAGTCTAACGACTCCTTCCACTTTTTTTGCGTTTCTTCATCAACCTTGTTCATTACAAGGTGAATGAGCAGTAAATGCGAAATGTTTTTATCAGAGCCGATTGACAACAGGGAACTATAAAGTGCAGACACGTTGTCGACCAAACTTTGTAACTGAGAAGCACCACCTTTTGCAGCAGAAGGCAGCTCGAATAACGACTTGATGGTTTCCATGAAGATGAGCGTGCTGTTGTCGTAACGGGACTTTAATCTGTCTTATGCCTTTGAGTAGTTCTCGCTGGTGATTTGGAACGCCTTCACAGTCTCCAAGGCCTGCCCTTGTAAACAATTGAGGAGATGGTTGAACTTCTCAATATTAGACAGCGATGACTCATTTCCGATGACGTGCATGAATGATGCGATGAAATTTTTATATTCTGAGTACCTTCCATAGAATACGGGTAACTTTAATGCTGGTATTTTTGAATGCGAGACAGGAATTGCTGTTGTTGATTTACGGAACGTTGAGTTGTGTTCATCTTCACCGAGCTGCATTTGGATGTTTGACCGAATGGTGACGCAGAGGTTTTCCAGGTCACCCCTACCATTGTCTTCTGGATCGAGCTTCTCGATTTGCGTTTGATAGCCCAACCCCTGCTTAAAATAGGAATCTAAAATTCCGAGTCGACACTTGAGTTCAATGGGCGAAAGTATTTTCCCAGTTTTACTTTCGCTTGTCTCCACTATTGTCCTTATGCGGGACATGTTTTTCCGGGTTAGTAAGCGCTGCTGCTTGACTTCTTCCAGCGACATGATTCACCAAATAAATTTTGCGAAAAGGTATGGATGTGTGATTTGCGAAATGACAAAATGATGAAAATGTCGTGCCGAAAAATATTTGGTGGTTGGTGAATCACTGCAGTAAAACTTAAGTTTTATGCCAACAGCAAAAGTTGACAATAAACCACGGTTGCGAAAAATTGCTGAATTTATTCCGTTATCAGCGATTGCCACTAAAAATTAAGAAACACTATATGTATGCCCCACGTTGGGCGCCAGAAAATGTACAGGCAAACTCGTTTGTTTGTCCGGCGGCAATGCTGAGAAAAACGTTATAATTTAACGAACTCCAAAAGTGTACTGTTTTATTTTGCATGTAGGCTTGCTTATATACATACACACATACTTAATTCTAAAGGTTCTGATTCTAATTTGGTCCCCTTTAATCACCTGATGTTCAAGGTTGCGGGACTGCAATACAGGGGCGGATCAAATGATGCGGTCAAAAGGGCGCACATAATATGACCAATTATGTGCAGGGGCGGATCAAAGGATGCGGTCAAAAAGGGCGCATATAATGTGACCAAACAGCTATTCTGAAAAATTTGATCCCACGATATTTGGGCATTTATGATGTAGTATGGTGCGTTTGTATTCATTCTTCGGGTTATTGAATAAAATATGTGGAGTATTTTGATGTTTAAGTTAGCTGCAATACCCTAGCGTTGTATGCCATAGGTCCATATTTGTTTTAAGTTAGCTAAGTAGAGAAAGAGCTTGCTTCTGAGAGATACATAATAATTTCGATTAAATAACCAGTATAGGCTTCGGAGTTTAATTCCAAGTGCTTTGCGTTGGGTGAAAATATGCCTTTTCCATGTAAGCTTACTGTCGAGGTGCATGTCAAGATATTTTTCTACTATTTTGGGGAATGATTAGATTTCTGAGGCTAACAGGTGGGCAAGTATTTCGTTTGAGTGTGAAGGGAACTTGAGCAGCTCTTATTTTCGGGCTTTCATCCATTGAGCTATTCAAACAAGCCTTTTCTGGAGTTTGAGGAAAGCCATTTCGGTGTGGGAGTCTATAGTGAGTAAGGCTATAAATAAACCAAATTTCAGAAAAAAAAACTTCTAGTCATAATATCTATATTTTGATGAAAGAAAACACTTTCTACCTTTTTCTGTTTTTTTCACATAAAGTGTTTTATTTAAAAACAACAAAAAAAATATATAAGGGCTCTCAAAGTCTCTTATAAAATATACACGAAGGCTTAACTTAAATAAGGTCACTTTTCAGACTCACATTCAAAGTCGGTCACGACTTAAAAAATCGAAAAAATTTGTACACAACGCAAAATTAATACTTCGTTGCTCCACCTTTTTGCTTTTCACCAGCATATAGCCGGCTTGGCATCGATTCCACTAACTTTTTGCAAACATCAGGGCTTATTTTATTCCATTCTTCCTGCAGAGCAATTTTGAAGAGTTGAATTGATGTACACTGCGTTTCCTGCATTCGGCAACCTAATTCAGGACTTTGTGTAGGGGTTTTTATTACCTTTGGATAGTTATATAACAACCAGCTCTTGACGTCATATACGGAATGTTTGGGATCATTGTCCTGGTAGAATTGAAAATTACTTTCCATGCCTAGTTTTCTCACGCTTTCTTTCAAATTTTGTTTCAAAATTGTTTAATAAACGTGTTTATTCATTATTCCATCAATGAAATGCAATTTTCCACCTCCTCACGCCGCCATGCATCCCCAAACCATTACAGATCCACCACCGTGTTTAACCGTTTTTCTTAAATTCTTGCCTTCCAACTCTTTGTTTGATTTGCGCCACACTTTACCCCTTCCATCACATCCAAATAAATTAAATTTAAATAAGTAAATAATACGTAAAGAATGAAAATTAAAACCATGAAATTGTTATTTTTTCCCCCACTTATAGTGCTCCAAAAATCGAAATCCTTAGCCATATATTGGCGAGCAAAAACAAGCCAGTCATTCTGGTTTTTCTTGCTAATTAGGGGCTTCTTCCGCGCAAAACGGCCGTGAAAATCATTTTTTCGAAGAAATCTTCTTATTGTTTCGGGATTTACCTCCACCATAGAAGCTTCTTTAACCATCGCAGTTAATTTTGGAGCAGAAATGAAGAGATTTTTCTTCACTTCTCTGAGCACCATGCTCTCATCTTTGGAGGAAAGCTTCTTTGGACGAGTTCCACGATGCTTATTTGCAATGAAATCATTTTCATTGTATCTAGCAATAATATCGTGCACTGCTGACTTAATTTTTTTTCTCAATTTCGATATTTCTCGCTCAGATTTTCCGTCTAAGTGCAGTTGAATTGCTATTTTGCATTCCTCCAATGTAGACTGTTTAACAATACGTGGCATTTTGCAAAATACTTTTATAAACTCACCCAATGATTGACAAGGCAACAATGAACAATAACTTTTAATACAAATATAGAAAATTTAGAAATAACGGTATGCATGTTTGCAAAACATCGTTTGCCCGACTTTAAATGTGAGACAGAGAAGTGGCCTTTTTCAGTTTTTTATACATTAACATTTTATAAACAACTTGGAATATATTTTTTTTGTTGTTTTTAAATAAAACAATTTTTGTGAAAAAACAGAAAAAGGTAGAACGTGTTTTCTTTCATCAAAACATAGATATTATGACTAGAAGTTTTCGTATGCATCTGCCCAACTTTAAATGTGAGTGACTGTATGTATTGTCATAATCCCATTTCTAAAAAATTTCAACTTTCTTCAAATTAATACGATCATATTTTTTATTTATTTTTGTTTTACATTTCTTTATGACAAATGCATTGATTGTATTGCTTGTGCATTCACTATAAGTTCAAATTCATATATTATATATAAACTTGTATTACGAGCCATGTCTAGAGCAGGCAAGCAAGAGTAGGCTGGAAACTCCGACATTGACACACCATTTTGACCGCCTTCAATGCGCTCTAGCTAAAATACTATTCAACTACGTTTGTGACAGTCGGACAGATTACAACGTAGGTAGAATGCAGAACTGACTAGACATAACCAACGCCACACGAATCCAAACTGGTTTCAGCACTTGTCTATAGATTTGCGGCTTGTTACGGGTTGACAGCTCGGGTATCTGGCGATAATTAAATTAATTACACTCAATTTAAGGTCAAGTTGTTCCTCCTTTTTTTCTAAACATTTACTTTCTAGCTTAGTTTACCATAAAGTGTCAATTCGAGTAGATGTTTAGCTTTGTTTACGAAGGGAATGCTTACATCCTTGGTGTGCATTGGCTTGTGATTATATATGAAAGATTTTAAATTCTTTGGTTTAATGGGTGATTTTTAACCCAAGATACTTTGCTTGCTTTGCCAATAGTAAATATTTATATTTCGCAGATCTAAAAAAAAAATTTAAAACGAAAGTTCTTAGTAGTTTGTAATTTTTTCTAATGTCTGTGCCATTTAACTCTAGACATAAATAATTGAACGCTAATCACTGACGATATAGTTTTTGACATAAATATATTTTTTTTTTATAAAAGTTTTAATCTTTCTCAGCTACCATGGCGGACTCCATAGTTCTTACAACTTTGTGAGCTTTGTCCCTTGTACCCTATTGCTGAGTTCTTCTTCTTCTTGCTTACTCGAATGTAATAATAATAATAAAATTTGCATATCTGTAGTGTAGCCAATGATCGACACTTCGACCTAAAAGATCTTTCGTGGCCCACTACATGTTTTAGAAGTAGTTAATACTAGTTCTATTGACTGGCACTACTGGCCTTAAATGTATTACATCACGACAATAGCAGGGCAGCTAAGAAGCAGGTGCTAAAATTATTCCACTTTGTCCTCCAGACAGCTTCTGCAAAACGGACTTGAGACAATCCCAAGCTTCACCGCATGGACATCTAAAGGACAATGTTAAGGATACCCACCGAATTCAATAGATGTGGCTTTGTTAGACTTAGAAGTTTCATCGGGCGCCACCGATCTACCCGTGGCCAGAAGGATCTCTCGCGACCTTACACGCACTAACCCAGCGCTCGCTGAGTTCACGCGAGGGCCATATTTCTAGGAGCAGACCACAGATTCTCAAGGCAATCCCAATCCTCTCATTTTGTGATGAAACCGACTCGAGGGTTCCTGTCTAGCCAGCCCAGCAGTTTTCCTCTATGCCGCTGTGACCGCGAAGCCAAATGAAGTATTTGGATGCAATCGAGAGAGAAGCCAGGCATTCCCTGACTAATTTCGAACTCACAAACAACGAGCGCAAGGCCCTAATCGCCGCTTGGCTGTCAGAGTAAATACATTCTTTACAGTAATTAGCAAAGTGAGCAGTCCAGTCAACAGGTCAACAGACTAGTCCATTGCTTCCCTAATTGCGGCTACCTCCGCTTAGAAAACTCTACAGTGGTCCGGAAGCCTGAATTTGAGCTTGTTTACTGCACTAAGTCGGTTGAAGTTGTTAAGGCATTTATGCACTAACTCCGATTACACAGAACGTGAAACTTATTAGTTTAATGCAGCTTGACTGTACGAGTATATAGTATAAAAATAAGTAAGCTGCGTGTGCACCCTTGTTGCCCCTTATATGCGCCAAACCATTTGCCCATTGAATCGAAAATTTTCGTATTCGTTTTCGAAATGTCTGTGGGCCATTCGATACTTCTGAGATCGACCCAAGATCCTCCCAGTTCCCATTCAACGTGGTCTGAGATTATGATTTCAAAGATATGGGTAAAAACACGTTTTCATATACTCTGAAATTACTCGTATATTCGGATCCGGTATCTCTGTTATGATACTTGTATGACCAAAGTCAGGAAAATCTTTCCCGAGTAGTATTTACAATACAATTTTAATTCACTGCCGGCTGCACATTTTTTGGAGAAAATAAGCAGGGATGATAATCTTTCTCTCGCTGATATAGCAAGTCTGTTCGTGTCAACGATTTTCAGTGTCCAGCATTCCATGCCAAATAAGAACACAAAGCACACACAAAGCATTTCAAAAAACAAACTTTAATCTTACTGATCTTACAAAATGTAATCTACCATCTCTGGTTCTTATTCCAGTTCATGGGTTCCAATTTTTATTAAGCCAGCATTTAAGGTATAGGGTGGGCCATGTAAAGTTTGATTTTTGAATCGGCTATAAAAAAACAACCAATCAATATTTTTCCAAACTTTTTTTTTACTTTGAAGATTGAACATTGTCATTTATGAGTGAAAAATAATATCGTTCAAATGACTGGCATGACTGGCTTTACAGTAGGCCATTCGATCAACCCCATTTTTAAGCACATTTTCGATTGTTTGGGCTCCAATTTCATGAATGGCAACTTCGATTTCCTGTTTTAAAGCATCAATCGTCTCTGGATGGTTCGCATAGCATTTGTCCTTAACGGCTCCCCACAAAAATAGTCCAATGGACTTAAATCACAGCTCCGAGGCGGCCAATTGATATCGGAATTTCGGCTGATTATTCGGTTTTCAAAAACGGTAGCCAAAAGTTCGAGTGTAACTTTGGCAGTGTGACAAGTTGCACCGTCCTGTTGAAACCAAATGTCGTCCATGTCATCCTCTTCAATTTTTGGAAACAACTCGTTGAGCATGTCACGGTAACGCTCGCCATTTACTGTAACCGCGGCTCTTCGCTCATTTTCGAAAAAAAAATGACCCGATGATGCCGCCAGACCAAAAACCGCACCAAACAGTGACTCGTTGTGGATGCATTTCCCAAATCCGAAAATTTTGCTTATTGGCGTACCCACCGATGTGAAAATGAGCTTCATCAGAAAAGAAGAAGACTCACCACTTTGGAAATAGGTTTTCAATATTTCCGAATTTTGTTCAAGCGTATAGCGTCCCATTTCGTAAATGTCAAACCTTTAAGTAAATTATGAATACATTTGACATGTCATGTGTGTTACCATTCTCAAAAAAATAGGTGGTTCAAAAAGCAAACGCTATATGGCCCACCCTGTATTTGAAATTTGAAACTGTTTTTTCTATACGTAGTGAACCAGCAGCGTATGATTAGCGCCAGGGCCTGCATGACTCCTACTGACATGAATGAATTTTACGATCGTAATAATTCCGCTATAATAAACGCCTTTATTATTCAGTAGCGTCTGCAAATCATTAAAGTTGTTATTGTAAAGGTGCGGTATCGCCGGCGTTTAAAATGTTATTTATAATTACTCCATTTACTTTAATGCCTTCGTCTGAGTCCCAAAGCGCTTCAGGAACGATATTTTCAGCTCAGAGGTTGGAAAGGTGATGTATACACCCTTTAAGGACTAAGATTTCCTGCGTCTTTGCGGGGCCAATCGGCTCCAATAAAGATTCCTGATGTCATGTGGTGCTAAGTTATCAAAGAACTTGATACGTTATACTGAGTCGAACCCTTGAGTTTGGCTGAGATTAAATTGTATCTATATATGGCAATAGATGAGACAATGTGTTGTGAGGTTCAGTTTACTAGACAGGGCTACACAACCGCACACTACAGGATATCACCTTCAATAGTTGTTCTCCTAATCGGCACATACAACCACAATTGCTACTAAGGTCCGAAAGAAATGTTTCTGGCGACAATTAAAACAATTGGTCGGCCGGTTTCGAATTATGCAGCGCTTATTTGGTAGCCTGGCACTGTGGAGGATGTTCCAAACTTGCAAAAGTTCTGTCATCAGGACAACAACGGGATGCTCCCTAATGTATCCTTTGCAATATCTTCACAGCGAGGCTACTGTGCTTTCAGTTAAGCAGAATAATAAGATGCTCAGCAATCAATTCCCGCTGGGTTTCTACCATAGGAACCACCCCTGCAGGCACTTACTGGAGGCTGAGCCCTCTCTCACACATGAGAGGCGGCAGCTCTTTTGACAATAACTGACAAAATTCAGGACCAAACATACCGACTGACCCCAACAGCTTATTGACAGGCCTTAAAAGGCGTTCATCGGAAGTCTCTTATCACCGTTTCAAACTGCAGTTACACGAATGCCATCATCGGAGTCCAATCACCACACACCGCAGCCGATGAGCTCGAGTTGCCTTGTGAAACCCGCATCATATTTTTGCAATTCTGTGCAGAATATTGTAGTAGGATAAACTCCTACCTAACCAGAATGTACCCCTACATACTCAACATATATCCAACACGTGAAGGTACCACGCTCTATGCTAACCACTTAGCCACATGCCCTCTCAGACCCACTCACCTAACATTTCTTTGCCGTTGGGCCCACCCCATCATGTTTTTTGAGCTCACCTTTAGTTGAGATAGTTGATGACAACCGGTGACCAATCTGCACCATATTTAAAGCCCAAGAACTCCTAAGTAACAAAACTCCAGAGGCAATGTTTAAGCTCTTTCGCTCTTGTCGATTTAGTTTCACTTTCGCATTCCGCAATGGGAATAAATAAGCGAAATAAGCTGACCGAATAACAAAACAACAAAAACACAAATAGACCAATTGAAAAAATGGCATCTTCGCAACTATGCGCATTACCATTATTTAATTTTATTTGTTTTAGTTCTTATCCTTTTATAGCCCACGTTGAAGAGCGGAACTTGCAACTGAATTGAAGTAGAAGTGTTGTAACAATGAAATACCGACTGCGTAATTCAAATTTGCATTTGCAAAAAGCAAATAGCAAGTGAATCAACAAACTTGCCCATCCTGTCTCATTGCTTTATCAGCTCTGTTGTCCTTGGCTTATATCTGCAGTGCACCTTTTCACCCACACCGCGTTTGTAAGTATGCATAAAATGCTCTTTATAGCTATATTCTATGCTTTCATTCCTAAAACTATATGTTTGCACATACATACATTAAGGTGATCCAGTCTGCATGCAAAGAAATAATGTGTTCTCGCACAATTCATTAGATTTGGTATACTTTTCCATGACGAGCTTCAAAAGGGTATTGATGATCTGGAATGTGTTAAAAATTGAAAATTTGTATTGGAAATTTATTTTCAAAACCTTAGTTGATAGAATAAAAATTGAATGTCTTTAAAATATTATTCAAAACTCCTTGATCCGTATTTAGTGGCTAACACTTTGGCGTTTATCAAAGCAGTTAAAAATATTGGCTAGATTAACTCAAGTTTTTACATATACAGCTCACGTAGCCTATTATCTTGAAGAAATTAGTTTTCACCTTGATTGCTCTGAAGTTACCACAGTCGCCCACATAGCCGTAAAATATGTCATTAAATAAGGATTTTAGGAAGCTGATGCCTGTTGGAGCCAAACTTTTTCATACCTCGACCCAGTTGCTTTGTCATTTGCCATTTGGGAAAGCAATTTTTCTATTTCTTCTTCTCCGGGATGGAAGCTTCGTTGTATTCTAAGATTTTTTTCTACATTTTGCTCGTATTTTTGAATTGCTCATTCATTGAAATATTCTTTCCACCTGTTGCAAATTTTAATGTCGTTTTAGTCGTTCTCTTTCTATGGCGTCTCTGTGCCTAAATTTTGCAACTCTACGGACGAAAACATTTTCCTTTCATGGCCAAATGCAATTTTCCGAACTGGTAGAAGTCACAGGAAGCCATATCAGGTGAATACGTTGAGTGACTGATGGTTAAAATGCAATTGGTACTCAAAAAATCAGTCTCAAGAGTGGACCGATGAGATGGTGAATTAACTGGCAATAAGAGCCAGCCTCCTCCTTCACGGTATTCAGGACGAATTCGACGAATGCGATGCATCAAACGCTTCAAAGCGCCAAGATAGAAAATTGCATTGGCAGTTTGGTAGGTTGGCACGAACTCCTTGTGGACAATTCCATTGGAATCGTAGAAACAAATGAGCATCGACTTTAGTTTTGACTTCTCCAGACGCGACTTTTGGGGTGGTGGCTCGTCTGTGGTCTTCCATTCGGCACTTTGACACTTAGTTTCAAGTTCATGTTGGAAACACCACGTATCATCAAAGTTGTAAAGGAATGTCTCGTCTTTTCTTCCTTTTTAATGAGGTCTTTCGAATGTTGGATTCTGAGCAATTTTTAATCCTGAGTTAACTTGTGCGCAATGAAACGTGCGCAGACCTTTCGTATGCTGAAATGATCCGTTAAAATGCGATAAATCGGTTTTTTTTAAGAGATATTCAACTCTGATTCCATGAATTTCAACAATGATCTCGGTTAATTTTTGATAAATTTACGAACAATTTCAATGTAGTTTTCGGTGATTGCTGATTTTGGGCAGCCCTTATGTTCATTGTCATTTATGTCCTCACAACCGCGTCTGAAACGTGTAAACCACTCATGAACTCTGGCAGGATGATTGTCTATCGCCATAAACGTTTTTCATCAATTCAAATATTTCGGTAAACATTTTACCGATTTAAAAAAAAAATTGATATTAGCTCTTTGTTCGAAACTCATTTTTGATCCGATGGCACAAACATACAGACACTTTAGATGCAATAACTTCGCTTCCACTGAACCTGAATTGAATGTCACTAAGGTTTCACTGGAAGTCAGCTGGGGATGTCACTTCCAACGCACTAACTCATTAGAAAGATGGCACCATCAAAATCATTTTTATGACGCCAGTCTTGTTTATTTTAGACTTCATCCTGTTTAAAGATTTATTTGTCATTCTTTGCAGCACCAAGGTTCTCATAAAATCCATCTGTAGTACTTGCTTCCGATTGTGGGACTGCCTTATTTGCTTCTTTTTTGCGGTAACATATAATATTTTTTTGGCTTCTGATGTTGTATACTGACAACTTTTGTGAATTAACTTTTTTAGTAGCGATTATATAACGCTTCTAACAAATGAAAAAGAATCATTAATAAAACAAGAAATTAAAAAATAAAATAAAACGTTCAGTCAGACCCATTTAAATTGTGTTTAATTTCAGCTGTGTATAAAACCTTAAAACAATAAAATAATTAAAAAAGTAGTGTGGTAATATAACTTATATTTTACCGTTTTCTGGAAGTCTATATCCTTAGATATATATATAAACATTCAGTGACAAATTTCATACAGACGATCTTATTTTTCAACCAATAAAGATATGCTTTCGCCCAATTCGTTCATGGAAATTTTGTTTTTTCGACACATTTCGAACTATTTTATATTTTAACACAAACACTTTATTGGTATTTTCCTTTAACATTTTGTTAGAACTGATACAATTGAATTCGTTGGAATTCATGCAAATCCCGATCACTGAGTTTCTTCCTTTGTCATAGATGGTTTTTATTTGTGTTAAGGCGCGCGCCACTTAAGAGGTTAAAACGTGTTAAAACTATGTTCTGCAAAAACAAATATAAGTAGAAATCATGAAATTTGTCAAAATTTATTATTTACTCCGAAAAACGTCAATGCTTTTTGTTGTGGCACCCTAATGGTCTACTTATACATAATCCAGTAACAGTTGAGTAAAAACAGGCAAACCAGCAACCTTAGCGTGGTCAGCATAATTTACTACATACATACTCGCATACAAGTTTACATAGAGCTAAAAAACTACAATAAATAACAAGATTGCAAATAAAAATCGAGTTAAATCAATTTCTTTTAAGTTGTACAACTCTTCTAACAATACTGCTGGGTTAAGTGAAAAAAGTTAGTAGTTGTAAAACACTGCCAAAAGTGCGATAAGCTTAAAATTTATACAATACAAGCGGCAAATATGTAAATATGTTCGAATATCAGCAGCTGAGTTAAATTCAGTAGACCTTTAGCACTTAAAAATTTTTTGTTGGCCTATAGGACCCGTAGAGCGCAGAAATGCGATCCCGAGAAGTAGGAAAACCCCCACTAGTGAAAGCAGGTTGCTAACTGACCTGCTTTTCTACGGCTGCCAATGCGAGTACTATGTTTTTGGAATGAACCAAATTTATGTTCTGGTGTTATAAAATAAAAATCTTCAATGCCTTGACTTCAATTCTGCTCAGCCTTTTGCTCCTTTACTTGACATTTTATAAAGGGTCTTTCAAACGACGCACTTAGATGGTTTTTTTGTTTTAATAAAATGTGTAAAAAAATGTTCATAATTTCTAGTCAAAGTGCAACTCTCAGCAATTACATGTGAAAAATAGCACTATTTAAACGTCCACCATGAGCATGTCTATAGATAAAATCCGCCCATCAGTCGATTCATGATTACCTAGATGTTGAGAACATCGAGATGTCGATGTTGAAGTTTATTGCTCAACACTTTGTGCTACTCGACAGAGCCAGTCTTGGAAATGTCTCACCAACTTTTGAATTGTAGACTCATTTTCGCCAAACACATCTCGAATTTTGTGATATGTTGTTCTTATGTTAAGTTAGGTTGAAGCGGTTGCCCACTGTGGAGCACACTCAGGCACATAGCCCATTGAGACGCTGTGGCTAACTGTCCTTATATCGCCTACAACCAGTGTGCTCTTTTCAAACAATTTAGAAGATCTCCGATTTCCACAGAACTACCATAAGAGCTTCCAATTCATTAACGAATTGTCTACCTTATGGGCATCCTCTGGGCGCGCCTGCCTGCGCAGTGCTCCGATATTACTAGAATCAGTGTGCTTAGACTGTTCTTATTTCGGCTTAACACAGATTTTGGACGTTTCGGCCACAGTTGTCGATCGATTCTGCATGTGGTTTCATTGCTTCATCTTTCATTCGCTGATCTCACAATTCCCTCAAAGCTAAGTAGCTTACATGCTTGTAAGCGTATGCGTGTGCTATTGTATGTGTACACATCGGTCAATTTAGTGCCGAGTCTCGCCGAGCCTTGTTCTTAAATATTAAAACAATTAGCATAAATTAGGCATCATGCATAGGAATTCCGAAAAGTAATACTTCCCTAGTGGGTTCGTTCCAAAGGAATTGGCACTGAAAACGTGTCGGTGAAATTTACTGCTTACAAAAATGTAATTTCTACATCATTACAGGGTGCTCGAAGTATAACCAATTAAAAAAGCCATAAATTTAGTTTGGAAAATTACCTTTATTCAATTCAAAGTGAAAAATGTGTGAAAATAATACAAAGTTATGAATCAATTTACTTTTGCTCGATATGACCCCCTTTTGCCTTGACTATGGCCTTGAGACGGTCCAGAAATGCATACCAGGCTACCCGAATGTGACTTCCAGGTATTTGGCCCACTCGCGGACAATGGCTCTTGTCAGCGACTTGAGGCTGGTTAATCTTCGAATCTTGCTTTCCAAAATGGCCTAGAGAGAATAATCCATTCGTCGCGGACTCGCGTCTGGTTAATTTGAGAGCCATTGTGTGGATGTTATGAAGTTCGGAACGTTGTTTCTTAGCCATTCTTGGTTCACTCGAGCGTTGCGAGAGGGTGCCGAGTCCTGTTGAAACGTCTGAAATGTTTGTCTGCCCACGACTTCAAAGCAACCTCCAGAATACTTTCCAGATAATATTTAGCATTTATCTTGGCGCCAGGCTCGATGAAAACGATTGAAGAGTGCCCATCTGTGCTTACATCGGCTCAAACCATTGCCTGTGGCGGGTGCGGCCTCCTGGTGGCCAATCGCTGACTCAAATTCTCGTATGAATGGTCGGTTAAATAAACCCTATCATTTTGAGAGTTTCCGATTTACTCAGTTGAAAAAATTGTCGCGTCAGAAAACACAATGGTCGGAAATTGACCATTTTGCGCAAAGCGAAGCAATTCGTTCGCTCTCTCAAGCCTGACTTGTAAGGCTTGACTTTCGGATCATTTTTCAGTATGCGGCGGATGTCACGGTCAGCTATTTTCAGTTTTCTCGCCATTTGATTGGCACTTCGTCGCGAATTTCGCTCAAGTAGCTTCTTCACTTTCTGAACCATTTCACGTGGCGTTTCAGTCTTTTGATGACCACCTCCATGACGTTTCGCGATGCTACCAGTATCAGTGTAATGAGTGATGGTGCGGTAAACAAAAACTTTATTTACTTTATGGTGCTTGAGCTCACGAACAATCGCTGGTTATGATTATCCAGCCAAATATTCAGCAACCACACTATTACGTTTGAAATCCATTATTGATTTCTCATTTCTTTTTTTCGCGTTTACTCTCGGCAAAATACTTCCGTGCGCTTGTAAACAATACTCTAGACTATCATTTAGCCAACTAACAGACAGCTGACGCACGTGCATAAGTTACGCGAGCGGTCAGAAGTTGGTTACACTTCGAGTGCTTGACCCTGTAGAAGAACTACATTCGGGAGGAGATGACCTAGTTTCTTTTTTAAACGAAAGATATGATAAGTTTTTTTAATTTTTTCCGTATGTTACCAAAAATATTAGAATTTAACTTAATTATTCAGTTTTTTCTTTTATAGGGAAAAGATTGTTCAATAGAAGTCAACATTTCTACAATAAACTGGCTTGGAAATAATGCATTTCCTATTGACTCCACTTCCTTTGCTACATTATAAAGATGCCAGCAAAACCATTGGTGATCAAAATAACAACGCAATTGTACAGAATTTGGTCGATTCAATGCCTAATGAGATTGAAGTGATCATAAAAGATAAAGAAGGTCTCACAAAAAATTAAACACGCCCAAAGCCAATTGGCACACTTTTTCAGACAACAGAGACAATTAAATGCAACGTTTCCATGTTTAACGTAAAATTGTTTTATGGAGTTTCACGCTTACGAATTTATGCACAGAAATGAAAACATTGCAAAACGTTGTACTTCAAAGTTACAAATTGAACAAATTATAATAAAGTTGTTTAAATTTAAACTGTATAAAGAAGCAAAGCGAATGGGTCTGGTGGTGAACGTGGATAAAACGAAGTACCTCCTGTCATCAAACAAACAGTCGGCGCACTCGCGTATCGGCACCCACGTCATTGTTGACAGTTATAATTTCGACGTTGTAAAAGACTTCGTATAGTTAAGAACCAGCATTAACACCTACAATAATGTCAGCCTGGAAGTCCAACGCAGAATCTCGTTTGCCAACAAGGGCTACTTTTGACTAAGTAGGCAAATGAGTAGTAAAGTCCTCTCTCGACGAACAAAACTAACACTCTACAAGACTCTCATCATGCCCGTATGGCGCAGAAGCTTCGACGATGACAACGTCCGATGAAGCGACGCTTGAAGTGTCGAAGAGAGAGCTACTGCCAACACCATCAAATTGATCCCAAAGCTCCTTCGGTGCAAGAATGCAGTATTGCTCAAGGCGGTTTATTCGGCAAGCAGAAGGAAAAAACACGGATATCGACCGTCAACGATTATGAGATGTTTAAATGCTGCGAATGAACTAGGTATTCCTATCAAACCAGAGAAATTCGATTACAAACGTCCTGTGCCATGGTTCCAGTTTAATAGTCTACTGTACCTAGACATGCATTCTTTTAAGAAAAGTACAACTCCTCCTACAGTTTACCGTCAAGCCTTCGAACAACTTGCCTCAAATCTAAAAGAACAAGGATGGAAATTTTTATATACGGACGGGACTAAAACTGTTTCCACCACAGCCTTTGCGGTAGTAGACTCCGACCATAACACAATTTCAGCTGGTCATCTACTAAACTTCTGCTCCGTTTTTACTGCAGAAGCAAACGCCGTTCTGCTGGCAACGCAGTATGCTCTCCGAACTGGTGAAAAATACGTTGTATGTACTGACAGCATGTCCACCATTCGTTCAGTAACCAACATACCAAAAAGCAACTTTATCATCTCAACGATCCGCAACGTTTTAGCTGGTGGAAATAATTTAATCAAAATCATGTGGGTTCCAAGCCACGTAGGAATACCTGGCAATGAAGCCGCTGATGAAAGAGCAAGACTGGCAGCAAATCAACCACTTATCGCCTTGAACGTGATTCTCAAAGAAGATGTTTTTAGGCTTTCAGAAGCAAAATTTTTCAAAGCCAAACTTTCTGAGTGGAATAATTTCCGGCATCACTACTCAGCATTAAACTCGGTAAGGCAGTCACCCACCTTCCCGAGGGGAATAAACTGTAACGATCTTAGAAATTTCTCCCGCCTACGAATTGGTCATACGACAGCAACGCATAACCATCTCCGTAAAGGTCTTCCACCTCCACAGTGTCCATTTTGCAACAGCGGTTCAATCTCGGTCATCCACTTGCTCGATAATTGTCAACATTTTTCAACAATAAGATTCAACGTCTTCGGTTACAATATCCCTTCCGATGCCCTGAAAAGCTATGACTCCGAATCCATCGAGAACATCAACAAGTACCTTCCGTTAGCTGAGCTTAGGAAGTTAATTTAGAGTTAATTGTCTAATAGCGTATAATGTAAGATATTAATATAATACTACTTATTGTTACTCTGGTAAATTCATTAACAAGCGAGACGAAGGTGTTTACACTAGTGCTCCATTTAAATGTAAAGTAGTGGATCTCCTCTACTTTTCTTATATATAATAATAATAATAATATTTCCATATACACTTGGACGATTATAGTCATTGAGAATAATAACAATTTAACAAAATTCAACATACCTATTCACAGGTGTACCATTTCTGAAGTAAATTTTAATTATTTGTATCGGGATTTTGTTTTAAGAGCTTGACAACTTAAATGATAATACAAAACACAAATATTGTTGGAATGAATTGTTTTTGATTAGTTAGATATATAGGTCATTGCATGGCATTTATTTTTTGAATATAATATCCTGCATTTATCTGCCGTGGCTACGAGTTACATGGTTAATTCGATCAGTGCATTTTTTGATTACTTTTTCCAAAAAGTTTGGCTGCATGGTGTCAATGGTGGCTTGAATGTTGCAATAATCGATTGTTAAGCGCGCTGTATAGCAAGTTGCGCCGTCTTGTTGGAACCCAATGTATTCGGTGTTTAGCTGATTAATTTTTAAGCAGGTCAGCATGGCTCGATAGTGCTCGACATTTACCGTAATGGCAGCTCCTTCGAAAGAAATAAGAACCGATGATGGTGCTCTATGAACTTCAAAGAAAATTTCCACTGTTTATAAGCGTTGTAGGTAAGCGATATACGATATAATATTCGAGAGAAGTCAATGTGACTTTTAGAAATTTGTAGATTGTCACAACTGTCACTGCCACGCCATCGAACTTTGACTGCTCACAAACTCAAAACAAGAAATCCCAAAAGGACACTTGAACTTGAAAGACCCAGTTGGTGTACCATATCTTCTGAGATTTTACCATTTACCATATATAGTATGTATTATATGTGGGATTATAAGCGCAGTTCCGCTGTTGTGGCAACCTCAGTTGAATATAAATATTTTCAATTAATTGCTTTTTTAAACCTCAAATTGTTATTCTAATCTATTTTAAATCCTTGAGAAGAAAACATACAAACGGATATGTATGCATTTTGGCGTGTCCCGCAGGGAAAAAACCTTAAGTGTGAACTAAAATAGTCCCAGTTGACTTTTCCACTCAACCAATTTGTGTCCTAGGTATTTTCCATGTTGGCAAGTGGTATTTTAACACGATGATGTCCTACGAAATGTCACTTGTCCGGCTATGCATCAACAAATACTTTGGGCAAAGAGTATAAGCGAGTATTTATATTGAATTTTTGCCTGACCTGTCGTGCACTCGGACGACGCCTGCTATAATTCTGAGCCTTTTGGCTCCGTTATTTGAACAAAATTTTAGTAGCCCTGGGCACACACAAGCGTGTGCGGCTACAACCAAAAACGATATTAACAAAGTAACAATAAAAACGTAATACGAACAGCAGACAAAGGCGCTGTTACAGCAGCAATTTGAAGCTTAAACATTAAGTCAAAAAGCAATCGTAAAGTGAAAATAAAGAGAACGTAAGATAAAGAGAATTGAAAGTTCTAAAAACAACAAGAAAATACTTTGCACCCAGCTGCGGCCAGATCGCAAGGCAATAAACATGAAAACGCGAACGCATAAAAATTCAAATTTAATTTCCAAACAACCGCGGCTCACAGATATGCGCAACTGATTCACGTACAACGCGAAATTATATTATATTTGAAAAAAAAAACTAATAAAACATGGTAAACAAACGAACAACAATGTACGGGTACACCCACACATAAATAAGTCTATATGTAAATAGAAGTGAGTATGACAAAAATGCTGCCGAGAGATTAAACAAACAGACAGTTAGAAGGACACCTTCGCAGTAGCAGCAGCAGCCGTTAAAACAACAGGCAGACAACAACAGTTAAAACCAAAAACAGCATTGTTCTACAGAGGTGTTCGACAATAAAAACAAAAACGAAAGCTTAATTCAACTGGTAAAAGTTTAAATTATGCTACAACAAAAACAACACAAATATACTACTTTCAAAGCTCACTCGCCACTGTGATAAAGATAAGAAACTTTAATCGCTTTGGTGGTAGCAAAAATTTTTGATGAGTGTCAAACTAAAACAAAAAATAGCAAAAATAGAATGGCGCGAAATTTCGCTCTGACTTTTCATGTTTTTTGTGTCTATGCTTGCTTTTCACTTTCCCACATTCAACGCCTGCAGATTAACACCTACATAAATATATTTATGCATCTGCCTGGCCATTTTTATACCCACGCGCTTGTGCCCCAAGGTATTATAAGTTTGTTCACTTCACTCATAAAATAATCGAAATGGACATACTCGTATAGGCATGTCTAGCAGCATACGATTTGAAATCGGTGCGATTTGCAAAATATTTTTGAATATTTGTAATGAAAGTAGTAATTTTTTCATATTATGAATCGTACGATTTGCTAAATTTGTCTGATTAACCTATACTATATATACCAAAATGCTCAGAATGAGAAGAGAAATTGATTTAGCCATCTGTCTATCCATCTGCCTGAACGCATGCACGATAACTCGAGCAAAAGTGAATATCTTCTTCTGCTTTCACAGCATACAACGCAGTGTGCGTCACAGCTTCCTTCACAATGCATCTCCAAAGCGGTCAATCTTGAACTTTTGCTTGTAGTTACGTATTCCCGTTTCCTTGAGATCGTTTCACACTGCATCTATCCATCGGTATTTAAAATGGGTAAAATCGATCACTAATGATGTCCACCCACAATATAATTGTAATTTTCAAAAAGGAAAAAAGCCTGATATTTCTCCAAAAAAATATGCAAAATTACTTGAATTTGGGAGTCCTAACCTTCTAGCGTGGCTGCCTATTAAGCAATGACCAGTTAATACCCGTATCATTTTTCTTATAGCTTCTCCTGTAAATCTTAACAGGCTTTTTCATCGACAGCTGTTCCATTTCGGCGTTTTGCCAACTTTTATTCATTTTGCGGATGGTTTCCCTATCTAACTATAAGTAGTTTACAAGTGGCTACAGGCATAGGTATCAGTGTCTTATCCACTTGGAGATCAAACAAGTGCATCTGCACGAAACGGCGCTTAAACTCTTTGTTGGGTGTTTGGCTGGGACCTCTTCTTACTGTGCATGTTGTTCTTGTTCCACAAGTGAAGGGACCTACAGTTTTAAGCCGATTTTTTATGAAGGGATTTTTCATATCGAGGAGTGATCGTTACTCGTATCAAATCAAAAAAACGTTATGTAATATGTTATTTGGTATTACCATATATTACCGCATCATAGTCACGCACCAACCCATTCGGCTATAGCGGCCGCTCATTACCTCAACTAAAAACGACTTAAATATTATTGAGTTCGGATAAAAAACCCGCCCATTTTTTATATGCTAAATTTGCAGCCATCCCTCTGATTTTACAAGCAATACCTCTCATTGTCTATGAGTTGGTTTGATTCCAAACAAAACATAGCCAGCGCAAATTAAATTTTACTAAAATATGCGCGTGTACATAAAGTTCGGTCCGGGCCAAATTAAGCCTTCCTCACTTGTTAGGATATGCCGATGGCCACATTTTTTGGCTTCCTTCCCTTTTTTCTTTTTCGTATGTAGGTACTTTCGTTTTTCTTTTTTCCCTTTCAGAGGGCAGTTGCTGGCGTCAACGTTTTTATCGTTTCACTGTTCGCTTCATAAACTCCATGCGATAGCAAATCGGTATATTAGTATATATGTATGTATGTACTTGAATGCATTCATGTGTTGGTGTTCGTAAATTGAAATTGGCCTACTTAGCTTCATATTGCCGACTGCACTGTAACTGTTCAGTTTTGAAGCAAAATAAAACCACATTTTTTGCAGCACTGAACATTCAAACATCCCAGAGGTTTTCTGAACTGATGATGCTATTTTCGGAGCTTTTTGTTATGAAAATTTAATTAAGTTTTGCCTAAGGTTCCTTTTAGTACTGCATGCTTTAACAACTTTCCAAAATATAAATCCGCCAATGAAATATCCAAATCTAAAAATCCAAAAAATTCAGATGCTGAGTTTCTTACAAGAATCTTGCAATGATATGAAACGACTGATGAACTCATTTATGAACTACATTATTCTATTTTGCACTACAACGTAATAAAAAATACCTTTAGTTTTATCTTAAAACAAGTAAGAAAGTCTTAAACGCGGTCAAACCGAGCTTTAAGACATGCAAATTTTAGTGAATTTAAATTTTCTGGATGTTAAGTTTTGATTTTATTTCACTTATTAAGTCTATGGTCACAACTCCTTACCGACTAGAAGTACAAAGTGAGTTAAAGATAAGGTAGGTAGGTAGGTAAGATGGCAAGAGTACCCCAGGTACGCTACAAGTAGCACTTACGTGCCGTTTTGATACCATAAAGTGGACCACTACCTGCGAAAGGATTAAGGGAGGAGATAAAACCGTCTACAGCCATCCAGTGCTGTTGATGTAGCGGAGAAGAGAAAAGGGATCTAGGCTGGAGAATTTCATCAAGTCATCCCCAAAGGGAACGCTGAGGAATCCAAGCGCCTAGCCGCCAAAGCCGGACATCTGCAGAGAAAGTGTTCCACAGTCTCTTTCTCTGTAGGATCCCCACAGCTTCTGCAATGGGGGTTGTACGGAATTCCAAGCTTCTCCGCGTGAGTGCCGATCACCCAGTGGGCAGTGATCACCGCAATGAGTTTGGAAATTGAATGGCGGGGGGTTCCCATCACCTTAAGCGTTCTGTTTATATCGTATTGAGGCCATAGTGCTTTTGAAATGGCACACGATGAGACAGACCTCCATCTGTCTTGCGCTTTTCTTAGAAAGAAATTGTGTAGTTTCCCTTTAACGACGGCCAAGGGGATACCGATGTCTGAGAAAAGGGCAGCTGGACTCGGTTTTGCCGCCCCCTTCCTGGCAAGCTCATCGGCAATTTCATTTCCCTCTATATTCCTGTGCCCAGGAACCCAGATGAGGGAGATGTTTCCTGCACGTTCGAGGCGTTTGAGTTCCTCCTTACAGGAGTTCACGAGAAGAGAGCTGCAATACTGCGACGACAGTGCCTTGATTGCAGCTTGGCTATCGGAAAAAATATTTATGTCTCCCTCCCAACAGCGATCCCGAAGCATTTTGCATGCCTACAGGATCGCGAAGACCTCTGCTTGAAAGACGCTGCTTGTCTCCGACAGTTTATAGGAGACCGAAATGTTGGCTGATTTGGAGTAGACCCCCGCTCCCACTCCAGACTCCATTTTGGATCCGTCAGTGAAAACAGAGGCATCTATATCCGCAACAACTCTCCCCTCTTTCCAATCTTGCCTGCTCGGAAAGATAGCCCTAGCACAACCCTCAAAGCACAGTTTTCGGATGGAGAGGTCGGTGCGAATATCAGAGAAGGAAGGGGAGATCTGCTTCAAGATAGATAAGATAAGATAAGACTTAAACGTAATTTGATTCCAGCTTCGATAGAAACAGATATCTAGGAAGACCGAGGCCAAGGTCGGGACTGTTAAAAAAGAAGTTGCATTTCAAAGGTGTGGTAAACATGCAAGTGAGATTTACGAATTGCTGAAAACCCCTAATATTTCGAGAATGTTTGTGTACCGCACGATCAATCGACAGAAAAATAAGTGGTCGCCCTCGCGTGGTTCGAACTAGTTCAGCCATAAAGGCCGCTCGAGAAAGAATTCGCAGAAATCTCCTTTCAAAGCAGAAAATCATGTCCAGGGATATTAATGTATCGACTAGATCGATGTCAAGACTAATTAGAGATGATCTCCACATGAAAATCTTCCATCGCTCAACTGGTCATCTTTCGACAACGTTCTTGAAGAAAATTGTACTCGATAGATGCAAGCAGCTTCTTCGGTGACACGCGGTCAACGGCCATGAAAATATTCATTTCACAGATGAGAAAATTTTCACTGCTGAAAAAGTTCTTCTAAGGACGTCAAAATGTTGTTCACTGCCACCATCGGGCCCACGGAATGGTTTAGTTGGGAGTATCTTATAAAGTCATTTCTGCGAAAAAGAGGTTAAGGCCGAGGCAAAAGTGTGCCTGGCGGATGTCTTAGAAGGCGGGATAAAGCAGTTGAGGAGAGCGTTGGATTCTCCAGCAAGATTCCGCTCCAGCCCATTAGGCAAAAACCTCCCAGCACCGGCTAAAAACCAATATGCCTGGGTTCACAGCCGCAGAAGATTGGCTGTCTGGAAGTCCAGATCTGAATCCATTCGACTGCAGTTTGTAATCAGAATTAGAGAATATGTCCTGTCTTCGACACAGGAATTTGGAGAGTCTCAAAGCCTAATCGTTTGAAGACTTATGTAAAAGCAAATGCTGTTAATTTCGTATGAAAATTAAATCGTTTTTTTTAATATTTACATGACTAAATAAAACTAACTACATTAAGAAAAGTTGTTGTATTAATTGGTGTTTCGTAGCCGGCGTGTCGAACCTATTCACTTCCGAATGGTAGTCACGCACCAAACCATTTGGCTGCGGCGGCCACGAGTCATTAAAGCAGAAAAACAGCCACCTGTCAAGTATGTGGTACATGCATACATACCTGCATACGCATTAAAAAATGTGCCATATTTGCTACTCTTTGAACACTCCAGGAGCATTTCCAAATTATTCACATCATACAAATTTTTCTGGTTGAAGTTTAATACCTTTCACACAACTTCAATACGGGCAAAGTCTGATAAAAAGAATTTAAAATTTCGCATGGGATAAAAAAATATACATATGTACGTACATACACACGGATTACATTGCCTACTTAGTATAAGTAAAAAGCTTTCTCTTTTTTCTTGTATATTTTGCCAAAACATTATTTATTGATTTTTCTCTACAAGTGTTAAAAATTGTTGGCATATAAATTCACGTCACTATATTCAATTGATTTAAAATTTCGATAGAATTGCTCTGTGCATACACTTATATGCATGGATGTAAGTGTATATGTGTAGGTAAATAGTTACACAGCAATTTGACGTGGTAAAAGTAAGGGATTTAAAGTGGATTTGTTGAAAGTTTTTAATGAATGCCATTTGAAGATAAAAACTTTCGAATTTCACAAACCTACCTCCTATCAGACGAATACCCAAGCAGTAACACACGAAATGATATCTACTTTGTTATTCTATGGCTAAGAGAAAACATGAAACTAAAATCAAAAATAGGTTAAAGGTAACACAAAGTTTGGCAAATGATGTCATTGTGAAAATAAATGCAAATGCCGACGTATACTGGACAGCTGCACCCTAAAACTTCTACTCGATTTTTCGTTTCGATCTCATTTGCATATTCGTTATTTTCTCGAAAATTTCTGGAAAAAACTCATGCAGCCTAATGCAAAGAACACTTAAGGTCGCTAATGCTTACATATCTACGCTGCTTTGAAGCACTACCCACTTGCAGAAAAAGCCGATGAGAAGTCTTTATTATTCACAAAAGGTACTATTCCAATAAATGCAGATACTGGCAACCCGATTTCCAAAGACGTATATCCCTTATTGGGTTTATTAGTTGTGCTTATTAAGCCCAGCTTTAAAAAATACATACTTACAGTGAGTCAAAAAAGTATTGGCACACTCGAAAAATCAAAGTTCTCAGTGCTATAATTTTTCTTCTAATGAAAGTATAAAAAAATAGAAAATGGTATTTTCTAAATGTATTTATTAATTACGTATCTGAGCAAAAAAAAATTAATTTCGACATACATAGGTTTACAAGCTCAACCTGGAAAGGTAAAATAAGGCACAAATTCAAATCAAAAAAGTATTGGCACAGGTAGCGTAATCAGCTTGCTTCATTGCAGCTGTGACGCGCTAATATTTTATGGGTCCTCCTTTAGACTGAGTAACGGCCTGCAAACTTCTCTTCATACTATGTATTTACCAGATTTGAAGTTTCGGTAGGGGTTATTTTAGTCCATTCAGCAATTATTGCCTCTTTTAGAGAATTCTTTGACGTTATGTGGTGAGACCGTATCTCCCGTTCCAGAAGACGCCACACATGCTCAGTAGGATTTAAATCCGGCGATTGCAGGGGGTGTTTTAAGCTGTTCGCAATGGTATATCAACCACTCCTGCAGACTATAAGTTGAATGTTTTAGGTCATTATCTTGTTGAAATTGCCAAATTGTCCCCAGTTTTTCGACACTTGGACTTAAATTTTCTTAAAAAATGTCGCGATACACATGGTTATCTATTGTTTCATCTATCAGCACGAGCTTTCCGACAGCAGATGCCGCGAAACACGCCCAAACCATCATATTTCCTCCACCGTGCTTAACTGTATTGGGCAGGTTGTTCTCTTGAAGCTCTTTATTTGGCTTTTGCCAAATCTTTTGTGCTCCATCTGATCCAAATAAATTGAATTTTGATTCATCATTAAATATGGTGGTGTTCCAGAAAACGTTGGGCTTATTGAAATACTGTTTAGCAAATTCTAGCCTCTTTTTCTCATTTACCTTCGAAATGAAGGGCTTATGTCGAGAAACCCGGCCATGACACCCAGCCTTATATACATGTAGGGTATTCCGACCAGTTTGGGGGTTGAAATTTATTCCAAATGAATTTTGTAGGGCCTCGCACAATTTGATAGCCGAAGTTTTTGGATTTTGTGCCACCGTGGACACCACAATTCGCTCCTGTCGTTCGGTTAATTTTTTTGGGCGGCCAGATCTGATATTTCGAACGCTGGACCAGGATTTATCGACAAGTTTGCCAATTTCGCGATAGGATTTTTTTTTCCAAAATACAGTTTCAATTTGCTCACCACATTTTTAATTTTTCTTAAAAATTTTTCCAATTAAATCGCGCTTTTGATCAATCGAGAACGAAAAGTACGATGGATATACCAAAAACTCGAAGATGGGAGCAATTTCTAAAATCGATTTAAACATTTAACTTGTTTATAGTAGTAATGAGAAATACCTAATAGTTCTTAATCAAAGTAATTTTATTTAAAAAATGCATTCATTTGGCTTCATAAGAAAATAAAGCTGAAGTATCTGGCTGCAATAGGGCCCGTATTATAATATTTTGAGGACATGTCTTCACGCGAAAAGTTGCGAAAAACTCAAAATTTTGATCCCCTTTATTTTTTACGAAACAAAAACTTCACTCTTTCCTTTGCTGCAGTACTGTTGGATTCCACGTAAATCCGAGAGCCAGAGCCGTATTCGGTCCTGGAGCCAGAGGTCAGAGCGTGACCACAACTGAGCCTCTGGCTGCACCGCACTGTATCTCTTTTCAAGTACGAATCTTGATGGCATGGAGTCAAGGGGCATGGAGAGAACCGTTGGATCGAAGTCCACGCCTTCTCTGTTTTCCAATGCTGGACAGGGGCCGTACCACTTCCCATTGTGTTTCAGCCTGCAGATGGCCTTTAAGGCCTCTCCTTGAATGAAAGCATCAAGTGGTGGTAGACCAATCAGAGCATCTAATGCCGGGCCTGAAGTAGTCGGAAAAGCTCCAGTGCAACAAATGGCCACAGTGCGCAGTAGTCTCGATAAAGCCCTCTTGACTCCCACGAGAGAGGTTCTACTAATACAGACCACTGATGCCTAGGTGATAAAAGGTTTCATCACATCCGTGTAGATCTATAGAATCTTGCTAAGAGAAAGACCCCACGTTTTCCCAAAGACACCTTTGCACTGCCAGAAAGCTGTCACTGCTTTAGATGTCTTTGTTTCAACGTGTGACTTCCACAGAAGTTTACTATCGAGCAACACTCCAAGATATTTGATTTCTTTGGATAACTGGATTGTGACTTCTTTTAGCTTAGACAGAATGCGTCCATCAAGTTTCCTCCTTCTGGTAAAGAGGACAATACCAGTTTTGGTGGGATTTGCCGGTAGCCCATTCGCATAGCACCAAGTGTCAATCATATCCAGAGATTTCTGCACTTTTCTACAGATGTTCATAAGTGTAGGGCCTGTTAACAAACAGGCAACGTCATCCGTATATGATTGTGTGTAGACTCCAGCATCATCTAAGGTGGTGAGTAGAGGATCAATCACCATGCACTAGAACAGTGGAGGCAGCACACCACCTTGGGGGCAGCCTCTATTAACCCCGGATGTCTCCAGCAGATTCTCCTCCGCCAGCTGTAGTAACTCGTACAAAAATTAAGCCAAATCAAAAATAAAAGGTATTTAAAAAAAGACACTTAGATGCCAGTAGTGGATAATTTTTAGACGGAAACTTTTGTATGTCCTTTTTGAAATTTGCGTTAAATTTTCTGAAATTTATCATGAAAATTATCACTCTTTATTTATTTATTTATTTACTTATTCATTATTTCAACTCAAATAGATTACTAATACTAAAGCTTAAGAGGTCAGTGGTAGTCAGAATTTTCCAAACATTGGATTTTATTTTGCATTTTCTTAAAGCAAAGTACCTTGAAAATATTGTGTGAAAATTTGAAGTGAATCCGACAAATACTTTTCGAGTAACTCAACAATGAACAAAGGGCACTCGGACGCTCCGGAGCGATAGCAAAACTTTAACTGCGTTTTTCTCAAAACCATGTTTTTTGAACTGGTGATCACTGTAACTTAAAACCGCGCGGTAGATTTCAAATTTATACTGCTTCTGAAAAAAAGCTCGTGCCTGATCGAAGGATCTTTTTTGTCAAAAAAAAGCTTTGATCAGGCGCAAGATTATTATTATTAAGATTAATAAAACCTATTTCCTCTAGTCCGATTGATTTTGGAGGAATCTCCAAGGACTGGTGATGATCACCGCAAGAGACTTCTGGAAAAACTGGTTGCACAAAAAGAGCGATAACTTTTATAATTACTAATTTGAAATACTGAAATTTTACTAAAGTCAAGTCGAAACATGATATTGGGTAGTCAAAAAAGTCGTTTTGTATTTCTAATCAAACATCAACTAATTTTTTTTAATATTTATAATGAACTTTATTAAACCAAATATGTACCATTTTGGTCGACCACCTTTTGCCATTTTTCTTCTAGAGACATTATTCCATCAGTGTAAAACTTTTTTGGTTTCTCGGCGAAAAACACAGGCTTCTCTTGAAGCCAACTTTACTCCATTAAAGGAGTTCTGCATTGACCGAAACAAATGGTAGTCCGATGGTGCAAGGTCAGGGCTATATGGTGGATGCATCAAAAGCTCACAGCCAAGCTCTCCCAGTTTTTGCCGAGTCATCAAAGATGTGTGTGGCCTAGCGTTGTCCTGATGGAAGACGATGCCCTTTCTGCTGATCAGTTCTGGCCGTTTTTTCTCGATTGCTTGCTTCAATCTCATCAGTTGTTGACAGTACAGTGTAGAATCAATCGTTCGAGCAGGCTGGAGCAGCTCATAGTGGATGATTCCTTTCCAATCCCACCAAACACACAGCATAACCTTTCGAGGCGTCAATCCTGGCTTTGCGACCATTTGTTGAGCTTCACCACCCTTGCACCATGATCTTTTTCGCACATTATTGTCGTATTTGATCCACTTTTCGTCTTCTGTTACCATTCGATTCAGAAATGGTTCGATTTCATTTCATTTCAGCAAAGAATCGCAGATATTAATTCGGTCCATTAAATTTCTCACAGACAAATCATGTGGTACCCAAACATCGAGCTTCTTTTTGTAACCAGCCTCTTTTAAATGGTTCAAAACCGTTTGATGATGAATGTTTAGTGCCTTGGCGATGTCATGGCAGCTTATCTGACGGTCCTGGTCAATATTTTCCATAATTTCATCGACTTTTTGAACGATAGGTCGACCGGAGCGAGGTGCATCTTTCACAACGAAATTTCCAGAACGGAAGCGAGCAAACCATTGTTGTGCTACGCGAACTGATACAGCATCGTCTCTGTAAACTTCACAAATTTCATTGGTGGCTTGAGTGGCATTCTTCCCTTTCTTATACAAAAATTTTAAAATATAGCGAATTTCTTCAGTATTTTCACTCATTTTTGAACAGCTATAACTTTTTTTCAACTTCTCCGAATTTAATTTTTTTTTGGTTAAATGAAGCTTAAAATGTCACCTTTCTAACACCATATGATATGACACAATGTGATTGGTAGCACTGGAGATAGATGACTCCAACGACATCTATTGGCAAAATACGAAAAGACTTTTTCGACTACCCAATATATTAATACTATGTTTTTATTTTTTGTAAAATAAAGAAATTGATGTGTTTTATATAACTCAATTGGGCTTGAAGGCTGTATATGACTTACACTAATATAGGTATAATCGATTTTTCTAACTTAATTACTTTTAGTTATTATTTGATCAATATCAAAATATACCTTGTCGGAACTCATTAAGAACAACATCTCGCAAAATTCGTGGTGAAAATAGTCATCCGAATCAGTCCACTATTCAAAGATTGGTGAACATTTTTCAAGAAAATCTCCATTCTAATATAGAATAACTCAAAAATCCAAAAAAAGACATATGAAAGGCAACTGAATATGTTTTTTTGTTTTCGTCCAAAAGAATTTTACAAAATCTTCTCTTGATAAAAAATTAGTAATATATAGTGAACTATACTAAAGATCAAACCAATCGACTTATCGACCTTTCAATTAATTTAAATTTTGTAAACAAACCTTCAGGCCCCAATCACTACCGCACTTTACTTTTCCTTTCACAACAATAGTGAATCAGCAGCAGCATTATTGTAAAAACGAAATTTTAATTTGTATTTCACAAATTGCATCGTTTCACACATAGTGGAATGCACACTATTGTTTATCTAAGTACATATTTACAGCAATAACACACAGCAATTACATTCAACCTTTCACAGCAACAACAGCAAATTCACAGAAATATTACCGACCGACAATGACAAAATATAGCCGAAAGCCTTTTTAAACCGATTAATTTTTTCACTTTCATTCTCGCAATTTTCATAAAATATTTGACCGCATTCTTTGTGTGGTTTTAAATATATTGTTTTCATATCTACTTTCAATAATTATTTTTGTGAACTAAGCAAAACAAATGTAGAATTTCAATAGATTATCCACTGCATTCTACGCTGTTTGCTATCTTTATGTATTATATTTTTCCATAAATGAAAGATATTTCAATTCACTCTCATACCCATGGCAAATGCAAATTTCGAAACTATGCATTTTCTGCGCTATGCAAAGCAATTGAAAACAAGGGGTATTCATCTAAATGCGTGAATTTACTAAATGCCAAAATCTAAACTTTTACATGAATAGGTTTGCTTTTTGCTTTCGCTTAAATTTACGCCTCACAAGTTTACGAGGTTTGCGTGGTTTACGAGGCATTTAAGCCTTAGGATGAATACTCTTACTATTCGGGTGATTTTTTAGCTATTATCTTTTTAAACAGTTGGTAAAAACAGCTGACGCACGTTTCGTCTTCTGATTCATTGTCAAACATCTTCAGTTTGGTCTATAATTTAACCGTGAATCGTCTTACAAACGAGCAACGCTTGCAAATCATTGAATTTTGTTATAAAAATGCGTGTTCTGCTAAGAACCATCTTATGGTCAGTTTAACCGACCCACTGAAGCGAAGCGGCTATTCGAGCTATTGTGACTAAATTTAGAACCAAATTTACATTATTGGACATCAAACCACCAACACGCTTGCGTAGAGTGCGAACTGAAGAAAATATCGCAGCTGTATCGGCCAGTGTTAATGATGACCATCAATTATCGCTTCGTCGCTGTTCGCAGCAATTGGGCCTCTGTTACTCAACAACGTGGAAAATTTTGGGAAAGGATTTAGGTGTGAAGCCTTTCAAATTTTTGGTGAATGGGCTCTTGGAAAGTTGGCGGAAGATCCACTTTTTTATTGTAAAATTGTGTTCAGCGACGAAGCTCATTTTTGGATCAATCGGTACGTAAATAAGCAGAATTGTCGATTTTGGAGTGAAGATTAGCCAGAAAAATTGCAAGAGCTACCAATGTATCCAGAAAAGATAACAGTTTTGTGCGGTTTATGGGCCGGAGGTATCATTGGACCGTACTTCTTCAATGATGCTGCGAATCGTAACGTAACTGTGAATGGTTAGCGCTACTGTAAATGATATCCAACTTTGTTTTGCCCAAAATGCAAGAGCTTGACTTGCACGACATGTGGTTTCAGCAAAAGGTTAAAGCATTTATATGTGAGACACCGGCCGAAACATTGGAAAGAGTATGCCAAAATTGGACTAAGCGGATGGACAATTTGAAGCGCAGTCGCGGTCAACATTTACATGAAATAATCTCCAAACATTAAATTATATGGACTGTACTATCGATTTAAATAAAAATTTAATGCATTTTTCTGAAGTTTACGTGTGTTTTTTTGAAAACTTTCCTATAGCTCTTAAAAAATCACCCTTTCGTAGGTTAGGTTAGGTTATGGTGGTAGTCGGTCTGCACGACCAACTCACTTAGACCTCCTTCGTGGAACCATTTTGTCCCTCTTATGAAACGAAGAATTTATCTCAACCCCACGCCAGACAGCTCTGTAAGAGAATTAAAAAAGTATTTACCTAGACAACCTGCTCTGATTTTAGCTAGGGCTGGACAATTGCCAAGGAAGTGCTCAACTCTTTCTTCTTCTCATTTCTGCAACTTCTGCAATATTTAAATTCTCGAGGAATGCCTGCCAAATAGCCAGTGACCGGTTAACAAGCCACGACCTTCGAGATATCATCTCTTGAGAGACTAAGCAATTCCTTTGTCCTTTTCTTGTTTATTTTCGGTCGTAGTAGCATTCATCTTATTATTAGTTTACTCGTGGCCATGGGTATTCCAATGGAACTTTTATCACTGAGCAGTTGAAGAGCAGTACCTTTTCTGGTTAGCTCATCACCTTTACAGTTTCCCTCAATATCTCTGTGCCCCGGAACCCAAACAAGGCTGACTTTTAATATGACACTAATATCATTTGGGGCTGCCCAGCATTCCTGTGCAACATTCGATCTTAGTATAGCCGCATTCATTGATTCGATGGCAGCCTGGCTATCCGAGAATATATTTATAATCGTTTTTGTTACGGCATGCGTATTTGATATGTAGCCACTTCTTTTATAGCAAAAACATCTGCCTGATAGACGCTGCAGTAGTCTGGTAGTCGAACGTATAGTTGGTGTCTGCCACTCCCTTCTTGACGATATACTCACCTTTCGAAGGTGAGACTAGGAATAGAGTAGTCTATTTCTTGTTTGTGACTCCTCAGAGAGTGCAAAATAAAAGCGTGGCCAAACCACCGGTCTTTCCATGACGCCATACTTTAGAGTCTGAACGCCAAGGCGGCGGCCACGTGTTATTCCACACATTAAGATTGGACTAACTACAGAGGTATAGATTCAATGCGTAACACAAGGTGTTAGTCCCCATTTAATACCAACCGCTTTTTTGCAAGTATATAATGCAACATTGGCCTTCTTTCAAATAGTAATTACTCCCTTAAAGATGGTCTATTTTGAATGTAGTGGCATTTTTTATCGGTCATTTATAGTGCCATAGTGCTCGGTTAAAGAATAAGATATTGAGGAATAAAATGTCAAAAGTTATTTATGTATTTTCGTCAAATTTTGTACATTGTAAATAGTGCTCGGTTCAAGAATAAGATTTTGAGGAATAAAATGTCAAAAGTTATTTATGTAATATATTTTCGTCAAATTTTGTACATTGTAAATTGAGGGGACGGCTGCCGTAGCCAAAGATGTTGATGCGTGAAACACCAAACGGTGGTCGTCACTCGGCAAACCTTCTAGTGTATTTCTGCATGATAGAATGCCGTAGCTAGAGAATGTAGGTTCAAGTCTCGATGAAACACAAATATGAATAAAAAGTTGTTTCTAATAGCGGTCGCCCCTCGGCAAGCAATGGCAAACCTACGAGTGTATTGGCAAAACACTTAACGCAAAGTACTACGTGGCATTGAATCCTTACTGTGAACTTAGTGTATGATGGATCGCACTACAATTTGTCCGGTCTGATCATAACGGAGAGTGTACTGAACTCGGCCGGGCTTTTGTGCATATCTGTGGGTGCGCATCGGACTAGATGATTTAGCTTTTATGCCGTAATGTTTGCAGTAGTACACCGCTAATTGCCGTCGAAACTCCTGTTGAGTCATTGTCGGTTGCACTTTTCGATAAAGTTTCCAAGCATTTTGAGCATACGCATCTATCAGCCAGGAAAAAATGCTAAAACACTATTTTTTTCCTCTGTACGGCATGCGATATTGAAGCAATTTTTGGTCGAATCGGCCTACTCCGCACATTGATAATGAATTTTTACCAAAGCTGGTAGATAACACACAGACAATACTATTATCTTTCCATTTCATAAAACGTATGCCAGTGATTTCAAGTAACCTCTTTCCATGTACTTGGAGATTTTTTATGCACCAGTGGATAGCTTAGTGGAATACGATTTTCGCGGATTTTTAACGTATCATTGCATCTGTATGATTTTAGAGAAGCCAACAAAGGATAACTGCAAAAAGTACCAAAAAGTCATTTCTCTAGGCGACCCTCGATTACCCTAAGGTAACGCTTTAAGGAGTTGTATACAGTTAGAATTTTACACATACATATATTTAAGAATACACACAGAAAATATAATATCGTTTCGGTGAGCATTTTGAAAGTTACACGCAAATTTCAAAAGGAGTTTCAGAGTGCTTGAAAGTGTTTTTCAAACTTTAAACGCGTTTTTCTCAAAATGGTGTTTTCAAAGTCGGTGGCCAACATTACTCGAAAACGGCTAAACCGACTGGTCTCAAATTTTAACACGAGCTTCTTAAATATATTTCCTTAGTAATTAATCGAAGCTTTTTTCTCACCGATTTATATTTGTTTGTTTTGATGAACAATTTAAGACCGAAATTTTTGTCAAAAATCGATTTTTTTTTTTTTTTGAGAAACCGACAATTTGCCAAAAAAGTTTATTTTGCATATTTCTTCGATTAATTACTAGATTTAACATTACTTTAACGAAATCTGTTTGGTTTTCTAATTTCAGAGGATCCAGTTCAGAGATATAGTGGTCACAGCAAAACGTCTTTTTTGAGACGGAGATCAGCTCTAGCTCTTTTCCAAATAAATATTTTTCCAAATACTAAGTCTTAAAATACACTTAAAAGGTAAGGTAATATGTGCATAAATTTTTCTTCTTTTTAATTGGCGCGATAACCGCTTACGCGATTTTGGCCGAGTTTAACAAAGCGCGCCAATCGTTCCTTTCTCGTGCTAACCGGCGCCAGTTGGACACACCAAGTGAAGCCAAGTCCTTCTCCACCTGATCTTTCCAACGCAGAGGAGGCCTTCCTCTTCCTCTGCTACCACCAGCCGGTACCGCATCGAATACTTTCAAAGCCGGAGCGTTTGTATTCATTCGGACGATATGACCCAGCCAACGTAGCCGCTGGATCCTTATTCGCTGTGCTATGTCTATGTCGTCGTAAAGCCCATACAGCTCATCGATCCATCGCCTGCGATATTCGCCGTGGCCAACGTGCAAAGGTCCAAAAATCTGACGCATAATCTTTCTCTCAAACACTCCAAGCGTCGCTTCATCGGATGTTGTCATCGTCCAAGCTTCTGCGCCATACGTTAGGACGGGCATGATGAGAGTCTTGTAGAGAGTTAGTTTTGTTCGTCGAGAGAGGACTTTACTGCTCAGTTGCCTACTAAGTCCAAAGTAGCACTTGTTGGCAAGAGAGATTCTACGTTGGATTTCAAGGCTGACATTGTTATCGGTGTTAATGCTGGTTCCTAGATAAACAAAGTTTTTTACCACCTCGAAATTATAACTGTCAACAGTGACGTGGGTGCCGATACGCGAGTGCGCCGAAAGTTTGTTTGAAGACAGGAGGTACTTCGTTTTGTCCTCGTTCACCACCAGACCCACCCACTTTGCCTCCTTATCCAGTTTGGAGAAGGCAGAACTAATAGCGCGGTTGTTAAGGCCGATGATATCAATATCATCGGCATACGCCAACAATTCAGAAAAAATTCTGGAAAATTCGATTTTTCGGTCTTCTAACTGTATATATTAGGTGCGCAACTAAGTTCCCGCTGTTTGTCAATAGATGCCGCCAGTAGTGCGTGCTAGTCGATTCTAACATATGGTAAACAAACTGCTTCGACACATTAGTGATTTTGTTTTGGTATCATTACTTTTGGTTTTGTGAAAATGTCTGATTTTGTGCCGAATACTCGTCAATTGCGGGAAAAGTTGATTTTGCTCTTTCATTCGAAAAAAACAGCGGCTGAAGCGCATCGAGAGCTACAAAAAGTTTATGGCGATGCTGTTTTAAGTGAAACAACGACCCATTATTGGTTATTTGAATGTTGACGACCATCCGCATGAAGGAAGGCCAAAAACCTTCGAAGACGCTGATTTGGAAGCATTGCTCAATGAGGATCCGAGTCAAACGCACGAAGAGCGTGCTTCAGTATTAGGAGTTACCCGCCAATCCATTTCCAAGCGATTGGATGCTTTGGAAATGATTCAGAAACAGGTGACTTGGGTTCCTTATGAGTTAAAACCAAGAGATGTTAAACGTCGTTTTTTTCTTTTTCGCCTGTGAACAACTGCTCCAACGGGAAAAACGGAAGGGTTTCCTTCATCGCATCGTGACGGGTGATGAAAAATGGATTCATTACAGCAATCCAAAGAAATCAAAGTCAATGGGGACTGCCCGGTCATGCCTCTACGCCGTCGCTTCGGCCGTATATTTACGCTACGAAGGTTATGCTTTGTATTTGGTGGGACCAAGTTGGTAATAAATAACACAATGAAATTTTAAAACCAAGCGAAACTATAACTATACGATTGAGCCGAGCAGTGCACGAGAAGCGGCCGCAATATGCGGAGAGGCATGAAAAAGTGGTTCTACAGCATGACAACGCTCGGCCTCACTTTGCCAAACCCGTTAAAACCTACATGGAAACACTGAAAAGGTTAAATCCTACCCCACCCGCCATATTATCCAGATATTGCTCCGTCCGATTATCCCCTTATCATCTTGTCCGATCGATGGCATATGACCTAGCATGGCATGGACCAGCAGTTCCATTCATATGAAGACATCAAAAAATGGCTTGATCCGTGGATAGCCTCAAAAGACGGTGTACGAGATCTACCAGAAAGATGGGAAAAAGTAGTAGCCAGCGATAGGCGATAGTTTCAATGATTCACTTGTAACCATTTTTTCAGAATAAAGTTGTATTTTTATCAAAAAACAGCGAGAACTTAGTTGCGCACCTATTAATTTTTTCTTGTCACCTCAATTTGGCATGCGATAGCTTCGCTAATTCAACTCATTCAACATAATCTAAATTTTTTTTTTTTGTTTTTGACAAACCACACATATTTTGCATCAAGTAATGTTTTCCTCTTGTTGCTTTTTTATGTCGTATTGAATTTATTCGTGTAAATGCAACGTAATTTTCTTTTATTTTCATTTGGTAATCGTGGGCTAAGAGTATTTTTAGATTAAAAGCTCACTAAGAACGACTTTTAATGGAACATACTCTTGTAGGAAGCTCATTAGCAAGATGTTAATATATTTGAACAGCTAATTGCTATAAGTAAATCTTATAAAATCGAATTTAGAAAAATTCTGTATATTTTTGGATTTTTCTTATATTTACCTTCAGAGCATTCTTTTCTGGGATTAATTGTAAGCGCCTGCTGCAAAATGCGACTGTTTGATATTTGATTCATTAAGCGATTTTTGTTTTTTGTATTTTTTTGCTTTAGTTATATTTTCTAATTATATTCATTTGTTTCTTAATGTTAAGTAAGTCGAAATTAATTAACATCTTAACATCATTTCGTTACTTGAAATGCGTAGAAGCAAGTCTGCTGATCCTTGCGTATTTGTATTTATTAAAAGTAAACTGCCAAAGGGCCAACAACAAACTAACATTTTTCTTTGATCCGAGTAATAACAGTAACATCATTAATTTATAAGTTTTGCCGCTTTTAACTCGCATTCTCGTCTAGCGATTTTTAGAAATCATCATCGGATAATGGAATTTGAGGTCAGCTAATCAAAAAAAAAGTCAGTTTAATGCATGTTCTTTTGTTGAAAGACTAAGAGAATTGTTTCCTTTCTTATATCTTTATTAAATATTATTTGTATTGTATTAAATTTGTAATATATAAAGAAATGTTCTTGCAAAAAGTTTTTTTGTGAGACTGCATTTGATCCAAAGGATATTTACTGTCCGATTAAGTCTATATATAATTGGAATATACCTGTGAAAGCTATTCCCACTAGGAATAGGGGAAAAGCGTATTTGTAATCAGATTTGATTCATACTCGCGATAAATGTACCTACATACCATATGATAAAAAAGTACCAGAAAGGTTTAATTTAAACGAGCCGAGGGCGTTTTGTTTCCCAAGTGGAAGTTACCACTTCGTGGGAGGAGATTTCAGTCGATAGAGGAGATCAAAGAGAATGCGACGAAGGAGCTGAAGGAGCTGAATGTCATCCCTTCGTCGGCCTTCCAGGCGTGCATGGAGGACTGGGTTAAACGTTGGCGCATGTGTTTCGCTTCATATTTTAGGGTCATATTTTGAGGGTCATATTTTGTTTTCCAACCAAATTCTTCTGCAAATGAACAAATACTAGAAGAAAGTAGTGGCAACGCATCGTTAAACTCAGAACCAATCAACATAGCTCCTGAAGATATTCAGGCAGTTATTAACAAGAATCTTAAGGTGAAAAAGGCGCCAGGTTATGACGCAATAACACCATTAATGATAAAAAATATACCACAAGTCGCTATAATTGTGCTGTCTGTAATATTTAATGCAATCATCGAGGTAGGCATTTTTCCAAAGAGCTGGAAAACGTCTTTAATAATAATGATTCCTAAGCCGGGCAAAGACTTAAATGTGCCATCGTCCTATCGACCAATCAGTTTGTTGCCGTGTTTGTCAAAATTATTTGAAAAAGTTTTGAGAAACAAAATGATGCCGATTTTAAACGAACGTAATATAATCCCTCCACATCAGTTTGGTTTTCGAGAACAACATGGGACAATCGAGCAAGTAAATCGGTTAACTGCGGAAATAAGAAAATGTTTTGAACTTAAAAAATACTGTTCAGCAATTTTTATAGATGTGGCACAGGCATTTGACAAAGTTTGGCATGAGGGTCTCATACATAAAATAAAACGCTGTTTGCCACCTATTACACACAAAGTTCTGGAGTCGTACTTAACAAACAGACAATTCAGAGTAAAATGCAACGATTATGTGTCTCATGAATATGAAATTGAAGCTGGTGTCCCTCAAGGCAGTGTACTAGGCCCAATTTTGTATTTAATTTATACTTCTGATCTGCCCGAGTGCGATAGTTTGACTATATCTACATTCGCTGACGACACCGCTGTGCTTAGTTCTCAAAATGATCCGTCTCTGGCATCTGGAGAGCTAAATAAATATCTCAGACCTTTAGAAAAGTGGCTGAAAAAATGGAGAATAAAAGTGAACGAAATAAAAAGTAAACATGTCACATTTTCGCTTAGAAGAGGAGACTGTCCCTCGGTTACCCTTAACAACGTATGCATACCACAGTCTGATCACGTCACATACCTTGGCGTTCACCTAGATAGGCGTTTAACATGGAGACGCCACATCGAGGCAAAGCGGCTTAATATGAGAATCAAAGCTTCAAATATTCACTGGCTAATTAATGAGCAATCAAGATTGAGCCTTGACTGTAAAGTCCTCTTGTACAAGGCTATTTTGAAACCAATTTGGACTTATGGAATCCAATTGTGGGGAACGGCCAGCAGTTCCAGTATCGATCTTATACAGAGAGCACAGTCGAAAATTTTAAGAACCATAACTGGAGCGCCGTGGTATATAAGAAACGACAACATCCATAGGGACCTAGATGTACCGATGGTGAAGGAAGTATTCAAAAAAGTTCGTGAAAACTATCAGTTGAAATTGCAAGATCACCCGAACCCGTTCGCACGTCAACTCCTGAGTACGCAACATACGACCAGGCTTCGAAGAAATGACCTACCACCCCGATGAGTAGAGGGCCATTTGATAATTATTTATTGTAGAAAATGAGATAAAATAAAATTTTTCTTGTTAGTTCTAAGATTTGAATACTTATTGTGAGGCCTTTGAAAAGGCAGATTCAATAAACAAATAAAAAGTTAAAAAAAAAAAAAAAAAAAAAAAAATATTTTGAAGGAGATCAAATAAATTTGCCTAAAATTTAACTCTGTTTTGTTTTATTTAAACATTCCCGATACCTTCTGATCATGAGCACGTTTCCGAATTTAACATAAACAGACCATATCGTGCTCTTAAAATCCGCATTCCTTCATTTATGTGGGTTGGACCCTTAGTTTGCTCTAAGTATTTGTTTACACTCGTACTTGGTGCACTTGCAGTGCCTTTTTGCTATGTTCTCTGGTGTGTTTGGCCTTTACTTCTGTCAGCAACTGTATGCAAAGGCTGTGCCACGTGCTATTGATGCATTCGTCGAAAGTTAATCCAAATTCCAAAAAAAGTTCTTTCGTATCACATAAACCGATAATTTACGACTTTCTTAATGTTCATATAAAGTTTTAAAATTATATTTCATGCAAAGAGCCAATGTAAAACAGTGGCTTTTTTCAGCTGCAGTTTCCACCAAAATTGCATAGTTTGGCGTGAAGTCTGGTATCCTTAGGATCCGTTTTACAAACTGACTTTGCACAGCTTGAATTATAACGACCAAAAGTTGGGAGTTCGTAAGGGTCACTCTAAAAGCAATTTGAATTGAAAAATTCGTAAGCGAAACTAAATTAGTTGTTATACTGATTTTTTGAATCAATTTTTTTAAATCACTTAAGAAAATTGGTCTGTCGTGATGGATTTCTCGACAACGCCCGGAACAACGCCCGAAAAGTCTACCAGAAAGTTCGAGAGCTTACAAAAGGTTTTAAGACCGGGGCGTTTTCCTACAAGAACACAGACGGCGAACTGGTGACTGACATCCAGAGCAGTCTTAAACTATGGAGGGAACACTTCTCGAATATGTTAAACAGTGATAGCTGCGCGACAACGCCCGGAACAACGCCCGAAAATTCTACCAGAAAGTTCGGCGGCTTACAGAATGTTTTAAGACCGGGGCGTTTTCCTGTAAGAACAAAGACGGCGAACTGGTGACTGACATCCAGAGCAGTCTTAAACTATGGAGGGAACACTTCTCGAACCTGTTAAACAGTGATAGCTGCGCGTGTCACAGAGAATGTGAAGATCCCAATGCCCCAATCGTTGACAATGGAATTGATGTTCCGCTACCCAACCATGACGAGGTGAGAATAGCGATAACACGGCTAAAGAACAATAGAGCCGCGGGCGCCGACGGACTGCCGGGTGAGCTATTCAAACATGGCGGCGAGGAGCTGGTAAGATCTATGCATCAGCTTCATGCGGATGAAAGCATGCCTGTCGATTGGAATTTAAGTGTGCTCTGTCCAATCCATAAGAAGGGCGATCCTGCAATTTGTGCCAATTACCGCGGGATTAGTTTTCTCAATATCGCCTATAAGGTTCTAACGAGCATATTGTGTGAAAGGCTGAAGCCCACCGTCAACCAACTGATTGGATCTAATCAGTGTGGCTTTAGAGCTGGAAAATCTACCATCAACCAACTATTTACAATGCGCCAAATCTTTGAAAAGACCCATGAAAGGAGAATCGACAGACATCATATACTCATCGACTTCAAAGCTGCATTTGACATCATCGGCCTTAACAACCGCACTGTTAGTTCTGCCTTCTCCAAACTGAATAAAGAGGCAAAGCGAATGGGTCTGGTGGTGAACGAGGACAAAACGAAGTACCTCTGTTGACAGTTATAATTTCGAGGTTGTAAAAGACTTCGTTTATTTAGGAACCAGCATTAACACCGATAACAATGTCAGCCTGGAAATTCAACGTAGAATCTCTTTTGCCAACAAGTGCTAATTTGGACTAAGTAGGCAACTGAGCAGTAAATTCATCTCTCGACGAACAAAACTAACTCTCTACAAGACTCTCATCATGCCCGTCCTAACGTATGGCGCAGAAGCTTGGACGATGACAACATCCGATGAAGCGACGCTTGGAGTGTTTGAGAGAAAGATTATGCGTCAGATTTTTGGACCTTTGCACGTTGGCCACGGCGAATATCGCAGGCGATGGATCGATGAGCTGTATGGGCTTTACGACGACATAGACATAGCACAGCGAATAAGGATCCAGCGGCTACGTTGGCTGGGTCATATCGTCCGAATGAATACAAACGCTCCGGCTTTGAAAGTATTCGATGCGGTACCGGCTGGTGATAGCAGAGGAAGAGGAAGGCCTCCTCCGCGTTGTAAAGACCAGGTGGAGAAGGACTTGGCTTCACTTGGTGTGTCCAACTGGCGCCGGTTAGCACGGGAAAGAAACGACTGGCGCGCTTTGTTAAACTCGGCCAAAATCGCGTAAGCGGTTATAGGGCCAATTAAGAAGAAGAAGATCGATTTCTCGTAAAGTACTGATCTATTTCAAGTTTATGCTCATTGTCAAGGTGATATTTCACACTTAAAAAAATTCATTGGCTGCTTTTTGTTTGTTCCATTCAGTTAGGAGTTACAGGGATTTAACAATGGCAGTCAAGAAAGAGAAATTTCGGTACAATTACATAGTTTTTCTTTGATAAAGGCGCTGAAATTATGAACAGTGTTTATGGCGCTGAGGTAGGCAGGTAGGTAGGTAAAATGGTTGAAGTGCCAGTCTGGCACTCCTCAAGTAGCACCGAAGTGCCGTTTTGATACCATTATGAGACCTCCAACATGCAGATATCTACAGCCAACCAGAGTTGTTGATATAATGGAGGAGATTGATTGGATTTAGGTTGGCGCACTGCCCCAGTCTGTCGAAGAAAGGACCACCCAGTGACCTTAGTCGTCTAGCTGCCAAACCCAGACAATTACAGAGAAAGTGCTCTACAGTTTCCTTCTCTGAAAGGTCTCCACAGCTTCTGCAATGGAACTTAAATGGCAAACCTGCATTCGGCGTGTGTGCCGATCGTCCAGAGACCGGTAAACACAGCTATGAGTTTGGAAATTGAATGGCGAGGAGTCCAAAGAACTTTTAGAGTCCTTCGTATATCGTATTGGGGCCAAAGGGTTTTCGAAATAGCACATGAAGAAATAATTTGTAGAGTTCCCCTTTCACAACTGTCAGGGGGATGCCGATGACCGGGTAGGAGGACTCTGAGGCCAATTCAGTCCCCTTCCCAAAGGGAAAAAGTATATATTCTTATATTGATCATAATCTCTCTTCAAACGATCTGAAAGTGGTGGCGCTGAAGGGCTGCAAAGAAGAGACGTTACTCTTTGGGTCTTGTCATATGGCAAACGAAGAAGAAGCAACACAGATAGAGCCTCGGAAGCTGGTAGAAACCGCTGCCAGAAAGAAACAAGCTTTGGTGGTAGGAATTGACGCTAACGCACATCACATGGTCTGGGGTGAGTCACTATATAACCATATTCTCAGAGTAGCATAGAAATAGCTACTAAAGGTGAATAACCAACTTATATAGGACCAACACGAAGAATGTACTTGATTTAACACTCTACACAAGCACGCGTGTTATGGCGCAAGAATGGGAAGTGTTGAGTAGACTTTCATTATCTGATCACAGACACATAGGCTTTCAGGTTATATTCCGCTCAAAAAGTAAACTTATATCCTTTAGAAATCCTAAGAATACGAACTGGGACCTATATAGGGATATGCCACCAAAAACGCCAATGATACTCCAGACATACAGGTCACACGTTGCATCTGAGAAAAGGGTTGATTTCTTTGCAACTACCCTCGTTAAAGCCTATAAAAGATGCTTCCTTCCAACACGTAATAGACGCAAGGTGAAGCCTCCATGGTGGAATAAGGAATTAGGAGCACAAAGGCGTAGAGTACATTCTATAGGGTCCGCCATATAACTTTACGGAATTAAAAATGCTATAAAAAAGAAACTAATCAATATTTTTTCAAATTTTTTTTTTTTTATTTTGAAATACAATCCTTCCGGTTAATGATGGAATACAACTTCATTCATATGGCTGCCTCGGCTAGCCATGCACCATCCCATAAGATTGGTCCAATTTTTCAACACATTTTCGATTGTATGCGGCTGTATTTCAGCTTTGACATCGCGTATGTTGGTCTTCAGTGCATCAATTGTTGCTGGTTTGTTGGCATAACACTGGTCTTTGACGGCACCCCAAAGATAATAATCCAACGGCGTCAAATCGCAGCTCCGATGCAATTGATGCACTGAAGACCAACATACGCGATGTCATAGCTGAACTACAGCCGCATACAATCGAAAATGTGTTGAAAAATTGGACCGATCGTATGGGATGGTGCTTGGCTAGCCGAGGCAGCCATATGAATGAAGTTGTGTTCCATCATCAGTTTGGAAAAATATTGAGTAGTTTCTTTTTTATAGCATTTTTAATTCCGTAAAATTATATGGCTGGCCCAAAAGTTGCCGATAACGAGTTCTGTTGGGAGGAGTATAGGGATCTACTAAAAGTATGCAACAAAGAAATACCTAGAGGCAAGAGAGAATCATGGAAAGACTTTTGTAGTAATGTGGAGGACACTAATGAAGTGGCTAGGTTAGGTTAGGTAGTGATGGTTGCCCAGAGAGTAGGGCCCACTTGGTTCACCCTTTGTGATACCATTGAAGGAAAAAAGGGGAGAAAGGGAAGGGATTTGGAGTGGTGAGTGTTTGTGGACTACGAACGGTGACTAGTCTGCAGTTGTGTTAACCTCATTGTGAAGTTCATCAGATTTTTGTTATCAACACCTGCTATATCAGCAGGCGCAGAAAAGAAGTGCGAACCAAGACACTTGAATCTTAGTCCCGCGAAGGCTGGGCAGCTAAGGAGCAGGTGCTGAGATGATTCCACCTCATCCTCCATACAGCTGACGCAAAAAGGACTCGAAGTAATTCCGAGTCTCACGGAATGTGTACCTCGCGGACAGTGCCCCGTGAGGATGCCCACGAAATTTGAGAGATGACATTTTGCCATCCCCAGGATATCCCTCGAACGCCTCCTATCCAAACGTGGCCAGAAGGTCTTCGCGACCCTACACGTTCGTGTACTTGCCCAGCGTTCGCTGAGTTGGGGCAAAGCCCATCCTTCCAGGAGTAGAGCGCAGGTTGTCAAAGGGATTCCGATCCTCTCCTTTCGCGGGCACATTGTCTCACAGGTCCCTGCTGGCTAGGCTGTTATCCAAGAATTCGTCTATGCCAACAACAATACGCAAAGTTAACGGGAAGTGGGCTGACAGTTGTGAAGATTCTCTAGAACACCTAGTCAGCGCACATTTTCCAGGGTGCACGGATACTATAGATCTCGAACCAAGAAAAGATATTGTGCACGACATCCCGCCGAACGTAGTTACGACTAACAAGATAGAATGGGCTGGAATGGATGGAATCTGCCCACCCATGCTCCAAAAGGTAAGCCATCTTTTGGTACCATGGTCAAGAACGATATTCATGGGACGATATTTAATGGACGACTACATGAAAAAGCGAGTGGAAGCTAGGTCGACTAATCTGACCACATGCAAAACAACAAAAGTTATGTGTAGGACAAAGTACAAAAAACCGACTCCATTCGTGCTTACGCTCTCACGAAACGACTGCAGAGTTATTATAGGTATGCTGACAGGTCATAATATGTTGGCCGCACATGCCCAAAAAATAAGGATTGCTAGCACGGACAGATGCAGGAAATGCAGAGAGGATGTTGAGGAAACTTTAGAACACCTTCTGTGCACTTGCCCGGCATTATTAAGAACGTGTTTAAAATGCCTGGGAGTCCCACTGTTTGAGGATCTGGAAGACGCCTCAAAAGCGGATCTCCCAGCTCTGCTTAGATTCGCCAAAAGCGTTGACATCTGACATGATGTCTACTCTCAGTATTCATAGAGGTCGGTCTCCATCTGGTATCACTAGGGACCAAGAGGTCTATGCGTGGCTTAATGCCAACTAGGCTAACCTAACCTAACCTTATGGTGCCGATGGTGCAATTTTGTTTTCGTCGTTAACTGTGTTTGACGAGTATACTCGTCTTGAAAAAGTAGCAAAAAAGAGTAGTTATCATTGGGTATTGAAATTGTAACTTTTGTAAAGAAGGTTCCAAAGAAGATTCCTTCTTTTGTTCTGACATAACCTTGATCCCTTCTTATAATATATTGTACCCTTGTTATACCTGCTCGATATACCTGAAAGGTAAATATATATGTATATCACTACACATTTATTTTGGAACAAAGTTCCATGAGAATTTTGAAAATAAGCAGTTCTCTCATACGTAAATATCGACGTAAAGTGAAAATGGATAGAAAAGGAAAGAGAGGCAATGTGAGGTACCCTGGTAAACGAGAACGTAAGAGAAGTTTTCGAAGTAATACGAGGGGTGCCTTTTATATTTCGGGATTTGGCAACCCTGGTGTTGCAATCTGGCAACTGACAGCTGTACCGCAAAGTTTGACATTTTTTGGCATTTACGCGCTATTTGTGTTGTTTCCAGTAACTTAAAAGATTCATCTCGGTCCAAAAATGGAATTAAATCGTGAACATTTTCGTGCGATTATTTTTTACAACTTTCGACGTGGATTAACTCAGCAACATTGCATGGATGAACTTAATTCATTTTTTGGCGATGAAGCTCCATCAAGGACCAGTGTTTATCGATGGTATGGTGAATTCAATCGTGGTCGTAGTTCACTCCAAGACGAAGGTCATCCAAAATGAGTTGCTGTTCCGAAAACCATTGATGCTGTGCGCGAACTGATATTGCAAGATCGTCATGTGACCTATCGTGAGATTGAGACGATCTTAGGCATTAGTGGGACCAGCATACATTCAATATTGCATAAATATTTGACTGTCAAAAATATTTGTTCGCGTTGGATCCCACACAATTTGTCAATCGCTCAAAAAAAGGCTCGTGTCGATTGGTCGAAGGAAATGCTCAACAAATACGATCGCGGGGCTTCGAAACACGTCTATGACATCGTGACAGGTGCTGAATCTTGGATTTACGCGTATTAGCCCGAAAGTAAACAGCAGTCGACTGTATGGGTGGTTCAAGATGAGCCAAATCCAACAAAAGTTGTTCGCGCACGAAGCACTTCCAAGCAAATGGTCGCCTGTTTTTTCGGAAAAACTGGACATGTCGCAACCGTACCACTAGAACAACGATGAACAGTAAATTCTGAGTGGTACACAATCATTTATTTGTCAGTTGTCTTCCAAGAAATTAGGAAAACCAATCGCCAAAGACGGATCACTCTTCACCAGGATAATGCGAGCTCTCACACATCGGCTCAAACAACTGCATTTTTGAGCATCCAAAACATCGAATTGATGGGTCATCCGTCGTATAGTCCTGACTTGGCACCGAATGACTTCTTTTTATTCCCGTACGTAAAAAACAAACTGAGAGGTCAACGTTTTTCGACACTTGAAGAAGCGGTTGCGGCATTCAGAATGCATGTTTTGGAGGTATCACATTCAGAGAGGCAAAAGTGCTTCGACAATTGGTTCAAACGCATGCATAAGTATATAGATCTTCATGGAGAATATTTTGAAAAACAATAAAATGATTTTCGATAATTAAAGTTTCTTTTTGTTCTCTAATCCCGACATATAAAAGGCACCCCTCGTAGATTCACAACTGAAAAAAAATACTGATTCAACGAGTACCTCGGCTGCAAAACTAAAGAGCCAAGACGACTTCGAACCTCTCGTCGACGATAGCCGCACATACGTTTTTCTCTGTTTTCGTTTAGTCTTTACGGCTTTACAGTGTAAATTATGTAATAGTGATATTCAATTTTATAAAAAACCACAGTCAGGATTAGGATTCGTTTTGTGTGTTAAATGTAACTGTGAAACTATACATGAAATTGACTCATCTCCGAAAGTGGGAAAAGCATTTGAAGTCAATGAGATCACTTGGCGTTGGTTTAGCCGGCATAAATTTGTTATGCTCTAGACGGATTTAGGTACTAGACTAAATAAAAGTTGTTATTACAATATTCTCGATCATATATTGATTGCCGTAAAATCCTTAGCTAGACTCGTTTTTACAAAAGCCGCGAATGAAGAAAAAGCAGAAAATGTTAAAAACGGCCGCACTGAAGACGAGATTGTAGTTTCAGGCGCTGGTTCGTAGGCAAAACGTGGTTTCACATCACTTTTAGGTATTGTTTCTTTAATTGGAAAATTTACCAATAAAGTTGTAGATGTGATTGTTAAATCGAAGGTTTGCAAAGCTTTTGAGAAATGGGAAGGACAGAAAGAAACTGATGAGTACCTGGAGTGCTACGAAGATCACATCGATCAGTGCATGACAAATCATGAAGGAAGTTCCGGGAAAATAGAGGTTGACGGTCTTATAGAGACGTTCCGAGGATCAATTGAATGGTTTAATGTGAAGTACCAAAGATATATGGGAAACGACGACTCCAAGACCTTGAAAAATATAATTGATGCTGACGTTTACGATGGTAATCCTCTCGTCGAAAAAACCGAGTATGTCTTGCATGTGAAAAAACGCATGCACAAACGTCTGAAAGGTGCAAAAAGCCCTTACGCAATTGCAAAAAGCGAAAAGAAGCTGTAGTTGAAAAAGAAAAAAAGCAGACAAAAACAGAAAATCTACGGGTGAAACTGAGCCGCCGAAAAAGAACGAACGCAGATCGAAAAAAGGCGAAAAGACTGATGATACACAAAAAAGCAAGCATCTTGCGTTGGCTAATAAGTCTATGGTCAAACTTAGTGCGTATTATGAATTAGCAATTATTCGAAACGAAAACTCAGTGGAAGATATGAAGAACGCTGTGTGGGCGACGTACTACCATTTGATTTCTACTAACGAAAATCCCCAGCATTCCCATTGCTCGGATGGTGTCAAGTCTTGGTGTGAGTATCAAAAAATCAAAGCCGAAAAGAAGGAACATATGTTTGTTCATCCGCCAGCTTTTGACGAGGATACCGTATTGCTTTTGAAGCCGATTTATGAAGAATTATCGTCGGCGGATCTTTCGAAACGCTGCTTAGGCAAAAACACGCAAAATAATATTGAAGCATTTTACGATTGCGTATGGAATTTGGGTCCAAAATATATTTTCGTTGGGCAAAAGACCCTTGAAATTGCTACATTGACAGCTGCATGCACTTTTAACGAAGGATTTCATCCTATTTTGAGAGTTATGGTCACAATCAGTGCGCACGCTGCTAGCTACGCTACGAAAAAAATGGATTACCGGCCTGTTAGTAGTCGTAACATCGCCCAAGAGCTAAATATCGGCCATAAAACAGTTTTGAACCATTTACGCAAAAATAATGGATTTCTTTTTCTCTAAACTAAACTTACGAAATTCTAATTTTGGTTTTGCCGTTAGAATTCACAAATTGTGCGTTTCGATTCAGTGTTCGATTCTATTACAAATAGTGAAAGGAGCACTGCTTTAATAAATCTGCAAAAATCAAATAAGTGCATCCAGCCTCGAATTGCATTGGTTACACAAATCGAGTCACTACTGTAAATCCCGGCGCCTCTTACAAAATTTCAGGTTTTGTGAATGTCACTAACGCCCCCTGTACCTACGCCTTTATTTTTGGGGCTACCTTCTTGAACTTTTTAAAATTTTTTAGAAAATATTTATTGCGCGCTATAACGCTTTTGTTTCTGTGAACTCTTCATCGTATTGTATATTAGAACAAAATTTTTATCGGATGAACTTTTCTGACTTCTCTTTTGCTCTCTCATCCTGCTGCTCTGTCTATTACTTGCATTGATGTTGAATATGAATGAACCGAAAGTAATGCCAAATGAGAACATTTTTCATTCTTGCACAAATGGTTTAAATTGTTTTATCGTCGATCTTCGGCTCCTGGGCGATGCTAAGTCTGCCCTCATACCGGTCAACTTCGATTATTTCTGCAATTTTATCGGCATTTTCTGTACCGAATTTTCTCTTTGTCGACTTGAATTGTTAACAGCCTGTAACAAACAAAACAGCAACAAACGATCTTTTTTAGGGTAAAATGTCGCCTTGGAGCATAAATTTTAAGTTGCTTGATCGTTACTTTACAATATATCCATCACTACAAATATACACCGAAATAATATAATATTAGCTTTCTTAGAACTGTATTATTTTGTCCAGTTGTTTTTATTTTCATTGGTGTGTTAAAGTGTGACAAAACACGCTGGATTCTCTTGCCGAAGAAGTGTTAAACCCAGAGGATGTGTCTCCTTTTGAAGTGTTTTTTCCTCCCTTTCGTGGCATCACCGTGCAACAACTTCAATAGAAAAGCAAAAAATAAAGTATGCCACACGTTTTTCACTCTAAACAGCTTTAGCTTTGCAGACTTTTAGGCGCACAGTAAGCAAACAACCACTCCCAACCCCATGCATTCTAAAAGCGTTCACGCATCCTCTGGGCGTACGAATTTACGCTTTCAGAATGCATGCAGTTGGGAGTGGTAGTTTGCTTACTGTACGCCTAAAAGACTATTTTTGTTGGCACTTTTCCCTGCCAATTGTGCAATGCACAAAAGAGGTCGGGCACTTCACAGTTAGGCATCACACGAGTGCATCAGGCACGCCTTACTGTACCTACCTAAAATCACTGCAGTGTAAAAACAAAGGCACAAACACACCCGCGCACACAAATATTCACACAACACAAAATACTCAAAACAAGAAATTGGCAGAGCTTCCAATTCGCAGAGGGAGCTAAGAGAATTTCAAAATTTTTTTATATTGTACATAGTTTTTGTTGCTCTTACCTTCCGCTTTCGAATCACTCGTTGCCTTTGAGTGCGACTATTTTTTTGTTTTAGTTCAGTCAGTTGTTGCTGTTGTTCTAATCTGCGACTTTTAGCAGGCACATTTGTTTACTTTACTCTTCTTGTTTATTTATTTTTCTCTTTTCGTACTTTTCACACACTTTGTACGCATATACACACAAACACATACACATAAATGTTCGCGGAAACTTTTAACTAACGTCAACAGCTGCTGTTGCAGCATCAACGAATTCAGCAATTACTACAACCGCTTCAACAACTTTCCATTCTGGCACATGAAAAAATGTTTTTTGTTGTGCGGTTGGCAGTGGTCGTGAAGCGTCTCACACGTGCACTAAACTTGCGCGCACATCAGCCGCATTAGTAACCCCTGGCGGGTACTGCAACCACTACTACACTTTGGCTAATTAAATTGGCACAAAAACTAAATGATGGCGCTGAGGTGAATAGAGGGAATACGATTGAAATTTACGCACTGCACTCACACAACCGCAATAGACACATACACGGGTGCGAACGCTAAGTGAGTGGCTGGTGGGTTGGCTTCCGTGCAGACCGGCGGCGGTCGTTTTATTTGTGTTGTTGACTTCGTTTAAGCAGCCGTTGATTTTACACTACATTTTTTTCTAAATAGTTGCATACACATACACACATTGGCTTTCACCCGCATTCTGTGAGCACTTGACTTAATTCATTTATACACAAAAACGTGCCTGTGTATGTGTCGACGTTCGTATATATTTAAGCCTCTTTGTTCACCTTTTCGTTAGCCTTTTAAGAAGCAATGCAGCATTGTACGCTTACTTCATGCCTTCTACTCGTTTGTTATTTTGTAGAGTTTGTTGGTACTCTTCACACACAATTTTCATACCCAGTACACACAACAACACTGATAGGAGCATTCGTTTTTTTTTTTTGTTTTTGTTTTTTGTTTGTTTTGTACTTCACTTTATCGAACACGTTTTATGTTTGCTTTGACATTTTCACGTTCACACCCTCGGCAAAATTTTGTTGTTTTTGACTGTAGGCCAGTAACAGCGCCACAAGCGGCAAGCTTTTCAAAATTTCATATTTACACGGTTTACAGCTTCTCGCCTTGAGCAGTCATCAAAATGGGGGGGGGGGGGGGGGGGGGGTAAACATACACACAAGCATTCCCAAAATTCCAGCAGTATTAAGAAACCAAAGGAAAATATTGGTATTCACATCTTCATATTAACTTAACATTTTTTATTTTTTTGCTTAATTTCTTCATTCAACTTCATACATATTTCACTCACTCGTTTTAATATTCAATGTTCAATTTTTAAACTTTAATAAAATTCCCTTGCGGCCTTTAAGACGCATCACAACAACGCGACATTGTGGCTCGTAGACACAGAATTGGCCCAATGGCCTAAGCAAATTTCGTTTGCTATTACTGCTACACTTGGCTTTGTCTATGTTTGCTATTGCACTGACTGCCTTTGCTTTTCCGACGTCTGCTTACGAACACTCAGCCAGCGCCTTTTGAACTGATCTGTCACTAGAGTTTGGTGTATTTTAGTCCAAACATCATGGCAATGCGCCGTTCTTCCTGCCTCTTTACTGGCATTGCATTGTGTGCTCCGTGAAAGTTCGTACTTTTTGCGTGTGATAAACAACATGTGACAACATTCGTATTTCCTTTCAAGCTCTCTCAGCTAACAGTAGTTACGGCTAAATTAGCTCACTTCATGAATGAAATATGCCCGCTCGCGTGCGCAAACTCGCTCTAACTTCCATTTTCACACACTCTCTCCAACTCTTTAGGGATATTACTTTTACAAATTTTCCCTTACAAATCACTAGTGTGAGTCTAGGGAAATTTTAAATTCCCAGCAATCAGCTGTACATGAGTACAATTTCTCTTTGATTCATTTGAAAAGAGCTGAGCAACAAATACCTTGCAAAAACTCCAAAACGTTCATATTTCCATCAGTGAGACACAAAAAAATAAATGGGAGGCAAAGCAATAAATGGCAATGGACTATACTGCTAATAAATTCTCGTTCTAGGAACTTCAATAACTTCGATTAACTTATTAAGTGCAATTTTCGCTTATTCCGAGCTAGAGGACTTTGGATCATGGCAAACATCAAATAAAAATTAGACTAATAGATCAGCTCTTCTCATTTTTAATTTATCTATTTATTTATAAGAAATATAATTTTAAGTAATTACATACAGGAGTGGGACAACTAGCAGCCTGGTCTGATTTCAATTAAGATACAAAACTTCCCTCCTTATGTACAAGTATCTTAAGCATACATTTTCAATCTGGCCCTCAAAATAGTGGCTTACATATAATACTTGATCGAAAGGGTGCAAAACGCTAGTTAAAGAAAAACTAGATTGTTCTGCCAAATTAGTAATATGAATATACATATATGCAGTTCCTGGCATTAATCACCAATCTGATAGGCTTTACCGATTTTGGATTTGATCGATTAAAAGAGAACTTAAAGAAGGCATTTTCCACACTGACTTCTAAAACCCTTTTGATGCTGTTGCGCAATCATTTATTTATTTATCTATTTATTTCTTTAATTCCTTCTTTTTAATTCCTTCAAAGAAATCTCTCGTCCAATATTCGAAATAATTTTCAATGACCGATATTGCAAGCAGCTAAAATGGTGATATAATTATGACTAGAGCCTGGAAATAGGAAAACCCGTGAACAAACTAAAATTTGCTCACAATTCAGGCTTCTTGTGACGAACATTCTCAGCCAAATGCTTCAGCACACTGACGTAATAGTTCTTATTAACTCTGCGGCCTGGCGGAAGGAGTTCGAAATGAGCCACATTATGGTAATAAATTAAAACGAGTAGCAACTCCTTTATTTTGATTCAGGTTTCCTTGATTTGGCTAGCAGGGTATGAGGGACATGAACAAGAAAAAAAATCGATGAGGCAGAAGGAGCGAAAGGGCCAACCTAATTTCTTGCCTTTAACAAACACAACCTAAAACAGGAAACCAAAGAATGGACACAAATAAAAACCAAGGATTTCTGGAACAACAGAAACGGTCTTATTCACTCCAGAAAGTTCCCGAATTTTAATACCAATTGAGCAAAATCTGCTCTAACCCTAGACAAAAAGGGCCTCAGCTTATTCTGTGGCGCACTTATCGGCCAACTTGCCTGCAAGAAACATTTCATTCAGAACAATATAACTATCTAGCACTAATTTCTGCAATCTCTGCTGTGATGGAGAGAGGAGTCCATGGAACCTTTAATCACCAATTGTGAAGCATAAGGTCACAGGAGACAACGAATCCTGGGCTCGTACCTAGTAGGGGATGAAGACTTACAAAAGCTCCCTCCTAAGGAGCTGATTCAATTCCTTGCAACATTAAATTATTAAAATTAGGCACTTAGGGGCACATAATAGATCAGTCTGGTCGGTGTGCATAAAAGTCTTCGCCTAACCGATACAACCATTACCATTTTGTATCGTCTATATCGTGGATTTTAGATTTTGGCCCATCTGAGAATCGACATTCCTCTTCTTCTTGTCTTGTTTCAATCGCATATTCATAGACTCGTGACAGGTGTATTTTCTCACACCAGAGAAACATTTATAAAGCGAATACCACAAAAATGTATTTTTGCACTCTTGTCAAAGGCCGCGTCTTAACACAACTTCTTGGCCAAGTTTAATAAAGCGCGTCAGTCGTTTCATTCTCGTGCTAACCGGCGCCAGTTGCCAAGTCCTTCTCCATCTGATCTTTCCAACGCAGATCTTCCGCCTTCCTCTGATACCAACAGCTGGTACCGCATTGAATACTTTTAGAGCCGGAGCGTTTGTGTGCATTCGGACGGCATGACCCAGCCAACGAATCCGCTGGATCTTTATTCGCTGCTCTATGTCTATGTCTGCGATACTCGCCGTTGCCAACGTGCAAAGGTCCAAAAATCTTACGCAGAATCCTTCTCTCGAGCAATCCAAGCGTAGCTTGATCGGATGTTGTAATTGGCCACGCTTCTGCGCCATACGTTACGACGGGCATGAGGAGAGTCTTGTAGAGTGTTAGTTTTGTTCGTCGAGAGAGGACTTTACTACTCAATTGCCTACTTAGTTCAAAGAAGCATTTGTTGACAATAGATAGTATCCCTTGGATCAAGGCTGCCATTTTATCGCCGTTAATGCTGGTTCCTAATAAACGGGGTATCTTACAACCTCAAAACTGTCATACCTGTCAACAGAGACTTAGGAGTCGATCCACGAGTGTGCCGACTGTTTGTTTGATGACAGGATGTACTTTCGTCTTAACTAGTCACTTACCCGAAATATTGTCCATGAAGATCTATACTCATCCAAGTAAGGCAATATCAGTTGTTGTCCCGATGCCTGCACAGCGATATTTCAATGCAATTTGCCTCACGTTGTCAGTGTCTTTGCCAGTCGCAGGGATGGATAAAAGAACAGAATGAGGCAAAACAATATCCGAAGACCGGGTTGTAGAGTCTAGTCTGGCATCGCCTTTAGTCAGTCTTACAATGAGTACCCACTAAACTCGCAATTAATTAGTTTTTTAATAAAATATTAAAGAAACCTTTTTTAAATGCATGTTTAACATGGGGAAAATACTTTGCTTATAAAAATTAAAAAAAAAAAAAAAATTAAAAAACAAGACTTTTTAGGAAATGTGAACTAATTATAATAGCCTGAAAAAGTGGTTGTTATTTTAGTACTTCCACCTGAGTCTCACAGAGATTTAGAGAGCTTTTACTTTTTATATGAATGATTTTATAGGATTCTAATGCACCAAATATCCCTATACCGCGTGGTATTAAAAATACTGGGAAAGCATTTATTGAATAAACTGACTGATTGTAAAATATTTCTGCCAAATGAATAAATGAAACGAAATTAAAATATTCCTATCAGATTTTTCATAGTGGAATTAAAGCCAGATAACAAAACTGAGTCACCGTAAACCCAGAACCAACCAAAAATTTTACTGACTACTCTTCCAAGTGCGCAGCTTGGAATCTCCTTGCTTAAAACACCAAAAGAAAAAAAAGCTGGTTCTAATAGCGGTTGCCTCTCGGCAGACAATGGCAAGCCGCCGAGCATACTTCTGCCATGAAAAGACTCTGTATAAGAAACCACCTGCCATGCGAAGACTGTGAACCTTTATATTTGTGGAACAACTTAAAGACACACACCATAAATAGGAGGAGAAGCTCGGCAAAGCATACAACAACCGTTTCGTACTCCGTACCACTTCCTGGAAAAGTGATGTCGGGATTGCATTAAACTCGCGAAAAATATTTCCTTTTAGTGATAAGATGGTGGCTGAGTTTGCTTCATTGGCTCTCGTTTTGAAGTGTCTCTACAGAAAACAGTTCATAGAGGTAAAATTGAGAGACCTGAGTGGGCAGAATATGTCCACGAATCATATAAAATCATCATGGTCTCTCTGGCCGCGTGTGCAATGGCGTCAAAATGCTTACCATATGAAATCGCTCAATCATTTCCTTGCAGAAACTTTTATGCAAATTGGAATCGTTACGTGAAGCACTTGTATGATTTGAATTTTGATGTGGTGAATATCATTCCTCAATATTTCACGCACATTCGTTTTTGGAAGACCCATGGAGCCGCTCTATTGCGTGTGAACTGTTCAATATTCGCATTTATTCTCGGTGTCCAATTGGACCTCGGCTGTGGGCGGTGTACCTCCGAACTTGTTTCTGTCCACTGCTAACACAGTCTCCTTATCGCTCATACCCTCAGCGGTTAGGGAAAAACTTCAAATTTAAAACCTAATTCTGCCACCGGACAGCCTGTTTAATTATATACCCAGCAATGGCTACTTATTTCATATTAATTTCAAGCCCACGTTTAATATTAATATTCCCAGAAATCCCAATATTCTATAAGGAAGCAATCCTTTCGGCACCCTTCTAAAAGAGAGCTATAGCGTAACGAGTTGCCTTAGTTAGGTTTGGACAAATGATGAAAGAGTAGGTAAAATTTTAACTTTTTACATTGTTTTCAAACATCATAGTAAATTTGATACGGTCACTTAATTGCCAGTAAACTCTGCTCTTGGTCGAATTCGATAAAAAAAAATGTTTATAAAATTTTTGTTGGCGATGCAATTAAAAAAATTGTTTTCGTTGGAAAATATTGAAGTTTGAGCTAGTTACAGTGAACAACTGGAGATGCCTCATCTATAACAAAAAGAAAAAACAAAGTGCATTTGATCAAAGAGTTGTTTCTCGAGGTATCCCTGGGGTGATTTTTTCGATTTTTCAATTTCTCATGGCACTTGAAAGCTAAAAGCCCGACTTCCGCTAAAATAAAAACAAAATCGGCAAATTTGTTCTTGTTGTAAGATTATATAACATATATTGTTGCTAGATTATATAACATATATATGATTATATATATAATTGGCACGTACACCGTTTTAGGGTATTTAGCCGAGCTCCTCCTCCTATTTGTTTTGAGCGTATTGATGTTGTTCCACAAATGGAGGGATTACAGTTTTAAGCCGACTCCGAACGGCAGATATTTTTTATGAAGAGCTTTTTCATGGCAGAAATACCATCGACCGCTATTAGAAAAATATTTTTCTTCATTTTGGTCTATCACCGAGATTCGAACCTACGTTCTCTCTGAATTCCCATTCGGCTACAGCGGCCACTCGGCTTAAGGCCATGGTTACAAAAACACAAAAAGACAACCCTCCAGAGATTAGCGAGTGAATTATAAGGAAAAATACTGTGCAAAATTTTAAAACGATTGGCCTAGTAGATTCTGAGATAGGACGTGTACAGACTTCAAAACTCCAACCTGGAGAAACGCAAGCTCAAATACTCATAGATTTATTTTGTGAAATTTCCATTTAACATTTTTTATTTGGAATAAAACTCAGCACGACAAGCTTGAATGTAGTTTTTATTATGATCCGATTACTAAACATCTGCAACTACTTACACTCTTGCGCAGTCCAGCTTTTGAATATTACGTATAATAAGAGTAATATATTATATAGTAAAGCTGTTGAGCAGCCCGGGCGTATGAGTAACGAGTACCCGCACACCTATTCAATGCGCACTACTCGTAAATTTTCGATCTTGAACTCAGTATTTCAAGTTTTTTCGGGATGTTGACTGTTTCGATTATTTTTAATTTTTTTGTCAGCACTTTTTTGAAGTTTTTTTTTTTCTCAATCAAACTCTCTACTAAAGTCGCACAATGGCTCAGCCCCATACATTTTGTGGATAAAACTATAAAAATGAGCGTAGTGCATTTGCACATTTTCGTATTTAACTTTTAAGCGCATAAATAAAAAAAAAAATGAGAAATGGGTGTGATCGGATTATTTTAAAGCACACCTCTCATACAAATCTAATCTCAAAACGCCTTGAAAATGTAATACAAAAGGTGCTGATGAATGTAGGACTCCGAAATTTCGTCTATATGTTTACAATAATATAATAAGTCCACATGCAAAAAAGTAGCAAAACCGATTTACATTAACGGACACCGCCCTTAAAAGCTAACCTCAGAAACACCTATAAATTTCATAAAAAGCGCTCAGAAAATTCGCATTCGAAAGCTGAAACTCTATATGTAAAGGGTGATCAGATTGGAGACACTCTTTCCAATAGGGTTTTTTTTGACAGATCACGCGCAATCACTGTCAAGCAAATGATTTTTTTCAGTATTCATTGACATTTCATCATGGAAAGGCTTACGCCTCAACAACATTTACACGACGTACAATTAAATTACGAAAATCGACGCTTTGTGCAAAGTGTTTATCGCGCGCTGAGACCCATTTCTGGCTTAACGGATACGTCATTAAGCGAAATTGTCGTAATCGGGCTGAAGAGCAACACGAAACTATTCATCCACTGAAAAGAAATGTGTGGTGCGGCTTTTATGGGAGAATCATCGCCCAGTGAATGGCGAACGCTATCCCACCTTAATAAAAAACTTTTTTTGTGGGAGTAGTAAATGTTTTATGAATAAACCAGCTTCGATTAAAGCATGGGAAGCCAACATTACTAAAGTTATTCACGATATATCGACCGAAGTCCTCCAGCGAGTCATTCAAAAGTGGTGTTTACGAATGGCCGAATTACGGCGCCGTTGCGGCCAACATTTGGAAGGAACTATCTTTAATAAAATAAATGCTATGAATGGTTATACACAAAAATAATAAAGATTGCCCAATCAGTTTGAGTTGTCGTTGTTTTATTTCACTTTAAAATCCGACACCTCTAAATTGATCACCTTTAAATAAATGGTGGCTCACGGTTGATAACATTGCACTCCCTCAAGTTAAAAAATCACGCTTTGATGGGGATTATTGCGAGACGCTCGACCACCGGAGTGAACGACAGTACTTGGCGACGAAGTCTCTCTCCCACAACAAATCCGACACCGAATTTGCTCTCCTTTACATGGCAGCTATAGTAGACGTCGCAAGGTCCTATGTTTTTTTTACCTTGCCCCGTCCATCGCATCTCTTGGATGTCAGCCTTTACTCTCACGAGGACATCAACCAGCCGGGCAGAGGCACCTTCCCCATTATGGAACCGGACATTCCAGGTGCATGCCCTCAAATCATATACCTTATTTCGTTTGCAGGGGTCGTCATCAGTAAAGGCAGTTCTCATCCGAGGCTTTGCAGTTCTTTTCATTGGGGGGGATTTTTAAGTGGCGGGTCCCAAACCCAGCGCAAAACCAGCTATCCTGGATTTCTTCCCCTTCTCACGTTAGCTCACCCCCGAATGGGTGTTCGGAAGCTACCCAGAGGATACGTGGGCTAACCCGGACGTTGTGAGCTGCTTGAACCATATGCAGAAGAATCGTCCTAGCCACTCCCAAATTCAAATTATTCAAAAATTCGAAAATTTCGAACAAACACTTGAACAATTAAGCAATGAACGAAATTCAAGCGATTATTGAGCTACTACTCTAGCTAGACTACTCGATGCCCTGGTATCTAGAACTATAATACATATCACTTATATATACATACAAAAATTTATCGAGAACATTTTCGCTGCGGATTGTATTTACTTACCAAATACTGCGAATCTCCTACGATTCTAAACACACCAAATACTTATATAAGATGTGAAGAAGCAAGAATATGCAAACTAGTCCCGTCCTGATTATATTTCATCATTTGGTGATATTCCACTTCTAATAATTTTGATTGCCTTCTACTAAAACAACGACGTCAGAATAACCAGTAATAAACTCAGAATATTTTCTTTGTTATTTTAAATTTGTTTTTGTTTTCTTTCCAAATCACTCTCCAAATGTTAAGTGGTGACCTTTATGCAATATGTAAACAGCATTCTAAAATTTTAATTCAAAAGTGTAAAATAAATTGGCCAGACCTCGAAAAGCCTTCATTTAATGGTCCTTGACATGCAATATTTATTTTGCCTTCAACATTCCTCATCAAGTGGCCAAAGCATCTAACAATATAACCATAACACAATCCCCAAAATCAGTAACCAATTAGAGACACTCGAAGTGCTCGAAATGCACTGAAATGGTTTTCAATTCGACTGTAGGCTACGTAATTTTTGCCGAAGCTTTCCATTAATCTTGTACAACTTGTCCCTGGCCTGAGTCGCAAGGTGTACCATAATACATACAGCCTGTCTAAAAGAAGGCTGACCGCTATAACTTAAAAACAATTTGACTACTTCGATTGTAGTCGATTGCATTGCATGGGCTTATGATATTTAGTAAACGCAACATATTCATTCAATAAAATCTATAGCCAACGCATATAGCTACGACGGCTTCACATCCTCAAGCCATATTTGTGTTAATTTCTAGGCAAGTTGTGGAGGTAATCGGCTCCAAATTAGCTGAGCTTACCTTGATAACTGTTCGACCAACCATATTTGTTTTCCTTTAAGTTTTTGCTTTACTACTTCCCAAACAATTTCCATAAAGTTGGCATCAGGTGACTCTGAAGGCCAATCCAACATTTCATCCCATTTTGCACTTTCCACTTACACTCTTTTGGTTTCAATGTTTATCCCAAGCAAGTTGTCTTCTTGTAAAATCCAAAGTTGACTCGTTATTCCAAATGTATATAATGAATTTTACTAAGTTTTATTCATCCAAACTGCATTCAACTTGAAGATAAACACAAATAAGAGGGGACGGCTTTTAGCAAACGGTTAAGGTTTAACTGGATGAAGTTCATTGAAGTTGTCTGTTACAATTCGCCTAAAAGAATGATCCATCCGTGAATATTACATTTACCCAATTCCGTTTACAAGTTTCCTTAGCCCTTGCAAGACTTTTTTCAATGTGTCATAATGAGAGCAGCGGATTTTTCAATGTGCTCCGGAATTTGAAGTCCTCTGCATGTAAACGTCCTCGAGTCATGTTTTTAGATACACCAACACCATCATCGTCATCCATCACTTCGAAATTATTCATTAAAAATAGTCCCCTTTGGCCTCGATACACTGTTTTGCGCGATCTAAAAGCTTTTCGGAAGAGTGTTTCAGACCATTGACTTGAATGTCCTTCAGGATGTCGGTACAAGTCTTTTGGATGGCCTCTACGGACGCAAAACGGTGAGTGATTGATGGTCAAGATGCGATTCCTAGTCAAAAAATTTGTCACAAGGGTGGATCGGTGCATTATCATGCAATAAGCGCCAGCTTCCTCCCTCACGGTATTCAGGGCGAGTTCGGCGAATGCGATGCAAGAAACGTTTCAAAACGCCAAGATAGAAAATTTCATTGACGGTTTGGCCCGTTGGCATGAACTCCTAGTGGACAATTCCCTTAGAATCGTAAAAACAAATGAGCATCGACTTAATTTTTGACGTCTCCAAACGTGATCGTCCCGGGCCTTTCATTCGGCTCTTTCACGGCTCCGTCTATACTTGTAAAGTGCTTAAAGCTATGGCTATTATGCATTACGTTTACTTTTTCTATATATACCCGGTATCCGATTTAAGAATTAAAAGCTAAAAAAGTATTACTAATGATAAAAATTTATTTAATTTTTTTTTCTTCTAAATGTTGACCGTTACGTCAAATACACCATTGGAATCTGACTTCCGTATTCCATGTTATTCGCTGAAGAAGTGATGCCGGGATGCCATTAACCCCACGAACGATATTTTCTTTTGGTGCTGAGAGGGTCGCTGGATTTGTATCAAAGACTTTACTGGAACTCTGAATGGTACGATAGATGGACAGCGAGGTTAGGTTAGGTTAAATGGCTGCCCTAGCTAAAGGGCTCACTTGGACAAATGTTAGGAAATTCGTCCGTTGTGGTGCTATACATGGGAGAGGAGGAAGGAGATGGGAAGGAATAAGGAGCCTTGGGATTAGATACGATGATGACCATACATTTTTACGACGGCGCCGACGGGGGCTGATTTGCGTTCGTAGTTAGCCGTAACAAGCTACTAATGAACTTCACCAAATTTATGATATCTACACCGGCTATATCCGCAGGCGTAGCGAAAAAGTGAGAGCCCAGATTTCTAAGCCTTTGCCAGACGAGAGCAGGGCAGCTGAGAAGGAGATGTTGAGATGATTCCACCCCGTCCTCCAGACAGTTTCTGCAGAACGGACTTGAGGCAATCCCAAGTCTTACGGCGTGAACACCTAACGGACAATGTCCGGTAAGGATGCCCACCAAATTTGAGAGCTGGGGCTTTGTTAGCCTTAGGAGTTCCCTTGAGCGTCCCCGATCTACCCGTGGCCAGAAGGATCTCGCGACCTTGCACGTTTGCGCACTAGCCCAGCGCTCGCTGAGTTGACTCGAGGCCCATCTTTCCAGGAGCAGACCACAGGTTGTCAGGGGAACGCCAATTCTCTCATTTCGCGACGAAACCGTCTCCAAAGTTCCCTGTCTAGCCAGCTCATCAGCCCAGCAGTTTCCCTCTATGCCGCTGTGCACGGGAACCCAAATGAGCCTGATGATGAGTAGTCGGATGCAATCGAGAGAGAAGCCAGACATTCCCCGACCAATCTCGAACGCACAAACAGCTGGACAGCGAGACTAATACCCAATCTTAAAAAGTGAGTAGAAAGAATGCACGGTGGGTCCTTTCGTAAGTATTTGTGGCGAATGGGAAAAGTGAGCCTACCAAACTGCATATGTGGAGATACTAAGTATGATGATGCGGAGCCCACCTTCTTTAATTGGGAGAGGTAGAACATAGAGAGAACAGGTCTGCGACGAGCTATTTGTGTATTTATACCTGAAGAAATTATCGAGAAAATGATGATAGACGAAGAAAGATGGAATGCCCTCACAGATTTCGTGGAGGATATTATCCGAAAGAAGAAGAGTGAAATGGAAAGTTATGCTGAAGAGCATTGAGCATAGGTGTCTCAAAACAGGCAACCCTGGACTCAGGGTGAGTAAGTAAGTATCCTTTTTAAGTCGCCGTCTTGGCCCTCTACCTCGAACCAATGCGGAAGCAGTCCCGGAGTGGAGGGAAAAATCTAAGAGAAGAGGAGGGATATTTTTAGTGGATTCACCACATACGTAGTAGCGACGGTTACTATATGGTGCGAAGGCAATTTTAACCGAACCTCATCGCCAAAAACAAAAAAAACAAAAACAAAGAAAAGACTTTACTTTTCAAGCACCCCGGCAAAAAAAGTCCTTGGAGAAAAGATGGAACAATCTGCGTGGGTAAGATATATCACCTAAACGGCTTATCCATTTGTAGGGAATAAATTACGCAGTATCGCCATGCTGCCTCTGGCCATGTGTAGCGGGGCACCATCTTGCTGTACTGTGTTTGCACACGTTTTTGTACTGAAGAAAGGAAGCTCTCCCATTATTGACAGATAATAATCGTTCAACATGCGCCGTTATCAGACACTCTCCACAGAAATTGTCGTTGCGATTTTAATGGCGAGTTTTCTAGTTTAGGTAACTAATAACGACAACTACCATTTAAATGAAAATGCGCTTCATCACTCCAAAAAATAGCGTTTATCGTTCCTTCATTGTCTAGACGAAGTTATTACGAACATTTTAATCTTTAGACTTAAGCATCTGGATCGCGGCCGCGGGCTGTTTGCCACCAAACTTGTTCCCGGAACCTTCGCGCTCATAAAGGAATCAAATCTTCACTAGGGGCATCACGACAATATTGCAACTGGACGAGAACTCTACGACGAGAAATTGCACAATTGCAATCATAGGCCTTGAAATGCGTTTCGTTTGCGAACACACCTTGTTCACGCGCCTACTGCGATATCGTAACTAAATAACACGCACGAATAACGAAGCTAACGCGGCCCCTTTAAGGAAAAGGAAATTTTTTAAGTTAATAAATACTTATAAGAGCAAATACTCTTGTATCTAGCGGTATAACTTGTAGAATTTGGTTGTTAGCTGAATAGAATTTGCGAAGGACTTAGTTAAAAATGGCATGTTTTTTAGGTTACTGAAGATTTGGTTTCTACAGGAGGAGTATTTTGAATAGGTTTTTAGTGAGGAATCGTATTCAATTACCGCTATTATTCTGCCGATAAAATGCCGGCTTTTTAACTGGAGTGATGGGACTTCGGTTTTTCTCCAGCCAGTTGATTGAGGTCATATTTGACAAAAGCTGCCTTAATCTACAGTTAATAACTTGAAATCCAGTGGAAGCTTTCTTAAAGCAGAAACAATCCACGTTACATTGCTTAAATCACTTTTGTATGGACTAGTATATCGATATCGAAGATATTAAAAATACTGAATTGAACTCAAACTTAATTAAACGCTTCATTAATAAGTCACTTTATTTAAAATCTTAAATAATTAAAAAAAATAAAATTTCACATTCATAATGACAAAATGACTGCTAAGGTAATTTGTTAATAAATATTTTTCGCCCCCCAAAGTCCCTGAGTCATTCACTGTCGTCATCATCAACTGTCATCACATCTGCCAAAATCCGCCCACTTCGAAATCCATATGCCTCTGTCTGCAAAGAGAGAAAAAGAAAGTAAACAATTAAGGAAAAGTTTTATGAAATGGCAAGTAAATTTTCAATATTCTCGGTAAAACACACAGTTAAAAAGATTTTTGCTAGCACCTAATTTTATTCAAATCTGTAAACATTTCATCATTAGCTTGCAAATATTCACTTAACTGTCACTCACGTGCATAAGTGACTGCCAAAGTAACGAAAGCTGATGAAACTTTTGCTGTCAACTGGTAATTGCAACTTTTTACATTCTATTATCTCTTTGTCTGGGAGTTTTCAGACAATACATTTTTATATTTGATGCTTTGCGCTTTTTATACCCGCGTGCGCTCGTGCACAAGGGCATTCTAATCTTGCTCACGTAACGGTTATATACGAGCATAGCAGCATAAAGCGAAAAAAGTGAGATAGATATAAATATATACGGGTATATACCAAAATGCTCAGAATGTTTAGAGACCATCCTTGGCTTATTTGTAGGCTTAAGTATAAGAAGCAGTGAATGGAAAAAAAGAAAGAAATTAATAATTTTGAGATCTATTTAATATTGAAAATTTTATTACAGTGCTCTTGTAAGTGAAACATCTTCGGTTTTTTAACGTTTTTATATTGTATATTAGAAGTTTTTTTTACTTTTTAAATAATATATTAGGGAAAAATAATATTTTTGTTCTTTTTTAATTTTTGTTTTTAACAAAATAAAAATGTGTCGGAAAAATATTTTTATTTTGTGATTTTTGTTGAAAACACCTACCCTCAAATTTTTTTGTAATTTGCTCATTAACAGCTGAGACAATGCGCAGTAATCTCTAAAAGTTTTATAGTGAAATTCCCATAACTGTGGCTTAATAAAATTCGCCCAAGTCTGATACACGTATTGCTTCCAAAAATAAATAATTGACGCGTACACTTCTGTTAAAGGTTTGGCCGAACTTCTCCTTCTATTTATGACGTACCTCATGATGGCATTCCACAAATGGAGGGACATTTAGTTTCAAGCCGACACTGAACGGCAAATGGTTTTTTATGAGGAGCTTTTTCATGGCAAAAATAAAGGGTGGTTAAATTTTAAGGGCCGATGTTGAATGTAAACCACACCTAAACGTCAGGTTTTCTTTGGTATTTCATTTGACATTTCTCAATTTCAGACTAACTCAATTTGAACCGTGGAAAGATACACAATCGAGCAACGCGTTAAAGTTACTCAGGCTTATTATGAAAACGGGCGTTTACAACAAAATGCATATCAAAGAAAATAGTCTGCAGTGATGAGGCACATTTTCACTTCAGTGGATTCGTCAATAAGCTGAATTGCCGCATTTGGGCGAATGATAATCCAAGAGTGATTGCCGAAAAACCAATGCACCCACAAAGAGTGACTGTTTGGTGCGGTTTATGGGCCGACGGCATCATTGGGCCGTATTTTTTCCAAAATGAGGCCGGTCAGACAGTTACTGTGAATAGTGTTCGCTATCGTGAGACGATAACGAACTTTTTATGGCCCGAGTTGGAAGATATGGATGTGGACGATATGTGGTTTCAACAGGACGGTGCCACTTGTCACACAGCTAACGAAAAAATGGCTCTTTTGCGCGAAAAATTTGATAGCCGAATAATCTCACGTCGCGGCGATGTCAATTGGCCGCCAAGATCATGTGATTTGACACCGTTGGACTTCTTTCTTTGGGGCTATTTGAAAGAAAAGGTGTACATCGAAAAGCCAGCAACAATTCAAGAGCTAAAGGATGAGATAATTCGACACATTAACGGCATAGAACCTCAATTATGCCTCAGCGTCATCGAAAATTTGGACCATCGGATGGAGGTGTGCCGCCGAGGCTGCGGCGGCCATTTGGCCAATATTTTATGCCATACGTAATTGAGCCATACCAATATTATCATAATAAAGAGAAATGATAGTAATTTTTTGAAAAAAATGTACTTTATTTAAAATCAATACCGGCCCTTAAAACTTAACCACCCTTTATAAGGAGTGATTTTCTTTTAGAGCAATAATGGCAATGTGGTCTAGAAGTTGGTCTGCAAAAAAACGAGGTGGAAAAATGTTTATCTAATTTGGATGATGAAATAATGGATGTTGATGACGCTGATAGCATTCTAGACTTGTCAATATGTGACGTTGAATGTATTACAAAAAGTACGCGAACTACACACTGAGGCATATTTCACCCAATAACTTTTTTAGATCTGCATAAATCCGGTGCCCACCAACTACTAAGGACTTACTGTGATTGCTGCTGTTTCATGATCTTTATTTTATATTAAATTCAATTAATTACAGTGGTATACTAATATATTGCGGCCGCCGTAGCCGAATGGGTTGGTGCGTGACTACCATTTGGAATTCACAGAGAGAGCGTATGTTCGAATCTCGGTGAAACACCAAAACTAAGAAAACGTTTTTTCTAATAGCGGTCGCCCCTCGGCAGGCAATGGCAAACCTACGAGTGTATTTCTACCATGAAAAAGCTCCTCATAAAAAATATCTGCCGTTCGGAGTCGGCTTGAAACTGTAGGTCCCTCCATTTGTGGAACAACATCAAGGCGCACTCCACAAATAGGAGGAGGAGCTCGAAAAAACACCCAAAAAAGGGTGTACGTGCCAATTATATATATATATAATATATATATAATAAGAAATAACAGAACTACCACTATAACATAAGTTGTCAATCGGTGATATAATAAATAGAAAGATTATTTTGGCACATAGTTAATTTTTTCTTCTTCTTCAACATTACTTAAAGAGCAAAACTAACGCTAAACTAAAAATATAAATAGAAATATAAATTAGTCAGTATACAAACAACAACAAGCAAATTATGAGAATTTATTAAGAATAAGGTTCCAGTATTTGAGGCAGCTTGATAAGAATTTGTACAGAGCTTTGAAATAAAATCTTTCAAAATCATATAAATCTTTAAGAGATCCAATGTCTTTTCACCAAAACGTACACAACTAAAATTTGTATAGGCAGGACAGCTCCCATCACATGCTGAATATTATCTGGGACATCCAAGTTATGAACTGGACAAGCGGTAGAATTTACTTTTCTAAAAGGCCTTGCATTTTGTTTAAGGAGCTCACCCCTTGCACTAAAGATCAGTCTTATAGCATAAGTAGACAAGTCGTAACTGAAATATTTAGTTCATGCTTGTTAGAGACAGACCAGGATAAAAATCGTGAGGTGTAGATTGTTTAACTGAATTTAAAAATACCGAGAATTTTATGAGATTTAGTTTTTCGATAAACTGTGGACAAGTCAAGAAAACAGAAGAAAAGGCAAGGTTCTATTTATATATTCAAAGTTCGCGATAAATCTTTCCATTTTTTACTCAGTGTACACCCAGGCGCACAGCCTCTTTAGCAAGGATATACGGAAGTCTGCAAGGCATGTGGAAGGCATGCAAATATTTAAAACACAGCTAACGGCATACTTCGAGATGTTAGAAATACACAAACCACAACCAATCACAAATTTGTTGGGGTAACTCACACCCCAGGGCGTCTAACGAAGCCTTTAAACAAAACATTTATTAGACAAAAATATCAAATATTTGCTCAGCGCCTGTCTCTATGGTATTTTACACATTAAATAAATTATTAAAGCTCAAAAAGTCTACTGTTTATAACTTTTTTAAGCTCTGAAAATGCACACATACATGCATGCAAGCGTGTATATACACGCATACTCATGACGCACTCAAAATTTTAACTTTGCATAAAATGTAATTACATAGTATTCATTAGGGCGGGTCGATTTAAAAATCGGTCATCAGAATTCGTTTTAGAGGTATGGTTCCTTTGGCAAAGTTTCTTATTTTGATCCCTTGAATATGATTTTCACAGAGCAATGGGCGATTTTTTTGCCTCCCCACAAATCGACCCGGCCTAGTATTCATGTATTTCAAGACTGTAGGTCCTTCCACATAATCAAAACGTAAACGATGTATGCGACAATCATTTATATATACCATATACATAGGTATATATTTATATGTGTGTGTGGTGGCAAAACAACAAAATGCTAGACACATAATAAAACAAAGCAACAGCTGCCTTGCTACACACATACATGTGGGAAATAACGGACGCGACGAACGGAAATAATAGCAGACAGTAGGTATAGTGGGTAACCAGACTAATAGGGATAACAAATGTGACGCAACAAAAAGGACTGCACTCGCCATACAGTGAACACAACCAACAAAAGACGTTGACCGTACGAACGAAGGACAGATTAATCAGTGGTCAAATGATCACATCAGCGAACGTACTACTCGTCACTGAAAAGCGCATATTTCGTACTATGACATATGGGAACGAAGGGATGTGCGTACTCACTGTCATTCGAACACCGACAGCCGCCCGAAAACCATCGAATTTAACCAAAGATGTAAGTAAATTGTAAAAATACAAAAAATATTAAAAATATTTTTTTTTCTAATAAATTTATTATACGATTATGGGGCGAATTTTAATAAGCTCAATACGAAAAGTTCTGATGTGGGAGTATATGGCCAACAAACCTAGCTTGGCCAAAAATAAGCTACCGAATACAGCGCAAGGTAGAAGTACCTACCACAAATAGGTTTTGAGAGAATGCTATTGGGCCACCAGTTAAAGATGACAAGATGTGGAGGAAGGTGTGTATATAAATTACTGTCTGAATTTTAAAGGAGTTTGGATTCAAAATTGAACAGACTTGTTCTAGCTCAAGAGAGAATGCTTGCAATAAAAGAGACTGCTACTAGAAGTCCTACGCGGCAACTTAGGGAAATAAGTACCTATACGGCCACTGTCCCGCATTTTACAACAGAGGCATGTACTTCGATACAACGATCCTCTTCATGCCCCTTGACTCCATGCAATCCAGAGTCGTGCTTGACAAGAGGTACAGTGTGGTGCTGCCAGAGGCTCAATTGTAATCAAACTCAGAAAATGAGCCCGGCAAACACTGTTCTCGCATTTTAACGGATGGCTCCAGGACCGAGCACGGCTCCGGCTCTGGGGTCTACGAGGAATTCAGCGGGACAAAACTGCACTTGACTTTTGGAATGCGTGCATCTGTGTTTCAAGCGGAGGTGTATGATGAGCTTTGTTGTGGAAAACAGATGGAGAGGCAGATCTGTATGTGTCTACACCGAGGCCAACGTCCTTGGCCCGGAGCCCGTTCTGTCACTCCTTTCTGCAGCCATCAAAGCCACGGTTAGCAAACAGGTTATTCGAACCCACAAGCGAGCTTTGCAGGCTGAGAGAGGTTGCAGATGGATAACGAGCGAGTCCTGTTTTACAACACAGAAGAAGGCCCAAAAAGATACATACATAGAGAGGAGTCCCACAAGGATCCGTTCTAGGGCCAACACGGTGGAAGGCAATGTACGACGGGATTCTTAAGATTGTGATGCCAGCAAACGTAACTGTGGTGGGTTACGCAGATGATATTGCTCTAGTGGTAACTGATAAATATAACGACTGGTTGAAGCATGTGGGAAATGATGCCGTTGCGAGAATCCAATGGTGGTGAGCAACGCTAACCTAGAGCTGGCAGCGCAAAAAACTGAGCTGGCCCTTATCAGTAAATGTCGGCGGAGCGAGAGCCTTACTATGTCGGTTGGAGGGCATGTCATTGCATCCCAAACATGGATAAAGTACCTTGGAGTACACATCGAAGAGAAGGTAACATTCAAGGAGCATCTGAAAATAACCAGTAATAAGGCAATGAGAGTGAATAACGCACTCATGCGTATGCTAACAAACGTTGGAAGACCCCAAGAAAGTAGAAGAAAGATTTTTTCAATGGTTACTGACTCTTTTCTCCTATACGCCGCCCAAGTGTGGTCTGGAGGATGAACGAGACGTTCAAAGGAGGTGATACAAGCTAACAGACGAACGTACGCTAGCAAAATGGCAAAATAGATGAGATCACTCCTCTAAAGAATTATGGGTGCATAAGTTGTTCCCCAAACTAGATGAATGGATAAGCAGAAAGCACGTGCCTGCCCAGAGTGCCACAGCGAAGATGAGAGTACAGAACAGGTGACTTTTCACTGCGCCAGATTTTATGAAGGACATCTCGAATTCCCAAAAGTCCTCGGCGTCGTCCCAAACCAGAAAACCTTGTAACGCAAGTGCTGAACTCGAAAGAGAAATGGGAGCAGTTTGCAGCAAGGATATTAATAAAACTGCGAAACTTAGAATGGAAGCGCAAAGCGGAAGCAAAACGAATACGACCGATATAGAATATCCTAGAGGTGCCTAGATGCGTCACCTAAAGAAGCCATTTTGAAGCAGATCTCCTGTGGGGATGACTCCATTGATGGCAAACCAATGGATACTATCGATAGCTTATAACCCCAATACGCACTTAAGAGAAAAACCTGAACGCAGGTACACGGTGTGTCTAAAGGGCATAAACACGTATCCACCTTGATGAAATTGTTATAGGGTTAGTGGGAACATGCCCCACATACTATTGGAGTGATGGCGCCTTTGATGGGGTTTCTGGCAAGGACATGGAAAAGGTGGGCATCTTAAACCGTGCACTGTACCCAGCATATAGAGAGGAGAATTAGACGGCGCACCACTTTCTGTGCGCCTGTCCCGCCTCCGCTCGAATCAGGCTTGAGGCCTTAGTCTGTCCCGTCAAGAAAACAAAACAAAGGTGTGCCAAAGGATTACTCTCTTCTTAGCTACCTCCGCACTATTCTTTCAACTCCATCCCTTTCACCAGAACTCATATCTCAAAACAAAGTTAGATCCATGGTTCTATTTGAGTTGCATTTATTAAATGTTGCAACAGTTTTCACAGTTCAATGTCATTGTGACCTAAAAATGTGATACAAAACATTGTGGAACTTGAAAACTATTTGAATTCAAAATAAGTTTCGACGTGTAAAATGTACCGTGGCGCCACAATGAAAAGTCTGCCGCATATAAACAAAACAAAAGCAGATGTTCTTGTTGCGAAAGCAAATATTTATTTCGTTCTGCATTAAGCGGTTTTCGTTTATCGTAAAATATTTATATTGTAAAATTAATTCCCATTGAAGTGAAAGAAGGTTTTAATAGAACTTATGATAGTTGTGGTAGGTGCGAGCATAACTTGAAGATCGGAACGCGCATACATTTTTCAGGACAACTTGGTTAAGCCTAAGTAAGCCTACTCAGCCATGTAGCCTACTCAAACAGTTTAAATCTATTAATAAATCCAAAAACAGTTGTAGCCTTAACTTCCACCAGGAGGATTGGAACTATAATCATCACCGCTTCCCAGGTAATTTAGTCTGCGTCTGCCACTGCTGGGCAGTAGCATATAATATGCTCTGTTGTTTATTGTGCCTCTTTACAGAGTCAACAAAAATCCATTTCTGCCACACCAAATTTTTTCATGTGTCAATTGAGTTTACAATGGCCTGTTAGTAGTTCATTGTAGAGTTGTATGTCTTTTTTGCTGAGGTGAAGGATTGCATCGCACTTTATACGTTCTAGATCAATGAGTCTTTTCGATTGCCGCATGTCTGTTTGGGCCCTCGATTAAGACCCGTTATTCCTGCTCACGTAAAAACGGTCTTTTGAAGCTGTTGTTTACCCCGCAGAAAGGTTCTGGTCCAACGAAGGGAGTGTGCGCCCCCTTTTTCGCTAAAGTGTCCGCAATTTCATTATCTTCGTGCCCCTCAGAGTAACAAAGTTTGCTGATGCTAGAGTTTCGAGAATTAAAACATACCCGAACCAACTTTGATTGAAATCAGAGGCTATCTACCGATTTTAGAGCTGCTTAACTGTCAAAGAGAATGTTGGTATTCCCTGGCACACAACTCGGAGCCGTGGCGGAGGTCGGAAAAATAGAAGTCGTTTTTTCCCATTGCAATAGCCTCTTCGAAGTGTGGTCCGAATTTTTCAGCCCCGGTACTAGTGTTTTCTATTTTTGATCCATCAGTAAACTACACCTGTGTGCACTCGAGATATTTTGTTCTTCCTTAAACAATTGTCATTTTGCCGCACTTTCCGTAGACCAAAAGTTGAAAGTTGCCAGTTTTTGTGTATAGTGGCGTTGTGGTGCCTTCAACTCAAAAACACATAATCGATTTTGCTGTCAGTCAAATTCGTTGCCGCAACAGGCGGGCCTATAATACAGGCCGCCTTCAATTTTCAGCAAATATAACTGTGACACGACAGGATTTAACTGCTTAGAAAATCCAATATTTATTTCATAAGAGGCTGTGGGTAAATACTTATATGTGTACATATATACATAGCACGAAAATCATTGTTTTACTAAAAACATACATATATATATATGTGTATACACATACACACAAACATGCATAAAATTCAGATTCTTATCATCTTTTCCGCTGTCAACAAACTTCGAGTTGATGTACATATATCATTGAACTTTTCTACACCAACAAAATTTTCAACACCTTTCGCTTTGTCGCCGTTCAACAGATTTTGCGACAGTCTGTTGCTGAGTGTGTAATAAAAGTATATTTGCTGCTTGGATGTAATAGGGTGATGCTGACATTATGAATGTTGTATTTGTTGTTACTAATGTTTCTTGGTACGCCTGCATTTGACATATCACGTCGTCATATTGCTTTGACACATTCTGCGACTTTGGAAAATTTTCTTACGTAAGTATGTACCTATGTAAGGAAATAAAACTCTATGTGTGTATGTTGGTATATTTTGCCTTCAATTCTTAGGGAATTTTCGTCAGCAATAGATTCTATCTACCAACGGGGAACCTATATAAATATGTACATATATATATAAAATTGTGCTCACTTGCAGTGCCTTTATTGAATGACTGAGTTCATCCCTTCAACCCACCTCCCAGGCCCACATCAAGCTAGTGTATGAATAAGGAAACTATTTGACAACCCAGTCAAGACCAAGGGATAGGCAAGGTCACACTTCAAGCCTAAATTCTGCGCTCTGGCCTCTCTTTCTATCTACTTAACTTTCGTCATATCAGCGTCGTTTGAAAAGTTTTGCTTGCATTCGCATTTCGAAACTGTGTGGAGGAAATTAAGCTGGCACAATTTATCTTTTCCCAAAGTTGAAGCATTTGCGAATAGTGAAGTACATAATTACGTACTAAATGCTTGGTAAAAGTCAAGTAAATCGTGCTGTAACTAAGTAAAATATTGAACTTGAAGGGTGAAGTTGAAAATTTGGAATTTTTCAAAAGAATTATTTAATGTTTGAAAATTTACGATTGCATCTGAACTCCGGCAACAGCTCCTTATGAGAGTCAAAAGGACCTCACGTGGTGGAAAATGCATTTATACTTAACTGTCTAAGAATAAATAACTACATGGTCCCTCAAGCTTGATACTCCTCTTTCCATCAAGTTAAACACACATTTTTTATTAGTTTGAGGCTTAGAAATGGAATACCCAGGCGGCAAAAATCAACATTTTCAACACCTGCTCTTCTTTGGTTTTCATCGAGGTCAAAAAGCTAGCGAAGCAGCCCGGGTCATACGCAAGTTGAGGCGAGTCTTCAGCACGAAAATGGTATGCAAAGTTAAAAAAGGCGATTTTGACGTCGATCACACGTCCGCAGCGGAAGGTCTTCTGAATTCGATGAAGGATGCCCCAAAACACTTTGAACGAGAGCGATGGCCAAGCCAGTCGGAAATAGACGGAAAAAATGAGCTGCGATCATAAAACGATTCTCAATCACCTCCACTCAATGTACTAAAAAATTGGGAGCCTGGCTGTCTCACGAGCTCAACGAAAAAAACAAAAAAGTCGCCTCCAAGGTGCTTCTCTGCACCTCGCCCTCCATCGAGCAACTCGCAGTCATAATTAGCGCTTTTTGTACTGAACCGACATGGGAGATCAGAAATGCTGCCTATACATCGAGATGTAGCAAAGAAAGGAGTGGATGGCTGCAGAAGATACGCCAATACCGATATTCAAGTCGAATCTTCATCCAAAGAATTTTGTTTGGGTAGGCTATGAAAAGCTCGAAAAGAATGTCACGGTCAACAAGGAGCTCTACATTGCCCAGCCTCTAACGGTAGTAATTTCCAGTGATCCTTTTACCTTTTTATAAAAAATCCATGAGAATGACACCGTTCGCATCCCAAAAAATCTTCGACATGACCTTTCCGGTCGATGAGACTGTCTTCATCTTCTGTGCAGCAGATTCACAGAAAGAAATCCATTGTTTCGATTGCTACTTAGTTTCTGGTGTGTAATGATGAATCCAGGTTTCATCAACGGTGACAACTCGATGCAAAAATTCCTTCAGATCTCGCTTAAATTGCTCCAAATAATGTTTCGAAGTTATCAGCCGGATCCGCTTGTGTCCAGCGTGAGCAATCGCGGCAACCATCGGGTCGATAATTTTTTCATCGACAAGTTATAATGTAAAATATTAATTGTCGTCGAAACACCTATGGACTCTGTTACTTCGCGTACTTTCGCTCATCGATTATCGAGAATCCTGTCGTGGACTTTATGAATAATTTCCTCGGTAACCACGTCTGCGTCTGAAATCAGTCTGAGATTTGTTTTGCCGTCTTTTGATAGATGGCAGCACTCGATGCTAACACCAAGTTCCCTCAGGAATGCCCTTTATCATCAAACGCGGGTACACATTGACTGACCCCAACTAAAGGATCATGGCGAGGAAGAAGAAAACTGAGCCTGTTGGCTAAAAATTTGTAACTGACTATTTCATTCCGATCGCTGTAAAGCACTCATAACAACCCAAAATATTCACAATTCCAAATTCGAAATCGAACTCATTTTAGTAAATTACATCTGTCAAATGAGACGCCATTGAGGAGTAGTTAGAACTCACCTCCACTCACTCTGTAATTCAATCATAATGTCCGCCCTTTTACACCTCACAGGCATTTGTGTAATGTCTCTGCAACAAGGTTTAAAAAATATGTACATTTTCTGTGAAAAAGTTTACACCCAACTATTTTTAGTTTTCTCGTTCTTCTTCAGAAAACGTAATAACTTCTGTGTACCATATTTTGTACGAGTATCAGCAATATTACTTGCCAACTTTATTTATAAATTTACACAGCTTTCATTCACATGCATACGCAGAACGAGTTTCAAACATTTGCAAATATCCACTACTATAAACTAAAAGTATCGATTTCTTCAAAGTTCTTCGAATTTGTTTATTCCTTGTAAAAGCTGTGGGCTTGCCACAATAAATACAAAGCAATTCAAACTTCAACTGCTAGAACGAATCGAATCGAAAATTGCACAAGCCTGCAAGGGAAGATTTGTATGTAAATATGTGTATGTGTAAGTGTGTGTAGAATTGTAATAAAAAAACACAAAATATAAAAAACATTTGTGTACAATTTCCACTGAGGCAGTCAAGGCCTAAAATTCTAAAGGATAAATAATAGTAGGCAGCAATTTAAGAGTAATGCTAACATTCGGGGAATCGACAGTAATTGTTCAATAAATATTGAAAATTGCAACTGAAGTGTTCTAGGCAAACAAATGTTAAATGCGAGGATAAAGTTAAATACTTAAGGGCTTCGAATTTAAAGAAAAACAAAAAATTTAATCTGTCTGCAAATATTTTACTCAAAGATTTCCTGTTGAATATCTTTACTAAGAGTTATTGTGTAGACGGTCGAGTAAATTTCATTGTAAAAAAATTATCTAAAAATATTAAATTCAAATTTATTTGTCTTCTTCTTCTTTATTAAAGGACTAGCGGACCCGACAGACTTCGTTCTGTCAAATAGATTTTGAATATGGCAGTTTATACTTCGACCTTAAGACGTTTTTACTCTGCTGACCAGCCTATCTTCATGGTGACGGTTCTGTTCAGGAGAATTAAAGAAAAGGGTTAGCTCGGGTGACCTAAGTATCTTCGCTTCCACGAACTTTGGCCACCCTTTTGGGACCCACTAAAAACCCCGACTGGGATGTTTGCCAGAGGGCTTCAAACTAAGGGGGGAACTTAAGGTTCAAACCTGATTGAAAAATAATTTAAAGGGATAGTGGGGACAAAAAGGTGACAAATATTTATAAAGTGGGTGCTTCAATGAAAAAACATAGAGATAATTAATTATTTATTATTATTATTAACATAGGGTTAATAACCGATATAATAACGAATAATGAAATAAAACGGATATAAGTATTTTCAGTAATCGCTTTATTGTAAATCAAGTGAATCATAATTATTAACAAAAATCTGTTTTATTATTATTGTAGTGCTTTATGACCTACAATGTTTTTTGTTTGATTACCTGGTGAATATGCAAACAAATCTGATGGTTTTCCAACACGGGAACAGACAACATACAGTTGACCATGTGAGAAACATGGGTTTTCTAGATTTGTTAATAATGTTTATCTGTTGTTATTCATAAAATATGTTTGGATTTGTTCAGCCCTGCATGATTATTCTTAAAATTTACTTGACTATTTTTATTTATTATTTGTGAATGAAATCATTCCTTAACTCGTTCTGAAACTAAAACAAAAAGAAGAAATATTGCGAGACCAATCAACCCTATAGCTCTTACATTTATTTACTTCTCAAGATATTATCACTTTTGTGTGAACGCATTAGATCCTCCAACGCGAACACACACACACCCACGAACGCGCAATATTTGTATGGGAAAAAAAAGAGCTGTTTTAGGGTTTTCCCGGAAATTATTCAAATTTTTCTCGCCGTAAAAACCATCCTTGGACTCCAAGGAACATTAAAAAAAAAGAATTGTTAAGATTGGTCCATGCGTAGTTAAGTTATGCGCTTACCAACACATTTTCCGATTCATTTTTATATTATAGATTAAGTCCTGTTCATCAACAATTTTACACAGGAAATACAATTTGTTTGGTTATAAATAAAAGATAAGTAAATAAATACCAATTATCGATAGACCTGGATGTCCAACACTCATTCTAGAATTTGGTAGGGTATCCGGATGGCCCGGCAGTCCTCGGTTTTCCCCTCATTGCAGATTTAGCCAACCTATTGTCAGGCGGCAGTCACCGAATGGGTTGGTGCGTGATTACCATTCGGAATTCACAGAGAGAACGTTGATTCGAATCTCGGTGAAAGCAAAATTAATAAAAACATTTTTCTAATAGCGGCCGCCCCTCGGCAGACAATGGCAAACCTCCGAGTGTATTTCTGCCATGAAAAAGCTCCTCATAAAAATATCTGCCGTTCGGAGTCGGCTTAAAACTGTAGGTCCCACCATTTGTGGAACAACATCAAGACGCACACCACAAATAGGAGGAGGAGCTCGTCCAAACACCCAAAAAGGGTGTACGCGCCAATTATATATATATATATATATGTATATATATATAGTCAGGCATGCGTAGCACATGATTTTTCTACTCCTTCTTCGTCTTCGGCTACGCCTGAGAATGTCTTGCGTGCCACATATCTTCCTAATATCTTCGCTTCGCTAAAGATCTCTGGGAATATATCCTGTGTTTGATGTTGCCATCTCAACCTGGTGTTGGTTATTTATTTAATTATTTATTCATTTATTTATTTAATTATTTGTTTGTTTATTTATTTATTCATTTATTAAATTATTTTTTTTATTTTAGTCATTTTTTATTTTTTTTCTTTATTTATTTATTCATTTATTTAATTATTTTTTTATTTAATTATTTTTTATTTATTTATAATAAATATTTTTAATTTAATTATTTATTTTATTATTCATTTATTTATTTGTTGGTTTATTTATTTATTCATTTATTAAATTATTTTTTTTATTTTATTATTTTTTTGTTATTTATTTAATCATTTTTTTATTTTATAGTTTTTTATATTTTTGTGTATTTATTTATTCATTTATTTAGATATTTTTTTATTTAATTATTTTTTATTTATTTATTTATTTATTTTTTATTTATTTATAATGAATATTTTTTATTTAATTATTTATTTTATTATTCATTTATTTATTTTTTATGTTTATTTATTTATTCATTTATTAAATTATTTTTTATTTAATTATTTTTTTCTTTAAGTACTTTTTATTCATTTATTTGGTTGGTTGGTTGGTTGGTTTAAGGGTGACCCCGCATCGGAATGCCACATAGTCCGCAAGTTGGGTCCGTTGTGTTGCCCTAGAGCTCATTATGTTATATGATTTCCCCACCTAACCGAGATTTTTATTGTAGATTTTGGTCAAAGATATTATTTCGCTTCGAGAATTTGATGAGAGATTCGATTTTCAGGTTCGAGAGTACAGAAAGATTGTCAATTATTGGAGAGCCTAGAAGAGCGAGTCGACTTCTGGCTAGACCGGGACAACTGCACAGCAAATGTCTGCTCGATACTTACTCATCTTCGTCCTCGCAGTATCTGCACAGGTCGTTTAGAGGAACCCCGAGCCGACGTGCGTGAGTGCCCAAAAGGCAGTGGCCGGTGATAAGAGATATTATATGCCTTAGTTCGTGTTTCGAAAGACTTATAAGGGTTTTTGTCTGTTTCAGATTGTAGGATGGCCAGATTTATCTGGTCGTAACGCAAGTAGTTTCCGATCCAAGGGATTCCGATCCTCTCCTTTCGCGGGCACATTGTCTCACAGGTCCCTGCTGGCTAGGCTGTTATCCAAGAATTCGTCTATGCCAACAACAATACGCAAAGTTAACGGGAAGTGGGCTGACAGTTGTGAAGATTCTCTAGAACACCTAGTCAGCGCACATTTTCCAGGGTGCACGGATACTATAGATCTCGAACCAAGAAAAGATATTGTGCACGACATCCCGCCGAACGTAGTTACGACTAACAAGATAGAATGGGCTGGAATGGATGGAATCTGCCCACCCATGCTCCAAAAGGTAAGCCATCTTTTGGTACCATGGTCAAGAACGATATTCATGGGACGATATTTAATGGACGACTACATGAAAAAGCGAGTGGAAGCTAGGTCGACTAATCTGACCACATGCAAAACAACAAAAGTTATGTGTAGGACAAAGTACAAAAAACCGACTCCATTCGTGCTTACGCTCTCACGAAACGACTGCAGAGTTATTATAGGTATGCTGACAGGTCATAATATGTTGGCCGCACATGCCCAAAAAATAAGGATTGCTAGCACGGACAGATGCAGGAAATGCAGAGAGGATGTTGAGGAAACTTTAGAACACCTTCTGTGCACTTGCCCGGCATTATTAAGAACGTGTTTAAAATGCCTGGGAGTCCCACTGTTTGAGGATCTGGAAGACGCCTCAAAAGCGGATCTCCCAGCTCTGCTTAGATTCGCCAAAAGCGTTGACATCTGACATGATGTCTACTCTCAGTATTCATAGAGGTCGGTCTCCATCTGGTATCACTAGGGACCAAGAGGTCTATGCGTGGCTTAATGCCAACTAGGCTAACCTAACCTAACCTTATGGTGCCGATGGTGCAATTTTGTTTTCGTCGTTAACTGTGTTTGACGAGTATACTCGTCTTGAAAAAGTAGCAAAAAAGAGTAGTTATCATTGGGTATTGAAATTGTAACTTTTGTAAAGAAGGTTCCAAAGAAGATTCCTTCTTTTGTTCTGACATAACCTTGATCCCTTCTTATAATATATTGTACCCTTGTTATACCTGCTCGATATACCTGAAAGGTAAATATATATGTATATCACTACACATTTATTTTGGAACAAAGTTCCATGAGAATTTTGAAAATAAGCAGTTCTCTCATACGTAAATATCGACGTAAAGTGAAAATGGATAGAAAAGGAAAGAGAGGCAATGTGAGGTACCCTGGTAAACGAGAACGTAAGAGAAGTTTTCGAAGTAATACGAGGGGTGCCTTTTATATTTCGGGATTTGGCAACCCTGGTGTTGCAATCTGGCAACTGACAGCTGTACCGCAAAGTTTGACATTTTTTGGCATTTACGCGCTATTTGTGTTGTTTCCAGTAACTTAAAAGATTCATCTCGGTCCAAAAATGGAATTAAATCGTGAACATTTTCGTGCGATTATTTTTTACAACTTTCGACGTGGATTAACTCAGCAACATTGCATGGATGAACTTAATTCATTTTTTGGCGATGAAGCTCCATCAAGGACCAGTGTTTATCGATGGTATGGTGAATTCAATCGTGGTCGTAGTTCACTCCAAGACGAAGGTCATCCAAAATGAGTTGCTGTTCCGAAAACCATTGATGCTGTGCGCGAACTGATATTGCAAGATCGTCATGTGACCTATCGTGAGATTGAGACGATCTTAGGCATTAGTGGGACCAGCATACATTCAATATTGCATAAATATTTGACTGTCAAAAATATTTGTTCGCGTTGGATCCCACACAATTTGTCAATCGCTCAAAAAAAGGCTCGTGTCGATTGGTCGAAGGAAATGCTCAACAAATACGATCGCGGGGCTTCGAAACACGTCTATGACATCGTGACAGGTGCTGAATCTTGGATTTACGCGTATTAGCCCGAAAGTAAACAGCAGTCGACTGTATGGGTGGTTCAAGATGAGCCAAATCCAACAAAAGTTGTTCGCGCACGAAGCACTTCCAAGCAAATGGTCGCCTGTTTTTTCGGAAAAACTGGACATGTCGCAACCGTACCACTAGAACAACGATGAACAGTAAATTCTGAGTGGTACACAATCATTTATTTGTCAGTTGTCTTCCAAGAAATTAGGAAAACCAATCGCCAAAGACGGATCACTCTTCACCAGGATAATGCGAGCTCTCACACATCGGCTCAAACAACTGCATTTTTGAGCATCCAAAACATCGAATTGATGGGTCATCCGTCGTATAGTCCTGACTTGGCACCGAATGACTTCTTTTTATTCCCGTACGTAAAAAACAAACTGAGAGGTCAACGTTTTTCGACACTTGAAGAAGCGGTTGCGGCATTCAGAATGCATGTTTTGGAGGTATCACATTCAGAGAGGCAAAAGTGCTTCGACAATTGGTTCAAACGCATGCATAAGTATATAGATCTTCATGGAGAATATTTTGAAAAACAATAAAATGATTTTCGATAATTAAAGTTTCTTTTTGTTCTCTAATCCCGACATATAAAAGGCACCCCTCGTAGATTCACAACTGAAAAAAAATACTGATTCAACGAGTACCTCGGCTGCAAAACTAAAGAGCCAAGACGACTTCGAACCTCTCGTCGACGATAGCCGCACATACGTTTTTCTCTGTTTTCGTTTAGTCTTTACGGCTTTACAGTGTAAATTATGTAATAGTGATATTCAATTTTATAAAAAACCACAGTCAGGATTAGGATTCGTTTTGTGTGTTAAATGTAACTGTGAAACTATACATGAAATTGACTCATCTCCGAAAGTGGGAAAAGCATTTGAAGTCAATGAGATCACTTGGCGTTGGTTTAGCCGGCATAAATTTGTTATGCTCTAGACGGATTTAGGTACTAGACTAAATAAAAGTTGTTATTACAATATTCTCGATCATATATTGATTGCCGTAAAATCCTTAGCTAGACTCGTTTTTACAAAAGCCGCGAATGAAGAAAAAGCAGAAAATGTTAAAAACGGCCGCACTGAAGACGAGATTGTAGTTTCAGGCGCTGGTTCGTAGGCAAAACGTGGTTTCACATCACTTTTAGGTATTGTTTCTTTAATTGGAAAATTTACCAATAAAGTTGTAGATGTGATTGTTAAATCGAAGGTTTGCAAAGCTTTTGAGAAATGGGAAGGACAGAAAGAAACTGATGAGTACCTGGAGTGCTACGAAGATCACATCGATCAGTGCATGACAAATCATGAAGGAAGTTCCGGGAAAATAGAGGTTGACGGTCTTATAGAGACGTTCCGAGGATCAATTGAATGGTTTAATGTGAAGTACCAAAGATATATGGGAAACGACGACTCCAAGACCTTGAAAAATATAATTGATGCTGACGTTTACGATGGTAATCCTCTCGTCGAAAAAACCGAGTATGTCTTGCATGTGAAAAAACGCATGCACAAACGTCTGAAAGGTGCAAAAAGCCCTTACGCAATTGCAAAAAGCGAAAAGAAGCTGTAGTTGAAAAAGAAAAAAAGCAGACAAAAACAGAAAATCTACGGGTGAAACTGAGCCGCCGAAAAAGAACGAACGCAGATCGAAAAAAGGCGAAAAGACTGATGATACACAAAAAAGCAAGCATCTTGCGTTGGCTAATAAGTCTATGGTCAAACTTAGTGCGTATTATGAATTAGCAATTATTCGAAACGAAAACTCAGTGGAAGATATGAAGAACGCTGTGTGGGCGACGTACTACCATTTGATTTCTACTAACGAAAATCCCCAGCATTCCCATTGCTCGGATGGTGTCAAGTCTTGGTGTGAGTATCAAAAAATCAAAGCCGAAAAGAAGGAACATATGTTTGTTCATCCGCCAGCTTTTGACGAGGATACCGTATTGCTTTTGAAGCCGATTTATGAAGAATTATCGTCGGCGGATCTTTCGAAACGCTGCTTAGGCAAAAACACGCAAAATAATATTGAAGCATTTTACGATTGCGTATGGAATTTGGGTCCAAAATATATTTTCGTTGGGCAAAAGACCCTTGAAATTGCTACATTGACAGCTGCATGCACTTTTAACGAAGGATTTCATCCTATTTTGAGAGTTATGGTCACAATCAGTGCGCACGCTGCTAGCTACGCTACGAAAAAAATGGATTACCGGCCTGTTAGTAGTCGTAACATCGCCCAAGAGCTAAATATCGGCCATAAAACAGTTTTGAACCATTTACGCAAAAATAATGGATTTCTTTTTCTCTAAACTAAACTTACGAAATTCTAATTTTGGTTTTGCCGTTAGAATTCACAAATTGTGCGTTTCGATTCAGTGTTCGATTCTATTACAAATAGTGAAAGGAGCACTGCTTTAATAAATCTGCAAAAATCAAATAAGTGCATCCAGCCTCGAATTGCATTGGTTACACAAATCGAGTCACTACTGTAAATCCCGGCGCCTCTTACAAAATTTCAGGTTTTGTGAATGTCACTAACGCCCCCTGTACCTACGCCTTTATTTTTGGGGCTACCTTCTTGAACTTTTTAAAATTTTTTAGAAAATATTTATTGCGCGCTATAACGCTTTTGTTTCTGTGAACTCTTCATCGTATTGTATATTAGAACAAAATTTTTATCGGATGAACTTTTCTGACTTCTCTTTTGCTCTCTCATCCTGCTGCTCTGTCTATTACTTGCATTGATGTTGAATATGAATGAACCGAAAGTAATGCCAAATGAGAACATTTTTCATTCTTGCACAAATGGTTTAAATTGTTTTATCGTCGATCTTCGGCTCCTGGGCGATGCTAAGTCTGCCCTCATACCGGTCAACTTCGATTATTTCTGCAATTTTATCGGCATTTTCTGTACCGAATTTTCTCTTTGTCGACTTGAATTGTTAACAGCCTGTAACAAACAAAACAGCAACAAACGATCTTTTTTAGGGTAAAATGTCGCCTTGGAGCATAAATTTTAAGTTGCTTGATCGTTACTTTACAATATATCCATCACTACAAATATACACCGAAATAATATAATATTAGCTTTCTTAGAACTGTATTATTTTGTCCAGTTGTTTTTATTTTCATTGGTGTGTTAAAGTGTGACAAAACACGCTGGATTCTCTTGCCGAAGAAGTGTTAAACCCAGAGGATGTGTCTCCTTTTGAAGTGTTTTTTCCTCCCTTTCGTGGCATCACCGTGCAACAACTTCAATAGAAAAGCAAAAAATAAAGTATGCCACACGTTTTTCACTCTAAACAGCTTTAGCTTTGCAGACTTTTAGGCGCACAGTAAGCAAACAACCACTCCCAACCCCATGCATTCTAAAAGCGTTCACGCATCCTCTGGGCGTACGAATTTACGCTTTCAGAATGCATGCAGTTGGGAGTGGTAGTTTGCTTACTGTACGCCTAAAAGACTATTTTTGTTGGCACTTTTCCCTGCCAATTGTGCAATGCACAAAAGAGGTCGGGCACTTCACAGTTAGGCATCACACGAGTGCATCAGGCACGCCTTACTGTACCTACCTAAAATCACTGCAGTGTAAAAACAAAGGCACAAACACACCCGCGCACACAAATATTCACACAACACAAAATACTCAAAACAAGAAATTGGCAGAGCTTCCAATTCGCAGAGGGAGCTAAGAGAATTTCAAAATTTTTTTATATTGTACATAGTTTTTGTTGCTCTTACCTTCCGCTTTCGAATCACTCGTTGCCTTTGAGTGCGACTATTTTTTTGTTTTAGTTCAGTCAGTTGTTGCTGTTGTTCTAATCTGCGACTTTTAGCAGGCACATTTGTTTACTTTACTCTTCTTGTTTATTTATTTTTCTCTTTTCGTACTTTTCACACACTTTGTACGCATATACACACAAACACATACACATAAATGTTCGCGGAAACTTTTAACTAACGTCAACAGCTGCTGTTGCAGCATCAACGAATTCAGCAATTACTACAACCGCTTCAACAACTTTCCATTCTGGCACATGAAAAAATGTTTTTTGTTGTGCGGTTGGCAGTGGTCGTGAAGCGTCTCACACGTGCACTAAACTTGCGCGCACATCAGCCGCATTAGTAACCCCTGGCGGGTACTGCAACCACTACTACACTTTGGCTAATTAAATTGGCACAAAAACTAAATGATGGCGCTGAGGTGAATAGAGGGAATACGATTGAAATTTACGCACTGCACTCACACAACCGCAATAGACACATACACGGGTGCGAACGCTAAGTGAGTGGCTGGTGGGTTGGCTTCCGTGCAGACCGGCGGCGGTCGTTTTATTTGTGTTGTTGACTTCGTTTAAGCAGCCGTTGATTTTACACTACATTTTTTTCTAAATAGTTGCATACACATACACACATTGGCTTTCACCCGCATTCTGTGAGCACTTGACTTAATTCATTTATACACAAAAACGTGCCTGTGTATGTGTCGACGTTCGTATATATTTAAGCCTCTTTGTTCACCTTTTCGTTAGCCTTTTAAGAAGCAATGCAGCATTGTACGCTTACTTCATGCCTTCTACTCGTTTGTTATTTTGTAGAGTTTGTTGGTACTCTTCACACACAATTTTCATACCCAGTACACACAACAACACTGATAGGAGCATTCGTTTTTTTTTTTTGTTTTTGTTTTTTGTTTGTTTTGTACTTCACTTTATCGAACACGTTTTATGTTTGCTTTGACATTTTCACGTTCACACCCTCGGCAAAATTTTGTTGTTTTTGACTGTAGGCCAGTAACAGCGCCACAAGCGGCAAGCTTTTCAAAATTTCATATTTACACGGTTTACAGCTTCTCGCCTTGAGCAGTCATCAAAATGGGGGGGGGGGGGGGGGGGGGGTAAACATACACACAAGCATTCCCAAAATTCCAGCAGTATTAAGAAACCAAAGGAAAATATTGGTATTCACATCTTCATATTAACTTAACATTTTTTATTTTTTTGCTTAATTTCTTCATTCAACTTCATACATATTTCACTCACTCGTTTTAATATTCAATGTTCAATTTTTAAACTTTAATAAAATTCCCTTGCGGCCTTTAAGACGCATCACAACAACGCGACATTGTGGCTCGTAGACACAGAATTGGCCCAATGGCCTAAGCAAATTTCGTTTGCTATTACTGCTACACTTGGCTTTGTCTATGTTTGCTATTGCACTGACTGCCTTTGCTTTTCCGACGTCTGCTTACGAACACTCAGCCAGCGCCTTTTGAACTGATCTGTCACTAGAGTTTGGTGTATTTTAGTCCAAACATCATGGCAATGCGCCGTTCTTCCTGCCTCTTTACTGGCATTGCATTGTGTGCTCCGTGAAAGTTCGTACTTTTTGCGTGTGATAAACAACATGTGACAACATTCGTATTTCCTTTCAAGCTCTCTCAGCTAACAGTAGTTACGGCTAAATTAGCTCACTTCATGAATGAAATATGCCCGCTCGCGTGCGCAAACTCGCTCTAACTTCCATTTTCACACACTCTCTCCAACTCTTTAGGGATATTACTTTTACAAATTTTCCCTTACAAATCACTAGTGTGAGTCTAGGGAAATTTTAAATTCCCAGCAATCAGCTGTACATGAGTACAATTTCTCTTTGATTCATTTGAAAAGAGCTGAGCAACAAATACCTTGCAAAAACTCCAAAACGTTCATATTTCCATCAGTGAGACACAAAAAAATAAATGGGAGGCAAAGCAATAAATGGCAATGGACTATACTGCTAATAAATTCTCGTTCTAGGAACTTCAATAACTTCGATTAACTTATTAAGTGCAATTTTCGCTTATTCCGAGCTAGAGGACTTTGGATCATGGCAAACATCAAATAAAAATTAGACTAATAGATCAGCTCTTCTCATTTTTAATTTATCTATTTATTTATAAGAAATATAATTTTAAGTAATTACATACAGGAGTGGGACAACTAGCAGCCTGGTCTGATTTCAATTAAGATACAAAACTTCCCTCCTTATGTACAAGTATCTTAAGCATACATTTTCAATCTGGCCCTCAAAATAGTGGCTTACATATAATACTTGATCGAAAGGGTGCAAAACGCTAGTTAAAGAAAAACTAGATTGTTCTGCCAAATTAGTAATATGAATATACATATATGCAGTTCCTGGCATTAATCACCAATCTGATAGGCTTTACCGATTTTGGATTTGATCGATTAAAAGAGAACTTAAAGAAGGCATTTTCCACACTGACTTCTAAAACCCTTTTGATGCTGTTGCGCAATCATTTATTTATTTATCTATTTATTTCTTTAATTCCTTCTTTTTAATTCCTTCAAAGAAATCTCTCGTCCAATATTCGAAATAATTTTCAATGACCGATATTGCAAGCAGCTAAAATGGTGATATAATTATGACTAGAGCCTGGAAATAGGAAAACCCGTGAACAAACTAAAATTTGCTCACAATTCAGGCTTCTTGTGACGAACATTCTCAGCCAAATGCTTCAGCACACTGACGTAATAGTTCTTATTAACTCTGCGGCCTGGCGGAAGGAGTTCGAAATGAGCCACATTATGGTAATAAATTAAAACGAGTAGCAACTCCTTTATTTTGATTCAGGTTTCCTTGATTTGGCTAGCAGGGTATGAGGGACATGAACAAGAAAAAAAATCGATGAGGCAGAAGGAGCGAAAGGGCCAACCTAATTTCTTGCCTTTAACAAACACAACCTAAAACAGGAAACCAAAGAATGGACACAAATAAAAACCAAGGATTTCTGGAACAACAGAAACGGTCTTATTCACTCCAGAAAGTTCCCGAATTTTAATACCAATTGAGCAAAATCTGCTCTAACCCTAGACAAAAAGGGCCTCAGCTTATTCTGTGGCGCACTTATCGGCCAACTTGCCTGCAAGAAACATTTCATTCAGAACAATATAACTATCTAGCACTAATTTCTGCAATCTCTGCTGTGATGGAGAGAGGAGTCCATGGAACCTTTAATCACCAATTGTGAAGCATAAGGTCACAGGAGACAACGAATCCTGGGCTCGTACCTAGTAGGGGATGAAGACTTACAAAAGCTCCCTCCTAAGGAGCTGATTCAATTCCTTGCAACATTAAATTATTAAAATTAGGCACTTAGGGGCACATAATAGATCAGTCTGGTCGGTGTGCATAAAAGTCTTCGCCTAACCGATACAACCATTACCATTTTGTATCGTCTATATCGTGGATTTTAGATTTTGGCCCATCTGAGAATCGACATTCCTCTTCTTCTTGTCTTGTTTCAATCGCATATTCATAGACTCGTGACAGGTGTATTTTCTCACACCAGAGAAACATTTATAAAGCGAATACCACAAAAATGTATTTTTGCACTCTTGTCAAAGGCCGCGTCTTAACACAACTTCTTGGCCAAGTTTAATAAAGCGCGTCAGTCGTTTCATTCTCGTGCTAACCGGCGCCAGTTGCCAAGTCCTTCTCCATCTGATCTTTCCAACGCAGATCTTCCGCCTTCCTCTGATACCAACAGCTGGTACCGCATTGAATACTTTTAGAGCCGGAGCGTTTGTGTGCATTCGGACGGCATGACCCAGCCAACGAATCCGCTGGATCTTTATTCGCTGCTCTATGTCTATGTCTGCGATACTCGCCGTTGCCAACGTGCAAAGGTCCAAAAATCTTACGCAGAATCCTTCTCTCGAGCAATCCAAGCGTAGCTTGATCGGATGTTGTAATTGGCCACGCTTCTGCGCCATACGTTACGACGGGCATGAGGAGAGTCTTGTAGAGTGTTAGTTTTGTTCGTCGAGAGAGGACTTTACTACTCAATTGCCTACTTAGTTCAAAGAAGCATTTGTTGACAATAGATAGTATCCCTTGGATCAAGGCTGCCATTTTATCGCCGTTAATGCTGGTTCCTAATAAACGGGGTATCTTACAACCTCAAAACTGTCATACCTGTCAACAGAGACTTAGGAGTCGATCCACGAGTGTGCCGACTGTTTGTTTGATGACAGGATGTACTTTCGTCTTAACTAGTCACTTACCCGAAATATTGTCCATGAAGATCTATACTCATCCAAGTAAGGCAATATCAGTTGTTGTCCCGATGCCTGCACAGCGATATTTCAATGCAATTTGCCTCACGTTGTCAGTGTCTTTGCCAGTCGCAGGGATGGATAAAAGAACAGAATGAGGCAAAACAATATCCGAAGACCGGGTTGTAGAGTCTAGTCTGGCATCGCCTTTAGTCAGTCTTACAATGAGTACCCACTAAACTCGCAATTAATTAGTTTTTTAATAAAATATTAAAGAAACCTTTTTTAAATGCATGTTTAACATGGGGAAAATACTTTGCTTATAAAAATTAAAAAAAAAAAAAAAATTAAAAAACAAGACTTTTTAGGAAATGTGAACTAATTATAATAGCCTGAAAAAGTGGTTGTTATTTTAGTACTTCCACCTGAGTCTCACAGAGATTTAGAGAGCTTTTACTTTTTATATGAATGATTTTATAGGATTCTAATGCACCAAATATCCCTATACCGCGTGGTATTAAAAATACTGGGAAAGCATTTATTGAATAAACTGACTGATTGTAAAATATTTCTGCCAAATGAATAAATGAAACGAAATTAAAATATTCCTATCAGATTTTTCATAGTGGAATTAAAGCCAGATAACAAAACTGAGTCACCGTAAACCCAGAACCAACCAAAAATTTTACTGACTACTCTTCCAAGTGCGCAGCTTGGAATCTCCTTGCTTAAAACACCAAAAGAAAAAAAAGCTGGTTCTAATAGCGGTTGCCTCTCGGCAGACAATGGCAAGCCGCCGAGCATACTTCTGCCATGAAAAGACTCTGTATAAGAAACCACCTGCCATGCGAAGACTGTGAACCTTTATATTTGTGGAACAACTTAAAGACACACACCATAAATAGGAGGAGAAGCTCGGCAAAGCATACAACAACCGTTTCGTACTCCGTACCACTTCCTGGAAAAGTGATGTCGGGATTGCATTAAACTCGCGAAAAATATTTCCTTTTAGTGATAAGATGGTGGCTGAGTTTGCTTCATTGGCTCTCGTTTTGAAGTGTCTCTACAGAAAACAGTTCATAGAGGTAAAATTGAGAGACCTGAGTGGGCAGAATATGTCCACGAATCATATAAAATCATCATGGTCTCTCTGGCCGCGTGTGCAATGGCGTCAAAATGCTTACCATATGAAATCGCTCAATCATTTCCTTGCAGAAACTTTTATGCAAATTGGAATCGTTACGTGAAGCACTTGTATGATTTGAATTTTGATGTGGTGAATATCATTCCTCAATATTTCACGCACATTCGTTTTTGGAAGACCCATGGAGCCGCTCTATTGCGTGTGAACTGTTCAATATTCGCATTTATTCTCGGTGTCCAATTGGACCTCGGCTGTGGGCGGTGTACCTCCGAACTTGTTTCTGTCCACTGCTAACACAGTCTCCTTATCGCTCATACCCTCAGCGGTTAGGGAAAAACTTCAAATTTAAAACCTAATTCTGCCACCGGACAGCCTGTTTAATTATATACCCAGCAATGGCTACTTATTTCATATTAATTTCAAGCCCACGTTTAATATTAATATTCCCAGAAATCCCAATATTCTATAAGGAAGCAATCCTTTCGGCACCCTTCTAAAAGAGAGCTATAGCGTAACGAGTTGCCTTAGTTAGGTTTGGACAAATGATGAAAGAGTAGGTAAAATTTTAACTTTTTACATTGTTTTCAAACATCATAGTAAATTTGATACGGTCACTTAATTGCCAGTAAACTCTGCTCTTGGTCGAATTCGATAAAAAAAAATGTTTATAAAATTTTTGTTGGCGATGCAATTAAAAAAATTGTTTTCGTTGGAAAATATTGAAGTTTGAGCTAGTTACAGTGAACAACTGGAGATGCCTCATCTATAACAAAAAGAAAAAACAAAGTGCATTTGATCAAAGAGTTGTTTCTCGAGGTATCCCTGGGGTGATTTTTTCGATTTTTCAATTTCTCATGGCACTTGAAAGCTAAAAGCCCGACTTCCGCTAAAATAAAAACAAAATCGGCAAATTTGTTCTTGTTGTAAGATTATATAACATATATTGTTGCTAGATTATATAACATATATATGATTATATATATAATTGGCACGTACACCGTTTTAGGGTATTTAGCCGAGCTCCTCCTCCTATTTGTTTTGAGCGTATTGATGTTGTTCCACAAATGGAGGGATTACAGTTTTAAGCCGACTCCGAACGGCAGATATTTTTTATGAAGAGCTTTTTCATGGCAGAAATACCATCGACCGCTATTAGAAAAATATTTTTCTTCATTTTGGTCTATCACCGAGATTCGAACCTACGTTCTCTCTGAATTCCCATTCGGCTACAGCGGCCACTCGGCTTAAGGCCATGGTTACAAAAACACAAAAAGACAACCCTCCAGAGATTAGCGAGTGAATTATAAGGAAAAATACTGTGCAAAATTTTAAAACGATTGGCCTAGTAGATTCTGAGATAGGACGTGTACAGACTTCAAAACTCCAACCTGGAGAAACGCAAGCTCAAATACTCATAGATTTATTTTGTGAAATTTCCATTTAACATTTTTTATTTGGAATAAAACTCAGCACGACAAGCTTGAATGTAGTTTTTATTATGATCCGATTACTAAACATCTGCAACTACTTACACTCTTGCGCAGTCCAGCTTTTGAATATTACGTATAATAAGAGTAATATATTATATAGTAAAGCTGTTGAGCAGCCCGGGCGTATGAGTAACGAGTACCCGCACACCTATTCAATGCGCACTACTCGTAAATTTTCGATCTTGAACTCAGTATTTCAAGTTTTTTCGGGATGTTGACTGTTTCGATTATTTTTAATTTTTTTGTCAGCACTTTTTTGAAGTTTTTTTTTTTCTCAATCAAACTCTCTACTAAAGTCGCACAATGGCTCAGCCCCATACATTTTGTGGATAAAACTATAAAAATGAGCGTAGTGCATTTGCACATTTTCGTATTTAACTTTTAAGCGCATAAATAAAAAAAAAAATGAGAAATGGGTGTGATCGGATTATTTTAAAGCACACCTCTCATACAAATCTAATCTCAAAACGCCTTGAAAATGTAATACAAAAGGTGCTGATGAATGTAGGACTCCGAAATTTCGTCTATATGTTTACAATAATATAATAAGTCCACATGCAAAAAAGTAGCAAAACCGATTTACATTAACGGACACCGCCCTTAAAAGCTAACCTCAGAAACACCTATAAATTTCATAAAAAGCGCTCAGAAAATTCGCATTCGAAAGCTGAAACTCTATATGTAAAGGGTGATCAGATTGGAGACACTCTTTCCAATAGGGTTTTTTTTGACAGATCACGCGCAATCACTGTCAAGCAAATGATTTTTTTCAGTATTCATTGACATTTCATCATGGAAAGGCTTACGCCTCAACAACATTTACACGACGTACAATTAAATTACGAAAATCGACGCTTTGTGCAAAGTGTTTATCGCGCGCTGAGACCCATTTCTGGCTTAACGGATACGTCATTAAGCGAAATTGTCGTAATCGGGCTGAAGAGCAACACGAAACTATTCATCCACTGAAAAGAAATGTGTGGTGCGGCTTTTATGGGAGAATCATCGCCCAGTGAATGGCGAACGCTATCCCACCTTAATAAAAAACTTTTTTTGTGGGAGTAGTAAATGTTTTATGAATAAACCAGCTTCGATTAAAGCATGGGAAGCCAACATTACTAAAGTTATTCACGATATATCGACCGAAGTCCTCCAGCGAGTCATTCAAAAGTGGTGTTTACGAATGGCCGAATTACGGCGCCGTTGCGGCCAACATTTGGAAGGAACTATCTTTAATAAAATAAATGCTATGAATGGTTATACACAAAAATAATAAAGATTGCCCAATCAGTTTGAGTTGTCGTTGTTTTATTTCACTTTAAAATCCGACACCTCTAAATTGATCACCTTTAAATAAATGGTGGCTCACGGTTGATAACATTGCACTCCCTCAAGTTAAAAAATCACGCTTTGATGGGGATTATTGCGAGACGCTCGACCACCGGAGTGAACGACAGTACTTGGCGACGAAGTCTCTCTCCCACAACAAATCCGACACCGAATTTGCTCTCCTTTACATGGCAGCTATAGTAGACGTCGCAAGGTCCTATGTTTTTTTTACCTTGCCCCGTCCATCGCATCTCTTGGATGTCAGCCTTTACTCTCACGAGGACATCAACCAGCCGGGCAGAGGCACCTTCCCCATTATGGAACCGGACATTCCAGGTGCATGCCCTCAAATCATATACCTTATTTCGTTTGCAGGGGTCGTCATCAGTAAAGGCAGTTCTCATCCGAGGCTTTGCAGTTCTTTTCATTGGGGGGGATTTTTAAGTGGCGGGTCCCAAACCCAGCGCAAAACCAGCTATCCTGGATTTCTTCCCCTTCTCACGTTAGCTCACCCCCGAATGGGTGTTCGGAAGCTACCCAGAGGATACGTGGGCTAACCCGGACGTTGTGAGCTGCTTGAACCATATGCAGAAGAATCGTCCTAGCCACTCCCAAATTCAAATTATTCAAAAATTCGAAAATTTCGAACAAACACTTGAACAATTAAGCAATGAACGAAATTCAAGCGATTATTGAGCTACTACTCTAGCTAGACTACTCGATGCCCTGGTATCTAGAACTATAATACATATCACTTATATATACATACAAAAATTTATCGAGAACATTTTCGCTGCGGATTGTATTTACTTACCAAATACTGCGAATCTCCTACGATTCTAAACACACCAAATACTTATATAAGATGTGAAGAAGCAAGAATATGCAAACTAGTCCCGTCCTGATTATATTTCATCATTTGGTGATATTCCACTTCTAATAATTTTGATTGCCTTCTACTAAAACAACGACGTCAGAATAACCAGTAATAAACTCAGAATATTTTCTTTGTTATTTTAAATTTGTTTTTGTTTTCTTTCCAAATCACTCTCCAAATGTTAAGTGGTGACCTTTATGCAATATGTAAACAGCATTCTAAAATTTTAATTCAAAAGTGTAAAATAAATTGGCCAGACCTCGAAAAGCCTTCATTTAATGGTCCTTGACATGCAATATTTATTTTGCCTTCAACATTCCTCATCAAGTGGCCAAAGCATCTAACAATATAACCATAACACAATCCCCAAAATCAGTAACCAATTAGAGACACTCGAAGTGCTCGAAATGCACTGAAATGGTTTTCAATTCGACTGTAGGCTACGTAATTTTTGCCGAAGCTTTCCATTAATCTTGTACAACTTGTCCCTGGCCTGAGTCGCAAGGTGTACCATAATACATACAGCCTGTCTAAAAGAAGGCTGACCGCTATAACTTAAAAACAATTTGACTACTTCGATTGTAGTCGATTGCATTGCATGGGCTTATGATATTTAGTAAACGCAACATATTCATTCAATAAAATCTATAGCCAACGCATATAGCTACGACGGCTTCACATCCTCAAGCCATATTTGTGTTAATTTCTAGGCAAGTTGTGGAGGTAATCGGCTCCAAATTAGCTGAGCTTACCTTGATAACTGTTCGACCAACCATATTTGTTTTCCTTTAAGTTTTTGCTTTACTACTTCCCAAACAATTTCCATAAAGTTGGCATCAGGTGACTCTGAAGGCCAATCCAACATTTCATCCCATTTTGCACTTTCCACTTACACTCTTTTGGTTTCAATGTTTATCCCAAGCAAGTTGTCTTCTTGTAAAATCCAAAGTTGACTCGTTATTCCAAATGTATATAATGAATTTTACTAAGTTTTATTCATCCAAACTGCATTCAACTTGAAGATAAACACAAATAAGAGGGGACGGCTTTTAGCAAACGGTTAAGGTTTAACTGGATGAAGTTCATTGAAGTTGTCTGTTACAATTCGCCTAAAAGAATGATCCATCCGTGAATATTACATTTACCCAATTCCGTTTACAAGTTTCCTTAGCCCTTGCAAGACTTTTTTCAATGTGTCATAATGAGAGCAGCGGATTTTTCAATGTGCTCCGGAATTTGAAGTCCTCTGCATGTAAACGTCCTCGAGTCATGTTTTTAGATACACCAACACCATCATCGTCATCCATCACTTCGAAATTATTCATTAAAAATAGTCCCCTTTGGCCTCGATACACTGTTTTGCGCGATCTAAAAGCTTTTCGGAAGAGTGTTTCAGACCATTGACTTGAATGTCCTTCAGGATGTCGGTACAAGTCTTTTGGATGGCCTCTACGGACGCAAAACGGTGAGTGATTGATGGTCAAGATGCGATTCCTAGTCAAAAAATTTGTCACAAGGGTGGATCGGTGCATTATCATGCAATAAGCGCCAGCTTCCTCCCTCACGGTATTCAGGGCGAGTTCGGCGAATGCGATGCAAGAAACGTTTCAAAACGCCAAGATAGAAAATTTCATTGACGGTTTGGCCCGTTGGCATGAACTCCTAGTGGACAATTCCCTTAGAATCGTAAAAACAAATGAGCATCGACTTAATTTTTGACGTCTCCAAACGTGATCGTCCCGGGCCTTTCATTCGGCTCTTTCACGGCTCCGTCTATACTTGTAAAGTGCTTAAAGCTATGGCTATTATGCATTACGTTTACTTTTTCTATATATACCCGGTATCCGATTTAAGAATTAAAAGCTAAAAAAGTATTACTAATGATAAAAATTTATTTAATTTTTTTTTCTTCTAAATGTTGACCGTTACGTCAAATACACCATTGGAATCTGACTTCCGTATTCCATGTTATTCGCTGAAGAAGTGATGCCGGGATGCCATTAACCCCACGAACGATATTTTCTTTTGGTGCTGAGAGGGTCGCTGGATTTGTATCAAAGACTTTACTGGAACTCTGAATGGTACGATAGATGGACAGCGAGGTTAGGTTAGGTTAAATGGCTGCCCTAGCTAAAGGGCTCACTTGGACAAATGTTAGGAAATTCGTCCGTTGTGGTGCTATACATGGGAGAGGAGGAAGGAGATGGGAAGGAATAAGGAGCCTTGGGATTAGATACGATGATGACCATACATTTTTACGACGGCGCCGACGGGGGCTGATTTGCGTTCGTAGTTAGCCGTAACAAGCTACTAATGAACTTCACCAAATTTATGATATCTACACCGGCTATATCCGCAGGCGTAGCGAAAAAGTGAGAGCCCAGATTTCTAAGCCTTTGCCAGACGAGAGCAGGGCAGCTGAGAAGGAGATGTTGAGATGATTCCACCCCGTCCTCCAGACAGTTTCTGCAGAACGGACTTGAGGCAATCCCAAGTCTTACGGCGTGAACACCTAACGGACAATGTCCGGTAAGGATGCCCACCAAATTTGAGAGCTGGGGCTTTGTTAGCCTTAGGAGTTCCCTTGAGCGTCCCCGATCTACCCGTGGCCAGAAGGATCTCGCGACCTTGCACGTTTGCGCACTAGCCCAGCGCTCGCTGAGTTGACTCGAGGCCCATCTTTCCAGGAGCAGACCACAGGTTGTCAGGGGAACGCCAATTCTCTCATTTCGCGACGAAACCGTCTCCAAAGTTCCCTGTCTAGCCAGCTCATCAGCCCAGCAGTTTCCCTCTATGCCGCTGTGCACGGGAACCCAAATGAGCCTGATGATGAGTAGTCGGATGCAATCGAGAGAGAAGCCAGACATTCCCCGACCAATCTCGAACGCACAAACAGCTGGACAGCGAGACTAATACCCAATCTTAAAAAGTGAGTAGAAAGAATGCACGGTGGGTCCTTTCGTAAGTATTTGTGGCGAATGGGAAAAGTGAGCCTACCAAACTGCATATGTGGAGATACTAAGTATGATGATGCGGAGCCCACCTTCTTTAATTGGGAGAGGTAGAACATAGAGAGAACAGGTCTGCGACGAGCTATTTGTGTATTTATACCTGAAGAAATTATCGAGAAAATGATGATAGACGAAGAAAGATGGAATGCCCTCACAGATTTCGTGGAGGATATTATCCGAAAGAAGAAGAGTGAAATGGAAAGTTATGCTGAAGAGCATTGAGCATAGGTGTCTCAAAACAGGCAACCCTGGACTCAGGGTGAGTAAGTAAGTATCCTTTTTAAGTCGCCGTCTTGGCCCTCTACCTCGAACCAATGCGGAAGCAGTCCCGGAGTGGAGGGAAAAATCTAAGAGAAGAGGAGGGATATTTTTAGTGGATTCACCACATACGTAGTAGCGACGGTTACTATATGGTGCGAAGGCAATTTTAACCGAACCTCATCGCCAAAAACAAAAAAAACAAAAACAAAGAAAAGACTTTACTTTTCAAGCACCCCGGCAAAAAAAGTCCTTGGAGAAAAGATGGAACAATCTGCGTGGGTAAGATATATCACCTAAACGGCTTATCCATTTGTAGGGAATAAATTACGCAGTATCGCCATGCTGCCTCTGGCCATGTGTAGCGGGGCACCATCTTGCTGTACTGTGTTTGCACACGTTTTTGTACTGAAGAAAGGAAGCTCTCCCATTATTGACAGATAATAATCGTTCAACATGCGCCGTTATCAGACACTCTCCACAGAAATTGTCGTTGCGATTTTAATGGCGAGTTTTCTAGTTTAGGTAACTAATAACGACAACTACCATTTAAATGAAAATGCGCTTCATCACTCCAAAAAATAGCGTTTATCGTTCCTTCATTGTCTAGACGAAGTTATTACGAACATTTTAATCTTTAGACTTAAGCATCTGGATCGCGGCCGCGGGCTGTTTGCCACCAAACTTGTTCCCGGAACCTTCGCGCTCATAAAGGAATCAAATCTTCACTAGGGGCATCACGACAATATTGCAACTGGACGAGAACTCTACGACGAGAAATTGCACAATTGCAATCATAGGCCTTGAAATGCGTTTCGTTTGCGAACACACCTTGTTCACGCGCCTACTGCGATATCGTAACTAAATAACACGCACGAATAACGAAGCTAACGCGGCCCCTTTAAGGAAAAGGAAATTTTTTAAGTTAATAAATACTTATAAGAGCAAATACTCTTGTATCTAGCGGTATAACTTGTAGAATTTGGTTGTTAGCTGAATAGAATTTGCGAAGGACTTAGTTAAAAATGGCATGTTTTTTAGGTTACTGAAGATTTGGTTTCTACAGGAGGAGTATTTTGAATAGGTTTTTAGTGAGGAATCGTATTCAATTACCGCTATTATTCTGCCGATAAAATGCCGGCTTTTTAACTGGAGTGATGGGACTTCGGTTTTTCTCCAGCCAGTTGATTGAGGTCATATTTGACAAAAGCTGCCTTAATCTACAGTTAATAACTTGAAATCCAGTGGAAGCTTTCTTAAAGCAGAAACAATCCACGTTACATTGCTTAAATCACTTTTGTATGGACTAGTATATCGATATCGAAGATATTAAAAATACTGAATTGAACTCAAACTTAATTAAACGCTTCATTAATAAGTCACTTTATTTAAAATCTTAAATAATTAAAAAAAATAAAATTTCACATTCATAATGACAAAATGACTGCTAAGGTAATTTGTTAATAAATATTTTTCGCCCCCCAAAGTCCCTGAGTCATTCACTGTCGTCATCATCAACTGTCATCACATCTGCCAAAATCCGCCCACTTCGAAATCCATATGCCTCTGTCTGCAAAGAGAGAAAAAGAAAGTAAACAATTAAGGAAAAGTTTTATGAAATGGCAAGTAAATTTTCAATATTCTCGGTAAAACACACAGTTAAAAAGATTTTTGCTAGCACCTAATTTTATTCAAATCTGTAAACATTTCATCATTAGCTTGCAAATATTCACTTAACTGTCACTCACGTGCATAAGTGACTGCCAAAGTAACGAAAGCTGATGAAACTTTTGCTGTCAACTGGTAATTGCAACTTTTTACATTCTATTATCTCTTTGTCTGGGAGTTTTCAGACAATACATTTTTATATTTGATGCTTTGCGCTTTTTATACCCGCGTGCGCTCGTGCACAAGGGCATTCTAATCTTGCTCACGTAACGGTTATATACGAGCATAGCAGCATAAAGCGAAAAAAGTGAGATAGATATAAATATATACGGGTATATACCAAAATGCTCAGAATGTTTAGAGACCATCCTTGGCTTATTTGTAGGCTTAAGTATAAGAAGCAGTGAATGGAAAAAAAGAAAGAAATTAATAATTTTGAGATCTATTTAATATTGAAAATTTTATTACAGTGCTCTTGTAAGTGAAACATCTTCGGTTTTTTAACGTTTTTATATTGTATATTAGAAGTTTTTTTTACTTTTTAAATAATATATTAGGGAAAAATAATATTTTTGTTCTTTTTTAATTTTTGTTTTTAACAAAATAAAAATGTGTCGGAAAAATATTTTTATTTTGTGATTTTTGTTGAAAACACCTACCCTCAAATTTTTTTGTAATTTGCTCATTAACAGCTGAGACAATGCGCAGTAATCTCTAAAAGTTTTATAGTGAAATTCCCATAACTGTGGCTTAATAAAATTCGCCCAAGTCTGATACACGTATTGCTTCCAAAAATAAATAATTGACGCGTACACTTCTGTTAAAGGTTTGGCCGAACTTCTCCTTCTATTTATGACGTACCTCATGATGGCATTCCACAAATGGAGGGACATTTAGTTTCAAGCCGACACTGAACGGCAAATGGTTTTTTATGAGGAGCTTTTTCATGGCAAAAATAAAGGGTGGTTAAATTTTAAGGGCCGATGTTGAATGTAAACCACACCTAAACGTCAGGTTTTCTTTGGTATTTCATTTGACATTTCTCAATTTCAGACTAACTCAATTTGAACCGTGGAAAGATACACAATCGAGCAACGCGTTAAAGTTACTCAGGCTTATTATGAAAACGGGCGTTTACAACAAAATGCATATCAAAGAAAATAGTCTGCAGTGATGAGGCACATTTTCACTTCAGTGGATTCGTCAATAAGCTGAATTGCCGCATTTGGGCGAATGATAATCCAAGAGTGATTGCCGAAAAACCAATGCACCCACAAAGAGTGACTGTTTGGTGCGGTTTATGGGCCGACGGCATCATTGGGCCGTATTTTTTCCAAAATGAGGCCGGTCAGACAGTTACTGTGAATAGTGTTCGCTATCGTGAGACGATAACGAACTTTTTATGGCCCGAGTTGGAAGATATGGATGTGGACGATATGTGGTTTCAACAGGACGGTGCCACTTGTCACACAGCTAACGAAAAAATGGCTCTTTTGCGCGAAAAATTTGATAGCCGAATAATCTCACGTCGCGGCGATGTCAATTGGCCGCCAAGATCATGTGATTTGACACCGTTGGACTTCTTTCTTTGGGGCTATTTGAAAGAAAAGGTGTACATCGAAAAGCCAGCAACAATTCAAGAGCTAAAGGATGAGATAATTCGACACATTAACGGCATAGAACCTCAATTATGCCTCAGCGTCATCGAAAATTTGGACCATCGGATGGAGGTGTGCCGCCGAGGCTGCGGCGGCCATTTGGCCAATATTTTATGCCATACGTAATTGAGCCATACCAATATTATCATAATAAAGAGAAATGATAGTAATTTTTTGAAAAAAATGTACTTTATTTAAAATCAATACCGGCCCTTAAAACTTAACCACCCTTTATAAGGAGTGATTTTCTTTTAGAGCAATAATGGCAATGTGGTCTAGAAGTTGGTCTGCAAAAAAACGAGGTGGAAAAATGTTTATCTAATTTGGATGATGAAATAATGGATGTTGATGACGCTGATAGCATTCTAGACTTGTCAATATGTGACGTTGAATGTATTACAAAAAGTACGCGAACTACACACTGAGGCATATTTCACCCAATAACTTTTTTAGATCTGCATAAATCCGGTGCCCACCAACTACTAAGGACTTACTGTGATTGCTGCTGTTTCATGATCTTTATTTTATATTAAATTCAATTAATTACAGTGGTATACTAATATATTGCGGCCGCCGTAGCCGAATGGGTTGGTGCGTGACTACCATTTGGAATTCACAGAGAGAGCGTATGTTCGAATCTCGGTGAAACACCAAAACTAAGAAAACGTTTTTTCTAATAGCGGTCGCCCCTCGGCAGGCAATGGCAAACCTACGAGTGTATTTCTACCATGAAAAAGCTCCTCATAAAAAATATCTGCCGTTCGGAGTCGGCTTGAAACTGTAGGTCCCTCCATTTGTGGAACAACATCAAGGCGCACTCCACAAATAGGAGGAGGAGCTCGAAAAAACACCCAAAAAAGGGTGTACGTGCCAATTATATATATATATAATATATATATAATAAGAAATAACAGAACTACCACTATAACATAAGTTGTCAATCGGTGATATAATAAATAGAAAGATTATTTTGGCACATAGTTAATTTTTTCTTCTTCTTCAACATTACTTAAAGAGCAAAACTAACGCTAAACTAAAAATATAAATAGAAATATAAATTAGTCAGTATACAAACAACAACAAGCAAATTATGAGAATTTATTAAGAATAAGGTTCCAGTATTTGAGGCAGCTTGATAAGAATTTGTACAGAGCTTTGAAATAAAATCTTTCAAAATCATATAAATCTTTAAGAGATCCAATGTCTTTTCACCAAAACGTACACAACTAAAATTTGTATAGGCAGGACAGCTCCCATCACATGCTGAATATTATCTGGGACATCCAAGTTATGAACTGGACAAGCGGTAGAATTTACTTTTCTAAAAGGCCTTGCATTTTGTTTAAGGAGCTCACCCCTTGCACTAAAGATCAGTCTTATAGCATAAGTAGACAAGTCGTAACTGAAATATTTAGTTCATGCTTGTTAGAGACAGACCAGGATAAAAATCGTGAGGTGTAGATTGTTTAACTGAATTTAAAAATACCGAGAATTTTATGAGATTTAGTTTTTCGATAAACTGTGGACAAGTCAAGAAAACAGAAGAAAAGGCAAGGTTCTATTTATATATTCAAAGTTCGCGATAAATCTTTCCATTTTTTACTCAGTGTACACCCAGGCGCACAGCCTCTTTAGCAAGGATATACGGAAGTCTGCAAGGCATGTGGAAGGCATGCAAATATTTAAAACACAGCTAACGGCATACTTCGAGATGTTAGAAATACACAAACCACAACCAATCACAAATTTGTTGGGGTAACTCACACCCCAGGGCGTCTAACGAAGCCTTTAAACAAAACATTTATTAGACAAAAATATCAAATATTTGCTCAGCGCCTGTCTCTATGGTATTTTACACATTAAATAAATTATTAAAGCTCAAAAAGTCTACTGTTTATAACTTTTTTAAGCTCTGAAAATGCACACATACATGCATGCAAGCGTGTATATACACGCATACTCATGACGCACTCAAAATTTTAACTTTGCATAAAATGTAATTACATAGTATTCATTAGGGCGGGTCGATTTAAAAATCGGTCATCAGAATTCGTTTTAGAGGTATGGTTCCTTTGGCAAAGTTTCTTATTTTGATCCCTTGAATATGATTTTCACAGAGCAATGGGCGATTTTTTTGCCTCCCCACAAATCGACCCGGCCTAGTATTCATGTATTTCAAGACTGTAGGTCCTTCCACATAATCAAAACGTAAACGATGTATGCGACAATCATTTATATATACCATATACATAGGTATATATTTATATGTGTGTGTGGTGGCAAAACAACAAAATGCTAGACACATAATAAAACAAAGCAACAGCTGCCTTGCTACACACATACATGTGGGAAATAACGGACGCGACGAACGGAAATAATAGCAGACAGTAGGTATAGTGGGTAACCAGACTAATAGGGATAACAAATGTGACGCAACAAAAAGGACTGCACTCGCCATACAGTGAACACAACCAACAAAAGACGTTGACCGTACGAACGAAGGACAGATTAATCAGTGGTCAAATGATCACATCAGCGAACGTACTACTCGTCACTGAAAAGCGCATATTTCGTACTATGACATATGGGAACGAAGGGATGTGCGTACTCACTGTCATTCGAACACCGACAGCCGCCCGAAAACCATCGAATTTAACCAAAGATGTAAGTAAATTGTAAAAATACAAAAAATATTAAAAATATTTTTTTTTCTAATAAATTTATTATACGATTATGGGGCGAATTTTAATAAGCTCAATACGAAAAGTTCTGATGTGGGAGTATATGGCCAACAAACCTAGCTTGGCCAAAAATAAGCTACCGAATACAGCGCAAGGTAGAAGTACCTACCACAAATAGGTTTTGAGAGAATGCTATTGGGCCACCAGTTAAAGATGACAAGATGTGGAGGAAGGTGTGTATATAAATTACTGTCTGAATTTTAAAGGAGTTTGGATTCAAAATTGAACAGACTTGTTCTAGCTCAAGAGAGAATGCTTGCAATAAAAGAGACTGCTACTAGAAGTCCTACGCGGCAACTTAGGGAAATAAGTACCTATACGGCCACTGTCCCGCATTTTACAACAGAGGCATGTACTTCGATACAACGATCCTCTTCATGCCCCTTGACTCCATGCAATCCAGAGTCGTGCTTGACAAGAGGTACAGTGTGGTGCTGCCAGAGGCTCAATTGTAATCAAACTCAGAAAATGAGCCCGGCAAACACTGTTCTCGCATTTTAACGGATGGCTCCAGGACCGAGCACGGCTCCGGCTCTGGGGTCTACGAGGAATTCAGCGGGACAAAACTGCACTTGACTTTTGGAATGCGTGCATCTGTGTTTCAAGCGGAGGTGTATGATGAGCTTTGTTGTGGAAAACAGATGGAGAGGCAGATCTGTATGTGTCTACACCGAGGCCAACGTCCTTGGCCCGGAGCCCGTTCTGTCACTCCTTTCTGCAGCCATCAAAGCCACGGTTAGCAAACAGGTTATTCGAACCCACAAGCGAGCTTTGCAGGCTGAGAGAGGTTGCAGATGGATAACGAGCGAGTCCTGTTTTACAACACAGAAGAAGGCCCAAAAAGATACATACATAGAGAGGAGTCCCACAAGGATCCGTTCTAGGGCCAACACGGTGGAAGGCAATGTACGACGGGATTCTTAAGATTGTGATGCCAGCAAACGTAACTGTGGTGGGTTACGCAGATGATATTGCTCTAGTGGTAACTGATAAATATAACGACTGGTTGAAGCATGTGGGAAATGATGCCGTTGCGAGAATCCAATGGTGGTGAGCAACGCTAACCTAGAGCTGGCAGCGCAAAAAACTGAGCTGGCCCTTATCAGTAAATGTCGGCGGAGCGAGAGCCTTACTATGTCGGTTGGAGGGCATGTCATTGCATCCCAAACATGGATAAAGTACCTTGGAGTACACATCGAAGAGAAGGTAACATTCAAGGAGCATCTGAAAATAACCAGTAATAAGGCAATGAGAGTGAATAACGCACTCATGCGTATGCTAACAAACGTTGGAAGACCCCAAGAAAGTAGAAGAAAGATTTTTTCAATGGTTACTGACTCTTTTCTCCTATACGCCGCCCAAGTGTGGTCTGGAGGATGAACGAGACGTTCAAAGGAGGTGATACAAGCTAACAGACGAACGTACGCTAGCAAAATGGCAAAATAGATGAGATCACTCCTCTAAAGAATTATGGGTGCATAAGTTGTTCCCCAAACTAGATGAATGGATAAGCAGAAAGCACGTGCCTGCCCAGAGTGCCACAGCGAAGATGAGAGTACAGAACAGGTGACTTTTCACTGCGCCAGATTTTATGAAGGACATCTCGAATTCCCAAAAGTCCTCGGCGTCGTCCCAAACCAGAAAACCTTGTAACGCAAGTGCTGAACTCGAAAGAGAAATGGGAGCAGTTTGCAGCAAGGATATTAATAAAACTGCGAAACTTAGAATGGAAGCGCAAAGCGGAAGCAAAACGAATACGACCGATATAGAATATCCTAGAGGTGCCTAGATGCGTCACCTAAAGAAGCCATTTTGAAGCAGATCTCCTGTGGGGATGACTCCATTGATGGCAAACCAATGGATACTATCGATAGCTTATAACCCCAATACGCACTTAAGAGAAAAACCTGAACGCAGGTACACGGTGTGTCTAAAGGGCATAAACACGTATCCACCTTGATGAAATTGTTATAGGGTTAGTGGGAACATGCCCCACATACTATTGGAGTGATGGCGCCTTTGATGGGGTTTCTGGCAAGGACATGGAAAAGGTGGGCATCTTAAACCGTGCACTGTACCCAGCATATAGAGAGGAGAATTAGACGGCGCACCACTTTCTGTGCGCCTGTCCCGCCTCCGCTCGAATCAGGCTTGAGGCCTTAGTCTGTCCCGTCAAGAAAACAAAACAAAGGTGTGCCAAAGGATTACTCTCTTCTTAGCTACCTCCGCACTATTCTTTCAACTCCATCCCTTTCACCAGAACTCATATCTCAAAACAAAGTTAGATCCATGGTTCTATTTGAGTTGCATTTATTAAATGTTGCAACAGTTTTCACAGTTCAATGTCATTGTGACCTAAAAATGTGATACAAAACATTGTGGAACTTGAAAACTATTTGAATTCAAAATAAGTTTCGACGTGTAAAATGTACCGTGGCGCCACAATGAAAAGTCTGCCGCATATAAACAAAACAAAAGCAGATGTTCTTGTTGCGAAAGCAAATATTTATTTCGTTCTGCATTAAGCGGTTTTCGTTTATCGTAAAATATTTATATTGTAAAATTAATTCCCATTGAAGTGAAAGAAGGTTTTAATAGAACTTATGATAGTTGTGGTAGGTGCGAGCATAACTTGAAGATCGGAACGCGCATACATTTTTCAGGACAACTTGGTTAAGCCTAAGTAAGCCTACTCAGCCATGTAGCCTACTCAAACAGTTTAAATCTATTAATAAATCCAAAAACAGTTGTAGCCTTAACTTCCACCAGGAGGATTGGAACTATAATCATCACCGCTTCCCAGGTAATTTAGTCTGCGTCTGCCACTGCTGGGCAGTAGCATATAATATGCTCTGTTGTTTATTGTGCCTCTTTACAGAGTCAACAAAAATCCATTTCTGCCACACCAAATTTTTTCATGTGTCAATTGAGTTTACAATGGCCTGTTAGTAGTTCATTGTAGAGTTGTATGTCTTTTTTGCTGAGGTGAAGGATTGCATCGCACTTTATACGTTCTAGATCAATGAGTCTTTTCGATTGCCGCATGTCTGTTTGGGCCCTCGATTAAGACCCGTTATTCCTGCTCACGTAAAAACGGTCTTTTGAAGCTGTTGTTTACCCCGCAGAAAGGTTCTGGTCCAACGAAGGGAGTGTGCGCCCCCTTTTTCGCTAAAGTGTCCGCAATTTCATTATCTTCGTGCCCCTCAGAGTAACAAAGTTTGCTGATGCTAGAGTTTCGAGAATTAAAACATACCCGAACCAACTTTGATTGAAATCAGAGGCTATCTACCGATTTTAGAGCTGCTTAACTGTCAAAGAGAATGTTGGTATTCCCTGGCACACAACTCGGAGCCGTGGCGGAGGTCGGAAAAATAGAAGTCGTTTTTTCCCATTGCAATAGCCTCTTCGAAGTGTGGTCCGAATTTTTCAGCCCCGGTACTAGTGTTTTCTATTTTTGATCCATCAGTAAACTACACCTGTGTGCACTCGAGATATTTTGTTCTTCCTTAAACAATTGTCATTTTGCCGCACTTTCCGTAGACCAAAAGTTGAAAGTTGCCAGTTTTTGTGTATAGTGGCGTTGTGGTGCCTTCAACTCAAAAACACATAATCGATTTTGCTGTCAGTCAAATTCGTTGCCGCAACAGGCGGGCCTATAATACAGGCCGCCTTCAATTTTCAGCAAATATAACTGTGACACGACAGGATTTAACTGCTTAGAAAATCCAATATTTATTTCATAAGAGGCTGTGGGTAAATACTTATATGTGTACATATATACATAGCACGAAAATCATTGTTTTACTAAAAACATACATATATATATATGTGTATACACATACACACAAACATGCATAAAATTCAGATTCTTATCATCTTTTCCGCTGTCAACAAACTTCGAGTTGATGTACATATATCATTGAACTTTTCTACACCAACAAAATTTTCAACACCTTTCGCTTTGTCGCCGTTCAACAGATTTTGCGACAGTCTGTTGCTGAGTGTGTAATAAAAGTATATTTGCTGCTTGGATGTAATAGGGTGATGCTGACATTATGAATGTTGTATTTGTTGTTACTAATGTTTCTTGGTACGCCTGCATTTGACATATCACGTCGTCATATTGCTTTGACACATTCTGCGACTTTGGAAAATTTTCTTACGTAAGTATGTACCTATGTAAGGAAATAAAACTCTATGTGTGTATGTTGGTATATTTTGCCTTCAATTCTTAGGGAATTTTCGTCAGCAATAGATTCTATCTACCAACGGGGAACCTATATAAATATGTACATATATATATAAAATTGTGCTCACTTGCAGTGCCTTTATTGAATGACTGAGTTCATCCCTTCAACCCACCTCCCAGGCCCACATCAAGCTAGTGTATGAATAAGGAAACTATTTGACAACCCAGTCAAGACCAAGGGATAGGCAAGGTCACACTTCAAGCCTAAATTCTGCGCTCTGGCCTCTCTTTCTATCTACTTAACTTTCGTCATATCAGCGTCGTTTGAAAAGTTTTGCTTGCATTCGCATTTCGAAACTGTGTGGAGGAAATTAAGCTGGCACAATTTATCTTTTCCCAAAGTTGAAGCATTTGCGAATAGTGAAGTACATAATTACGTACTAAATGCTTGGTAAAAGTCAAGTAAATCGTGCTGTAACTAAGTAAAATATTGAACTTGAAGGGTGAAGTTGAAAATTTGGAATTTTTCAAAAGAATTATTTAATGTTTGAAAATTTACGATTGCATCTGAACTCCGGCAACAGCTCCTTATGAGAGTCAAAAGGACCTCACGTGGTGGAAAATGCATTTATACTTAACTGTCTAAGAATAAATAACTACATGGTCCCTCAAGCTTGATACTCCTCTTTCCATCAAGTTAAACACACATTTTTTATTAGTTTGAGGCTTAGAAATGGAATACCCAGGCGGCAAAAATCAACATTTTCAACACCTGCTCTTCTTTGGTTTTCATCGAGGTCAAAAAGCTAGCGAAGCAGCCCGGGTCATACGCAAGTTGAGGCGAGTCTTCAGCACGAAAATGGTATGCAAAGTTAAAAAAGGCGATTTTGACGTCGATCACACGTCCGCAGCGGAAGGTCTTCTGAATTCGATGAAGGATGCCCCAAAACACTTTGAACGAGAGCGATGGCCAAGCCAGTCGGAAATAGACGGAAAAAATGAGCTGCGATCATAAAACGATTCTCAATCACCTCCACTCAATGTACTAAAAAATTGGGAGCCTGGCTGTCTCACGAGCTCAACGAAAAAAACAAAAAAGTCGCCTCCAAGGTGCTTCTCTGCACCTCGCCCTCCATCGAGCAACTCGCAGTCATAATTAGCGCTTTTTGTACTGAACCGACATGGGAGATCAGAAATGCTGCCTATACATCGAGATGTAGCAAAGAAAGGAGTGGATGGCTGCAGAAGATACGCCAATACCGATATTCAAGTCGAATCTTCATCCAAAGAATTTTGTTTGGGTAGGCTATGAAAAGCTCGAAAAGAATGTCACGGTCAACAAGGAGCTCTACATTGCCCAGCCTCTAACGGTAGTAATTTCCAGTGATCCTTTTACCTTTTTATAAAAAATCCATGAGAATGACACCGTTCGCATCCCAAAAAATCTTCGACATGACCTTTCCGGTCGATGAGACTGTCTTCATCTTCTGTGCAGCAGATTCACAGAAAGAAATCCATTGTTTCGATTGCTACTTAGTTTCTGGTGTGTAATGATGAATCCAGGTTTCATCAACGGTGACAACTCGATGCAAAAATTCCTTCAGATCTCGCTTAAATTGCTCCAAATAATGTTTCGAAGTTATCAGCCGGATCCGCTTGTGTCCAGCGTGAGCAATCGCGGCAACCATCGGGTCGATAATTTTTTCATCGACAAGTTATAATGTAAAATATTAATTGTCGTCGAAACACCTATGGACTCTGTTACTTCGCGTACTTTCGCTCATCGATTATCGAGAATCCTGTCGTGGACTTTATGAATAATTTCCTCGGTAACCACGTCTGCGTCTGAAATCAGTCTGAGATTTGTTTTGCCGTCTTTTGATAGATGGCAGCACTCGATGCTAACACCAAGTTCCCTCAGGAATGCCCTTTATCATCAAACGCGGGTACACATTGACTGACCCCAACTAAAGGATCATGGCGAGGAAGAAGAAAACTGAGCCTGTTGGCTAAAAATTTGTAACTGACTATTTCATTCCGATCGCTGTAAAGCACTCATAACAACCCAAAATATTCACAATTCCAAATTCGAAATCGAACTCATTTTAGTAAATTACATCTGTCAAATGAGACGCCATTGAGGAGTAGTTAGAACTCACCTCCACTCACTCTGTAATTCAATCATAATGTCCGCCCTTTTACACCTCACAGGCATTTGTGTAATGTCTCTGCAACAAGGTTTAAAAAATATGTACATTTTCTGTGAAAAAGTTTACACCCAACTATTTTTAGTTTTCTCGTTCTTCTTCAGAAAACGTAATAACTTCTGTGTACCATATTTTGTACGAGTATCAGCAATATTACTTGCCAACTTTATTTATAAATTTACACAGCTTTCATTCACATGCATACGCAGAACGAGTTTCAAACATTTGCAAATATCCACTACTATAAACTAAAAGTATCGATTTCTTCAAAGTTCTTCGAATTTGTTTATTCCTTGTAAAAGCTGTGGGCTTGCCACAATAAATACAAAGCAATTCAAACTTCAACTGCTAGAACGAATCGAATCGAAAATTGCACAAGCCTGCAAGGGAAGATTTGTATGTAAATATGTGTATGTGTAAGTGTGTGTAGAATTGTAATAAAAAAACACAAAATATAAAAAACATTTGTGTACAATTTCCACTGAGGCAGTCAAGGCCTAAAATTCTAAAGGATAAATAATAGTAGGCAGCAATTTAAGAGTAATGCTAACATTCGGGGAATCGACAGTAATTGTTCAATAAATATTGAAAATTGCAACTGAAGTGTTCTAGGCAAACAAATGTTAAATGCGAGGATAAAGTTAAATACTTAAGGGCTTCGAATTTAAAGAAAAACAAAAAATTTAATCTGTCTGCAAATATTTTACTCAAAGATTTCCTGTTGAATATCTTTACTAAGAGTTATTGTGTAGACGGTCGAGTAAATTTCATTGTAAAAAAATTATCTAAAAATATTAAATTCAAATTTATTTGTCTTCTTCTTCTTTATTAAAGGACTAGCGGACCCGACAGACTTCGTTCTGTCAAATAGATTTTGAATATGGCAGTTTATACTTCGACCTTAAGACGTTTTTACTCTGCTGACCAGCCTATCTTCATGGTGACGGTTCTGTTCAGGAGAATTAAAGAAAAGGGTTAGCTCGGGTGACCTAAGTATCTTCGCTTCCACGAACTTTGGCCACCCTTTTGGGACCCACTAAAAACCCCGACTGGGATGTTTGCCAGAGGGCTTCAAACTAAGGGGGGAACTTAAGGTTCAAACCTGATTGAAAAATAATTTAAAGGGATAGTGGGGACAAAAAGGTGACAAATATTTATAAAGTGGGTGCTTCAATGAAAAAACATAGAGATAATTAATTATTTATTATTATTATTAACATAGGGTTAATAACCGATATAATAACGAATAATGAAATAAAACGGATATAAGTATTTTCAGTAATCGCTTTATTGTAAATCAAGTGAATCATAATTATTAACAAAAATCTGTTTTATTATTATTGTAGTGCTTTATGACCTACAATGTTTTTTGTTTGATTACCTGGTGAATATGCAAACAAATCTGATGGTTTTCCAACACGGGAACAGACAACATACAGTTGACCATGTGAGAAACATGGGTTTTCTAGATTTGTTAATAATGTTTATCTGTTGTTATTCATAAAATATGTTTGGATTTGTTCAGCCCTGCATGATTATTCTTAAAATTTACTTGACTATTTTTATTTATTATTTGTGAATGAAATCATTCCTTAACTCGTTCTGAAACTAAAACAAAAAGAAGAAATATTGCGAGACCAATCAACCCTATAGCTCTTACATTTATTTACTTCTCAAGATATTATCACTTTTGTGTGAACGCATTAGATCCTCCAACGCGAACACACACACACCCACGAACGCGCAATATTTGTATGGGAAAAAAAAGAGCTGTTTTAGGGTTTTCCCGGAAATTATTCAAATTTTTCTCGCCGTAAAAACCATCCTTGGACTCCAAGGAACATTAAAAAAAAAGAATTGTTAAGATTGGTCCATGCGTAGTTAAGTTATGCGCTTACCAACACATTTTCCGATTCATTTTTATATTATAGATTAAGTCCTGTTCATCAACAATTTTACACAGGAAATACAATTTGTTTGGTTATAAATAAAAGATAAGTAAATAAATACCAATTATCGATAGACCTGGATGTCCAACACTCATTCTAGAATTTGGTAGGGTATCCGGATGGCCCGGCAGTCCTCGGTTTTCCCCTCATTGCAGATTTAGCCAACCTATTGTCAGGCGGCAGTCACCGAATGGGTTGGTGCGTGATTACCATTCGGAATTCACAGAGAGAACGTTGATTCGAATCTCGGTGAAAGCAAAATTAATAAAAACATTTTTCTAATAGCGGCCGCCCCTCGGCAGACAATGGCAAACCTCCGAGTGTATTTCTGCCATGAAAAAGCTCCTCATAAAAATATCTGCCGTTCGGAGTCGGCTTAAAACTGTAGGTCCCACCATTTGTGGAACAACATCAAGACGCACACCACAAATAGGAGGAGGAGCTCGTCCAAACACCCAAAAAGGGTGTACGCGCCAATTATATATATATATATATATGTATATATATATAGTCAGGCATGCGTAGCACATGATTTTTCTACTCCTTCTTCGTCTTCGGCTACGCCTGAGAATGTCTTGCGTGCCACATATCTTCCTAATATCTTCGCTTCGCTAAAGATCTCTGGGAATATATCCTGTGTTTGATGTTGCCATCTCAACCTGGTGTTGGTTATTTATTTAATTATTTATTCATTTATTTATTTAATTATTTGTTTGTTTATTTATTTATTCATTTATTAAATTATTTTTTTTATTTTAGTCATTTTTTATTTTTTTTCTTTATTTATTTATTCATTTATTTAATTATTTTTTTATTTAATTATTTTTTATTTATTTATAATAAATATTTTTAATTTAATTATTTATTTTATTATTCATTTATTTATTTGTTGGTTTATTTATTTATTCATTTATTAAATTATTTTTTTTATTTTATTATTTTTTTGTTATTTATTTAATCATTTTTTTATTTTATAGTTTTTTATATTTTTGTGTATTTATTTATTCATTTATTTAGATATTTTTTTATTTAATTATTTTTTATTTATTTATTTATTTATTTTTTATTTATTTATAATGAATATTTTTTATTTAATTATTTATTTTATTATTCATTTATTTATTTTTTATGTTTATTTATTTATTCATTTATTAAATTATTTTTTATTTAATTATTTTTTTCTTTAAGTACTTTTTATTCATTTATTTGGTTGGTTGGTTGGTTGGTTTAAGGGTGACCCCGCATCGGAATGCCACATAGTCCGCAAGTTGGGTCCGTTGTGTTGCCCTAGAGCTCATTATGTTATATGATTTCCCCACCTAACCGAGATTTTTATTGTAGATTTTGGTCAAAGATATTATTTCGCTTCGAGAATTTGATGAGAGATTCGATTTTCAGGTTCGAGAGTACAGAAAGATTGTCAATTATTGGAGAGCCTAGAAGAGCGAGTCGACTTCTGGCTAGACCGGGACAACTGCACAGCAAATGTCTGCTCGATACTTACTCATCTTCGTCCTCGCAGTATCTGCACAGGTCGTTTAGAGGAACCCCGAGCCGACGTGCGTGAGTGCCCAAAAGGCAGTGGCCGGTGATAAGAGATATTATATGCCTTAGTTCGTGTTTCGAAAGACTTATAAGGGTTTTTGTCTGTTTCAGATTGTAGGATGGCCAGATTTATCTGGTCGTAACGCAAGTAGTTTCCACTCGCCACCTCCGATCAGCAATGCTGTGAAATTTTCGATTTATTCGAATTTATTTATTTCATTATTTTTTTATTTAATTATTTTTTATTTATTTATTTATTATATTTTTTTATTTAATTATTTTTTATTTTAGTACATATTTATTTTATTATTCATTTACTTATTTTTTTATTCATTTATTTATTTATTTTTTTTTTTTTTTTGTATATATTTATGTATTAATTAATTAATTTATTTATTTATTTATTTATTCATTTATTTGTTCCTTTATTTATTTATTCATTTATTTATTTATGTATTTAGTTAATTACTTTTTTATTTATTTATTCATATGCCTTATGTAGACAATCCACTATGACTTTATACAACAACAACGAGAATTCCAAAAACACTCCAAAAAAGTCAAAACTAGTCGAAATGTTGATATGGTATCAAATTAATCAAAACTTTTCCCTAATGAAATTGGTTGTTTCCTGGCTGTTCAAGGGCCAATATTTGCAACATTTAAAATACCATTATTATCACCCTCAGCCACGCCAACTGATATTTTTGTAATTTAATTCTAATTTTACAGGCATTCTGGCATTTTAAGTTTTTATGCCATTTCAAATTTGCTATTTTAATATTTTGAAATTCTATAAAATTTTAATATTTTCAGATTAAAAAGAACTTTCCAAATAACTATGCAAATAACTTTGTCTCAAAGCAAATAATTAGCTAAGTATGGACCCATGAATCAACAAATATATGTACATGTGCATGCATACACATACATATGCATATTGATGCTTCTTCTTTAAAACCCTTTCATTTCCAATTTCCCGCATGCTACACAACACTAAATGCACCAACGGCGCTAAACTAACAAATGCGCATGCATATGTACATACATATAGACACATTCAAGCCGATATTGTTGAGGGCGATTATTACCGCTTTCGGGCAGAATCTTTCATTGTCTTCCAATTATACACAAAAGGCCAATATGCTTATTTTTGCATTGAAATGGCGTTTAGTCCACATAAGCGAGAAGCCATTGCCCGAAAGCCAGTGCGTACGCACACGCATGTAGTTGGGAGTACACAAATGTATTAAGCACATATGTAAGCACCCATTTATACACTTTGGTACCTCCATACATGCATGTATAGGCATGCGTAACAAACACAGCGCCAGTAGCAATATTGAAAGTAGAGCAGAAGCGCATAGTGCTTAGTTTCAGCACAACTAAACCTGACTAAAGTCATTACGCTAGTGGAAATATGTCTTTGCATGTAGGTATGTAAATCAGTAGTGAGCGCAATTATGGATGAGAGTGCACTGAATCACAATGTTTTACACATAATATATATTACATTAGTACAAATACACTTACACATACGTAGGTTCACACGGTATTGGTACTGCATCAAAGAGCCGATTCAATTTTCTTTGCACACAGTGTTGCTCATTCCCTGGTCCTCTTTTGCCAAATGGCATTGTCTTTTTAATAAAGAGAGAGACAACGGCTACATCAGTGTAAAATGACACGAATAACTCCAGTGATTCGAATACCTCAGTGTGTTGCCACTCACTCAATTTTCTTTGTGGTCAAAAATATAGCAAATCTGACTGAAATGTAGCCAAATTTGTGTTCAACCTAAAATTCCTATTGAAAAATATTGTTGCGGTAAATTTGTTTATATTATAAAATTTATGTTTAACTACTTGTGAAACTTCTTCCTTATCATGACAGTCCTGGATGGACCACTAGATTAGATTAGATAAGATTTGTGAGGGGTTGGACAAGTCCAAGCCCTCAGTAAGGCAGACCAATGTATTACACCCAGGTAGATGAGTGTGGAAGAAATATAGGGACAGGATAGATACAGTAAGATGGTAAGACGGAGGGTTGGGGGTCACTCTTCCGCGCACCTTTTAGATTCATTGGTGAATCTTAAGAGGTCAAGAAGAGGAAGAGTACGAACTTTATCCATGCTCAGCACATCGCACCCATACAGCCTAAGTCTGATTCTAGAAAACGCCGGACAGTTTCAGAGAAAATACTCTGCAGTGAGGAGGTAGGCATATTGGGTCGTCAATGATTGCCATTGTAGCCATATGCTGACCATAGACATTGTTTTCTACTAAATTTTAAGTTAAGAAAGGTAGCTAATTTCCTGTTTGGTTCTTTCACAAAGCACTTAGCTCCTCTGCAGGAGCCCAATTCACACCAACGTATTCTTGGCATACGTATATAGATATCAACAAATAAATAATATTTTCAATATTTTCCAAAACCACTCAAATTTATTTTAAACAAAACAAACAAATTTCAAAGTTTTCCACATTTAAAAATCATAAAATTATACACAAAAAATAGGTCATTATATGACGTGAATTGGTAAGTTTTAATTTATTTCTTATGTTTTGTTTCTTTATTAATTTAGAAGATGAAAATTTTCTCTCTGCTTATAGTATACGTGTCAAGCGAGTACAAATGCCGGCATAAATGCACAGCAGATAGCTATAGCCTCAAGGCTCTCCACCATTGATCACCACACAAGTAGGTGCCAAGATATACATACGTATTTGAGCAGACTCTTCACCCGTTAACCCTTTCACAGCAGTTGGTTGTTTTACTGCTGTGCAATGAATGCCTCCTATACTTTAGGGTATTACATTAATTATGGATATCTTATTCTCTCCATGTCAATTAAAGGTGCTGCGAGAAAGCCTACAACCGCTTTTGTATTGGCAAAGGATGGACAGTGCAAGCATACAGGGTATTTTAAGCTCGAGTTTCTTTTTAACCGCTTTTTCTTTTGGCAGCTGTCACAGTTCGATGACTATTTTGGTTGATAGTAAGTGGAAAATCTACTATAAATGGGACCGATTTCATAGAACAAAAATGATATAAAATACAATACGAAAATGATGGACCTGAAAAATGTATTATTTTCGAACGTTTTAATCCTTCACTACATATATATACAGGGTCCGGCACTCGATGTACTGATGTACGGGCATAAGCTGTCTACACATAAGTAGCTACACGATAGGGTTTATTTGACCGACCGATCATACGAGAATTTTAGTCATCGATTGACGTCGTATCGGGCGTCCATGGATGTTTCAACAAGACTCGTCACCGTCCAAGAACCAAGAATAGTATAACTTTTTTTATATTAATCGCAAAAATATTTTTAAAAATGGATTTTAAAGCTGAGTAGTAGTACTTTGCGATACCGTTGTGGAAAATTAAAAAAAAAAACTTTACCTTGCTCAAAAAAAAATTTTTTAAATGGCCAAAACCTGCATTTTTTGACTATTTAACCTCAAATTCCAGAAGTCCTGACGTGCTGGAGCATTTACAAGGTCATATTCGTTTTCAGCATAAAAAAACCTTCAGGAAACACCCATAGAGGTTTTAGAAACTGTACCTCGCAGGAGCTGAGCTACATTTCCCTCTCCAATATTGAACCATTCTGAACGTTTGACAAAACGTAAAAGGTTGTTGACACCTAAATTGTATAGATTATCTATATTCATTAAGAAGCAGGATTTTAAAAATCGGTTCCTGCTTCTGGCTAGAGCTGGGCATGGGCAAAAAAAGGTGTTGAATTGTTTCCAACTCCTCCCCATTTCTGCAGCTGCGACAGAAATCATGCATGCATCTCCTTGCATAATTTCCTATGAGACAATGTCCTGTGAGAGCCCCTACTAAGGTCCTAATTTGAAGTCTTCTCAATTTTATAATATTCTTGGACAGACACAGATTTAACCTTGGCCATGTTTGCCTAGCAATTTCACAGGTGTTAACGCTAATCCTTCTTTGATTTACTTCTAATTTGAATTTGAAAAAAAAACTCACACTTGAAAGGCCCTGTATTTTTATAAATGCAGACGAAATCATACGAGTGAATGTGGCTGCCTGGGGAAATTACGTTTAAGTGCTGAATTCGCTTTGCTATTCGAATGGTAAGATGCGATTATGGAATATGTGGCCTAAGTAACTACATTGAATCTCTAAAAACGCCCACAAATAGAATATTTGCCCAGCATGAATTTTTCAAATATTAATTTTAATTTTGATGAATAGGCCAACTCAGTCCAAATGCTATGGCATAATTCACTAAAAGTGGTAATACCAATTATTAAAATTAGAAAAAAAGATACCCTCATTCATAGCTTATTGAATTTTTTCTTCAGCAGACTATATATATTATTTTGTTGCTGCTATTATATTTATAGCATATTCCTGTCCAGTTCAAAGTGTTTGCAAATAAAATACCGTATACCTCTCATCGTTTCCATAGTTGTCGAGATGCGCGTAAGCAAAGTAATCCTATAAGTGTCCACAGCTTCGGGCTTCTCAATAACCTTCTTCGATAATATCCCATAGTAAACGAATATGGAATTAACGAACTTTCTCTATTTCATCTGGAAGAGGGAATAGCTCAAAAAAGGTCGAATTCCACCCCGAACAAGCTCACTAAACTCCAAACAGAGGGATGAGAACAACGCTCACCGCGACTCTCGCGGCACTTCTGTGACATGACCCATTTTAATAGAAAATGCAGAGGCTAAAAGCTAATAAAACCCAACTACTCTCAGATCAATAGATCAGAAGGAAGGATTTCGCAATGCTGCTGTGCTTAACGGTAAACTTCATAGACAATTATAAGGTCTTCTTCCAAAATACAAGGTGAAGGGCAAACCAAACAAGACTGGCGTCATAAAAATGTTTTTGATGGCGCCTTCTTTTTAACGAGTTAGTGCGTTGGAAGTTACATCACTAGCTGACTTCCAGTAAATGTTTGGTGGCATTCGGTTATTTATTTACATATTTATTTATTGGTAGATATAATTTTACCACTTCGAGACTCAATGATCAATAACCTTCAGTGAAAGTTTGGCAGAAATTGATTCACTTAATTATCTTGCGTAAATCTTTATTTTCATCTTTGCAGACTTTTTGAATTATCCCGCGGCTAAATTCGCTTAAGTGTTAACGATACTTGTGTGAACAATAAAGAAATTGGCGTCACTGACCCATAAAACGCACCAGTCACGCAACAGTCCAATGTGAGATTTTAAGATTAAAAAACCAAGTCGCCCTAAAGGCCTGCACTTGAACACAAATACTTAGCAGTGAAATTGAATGTAAAAAAAGGATCACAATAATCCGCAATATGCTTCGCCATAAAACCTGCCATTTCGGGCGAATCCTTAATTGAGTGAAGGGACAAAAAATAAGAAGGCAAAAGAGAAGACAATTGAAAATTAGTAATTCGTTAAAGACAAAATTCTTGGCACGTTGTATGTGTATGAGTGTGTAGGGATGTGTATGGCTCGTGTTGGTTTGTAGTTAATATTTGCTTGCATGGTGAAGGGCTGAAACCTAAAGCTAAGCAGACAAAAAAATGTACTTACATATAAAATATTTCCATAAATGACAATCAAATGTCGCACACAACCGCAGCTGGTTTAACTCACTTTGCGTTGGTGGTATCTACTTTTGTAGGTTTAATTCAAATAATTATGAATAACAAGTTGGAACTGTTTCTAAACAAAACAAAAACAAAAAAAATCTACGCAGCAACCGCAAGGCATTGGCTGTTGTTAAATTATAAGAAAACATTTTCTCTAATTTGGGTTTTAAAAGCCGAGGTCAGGCTACCACCGGCTGCTGTTGTAGCAGCATCAACAGCTGGTTGCCATCGGTCAACATGGCTGCTAGTCCATGTACCAAAGGCTGCGAATATTCGGCTGTTTTATGGGCACAGTGCAGCAGGCACAGTTAAAAAAAAAATCAAATATAAGAGGAAAAAGGTGAACAAAAGCGAACTAACATTTTAAAGTTCAAAATTTTTAAATAGTATCTGTTCAAAGTGGTCGTTATGAGAATTAAAAAATGCTGAAATTAATAAATTTGATACGAGAAAGTCCGCATAGTCAGCTGAATTAATTGAGGCCTGTGCTCCAATCTATTGGAGTAGGTTAAAATTGTTCAAAATAATTTGTTTATGAATCCTTGTATCATAAACAATAAATACTTTTCACTTTCACTTTTTAGAAGCAGTTTTAAGCTCAGAACCCTGCCTTGTGATTACGACATAGGTTGCACACAATAAAGACTGGAAAGCGTTTACGGAGCTGATTTAATTTAATTTAGGAATCGAAAGCATCTTAGAAACAACTAACGAAATTGAGACAGCTCTAGCATTTTTTCCACAACACTAAAATTAAGTCAGTCAGTAAGTCGATATTGAAGATTATTCAGCAACACTTTGCGCTTCAGTTGCAATATTCTCAGTAGAAGTCCAGTTTTTGGTCTCCCAATCCGTTTTCTATTCTCGGAGGAAGCAGTTTCTTGAAATTTTTCCACTAACCTTTGAATTGTCGACGCATTCGGACGATTATTTCCACAAAAACAAATCATGAAACTTGCACTATATCATTCGTAAATATTAAAATGTTATACAAAATTATGATAAAATTTCATATAAATAAATAAAAAAAATATTTTGTACGTGAGGAGTAGTACTTGGCAGCGAATGGGTAAAAAAGTCGCTTAAAAAAATTTTTGGATGTTTTTTTTAGTTCACATAGAAGAGAAAACAATACTGAAGATAACGCACTTTGAATGAAATGGATAGCTCGTTTAGTTTTTTTGCAATCGTGTACATAAATTAGGTAAAATCGTGAAAATGAAAAGCCGAGAAAACGCGCTTCAAAGTCAATGGTCAATGGGCGGAGCACTACAACAATAAGCGCACGGTTGCTCGACGTCGCACTACGCTCGGCTCTGTAGCTCTGCAAATACTTGGAATTTAACTCTGAAAATTTGTGTCTCATGTTCTTGAATATCTAAGTTATTGATTTCAGGAAAAAAAAAATCGATTTTTTTGACCTTTTAATTGGCCCGCCGGCCTTAAACGATAGTAATAAGTATCACTAAGCTATGGGAGAAATGGCAATTGTTTTCAAAACGAAAATTTTTGCCATCCTAAAGGTATCTAAATGGATAATCGGGAGGAAGTGGAGCGGGAAACAGATTGGAGTTTTCAGTGACAGTCAGGCTGCACTGAATGCCCTGAGGGAAGTGAAGCAAACCTCAAAGATTCTTCAAAAATGTAAGAAGAAGCTTAATTCTGTCGCATGGCAGAACAGGCTTGTACTTATATGGGTTCCAGGACACTCCGGTGTTGAAGGAAACGAAATTGCCGATGAATTGGCCAACCGTGGATCAGCGGTTTTCCCACAAGGGCCAGTGCCAATAATCGGAATCAGTTTCGCAGGAATCATGAATTGGATCGGCAATTATGTATGCAATTACATAAAGAGCGATGGTCCGGTCTAAAACGTAACAGATCTGCAAAGTGTTTTGTGACAAGTCCGAACTGCAAATTGACAAACTTTCTACTAAAACTTGGAAGGAAAGACGTTCGGTTGTCGGTCGGTATTATTAGAGTACACAACACATGGGGTCAGTATATGGCCACTATAGGAATCACTGAGGACCCAGTGTGCCTGTCGTGCTTGCAGGAGGCGGATAGCACTGAGCACTTTCTCTGTGAGTGTCCTGCCTTTGCTAGAGCTATGCTACGAGTTTTGGGTTCCGATGTCGTTCTCTAAAACTGGAGGAAATTTACAGATTTTCCAAAGAATCTGGAAAGTTCTCACAGAACTAACTACCTCTGTCTCTGTCTTCATTCTTTCCTATCTCTTTCTCTGATACTTTCCTCCTTCCCTCCTTTACTATCTTCCCTCTTTCCAGAGCTCTAAATACAATGAGCTTTTTAGCCTGAGTGTTTTAGGAGGCACCAAATCTCTTGGTGCTCCTTGGCTCGACCTATTCAAATTTAAATTTTCAATTTCATCGACCAAACAATTTAAAGTTTATGCTAAAAAAATCTTTTTCTGTTTTTTATTTCTTCCATTTAGTTGTGAGTTACAGGGTGATAACAATGGAAGTCGACATAGAAAAAATTCGGTACATTTTATAGTTTCTCTTCGATAGAGGCGAAAATGCAAGCCAGGCCATTTACCATATGGCTGTAACAGTGAATGGCGTTTATGGTGCCGATGGTGCTAATTACGTACAATATAATTTTTTTTTTTCCATTTAGGCATTTTTGATGCTAAAGATAATGTCGATAATGTCGAAAATGTCGATGAAATCACAGCAAGCATCGCCTTGGAGCTAAAGATCTACCATAAAACAGTTTTAAACCATTTGCGCAAAAATGTTACGCAAAAATAAAATATTTCTTTTTCCTCAAATTAATATTTACCAGTATTTAATTTGAAATGCAAAAAGTGTTTGTGAAACCTTACAAAAGAAAGTCGATGACATAAAGACACCATAAAGTATAGTTTTAATACAATTTTATATTTTACCCTACACATACCTACTGAACCAATTAATTGTTTAGAACCTAGCTTGGAGCACTCTCTAATAAGGTAGTTAGCTTATTAGATCTAATAAAAGTACACGATGCAATCTCGTTAGTTTTTGTGGTTGTATGCCAGTATCATCTGCAATGCTAGTAGGCTAACACGAATGAAATAGTTGCCTTAGCAGTGCTAGCGAGGTGGCTGAAAAGTAGTAAGGCAATTGACTTCTTCCTAAGATATGCCAACATTAGCTTCGCCTGTTGTTTACAAGGGCAGTACATATGTAGATTGGCGCGAGACTAGTGATGACCGGCGAAGTTTAGTGAAATCGTTGCTACAAAACCAGCTACGTTCATTGCAGGGTTGCTAGACAGCCTTATCTGCTGCTCACCACAGGTGGCATACACACTTTGTAAATTTGCATACATTTAGGCGTGAAATAACAAATAAACGCCCCAGCATGGCTTAGATTTACTATTGTCTTCAAAATTTACACGCATACCCACGCGCACTTATGCACTGGGGTACAATAATTTTGTTCACGTAACGGTTATATTAGCAGCGCAAATGAATCAAGTTAAATATAGCACAAAATGCTCAGAATGCCTTGCATGCGCTTCCGTCAGTGGGCACAGAAACTCGGAGAAAAAATTAATATAATTTAATGAAACTGATTACATATTACACTTATATAAGGCAAAAAGGTAGTGAAAATGAGCGAAATCGGCCACCTCCCTTTGAATGATAATTTTCAATAAATCAAAATAAATGGTATCTGTTATAAACACAGCAAAATCACTCATATTTGGTAAAAAAGATGAATCGAAAAAAGGTGAAGGGTGGTTAAGTTTCAAGGGCCGGTATTGATTTTGAATAACAGACAATTTTTTTTAGGAAATTATTGTCATTTCTCTTTATTATGATAGCTCAATTACGCACAAAACAAAATTATGAGCCAAATATCCGCCCCTACCTCGGCGGCACACCTCCATCCGATGGTCAAAATTTTCGATGACGCTGAGGCATAATTGTGGTTCTATGCCGTTAATGTGCCGAATTATCTCATCCTTTAGCTCTTGAATTGTTGCTGCCTTATTGATGTACACCTTTTCTTTGAAATAACTCAAAAGAAAGAAGTCTAACAGTGTCAAATCACATGATCTTGGCGGCCAATAGACATCGCCGCAACGTGAGATTATTCGGCTATCAAATTTTTCGCTCAAAAGAGCCATTTTTTCGTTAGCTTTGTGACAAGTGGCATCGTCCTGTTGAAACCACATATCGTTCACATCCATATCTTCCAAGTCGGGCCATAAAAAGATCGTTATCATCTCACTATAGCGTACACTATTCACAGTAACTGCCTGACCGACCTCATTTTGGAAAAAATACGGCCCTTGATGCCGCCGGCCCATAAACCGCACCAAACAGTCACTCTTTGTGGGTGCATTGGTTTTTCGGCAATGACTCTTGGAGTATCATTCGCCCAAATGCGGCAATTCTGCTTATTAACAAATCCACTGAGGTGAAAATGTGCCTCATCACTGAAGATGATTTTCTTCGAAAATTGATCATTCACTGTTGCCATTTCCTGCCACCATTCTGACGCTTGAAATGATCAAGAGCCTTTAGTTCTTGAGTCAATTGCACCTTGTAAGCGTGTAAATGCAAGTCTTTATGCATAATGTTCATCAACGACGAGCGTGGGATGTGCAATTGTTGGGCACGACGACGAGTTGAGGGGGACGGCTCTTCAACCACGCTATCGCGACCAGCAGCAATATTTTCTGCAGTGCGAGCTGTACGTGCATGCACTGAAATTTTCACATCTCCTATAGGCCCGGTTTGCTCAAACTTTTACACAATTTTTCCGATTGTACGCGCATTTGGACGATTAAATTGACCGAAAAAACACGAAGTGCGCGATATGCATTTTGATTTGAACGACCGTTTTCATAACAAACTTAAATAACTTTAACGCGTTGCTCTCTTGTGTATCTTTCCATGGTTCAAATTGAGTTAATCTGAAATTGAAAAATATGAAATGAAATATAGAAAAAAATTGAAGTTTAGGTGTGGTTCACATTCAGCATCGGCCCTTAAAATTTAACCAGCCTTTAATAGACGCAACCCATTTGGATTTCCTATATTTTACATAGAACTAAATTTTCGTCCGAACCTCTGATATTGCTATATTATAAATTTAAAAGAGACGCCTAGATGCCACGAGTACTAGACGGTACCTTTTTTATCTCATCTTTTATATTTCTCAAGTAGACAGACCTAACATTTTACACGATAGATCACCGCGTTAAAATTATAGGACTTATTATGAAAATTTATTTCATTTTCTCCCCTCAATAGCAGGCGTACCGTTGGTGCTCTCTGGCAGAGTTAAGTACCTGGAACTTATCCCTGATAGAGGACTAACGTGAAGCCCAATCGGCAAAAGATGTGGCCTCTCATCAAAGTTACTTTTTGGGTTTATAACACAATGGAAAGGACGGCATCAGTTAAGAAGCTAGAGAGGTTCCAAAGGTCTGCTCTCTTTGGAATCAGTGGGGCGCTTCGGACTAACACTCAACGTTATGCCGAATTGCCGGACATTGCAGGAAAAACTGCTGCTGCACGCGCCGCAATCAGACTCAGGTGTTCGGGCCATTAACTAAACTTAAGCTACGGATACTCAAGCAGTCTTAAAAATGTTGGGTTCATCCCCATGGTACTGGATCATTAGTAGACCGACTCTAGGTCCAAGCAGAACTTCTTCCATTCATATTCCTTTAAGGGAAGAGTGGGCGGGTTATAAAATTTGGAGACAGGGCATGGCAAACATGTTTACGGATGGCTCGAAGTTGGACGGAGAATTGCTGTGGGCGAGTATTCCACGAGGTGCTCACCATTAAGCTCAAGTTTAGGCTTCCGGGCCACTGTAGTGTTTCCCAAGTGGAAGTAGTGGGAATTGGAGAAACAGTGAAATGGTTACTTGCTTCTGTAATTACTGCAAAGAGGTAAACATTTACTTCGACATCCAACCGGCATTAGCGCTTGGGGCTCATTGTTTGTGCGTTTGAAATTAGTCGAGGAATGTCTAACTTCTCTCTCGATTGCATCGGGATACTTCTATATTAGGCTCATTTGCGTTCCCGGTGACAATGGCATAGAGGGATACTGCAGAGCCGATGAGCTGATTACTCAGGGGAACCTCGAAACGGTTTCACTTCGAAATGAGAGTATTGAGGTTCCCTTGGGAACCTTTGGTTTGCTACTGGAACGATGGGACTCGCGCCGACTCAGCGAGCGCTGGGATAGTGCGCAAACGTGCAAAGTCGCGGGATCCTTTTGGCCTCGGGTATATTAGTTACAGGAAGAGTCATCACTTTAACAAACCAACCCACTAGGTTGGGGGCGCTCGAGAGCGCTTCTAAGACTAACAAAGCCGCAGCTATCGAATTTGGTAGGTATCCTTACCAGACATTGTCCGTTAGGTCTCCATGCGGTGAGGCTTGGGATTGCTTCAAGTCCTTTCTGTAGAAGCTGTCTACAGGAGAAGAATCACCTCAGCACCTTCTTCTCAGCTGTCCTACTCTCGTCGGGCAAAAGCTTAGACATCGGTGGTTCTGAAACTAGTTCTGTCGCGAATAAGAAAAAGAACTGGCAGACCAAACAATGTTGAGAATATTGCGGCTACAGCGCAAATTGGGGCCGAATAAACCTGTAGACGTGCTCAAGGTGGTTGTTAAACTATGCCACTTTTTACTTATGGTAAATAGTGAGAATATAATATACATACATATGTATATACATTACGCGGCCTCGGTAGTCTAGCGTAAGTGCACTAGCCGGCCATCCTAGAGGTTGTGGGTTCGAATCCCACGTAAAACACGGTCCTCGCACTTTTCCAAACTTACCTACTTTCCTAGTTTCTAAAACAAAAAGTTGCATTCCTCAATCCTAAACACCTTGTCCTTCCAATCCTTATTCCCACAAAAAAGTTAGCGCATTAATTGCATTGTGGCTGCTAATGCAAGCAAAAAACAAAGAAAAAGACACAGTTGCACATTTCATCAGTGGTGCCAGCAAGAGCAAGCGGGCAATCGCGGTAGAAGCGCAGACACACTAATATTTAACGAAGTCCTCAACCATCTGTTGTGTGATCCTTCTGACAGAAAAATGTGAAACACAGATGGCGCTCTAAACAGATAGTAGGCATTGTTCCCAAGCAACGGCAGATGACGCTCTAGACAGTTAGAAGGCGTTGTTCCTAAGCAACGGCAAGTGGGCATTCCCACTATTTTGGGGTTGGTCGGAAAGCAAAATAGATTAACGAAATTAACGCGTTTTGTCGAGGCCCTATGCTCCCGAGTAGAGTGAACAAGAAAAAAAAATTGAGTATGTATATTTGAATAAAAATAGTGAAACCTAACAGAATCTAAATTTTTGGATCTTTTATTTGATATGTTTTGAATGCCCCTTTATTATTATATTCCGATAATTCTCATATGGCGCCTATGCACCCGCGCACATATAGAATAAATACTTCCAAACAAGTGCAGCAGCACATTACTGAAATTTTCGTTTACGCACGAAAATGAATTTCTCTTTTTTCTTTGTAGTAAATATTTCATAGGTGGAAGTAGTTATTCACTTGTGCGCATAAGATATTTCCACAAAATGCAAGCGTTATAGATTCAAGCAACAAAAATGCTCCAGTAAAGTTGCATACATATATTTACATATAAATATATGTATTGAAAAATACCATGTACCTATATACGAATGTACAAACATACATGTGAACGAGTATGAATTTTTCCAATTTATGTGCACAGTGAATATCTGTGCAAGGTATTTACTGTGAATGATTGCCTCAATATTCGTCTATCTAATATTGTCCTCTTCCTATCATTTGTTTGCTGTGCTGGCAGTAGTGAGCTTGCCACTGATCGCTGAAATATGTCAACAATTCGTAGCATCATAAAAAAATAACAAAAAGAAAAGAATATTCCTGTAAACTAAAGCATGATGGATGTAGCATTTTTCGGTGAACCGCGTATATGGTGAGAGAGATTGAGTGCAATTCCAAAAAGTTAAAAAAGTAATTTATCAGTGACTGGAGGTAGATCAACTGCAATGTAACTAATACGTTTCTATTACTCTTTCCAATTTGTCGTATTTAAATAACTTTAATTTTGCCCCTATTACTAGAGCTCTTGTTGAGCTTAATAAAATCTATAGTTCCCTTGGCCTCGATTTGGCTATGCCAAAATTTTGGTTTGTGCCTAAGATTATATCTCTATAAATTTTAAATTAATCGGTTCAATTTTAATGGCCGATGTTGAATATGAACCACACCTAAACGTCAAGCTTTTTCCAGCATTTCATTTAAAATTTTTCAATCTCAGACTAACTCAATTTTAACAATCGAGCAACGCGTTAAAGTTATTCAGGCTTATTATGAAAAAGGGCGTTCAAATCAAAATGCATATCGCGCACTTCGAAGAAAATCATATTCAGTGATGAGGAACATTTTTACCTCAGTGGATTCGTCAATAAGCAGAATTTCCACATTTGGGCGACTGATAATCCAAGAGTGATTGCCGAAAAACCAATGCACCCACAAAGAGTGACTGTTTGGTGCGGTTTATGGGCCGGCGGCATCATTGGGCCGTATTTTTTCCAAAATGAGGCCGGTCAGGCAGTTACTGTGAATAGTGTTCGCTATCGTGAGATGATAACAAACTTTTTGTGGCCCGAATTGGAAGATATGGATGTGGACGATATGTTGTTTCAACAGGACGATGCCACTTGTCACACAGCTAACGAAAAAATGGCTCTTTTGCGCGAAAAATTTGATAGCCGAATAATCTCACGTCGCGGCGATGTCAATTGGCCGTCAAGATCATGTGATTTGACACCGTTGGACTTCTTTCTTTGGGGTTATTTGAAAGAAAAGGTGTACATCGATAAGCCAGCAACAATTCAAGAGCTAAAGGATGAGATAATTCGACACATTAACGGCATTGAACCTCAATTGTGCCTCAGCGTCATCGAAAATTTGGACCATCGGATGGAGGTGTGCCGTCGAGGCCGCGGCGGTCATTTGGCAAATATTTTATTCCATGCGTAATTCAGCCATACCAATATTATCATAATAAAGAGAAGTGATAGTAATTTCTTAAAAACATTGTATTTTATTCAAAATCAATACCGGCCCTTAAAGCTTAACCACCCTTTATAATAGAATATTTATAAAAAATCGAGTATTATTCGTCAATAAAAAGTTACAATTACAATTACGGCGGCCGTAGTGGCCGAATGGGTTGGTATGTGACTGCCACTCGAAATAAATTTTTCAAATAGCTTCGAGGGTATATCTGCCATGAAAAAGTTCCTCATATAAACATTTTGTCCTTCGGAGTCGACTTAAAACTGTAGGCCCCTCCATTTGTGGAACAACATCAAGGTGCACACCCCAAATGGGAGGAGGAGCTGGGCCAAACACCCAACAAAGTGTATGTAAATCAATAAGTGAATGAAACACAGCTAATTAAATTTTGAGGAACATTTCACTATCGATGCTGGATGCGCGGATATCCAAAAAAAAAGAAACTAAAATAAGGTAATCTTTGCCCTAGGTTTGGACACCCTTGCTTACGTTGGCCGCTTCCCACCCCGTTTCCCCCAATGCTCACTGCTCTTCAGTAGCTACCCAACTCTTCCGATATCTCTCATCGCTCATTTTCAAAATGCTTATCGATTTAAAAATTTGATCAAAACTACAAAACTAAATGACGTTCCCGCCTTTCCAGATATGTGCTTATCAACGACATATCCCGTAATTTTTCATTGCAATATCGACCCAGCTCAGACCTGTGTATTTTAAATATATTTTTCTACGTAGGTTGCGTTTTAACAGGGTCGCCTGTGCAACATTACTTGTGATATGCAGTAGTTTGATATTTTTATTGAAAACTTTGGTATTTGTTTTAGCATAAATTGACATATAGCGGTTTCATTTACCAAACTTAGAGTTTTTTTTTTGTTTTGGTTTTTCAGTGAGTAGAAAAGTTCATCTTGCCCAAAAGTTGGTATTAGATCGTGAAAATTTTCGTCCAATAATTTATTAAGATTTTCGACTTGGACTACCAAGACAGGAGTGCACCCCTTTTCATTATTATTTTACTATGTTTACTTTATTGGGCGCGAAATATAAAAGGCAAACCTCTTAAGCCTGAAGGATGCAAAAGCTTGCCTCGACCAAAGAGCTGTAGCATCTCTTGTCAGATCGACTTTAAATCTTTAGCTGTAGAAAAGCGGTGTCTGCACATTATAAATTTCTCTAGAATGATGACCGAAAGTGGCGTTTGGAATGTAATAAAATACTTTTGTATCATTTTCGGAAGTTTTGTCCGCCTATTAGTTCGCTGGTCTGCTTGAACCTGTGAATTCACTAATCTCGGAAAATACTGAATGCATATTTATCGCGCTTTTACTGGGGACTAGACAGTCACCTTTGATGTCACAATGAATATTTTTTTATCGTAATCGGCACATGAACAAAAAATATGCACCAATTTAAAATTTAACACAAAGAAAATTTACTTTGAAAAAAAGAGGTTGTCTGTAAAGTCGGTTTACTGACGATAGTTTAACGTGACAACGTCATAAGAAAATATTGATGGAATGGTTGCAATTTTCAAAACAAAATTTTAATTTTATTTGTTTGATAGATATTTTGTATGGATATAGAGGAGGAAGTAAATGGAATTGCAATGGAATAGGTCAAGTTATATTACATTTACACAAACGTGAAAAATGACGAAACATTTATCAAATTCATGAAAGATATCTTCAATTTCGATTGTGCATCAGACGTTAATAAGTCAACAACACTTAGAGGCATCATCATCGATTTGACTTTCTCAAGACACATTACACTTGAAACACTCCCTTTCATTTCCTATTTTTCCTATCATCGTTTATTCTCAACAGAGAATTGGTTCATTACCATGCACACAGGAAGAAGGCATATGCAAATACAAGTATGTGAATTTATATACAAATGCGCATATACATATATATGCTCACTCAAGTAGGACAGAGCCAGATGTCGAACGTTGCCGAACGCGGGGGCCGATTGTGCTTTTTGTCGTTCGTTCCGCGCTCTCGCTTGCAGTTCAAGCACATTAGCTTACATTTGCGTACGGAATAGATTCGTATATTTGATATGTCCATATGATTTGTATGCATCTTTACATATAGATTTATTCTTTTTGAAAATTGCGCGAAATTGTATATGTATATGCATGTTTATATACATATATTAGTATACAACATATCTTATAAGGTATGTGGTAAATATTACCATACATTTTTTCCTTCATATATAATAAAAAAATTAATAATAATAACATTAAAACAACAGGTATTATTAACAAACTTGGTTTTATTTTAAATTCTTCAAGTAAATCAAATTAATAATAATCAATAAGAAGGCATATGCAAATACAAATACGTGAATTTATATATGTACATATGCGCATATACATACATATATACGCTCACTTAAGTAGGAGAGAGCAAGATGTCGAACGTTGCCTTTCGTTTGCTTTGTTTGCTTTGTCGTTCGTTCCGCGCTTTCGTTTGCAGTTCATTCAAGGTAACGACAATAAGCAAGGTAACAACAAATGAGCAAGGTAACGGCAATGAGCAAGGTAACACTAATGAGCAAGATAACGACACATTTGTTCGTGCGTGCAGCCTGTTAAATCGAATTATAAGACTTTATCACGTCAAAAATTGTTTTGAATAAAATTAATTTTTTTTCTACGGCTTTGCTTTTCTGACAACGAGTATCAACGACATATCGACCACTACAGGCATCTACCGAACAAATAATGGACTTATTTTTCCCCAATCAAATATTAATCTATACTCTTTATTTCCCTGCTAAGATGGTCGCAAGATACATTTCGTAGACTTATGTTTTTTATAATTGGCCCTTACACCCTTTTTGGGTGTTTCGCGGAGCTGCTCTTCCGATTTGTAGTGTGCGTATCGACGTTGTTCCACAAATGAAAGGACCTACAGCTTTTCCATGGCAGAATACACTATTAGAAAAAACTTTTACTTCATTTTGGTCTTTCACCGAGACTCGAACCTACGTTCTCTCTGTGAATTACGAATGATAGTCACGCACTAACCCATTCGGCAACGGCGCCCGCTAGATAGAAGTTACTGGGAACGAAATGGCAGATAATTTAGCGAGGAAGGGTATGGAAATGCCCCTCAAAGCAAAGGAAAGATAAAGAAGGGCGTAGTGGGACAATCTACTGGGTTTATCACAATAAATCGCATTGCGTGGAATTAGATAAGAATTATTTTATAATTATCACAGGAATTTTAAGAGGGAATCGTGGATTGAATCCTCAACTTACTAACCTGGTAATATGCTCTAACGAGGAAGATGATGCGCAAGCAGAGAAACCATTTGGGTTATTTATTTAAGGGATCCCGTTGGACTAGAGCTCGGAAATTTAGGATATAATATTTTCAGGAATTTTTTTTGCAATAAAAAAATGAAAAACTATATTTAAATTCTTGAGGCTTTTTATTTAACTTGTTTTACATACCAAAAACGAAGAAAACTTTTTTTTTTAATAATTTAAAAACTGGCGCTGAATTTGACCCTCCCATAATATTGGACCTGGACGGTGTTGTCCATTTTGGGTCTTCTATTTATCTGAAACACAAAAACCAAAAAAATTATAATCAGTATGACTGTTGCTATGTCTCGCTACTAGAATAATAAAAAAAAACAATTTACAAAATGGCGCGGTTTTGAATTTGACCCTCGGATTTTTTCAGTTTTCCAACCAAAAAATACTAAATAATTGAAATAATATGTGATATGATATTAATAGCGCAGTTAGCCATTGTTGTTGTGAACAACATATTAACATTTCAGACGATTCGGCTGAATAGTTTTTGTTTTTGACAACAAAATGGGTTTAAAGTTTGAGCGCGCGGACTGCTCTCTACCTTGGGTTGTAGAAGCTATAGTATTGGGAATTTCCGCATGAAAATTTCACAGTATATTCTTAAGATACTAAACTTTTGAAATATCGAAAAGACAAAATCGATTTTTTTTTTTATTTCTAGACCATCGGGTTCTCTTAAGGAAGTATTTTACCAGAGGAGGAAATAAAACACCGCTGTAAGTTCTGCCTTTTCCAAACTGGATAAAGAAGCAATTGAGTCTGGTGGAGTACTTCTTGTTATCAAACAAACAATCGGCACACTTGTGCATTGGCGTCACTATTGACAGTTATGATTTCGAGGTTGTAAAAAACTTCGTTTATCTAGCATTAACACCGATAACAATGTCAGCCTTGAAATCCAACGTAGAATCTCTCTTGCCAACAAGTGCTACTTTGGACTACGTAGGCAACTGAGCGGTAAAGTCCTCTCTCGACAAACATAACTAACACTCTGCAAGGCTCTGATCATACCCGACCTAACATATGCCGCAGAAGCGTGGACGATCACAATATCCGAAGATGCGTCATTTGGAGTGTTCGACAGAAAGATTCTGCGGAAGGTATATGGACCATGGCACGTTGGTGACGGCGAATATCGTAGGCGATAGAACGATGAGCTGTATGAGCTTTACGACGCCATAGATATAGCGCAGTGAATAAAAATCCAGCGGCTACGTTGGCTGAGTCATGTCGCCCAAAGTATGCTAACGCTCTGGCTCTGAAAGTAATCGATGTGGTACCTGTTGGTGGCAGCAGAGGAAGAGGAAGGTCTCCTCTGCGTTCGAAAGATTAGATGGAGAAGGGCTTGACATCACCTCGTGTTTCCAACTGGTACGTAAACGGTTATCGCTCCAATTAAGAAGAAGAAGAAGTATGGAAATATTTTGCTATTTAAGTGCAATTGAATACGGAATTATTATATTTCTAGATAGAGCTTCCATCTATCTAAAAAATTGGGTTGAAGGGAAACCAAACTCAAGAATAACCATTGTAAGCAAAGTTTTTGAGTAGAGTTGCGATCTTATTTAATAAGACTTTTTTTTATTTAAACTTGAAAGTACTAATTAATAATAAAGTTCCTTTTGGAAGTAGTTAAAGAGTAGTTAAAGATTAAAATATATTATCTAAATCGGGGCAGATAACATACTTAATCTTATTATTTCAGTCCTCTATGCTCAACATAATAATAATAAAAAACAGACTAAGTCACGACGAGACGTGGGCGGGTACTGCGGAATGTGTTTTGTAATCAGTACTCATAGTTGAAAATTAATGGAACATAATTACCAAAAGTTAATCGCTTTAAAATTTACCAGCTGAAGTTTTGTTGCATTTTTTTTTTTCAAATTTAATAAATGGCAAAACAACAAAGACTGGAAATTATGATTTAATGATGGCAGTTTAAGAATAAAAGCCCTGCTAAGTACATAGTCCTACATAAATCTTCTGCATGCTTTGGCCTTTGTTATATCAACACCTCAAGCGGCGTCAGGGAATACAGAATGCTTGTGCGCCTGAATATAGGCAACATTTAATACTTTTCCCGAATGCTTGCAATAATTTTTAGGGCAAACAGAATAAGTAAACATTAAAGCGTACTCGTAACAGTTTGTGGGCGAAGGTAAGAATTTATTTTCAATCTTTCACAGTTTTGTTTGGCTTTTGAATGTATTTTTTGCTCAAATAGCGTTTGTTATTCCCAAGAAAATAAACAGAGACAGTGTAAATAAGATATGAGAAGTTAAGTGTAGAAATGAAGGAGTAAGTGTAGAAAATGTAAAGATATACAATACAAAGTGAATAAGTTTTTTGTTTTTTATTTGGTTAAAAGAAAACAAGAAAATATTTCACTCTTCTGGCAACGTTTACCTTGTACTAAGTGTATCGCTTATTTTGTCAAATTTAAAGGCTTCGATTGTAAACAAAGAATAAGTCTCTCATACTTACATATAACATAGTACTTCATATAACATAGTACTTCATGGCAGTAGGACAAATAAAAACATTTTCAGTGCTCTAAAAGACTTAAAAAAGTATTCGCGCCAAATTTAAATAATCACATACAATTTTTCATTAGATTATCTATATATTGGACGTCTAGATACCCTAATATCGAGCAGTGCAAGTCTTTCTATACTCGCTCGAATTTCATTCATTGCTCGCCTGCGCTAATGCTAGTTCAAATTTCACGAGTTTTTGATCAATTTGAACAGCTGAACAGAAATTGCCAATTTTATTTGTTAACTGTGCTTTCATAATTTTAAAATTTCAAGGAAGTGCCGACAAAACGTTTGAAATAATCAAAACGAGCATCGCTCGAATTACTTAAAAGAACTCGATATACGCTTGAAAACTTTCAAGGAATGAGTATTGAGCATCGAACAAGTATGCGGCTACTCGTTGCTCATACGCCCAGGTGGTTAGAAAATGCTGATAAGAAGTGAATTCAATAAAAAATTGTATTTTAAGCACAAACTCTGGTGGGTTGGTTGGTTGGTTAAAGTGGTGATTCTTCCAGAATCCAACTAGCGCTTCCGCACCATTTTGTTGCCACATCCTCGTTACCAACTTGTTTAACGGTAATTTACAGCATAACTATATCCAGTCAGTGCGGTTAAGGAACCTTATTAGGTTGTTAACGTCTAAGCCAGATAGTTGTTCGAGATTCTCGAACAGCGGGTGGCCCAGGGTTAACATTCTGTCCTTCCATAGGGCAGGGCATTCACAGAGGAAATGGAAGATTGTCTCCTTTTTCTCCGGTTGTTTGCAACTGTATGTATGTAATGTATTGTGAAGGATACCCATTTTGGCTGCTTGTTCTCCGATAGACCAGAAGCCAGTTAGGACTGCCGTTAGTCTCCAGGCGTCCCGTCGTTTCATTCTTATTAATGCCGACGATTGCTTGAGATTGTAGGTGAGCCATAACGTTCTGCTAATTTTGCATTTCGTCTGGACTTTCCACCTACAGTCTGCGATTCGGAGGTATTTTAGGGAAATTGTGCTCTTGACTGCACCTAATGGTGTGAGTACCGATTCTGCAAGAGCGTTATTCATGGCAGATCCCCCTCTTGCCAGTTCATCTGCTTTTTCGTTGCCTTCAATGTTCCGATGTCCCGGGACCCAGATTAAGGTAACTTTATGGTTTTCACTCAAGATGGTGAGGCTATTCCTACTTTGTTCCACCACTTTGGAGGTTGTTGTGGCCGAACCCAGTGCCTGGATTGCAGCTTGGCTTTCCGAGAGAATAGCGTTATTACCCTTAAAAGAGAAATCTGCGATTAGTAACCTACAGGCTTCCCCAATTGCCAGTACTTCCGCCTGGAAGACACTGCTGGTATTAGGGAGGCGCACATATTTCTCAATTTTAAGTCTGTGAGAATATATACCAGCTCCAACACCGCAGCCCATTTTACTTCCATCCGTATAGACTGTAGTGTCGAAGTTGTTTAGAGAGAATCCCTTATTCCATTCTTCCTTAGTTGGAAAGAGAGTAGCAAAATTCCTATTGAAAGTTACCGTCGGGACGATGTAGTCAGTTCTCACCGAGATTAACTGAGTTTGTCGCAATAATAGACTAACATGACCATAAGTTTTTTCTCTCCAGCGGCCCGCTTCGTTTAACCTAAATGCACTCATGGTTGCCGTCTTCTTAATATGTAGGTCTATTGGAATAACGTGTGTCAGTGCATTGAGAGCCTCTCTAGGACATGATCTGATTGCACCGACCGTTATTGCACATGCTGATCTTTGTATTCTGCCCAGTAGTTTGGTATTGTACTCTCTCCCTAGAGCCTTCCACCAAACTACCGAACCATACGATAGAATAGGTCGTATAACCGTCTTATACAGCCATAGTGTAAGCTTAGGTTGAAGACCCCATCTTCTTCCAAGCATACGTTTACAGGCATATAAAGCAATTTCTGCCTTCCATACCCGTTCTTCAACATTTAATTTCCAGCTTAGTTTGGAGTCCAGAATTACCCCTAAGTACTTTGCGCTGGGTGATAGTGACAGAGTTTGTCCGTTAATATTTGGTAGGGTAAAAGTTGGTACCTCATATCTGGTGGTGAAAAGCATAAGCTCTGTTTTACGTGGGTTTAAACCTAGGCCACAGCCTGTGGCCCAAGAGTTAAGCTCGCCTAACGCTCTTTGGATGATCCCATTGATCGTATTAGGACACAGTCCTGACGCCATTAGCACCACATCATCAGCGTACGCCACCGCTTTTACCCCACCTCTATTAAGTTTTGTTAAGACTTTGCTAATAACACATAACCAGAGAAGTGGAGACAATACTCCCCCCTGTGGGGTGCCTCTGTGGACCTTCTTTGTTATACTGATATTACCCATATTAGCTTTGATGATCCTGGTTTCTAGCATAGAGATGACCCAATTACTGATGCAATTGTCCACCTCTAAGTCTATCAACGCCCGTTGGATCGCATCTGTACTAACATTGTTAAAGGCGCCTTCTATATCCAAGAATGCCGCCATGGTATAATGTTTGTTCTCTAGAGAGCCCTCTATTGTTCGGATTACCTCGTGAAGCGCTGTCTCCGTAGATTTGCCTTTAAGGTACGCATGTTGTGCAGTAGATATACCAGAGCTCTCCAAAGAGCTTCTAAGATATATATCCAAAAGTATTTCAAAGGTTTTTAACAGGAAAGACGAAAGACTAATTGGCCTATAGTCCTTCGCTGATTCATGTCCCCTCCTGCCTATTTTTGGAATGAAGACTACCTTGACTAGTTTCCAGCTATCTGGAATATGACCTAGGTTTAAACACGCTTTAAAAATTTCCTCTAGCCATGGTAGGATACAGTCCAAGGTTTCCTGTAACATCTTTGGGATGATCCCATCTGGCCCCGGAGATTTAAAAGGTGAAAAAGATTTAATTGCCCATGCAACTTTCTCCTTTGTAACTATTTCTTTTGCGAGGTGCTGTGGATTATATTGGCTCCGCCTGATACTTCCCCTCCCACTTTCGTGGACGCTGCACCCCGGGAAATGCGTGTTTAGCAGAAGTTCTAGCTATTCCTCTGTCGTAGCTGTCCAAGTACCATCAGGCTTCTTGACCCAAGAAGCCATTGAATGATCTTTGGACAGAACACGGCTAAGCCTGGCAGAATCCCTGGTGGATTCGATTGACGAACAAAATTCGCTCCAGCTCTCTTTCTTGGCGGCCCTAATTGCCTTCTTGTACTGTCTCCGACTCTCTTTGTACAATTGCCAATTTCCTGTCGAGTAGCTGAGGTTAAACGTTGATCTAGATTTTTCCCTTAGTTTTGCGAGCTCACTGCTTCACCAAGCGGGATGGGATTTTTTGCTAAATTTTATGGGGCAGGACGTTTTGTAGGCCCTACTAAATGCTTTCTCCAGTGTTGTGACCCTACTCTCAAGGTTTTCGGTGAGAGTGATTTTGTGGATGGGAATCACTCCTATCCTTTTATTGACTATGTTTCTGAACCTTTTCCAGTTGGTTCATAGTGGATTTCTATACGGTAAGGGCGAACCAACATTAAGATCCAGATCGTACAGGATCCAGCTGTGATCCGAAAAAGACCTTTTGTCAGAGGCCCTCCAATTGTCTAACCTTACTGAGCTGTTTTCAGACATAAGGGTAACATCGATCACTTCCTCCCATCCCCTGAAGTACTCCGTACTTGGAAAGGTGAAAGTGGGAGTGTTACCCCTGTTACATACCGACAAGTTAGTGTTAATTATGAAATCATAAAGAGACTCACCTCGGTCGTTTGTTTCGGAGCTTCCCCATAGGGCATGCCTTGCATTGGCTTCGCATCCGAGAAGCAGGGTTTTGTTCGGGTTTTCCTGCACAAGTTTACGAGCCTCCTCAGGCGGTGCTGGTCTTTCGTGTGCCATGTATATAGAGACAAGCGTTATTCTGACTCCGTCAGTGGCTTCCACCTCAACAGCCGTCACATCCTGTGAACTATATAATGGAATTAAAAATGTGTTTAAATGTTTTTTAGCTACAATACATGTTCTGGGATTACCTTCTATCCGTTTATAGTAGATATTGTAGGTCTTCCCAGTGAACCCTTTCACCTCGGTGCTCCGCACCCAGGGTTCCTGAATTAGTGCGATGTCCACGTCCTCCTCCGACAGGAGAACGGTTAGGTTGTCCGTTGCACACTGTGAGTGCTGCAGATTAATTTGGACAACCTTTAAACCCATGTTTATTGGTTTCCTTTTTCGGACTCTGTGTCATCTAGCTGCATGCCAGTCAGCAATTCGGTGGCACCATCGACCTCATCCTGCTCCTCTTCCGGGTTTGCGGAACGGAATATCTTCAGCTGGGTCTTCCTGATCCCAAACTGAAGTTTGTTTCCCACTTTCTCAACGACAGCTTAAAAAAGAAAAACCCCAAAAAAATTGTTCATTCCAGGTGGCTTACTATAGCGAATAGAATAAATAAATTTATATTTTTCCAGTAATATAGAAATGGTCTTCATTTACTCCTTTTGCATATTAAATATATTTTTAAATATCACGGTAATCGTTCTTAAGGAGTAAACTCCAGTCGCGTGTCGGAGCTGACACACACACCTCTTTTTATTTACTTTTTTTATAGTAATAGTATATTTTAACATCAGAATATCTCAAAAATATTGCGTCAAGCCTGCTAGTTGAGCTTAATCAAATTTACGAATTATGAGTATTTGAACGTCCATTACTGCAGCTCGGGTGCCTGTACCTGCTTAACTTCTGAAATTTTCTATTTTTCAAGTTCGAGTCTTGTATTCATATTCCTTTCCTTTTATTTGTTTATAACAATTTTCATACTTTCACTAACAGATTAGCCAAAAATCAGTTTTCTTGCTTTCAAGTATTACAAAAAATCGAAATATCGAGGCCACTTCTTCCAGTGATGCTTCAAACAGTATCTTCTTTAAGAAATGCATTTTATTAATTTTTTTTTTTTTTGCTTCAGCTAATTATGTATGTTGCAAGTTATGATGTGCATTTCAAAATAAATTTGTTTTTGAGGCGCCTCTGCAAGTCCACTATCACTCACTCAAATTTCGATATTCTGCAAAGAAAATCTGGGAAGATTGTTGTTGATTATACGAAAATTTACTAAATAAATTAATGTCATCAGAAAAATGTCTTAAAATATTGTCTTTCTACACCAAGGTATGCAAATTAAAAATAATTTACCGATAAGAGATGACCAAAAGGAAATATATTCGGAGCGACAATATCTTATGGATGACAAATATTAAGTTTGTTATGTCCTCACACATTGGGTTTTTTCCATTAGAATATTTACTCCATTTTTCAATAAATTTTTATATTTTTCTTATATTTAAAGCACACACTCGTGCAATTTGCCACTATCTCTTCCGGTTGATTTGAGTGATAAATAACATTTTTTCCTGCTTTCTAATATCTTTCACTGCTTCGAGTTTGATGGTAGTAGAAGAGATAGAATCAACAATATTTCCGACAATAAACTACGTAAGTAAAAGAAAATCAGGCATACTGCTGTAGGTATACTCGTGTATGTGTGTGTGAGCAAAGTAAACGAAGCTGCTACCGGTTGGCCGAGGTTTGCCAGTTATTGCGGCGTAGAGGGACACACACATGCATTTAACATATATACACCTGTGTTCACAATAATAGCAGCGCGATCCATTTCAAAGTTTTTACTGTTTTTTTTTATTTTTTAATTCAATTTATTTCTTTTAATTTTTTTTACAAAATATACTATACTATATGAAAAGCCATATAACGCAAAGTTTTAAACTTTGTTAAAAATTAAAAAAAATTCAACAAATATTTATCAAAACTTCAAATTTTTAATCAGAATTTTTCAGAAAATTTCGAGCACGCAATTCAATAGCTCATTAAATTTTTTTATAACGAAATGCCAACTTAAAATAGCTCGAAAGTAGCATTGATTTTGGAAATTATTTTTTGTTAACGAAAACTGGATATTTTTTTTTTGGGGGAGAAGATGGTATAGACCGCCCGAAAAAAAAAATCTCAGTAATTTTTGAGCGAAATTAAGCCAGAGATTAAAGAGTTTGAAATTTTGTTGAAAAATTGTGTGATTTTATTTAATTTTGTGCAAAATATGAACTAAATTTTGCAAATAACAAAAATTTAACAAATTAAATTAAAAAAAAATAAATAAATTATCGAAACGTATTGCACATTTGCGCTGCTGTTATTGTGAACACAGGTGTACTTTTATAAGTACAATGAGAAAGGACATACACAAATTGTATCGTTTGCGGTTGAGAAATTGCAATTTCTGTTAAGGAGCAGCGAGAGTGCACAGCAGCGGTGAGCTTAGTACGCAAATTGATTTAACAGGCGGCAGTTGGTTGCCACACCTATGGCAACACAAATACGGGACAACAACAACAACAATAACAATGACAACCTACCAACGAATGCTGCCAAGAATTGTTTGGTGTAAGGATGTCAATACTCGTAAAAGGGAAAACAGGTTTTTAGTGAAGTGACAAAAGAGAAAAAATAGTGGCTAAAGAGACAACGGAGATACCCAGTGAACCAAAAATAACGTTAATTTTTTCTTAAATATAACACCTATTTCATATTTTATATAAAACATTACTTTTTTGATACTTTTTGCTTGCTTTTGTGAGGGGAGGTTAAAAATTTGCATTAATTGCTTACCTCTGTTTATTTTGTTCAAGGACTATGGCTGCAAACTGTAGAAAATGGTTTTAAGCAAAATTTGTTTACGCCGAACAACGACAACAATTTTATGCAGCAAATTCTTTATGGGGATTTGCCTTTTATACGTACATACATCCATAGACTGCGTAAATTGTTTATTGCCCTGGGATTTATTGAAAAGTTATTATAGTTTATTTGTTTCATATTTTTTTTAATAATTTTTTTAATTAAATATACTTCATTCTTCTGCAAATACAATATTCGACAAATTTTCATAAAAACTTAACACTTTTTAATTAGAATTTCCAGAAACATAGGAACGTAGCTCTATCCAAAAATAGGAATACTAGAAAGGCTACTAAAGGGAAAAACATTTGTGTAGCACGAAAATTTTAAAATTTGAGAAAATATTTGAAGAAAATTAAAAAAACTGACGGTGACCGTGAAATTACTACGATTTAAACAATAAATAAATAAATAATTGGCGCGTACACTTCTGTTAGGTGTTTGGCAGAGCTCCTCTTCCTATTTAAGGCGAGCGACTCGATGCTGTTCCACAAATTGAGGGACTTACAGTTTTAAGGCGATTCCGAACGGCAGGTATTTGTATGAGAAGCTTTCATGGCAAAAACCCAGGGTCCAGCACTCAAAGTATAACCAATTAAAAAAGCCATCAATTTAGTTTGGAAAATTACTTGTATTCAATTCAAAGTAAAAAATGTGTGAAAATAATACAAAGTTATGAATCAATTTACTTTTGCGATAGTCCAGAAGCGAGTCGCAAGCTGCCCGAATGTGACTTTCAGGTATTTTGGCCCACTCACGGACAATGGCTTTTTTCAGCAGCACGAGACTGCTAAATCTTTTAGTTCGGACCTTGCACTCCAAAATGGCCCAAAGAGAATAATCCATTGAATTCCCCTCTGGTGAATTTGAGAATCATTGTATGGACACTACGAAGTTCGGAACGTGATTTATTTGCCATTCTTGGTTCACTCGAGCTTTGTGAGACAGTGCCGAGCTCTGTTGAAACGTCCATGGTCTGGCACCGAAATGTTTGTCTACCCGCGGCTTCACAGCAACCTCCACAATACTTTCTCGATAATATTTCGCATTTACCTTGACGCCAGGCTCGATGAAAACGATTGAAGAGCGCACATCTACGATTACAGCGGCCCAAACCATTACCACAGGCGGGTGCTGTCTCCGGGTGCCATTTGCTGACTCAAATTCTCGTATGAACGGCCGGTCGAATAAATGCTATCGTTTAGGGAGTTTAGGAATTGCTCAATTTGAAACATTTTCTCTTTAGAAAACACAATGCTCGGAAATTGACCGCCTTCAGCCAAGCGAAAGCTCTCTCAAGTCTGACTTGTTGCTGCTTTGGTGTGAGATCATGCGCCTTTTGAGTCTTGTAAGGCTTGACTTTGAGATCATTTTTCAGTATGTGGCGGATGTTACGGACAGGCATTTTCAGTTCTTTCGCCATTTGATTGGCACTTCGTCAGAGATTTCGCTCAAGTCGCTGCTTCACTTTTTGAACCGTTTCACTTGTCGTTGCAGTCTTTTAACGACCACCTCCATGACGTTTCGCGATGCTACTATTATCATTGTAACGAGTAATGGTGCGATAAACAAAAACTTTATTTACTTTAAGGTGCTCGAGCTCACGAACAATCGCTGGTTGTGATTTTCCAGACAAATAATCAGCAATCGCACAATTACGTTTACGATCCATTACTGATTTCTCATTTCTTTTCTCGCGTTTACTCTCGGCAAAATGCTTCCGCGCGCTTGTAATCAATACTCGAGACTGTCATTTAGCCAACTAACAGAGAGCTGATACCCGTGCATTAGCTGCGCGAGCGGTCTTAAGTTGGTTCCACTACGAGTGCTGAATCCAGTTTGCCAAAACCTGCCGAGAGGCAGCCGCTACTAGAAAACACTTGTTCTATCATTTTTCTATAACTACTGACATAAATGGCTTAATCTGAAATTGTTCTAAACTTCAAACTTCCATAACTCCGAACTTTGTAAACTCAGAACTTTCACGTGACTCAGAACCCTCAGGTTAATTTTTTCTTCCAACCCAAACCATGAAGAAAACATAATAAATTTCTTTAAATCCGATTTATTTATTCAAATACATTTAATGACAAACTAAATAATACAAATAAATATTCAACACAATCCGAAATCACAGCATACCTAATAAAACTAAAAGTTTTAGTAAGAATTTTAATTTTAAGCTTACTTCTTTATCAAATAAAATATTAATAAATAAAAACAAAAACAATCGAATAAAAAAGGAGAGAATTACAGATGTGCAAATATTTATATTTTTCTGCAACATTATTATAATTTAAAATTCATTGGTTGATTTGATTTTTAACAGCAGCTTTCGTTGAAAATTTTGAGATAAAGGTTATGGCTCCACCCCGTTATTGTAAACTCAAATGTGAATTCAGAGAATAGAAATAGCAATCAACAGTAAAAGCATTTGCTTGTTCCTTACATATGCACAAAATCCCATTAGCCTATTTACAACAACATAATCATATAACCAACAGTCAGCCTTTTTGATTTTTACGCTTGCAATCGTACGTAAATCAATTTGTATGGGGCAGTGAGATCTGTTTATATGTATACTTATATGTATATAGAAATGGCTGGGCAAAATGCCAAACCGTATTCGGGGAAAGATGATATGCACCAAGAATAATATTAGTTAGTGGAGGAAAGGATTTTTCCCATCTAAATACCTATTTTGGTCGCACATGTGAATGTATGCGTGTGGCATTGTGTGATACCGCAGCGTGGCGCATGGCTTTGCAATTTGGAATTTTTTTGTGCAGAGATTGCCATGTTCCCTGGCATTCTGCATGTATCTTGCTAAATATCAGATTGAGGTGGCTCACAAAGGGCCCTGGGATGTCATATTGTCGTAAAGTCGTAAAGATTTTAACGTTTAAATAATTGTTTAGAGGACTTTACATCACAACTAACTATTTTTAACTGCCTGAAAATTCTTAATACGACTTGTATGACAGCTTGCGAACACTCTAAATATAGTTTTAGTCATATGAAGTTTACGACATACAACAATGCGTCACTTACGACATTCTTGTTGTGTTAGACGAATTTCGTTACGATATTTTATTCGAATTTGATTGGGATGCCAAATGAATCGTTGTGCCATGTTCATTTGTTTATAAAATAAAATAAAATAAAATAAATAATTGGCGCGTACACTTCTGTTAGGTGTTGGGCCGGGCACCTCCTCCTATTTGTGGCGTGCATCTTGATGTTGTTCCACAAATGGAGGGACCTACACTTTCAAGCCGACTGCGAACGGCAGATATTTTGTATGAGGAGCCTTTTCATGGCAAAAATACACTCGCAGGTTTGCCATTGCCTGCCTGCAGCTACGTCGGCCGCTGCTAATAGGTAGTTTCCCCTTATTATTCCGACCTCATTACTTTGTTTTGGCTAAAGTTGAACGCAGCCATCAGTATTTCATATATGACTGTCCTTTCCGAAGTTACGTAGTTTGATGTCCCACTTAAGCCTACAAGGTGAAGTCCAAAATAAATAACACTGAGCTAAAGTAGAAACGACGGGAGCTTTGTTCTAATAACTTCGTGTTTATTTATTCAAAATAGTCCCCTCTGGCCTCTTTTCGAAAGAGTGGTTCAGACCTTTGACCGTCCATCAGGGTGTCGGTACAAGCCTTTTGGATGGCCTCTGCGGACACAAAACGTTTTCCTTTCATGTCCAAATACAAAATTCCGAATAGGTGGAAGTCACAGGGAGCCATATCAAGCGAATATGGTGAGCTATTGATGGTTAAAATGCGATTTCTAGTCCAAAAATCAATCACAAGAGCGGATCGATGAGATGCTGCATTGTCATGCAATAATGGCTGTACCCAGGCCTAATGCGACGAATGCGGTACAACAAACCCTTCAAAAAGCCGAAATAGAAAATTCCATTCGAACAAACTGTTGGCTCGAACTCTTTGTGGACAATTCTCTGGGAATCGTAAAAACAAATGAGCATCGACTGGATTTTTGACTTCTCCAAACGCGATTTTTGGGGTGGTGGCTCGTCTGGGGCTTTCCATTCGGCACTTTACCAATTACAATTTTGTAAACGAAGTTCTCGTCTCTTTAATGAGGTCTTTCGAATGTTGAATTCTGAACAATTTTTGGTCCTCATTTAACTTGTGCGGAATAAAACGTGCACAGACCTTTCGCAAGCCCGAATGATCAGTTAAAGTGCGTTAAATCGATGTTTTGGAGATATTCAACTCCGATTCCAAACAATTTCGATGGAGTTTTCGGTGATTACTAATTTTGGGAAGCCCGTATGTTTATTGTCATTTATGTCCTCACAACCACCTCTGAATCGTGTAAACCACTCATGAACTCTGGCAGGATGATTGTCTATCGCCATAAACTTTGTTCATCAATTCAAATGTTTCGGTTAACGTTTTATCGATTTTAAAACAAAATTTGATATTAGCTCTTTGTTCGAAACTCATTTTTGTACCGTTGACACAAACACCTGACACTTTAGACGCAAAAGCTTCGCTTCTCGTTGAACCCATATGGGTACTATTCCATTCATTCGTATTACATTTATGTCGCATTAATTAATTCCAGCACAGATGCCACCATTGGAAGGAGCGGGACGCTTCTGACCACTCCTACTCTAGAGCTTAAGGCTATGCAGAATGTGGTACCCGCGAACATCGAACAACATTGAGGTGTTCGGGCCACAAACTAGACTTACACTATCCTTACAAATTCAGAGTCCATACCCATAATGCTTAACCATATACACCCTCGCTGGGCCCGAGCGGTATTTTTTCCATGCATATTCCCTCAAAGGAGGAGAGATAACTTAAAGTTTGACGGAAGGGTGGGTGGGGGAGGAGCTCTCCATCAAGCTCAAATTTAGTTTACGGGATCACTGTGGTGTTTTCCAAACGGAGGTAGCCGCAATTAAAGAAGGAGTAAACTACTTGCTTACTTCTGCAATTACTGTAAAAGAGGTAAATATCTACTCCAACAGTCAGTGGAAATTATGGCGCTGGGCTCGTTGTTGCTGCGTTTGAAATTAGTCAAGGAATGGCTAACTTCTCTCTCGACTACATCCAAATACTTCGATATTAGGCTCATCGGGGTTCCAGGTCACAGTGGTATAGTGGGAAACGGCTGAGCCGATAAACTGGCTATACAGCGGTGCCTCGAAGCGGTTTCACTGCTAAATGAGAGTGTTAAAGTTCCCTTGAGAACCTGGTGTCTGCACCTGGAAAGATGGGGAAACTTCGGATTGTCTCAAGTCCTTGCAGTCGAATCATCGCAGTACCTTTTTCTCAGCTACCCTGCCCTCGTCGGGCTAACATTCATACATCTGGGTTCTCACTTTTTTGCTACACCTGCGGATGTAGCATAATGTAATTAGGAAATTCCTTATCAGTTTGGTATGTGGTAATACCCGTTGTATATTACACCGACCAAGGTGAAGCATTGCCACAGGCACAACTTTTCTATTATTTAGTGTTTCATCGCTGTGGTGCAGAACCCAAGCACTATCGAGTGTTAGTCACGCACCAACGCATTCGGCTACAGGGGCACTTAAAAGGTCAGATAATTTCAGAAAGGTGAGTATTCGCTAATTTTGAAAAACAGGTTGGTTTTCCATTACTATCACGAAGGTTTTGCTAATAATGCCTAAGTGCGGGGACCTAATTTAGAAAGTATTGCAGACAAATGTAGCCAATATATCAGTCTTTTGGTTTATAGTATTTTTTATAAATCAACAGTAAGCGTTAATAGGAAGATCAAACGTTAAAAATGCTTATTTTTTGCGTATTTAAAAAAAAATGCCTATTACACGCCCATTTTACTTAAATATTGTATAAACAACGAGAAGGAACAACATTCGCTTATAAACAGTATTTATTGGTTAGACGTATGATTTAAGCCTTTTTTTACTAAATAAAACTTCGTATTTTATTAAAATTATATTATTACAAATAGTATTCTCAACAAAGTAAACGTTCGGACGAACCATGAAAGGAGCGATCGCTATTGGTGTATCATGGACTTTCACCTTTAGCAGCAGCTTGACCTCTTTCTTCGGTGTGGTAAAAAGAGTCGCCGTGGATTTAGTGATGGAAAGTGGAGATTCCTCGCAGTGAAAAAGCAAAAAAGACTAGCGAGATCAAGGCGAATTGAGTACTGGAGGCGGCGCCTTCAAAAAACAGTTACTTTACTCTGGCGTCAGCTCGCTTCGCAATACAAAACAAACGGAGCAAACAAACAAAAGAAGGAGAAATTATATATGATTGTGCTTCTTCTTCACACACAAGTAATTCCCCTTCTTTTTCTTTGTTTATTCATGGACTCTTCCGACACAGCGAATTCGGAAGGCGCAATACATTTCTCTATCATTCTTGTGGCGAGATAAACGTTGGCTTTGGAATACAAGTCATCGATGTCCCCATAAGAAACCAGTGAAACTCTCTCTGGTGATTGGAGAACATTCGAGACATAGAAGTTGAAAAGCAAGGGGGTGGGACACCATCCTGCGGCACACTACAACACTGATAATTCGCGGAGCACCTCTTCAGTCCCGGCGGGAAAGTCGGCCGTTGGATATCATCTAGTAGAGTGGAGTGGCTGACTTAATCGAAAGCCTTCGACAACTCCAATGCTACAAGGGCAGTCCTCTCACAGTGGGTTTGGTTAAGCTCGCGGTTGATCTGGGCATTTATGGCGGTGAGTGCTGTGGTTCTACTGTGCACTCCACGGCAGCCATGTTGATGTATTTGGAGTCTTTAAATGAGGTTGAGGGTCTTGGTATTTATTTCGATTCAAAGTCCAACTCGATATATTACGCGTTTCAATTATATTGGGGACAATGCGTTTGTATGTCACAATAGCTCCGCATTTTCTACATATTACTTATTACTATATACATCCACCGTAATAGGCTTTAATCGGTTCAGCCGAAATTTATTTATTACACTTCGAGTTCATTCGGGTTGCTAATTAATGAATTGAATGCGTTGGAGAATTGCAGAATTATTGTCAATTTCTTTTATTAAAGATTTCTTTATTGATGTTATTTCTAGTAATGTTGATTGCCCGGTAATGCTGAGCAGATTATATTTTAAAGCTTCGAATAGAACCTTGCCTCAGGTTGATCAATGTCAGCAAATACGCCACTGTAAATAGAACTTTGATTGAAATAAATACCGATTGATGAAATACAGAAATCTTTAGAGGGATAATGCAACACATTAGCGGTGTAGTCACAGAACCATAGCAGCGCACTGAGTGCATTATACTTAGCGGTAGGTCAGTTTCTTTGTTCGGTTAGATGTCCTGCTAACCAGGAGACAATACAAAAGTGCGCGCATAAAAAACGTAATTTCGACGCACGGCAAGCATCACGCCACCACTCGTAGTAAGCTGCAGCGAAAAATCACACCACCATATATCACCGTTTTGCATTTCGTTTTCATCACTCACCATTCTTTGTCATCGTCTACCTACTGCTAATATCATAGTTTTAGATATATTCCTGTGCTTTAATTACATTCAATTGTAAAGATTTTAATAAAATACAAGAAATAAATTCCTAATAAATTTTCTAATATTCAGAGCTAGAATAATGCGACTACCTCCCATTCATTTCAGCTGCCTAGAACTTCGTTGTCAAAGTGCAGTTTTCAAAATCGGCTTAAAGGGCTTAAATCTAATTTATAATATAATGCCTAGTAAAATTTTCTAGTATGTATCGTCTCTAAGAACTTTTGTTCATAGGTTTAACAATTAAATAAAAGATATTGTTTTCTGCCAAATCACCATGCCAACTAAACACAGTTTGAGTATACGGGCGCAAATCTATCTAACACGGAATTGATTTATTTTTTTTTATTTCATTTCATTTTTTACTTTTCTTATTATTTTCATATTTTTCTTGTTTTTTTTTAATTTAATTAAACATTATTTTAGTGTATTTAACGTAGATGCTGATAATTTTCAAATTCAATCAGTTCAACAGTTTTCTTCCAATGTTGTTGATATTTGCCACACTAAAACTTTAAGTTACAAGTGAACATCACCTTTCAAAGTTAGCTGAAAATTTTCCAATGAGAAAAAAATATATTTTTGTGAGAAATATCTATGGACGTACAAAGAGTTATGCAATATAAAACCACACCACCCAAAGCGAAAGGAACGCTCACTTGTTTACAAATGCTTGCATTTAAAGGAAACAAGAGCATAGCCAGTGTACGCAATGCAGCGTAGCAGTTTGTGTGGATGCGCTTGATTGCTGTCCTGTCAACTGTAACCGTACCGGAGCCAAACAACAACTGGTGGTATACATATGTATATTTGCGTCTCTCTGACGACTTGCACATTTGTTTTTTATTCAAACGTGAGGATGGTTTGTAAAAAGTCGGAGTTTGTAAAAGCAAACAAAAAATTCACATGTGAATCGTTGACATGTCGTTGTCAAATGCTTTGTCAAGCAGAAGACAAAAAAAGCAGGTTAAGTTGGCATGCCTTGCTGCCCGACTAACCTGTGAGAAGGCTCAGTAGCTGACTGACTGACTCTGTTTCAGCTGCATATACGTAGAGGGTGACTCAAATTTGTATTTATGTATTTTTCTGATCTGAATTAAATGTATAAATTACCACCTCAATCAAAAAGTTCTTGGAATATATTCAGAAAATTGAAAATGCAAATTCATTCCTCAAAGTTATATTAGCATTCAAAGCACTCCCCATCAACTGCAGTATTTAATGCATCTCTCGAAACATTCGTCGAACTCTATTTCTGTACCTATTTCACCATTACTTCCTTTCGGCTGTTAAAACACATTCTCTGTAGCACTTTTTAGACTCGACCAAACAAAAAAAAAATCATAACCATATCAGGTGAATTCGATAGCTGTTGAATGGTATTTGTTTCGTTCTTGGCCAAAAATTCACAGATAATGATGGCACTGTGCGAAGGTGCGCCGGTGCGATATGGTGGTGCAAAACCCACGAGTTGTTTTTTTTACAAATCCTTCCTTTTTTGTCAAATTGTTTCACGTAAACATCTCATAATGCCTAAATAATAGACCGTATTAACTGTCTGATCTTCGGGCAAAAATTTGTGGTGCACAATTTCGTCTTAATTCATAAAAACCGTCAGCATTGATTTCTTGTTGACTGAAACGACGTAATATGTTTTAGTTCTCTTGGTTCTTTCGGAGCTCCCACTCATTCGCCTGATGCCTAAATTGCGCGTGGTACTCATAAACACACGTCTGGCTCCAATAACCATGCATTTTATGAATGTCGGTTGGATTCAGCCTTAGAAATCATGACTTGGGTTATTTCAATGTGGTCCCTTTTTCGCATGAAATTCTGGTCCTTTGGAACCTACTTCATGCAAACCCTACTATGTTCTGTACGGAATCGTCAGTAATGCTCAAGTCTTCGGACAATTTTCTGATGATTAATTTGCGGTCTTTGCTCCAGTTTCCTTTCACTTTATTGATGCTTTCATCAGTTTGCGATGTCGACGCCCTGCACTACAATCGCCATCCTCGATAAATTCGCGATCTCTTCAGGACTCTCGTCAACAGCTGTTTACTTTATGGTATCATTATCGAAAGAGTTTTCCCACATTTCTAAGATTTTCACACCATTGAATTTATTTCTGGCGCAAAGTTTAATACAAACTCTTTGTCACAAATTAATATCCATTTTTAAAACAGAAAAGAACCAAAAACACGCTTAGATAGATTTACTCAAGGCAGCGTAACTTTTACAAATGTCAAGTAATGGCGATGCAATTTTGGTAGCATTGTTAATAAGAGACTTGGAAACTTAACAAAAAAAAAAACAGTTAGAGCGTCACCTGGCGGTTGTTCCGGGCACTATTTGATCAAGGTGGTATGATGAATTCGATTTCAGTCGGATAACCTACAATGGCACGTTCAAATCATTATTGAGATAACCAAGGCCAACAAGGTCTCGAAAAAGTTGCTTGACAAACCTGCGCAACTGCGAAAGTAGCCTGATGAATAAACTTTTAGCCATTCATAATATTTTTTTTTGTTTATTTTTCTATTATTAAATTCATTAAATGTCAAAAGAAATTTTTTCACTTTTTTAAAAAAGATACTTGTGTATGGATCACCCCATATGGCTGACCGAGTAACTTCGCTGCCATCATCCGTAACGGCATTTTTAATCTAATAAAAATACACTTTTATGCACACTCGTATTCATATATATTCATAAATGCATACCGTTGCAGGTTGTTTTGCTTGTTTGTGTGCTGATAGATGGATACGATGGAATTTGTACAGCAGACAACTGGTTATAACAGGAAATTGGCAAAAGGTAGTAACAGGTGGATTGCAGTTTGCGCTTCATTTTAATTGGAAATTGAAAAATGTCAACCACATTTTTGCAATTCAAGCTTTGCTGACCTTCGAAAAACTAACAATAAGAGTAAATATGTATGTATCGGGATATGCATATGCACTAATGACATATGTACAATATATGAAAAATTTATCTCCATTACCGAAATGAGAGTTGAACTCGAAAAGGATCGCAAAACTGGCAGCTCAACTTCGCAGAACTGGAAGTAATAATTAACTTAAAAAGAATTAAAAACCTTCTTGGTTATAAAAGTATATGAGAATATGTCGAACGGAATCAAATAAGTCTACAATAGTATGTCTTTACTTCTTATGAAACTTCAACCTCCACTATATAAGTCTGTAATACGCCTACGAGTTACTTCCTTTCTGTAAGGCCCTCGCCTCATTTGAAATGGTGTTTTTTGGGTGTTTATTTAAAAGCGTGAAAAACCGAAACGAAATATATTTTTTGTTTTCAGTATTTTATTTTTTGATCCATTGGTAAACAACAAACTTTTTTTTTTTGGTCATACGAGGTTCGTTAAAAAAGTTGTCAGCTTTCAAAACATGGTCTTCCAAAAAAGGTATAAGGATTCCGGGACTCACAAGTGTCTGAAATCAAAAAGACAAAACGGTTATTGTTCATTATGAATGTCGTTATAGTGTAAACTACGATTTAAAAAAAATTAAATTTGACAAAATGGCGGAGGTTCAGAGATGAAAACCCGTTTTTGACCCTTTTTGTTTGACTTTAAAGGTACGAAAAAATACTACAATTTTTTTCCATGATCGTAATTCACACAATAACAGCATTAATTCTACGTCATTTATTTTATCAAAATCAGTCCAGTAAAACCGGCTATACCTGTGTGAAGTTTTGGGCATCATGTCCTATAACCAAATTAATCAGAAATTAACCAAAAATAATATCTAGGACGACTTCCTGGGCAGCTCTTTATATGGTTATCAAATATGTTACAGATCGGCTAAGGTCACTAGATTCCTGCACAGGGGGACGCCGCAGGGTAGTATCATTTCGCTTCGTCTTGGGCTAATTGCGATTGACGAAATTTGGATATTGTTAAATAAGGGTGGAGTTAATGTAATAGCAAATATCGACGATCTGGTCCTAATGTTATTGGGACCATTTCCCTCAGTCAAGCGTGAGATTTTGGAAAGACCATTTGCCGTACTCAGTCGCTCAGCTGCCACTTGCGAACTCAGAGTCAACTCTGATAAAACGTAGCTGACGTTATTTACCAGAAAATACAATATAAGACTCGGCACTTTAGACTTCCCAATTAAATAACCACGTTCTCCTGCTTTCATTGGAAATTAGGTATCTTGGAGATTCATTGGAAGCTACACATCGAGTAAAGAAGGCCAATATAGCTTTCCACTCCTGCAAATCTATGTTCAGCGGAAAATGGGGACTCAAGCCACAGGTCGTGCTTTAGATGTACAACGTAGTGGTTCTGCCAATTTTAGTGAACGTATGCCTAGTTTGATAAGAAGCTCTTCGGAAGGACTATAATATCTCTAAACTGGGGAGGATGCAAAGAGCTGCTTCAATTTCCAGTTTACCGGTCATTGGGCAATCGACACACACGCAGCAAAACTGGGTTTACCATTTAATCTCCCTTGTAAAACCTGTTGGGACCTTTCAGAGAAGGAGACTGTTGAGTACTTTTTCTTAAAATATTCGGGTTCGGCAGCTTGGCCATTGAGGTCACCTAAATCCTATCTGCTGTTTACTGTTTTCAAAGTATGACCCAGGGCATTGACTTGAATTGCATGTTTTAACCATACAGGTCTTCAATGATGGGTATATTTTTTCTCGTTTGCGAGAAAGCGGGAAGAATATTTATGATAGTGGGATATAGCAGGTTAAAATGTGCTGCAAAAATATTTCTCGAACAATTATACTATAAAAAATAACACAAACAATGTTGGATTCAAGTTTCTGAATGGCTTCTGAAGTGTCGGCGTGACCTTGGCTTTAACAGAGAAATGAGTTCGATGTAGTTGATGCCGTTCCACCAAAAATAACCTAGTCTGGTATCAATGAAGTTGTTGAGCCAGTTTTTAAGGATTTCTAAGTTAGCGAAGGTAACGCCCTTCATATGGTTTAACAGGGAACGGAAAAGATGGTAATCGGTCGGTGCAAGGTCGGAAGAATACGGCGGATGCTGAAGAACATCCCATTCGAGCTCTTGGAGTGCGGTTTTGACGACTTGTGCAATATGGAGCTTGGTGTTGTCGTGAGGGAGTACGGTTTGACCATATCGATCAGGTCTTTTCAGTCCATAAGCCTCACTCACGCGGTGTAGCTGGGCAATGTAGAGCTCGCTGTTGACCTTGGCGTTATTTTCGAGCATTTCCCAGTGCATCATGCCCTCCCAGTCACACCAAACACATACCATGACGTTTTCGGATGAAGATCCGGCTTGACTCTCGGCTTTGGCGTATCTCCTGGGGCCATCCACTCCTTTCTTTGCTTGTTATTGATGTATAGGCATCATTTCTCATCTCCCGTGACGATTCGGTACAAAAGGCGCTGTTTATGATCGAGCAACAGATGGCGGGCGAGATGCTGAGATGCAATTTGAAAGTGACTTTCTTTGATTTTTTTTCGTTGAACACGTGATTTTTCCGTTCGTTTCGTTAAAAACTCCCAATTTTTCAACAAATTACAATTGGTTTGGCGACCGTTCTCCTTCAAAAGTGATTTGATATGTGCTTTATCGAATTCATAAGACCTTCCGACGCGGGACGTGTCATCCACGTCAAAGTTGTTATTTTTGAACTTTGCAAATAATTTTCGTGCTGTAGGCTCGCTTATGGCCGGCGGGCCAATTAAAAGGTAAAAAAAACCGATTTTTTCCCCCCTGATATTCAAGAACATGAGACACAAATTTTCAGAGTTAAATTCCAAGTATTTGCAGAGCTACAGAGCCGAGCGTAGTGCGGCGTCGAGCAACCGTGCGCTTATTGTTGTAGTGATCCGCCCATTGACCATTGACTTTGAAGCGCGTTTTCTCGGCTTTTCATTTTCACGATTTTACCTAATTTATGTACACGATTGCAAAAAACCTATACGAGCTATCCATTTCATTCAAAATGCGTTGTCTTCAGTATTGTTTTCTCTTCTATGTGAACTAAAAAAAACATCCAAAAACTTTTTTTAAGCGACTTTTTTACCCAGTTGAAGAGTTTTTTTTTCCTTGAAAAACCACTTTTTTTTCTAATTCGAATTTTACGTGTTTCTCCCAATTTTCTTAGTTCACATCGAAGATAATTACATCAAAATTAATAATCTTTTTTTTTTTGTTTTCAGATGAAAATTGCAAGTTGTATCTTGTACAGAAGTTGGATACTTCAGTGGCAAGGCGCTCTGGGAATCTATTGATAACTCGGCTTACAATATATTGTTGGAGATTGTACAAATTTTTTTTTTTAGTTCAAATATATATTAAACTATCCCCAAAACTTCATTTGGCTAATTGTTTTTTTTCTCATCCTACAACGCTTCGCGAAAACTACTGAATTTAGGACATCTAATTGGCCCGCCGGCCTTATGACACCTTTTCCACACACGTGGCAAATGTTCCCTTCTACTTCAGCAACTTTTTGAACTCGATGAGGAGCAAAGAAGAGCAGGTGTCGAAAATGTTAATTTTTACCACCTGGATATTCCATTTCTAAGTCTCAAAGCTAATAAAAATTAAATAAATCAAAATTACAATTAACATAGTTTTAGAGCAGAAAGAGTTCTATCGCATGAATATTTACTTTTTGCCAAACAGCAAACAAATCCTTGTAAAATAAAAGAAAATATTAAAATGCTACGAACATATTCCCCAACTCAATATTTAACTCCATTTACCTTCGTTACGCATAATTATGTACATAAGTTTATTCCAAGCCTGGGAAAACTTTCACAAGTTTGTTCTTCTAATTACCTTTATTTTATAGTGAAATTTTATGAAATGAGGCAGGTCTACAAAATTTATTTATTTTATTTTTATTTTTTATGATAATAAAATTATGAGCAAACTCAAGCCAACTCAGCGCTAGCAGCAGAGGATTTCGGTTGGACTACAAAATTTATTTTTTTACCGTATGCACGTTCAGAAACCACTGTTATCAAACAATGAAAAAAAGACATGTGGATCGATGTAATTTATATGTTCAATGTGGCTTAGGTAATTCTAAATAGTTTTTCACCATAATATTCCCACCAACATCAAATTAAACAAATTAGCAAAGTCACATAATTGAAACTTTATTTGCTTGTAAAATTCCATTCCAGTAATGTTATTCACACTCAAAATGTTAACGCGAAACATAAATAAACACAATGAGTGTGCATTTTTCAAGTTTTCAAATGAAAAAAATTGCAAGGCTGAATAAAAAAATTGCAGTTAAAATTTCAGCAATTTCAGCAAATGCAGTTTAAGCACCAAAAATGGCACAACTGAATTAAGTTTTTCAAATTTGCCTTTGTTTTTTGCGTTATTCGTTGGCTGTGCTGGCCCTCTCACTCAGCTTATTCCCAGCGGATACTAAATTGAGCCACTCGGCAGTACGGCGAACAAACGCGAACAGCAGCCAACTGGCGCGCGCCTTCTATCCACACTTGATTGCTTCCATAGCCATGCACGTGAGCTTGAGCTTGTGTGTGCACTTGTGTATGTATATGTATTTGTATTGTATTGAACACATATTTACATGAGCAAGCAAGCCGCATATCCTTATTTACCCACAAATATGTGTGTATGACTACCCAACAATGCATATGTAGTCGTATGTTTGTGTATATGTGAGGAATTGCCTGTGCAGGAATATTTGCTGCTGTGAGCTCGACGCATCCATAGTCTTGCTAATAAATTTGCATATTCATGGCAATACGGTGGAAATTGTTAAGTATCTAATAAAGAATTCCATTTCAAAAATTTATATGAGCACATGAAAATCGCATCAGCGTATTTTTTTTTTTTTTTTTTTTTTTTTTGATATTTTTCGATTTCGTTGTCATTTAACTTTTTGGCGCTATTCATTCTTATGGTATGTAAAAGCATTTAAAAAATGGCACATATACAAGCACATCTACCAGAAAAGTATTGATATGGGCAACTGTATTGTTTGTTTATTTGTATTCGCTGGAGACACATTTATTCTTTACACGAGTATGTGCCCATGAGAGCGTAAGTGATTTTCTGCTGAGTGAAAATTTATTATCTTTGATGGTTCATTTGAAATCTTTAAAGAAGTGTTACAATGTAATTTAATTTAATAAGTAATTTACTTATTTTCGTTGTATATTTTGTAGAAGAAATTACAATAAAAACTAGGTATGGAACGTGGCAGAATCCGAGCTAGTGTTTTTATACCAATGCGTACTTGCGTAGGAGTTATAATTTTGCTGGGTGTTATAATTTTCCTGGTGTTATAATTTAAATGTTTAACAATGGGCAGTATTACGCGCGCGTTTACACCCTGTGCGTATGTGTGATATTCGAAACTCTAACTTTCATTGACTATGAGTTTGTTTGATTTTAAAAATTAACAGCCAGTCAAAATTAAATTTTACTAAAATGTGCGCGGATATAAAGGGTGATCAGATTGGAGTGACTTTTTCCAATAGGGTAATTTTGACAGATCACGCGTGACTACTGTCAAACTAAATACATAGTTTTTTTTCAGTATTCATTGACATTCATCATTACGCCTCAATCACGTTTACAAATCGGACGATTGTATTACGAAAATCGCCGCTCAAAAGTGTTAATCACGCGAAAATTTAATCAGGCCAACTTATGGTGTGCATAACCGTCCTACAGACAACAGCCGGAAACATTTAGAGCCATTTTATATTATTATTATATTATATAAATGAAAAGAATATTGCGGCTGCAAATGAGACTTTTGCCGAAGACCCCAAAGAATCGATTCGGCGCCGATCTCAACAACTTGGCCTATCTTACGGCAATACTTGGACAATTTATTGGGCAAAGATCTTGCTTTGAAAGCATATAAAATACAGATACTCCAAGATTTGAAGTCAGCCGATCTTCCAAACCTTCGTAACTTCAGTCGTAGGGCTCTTGAGAAGATTCGCATTTGGAACTCGAATTTTTTTTCAGCGATGAAGTACATCTTTGGCTTAATGACGGCGTCAATAAATAATATTTCCGTATTTGAGCTGAAGAGCAACACGAAACTATTCAAGAACAGCCATTACATCCATTGAAAATAACCGTTTGGTGCGACTTACGGACTGGAGGAATCATCGGCCAATATTTCTTCAAAGACGGGGCAGGCGCCAATGTAACAGTGAATAGCGCACGCTATCGCGTTATGATAAAAAACTTTTTGATGCCGGAGAATTGAAGTTCGTGATCTTCACAACATTTGGTGCGCTAATTACCATACAGCCCGTGAAACAATGGATTTACTGCGTCGTCGTTTCGGTGAGCAATTTAACTCTCGTCTCGGTCAAGTGGATTGGCCACCAAGATCGTGTGATATCACTCCTTTGGACTTTTATTTTTGGGGTATGTAAAGTCTAAATGCATTGTGGGTAAACCAACTTCGATTGAGCATTGGAAGCCAACATTACTAAAGTTATTCACGAGATACCGACCGAAGTCCTCCAGCGAGTCGTTCAAAATGAGTGGCCGGATAGGATGGCTGAATTACGGCGCAGTTGCGGCTAACATTTGAAAGAGATCATCTTCAAAAAAATAAATGTGATGAATGATTCTACAAAAAAATAATAAAGGTTGCCCAATCAATTAGAGTTCTCGTTACTTTATTTCAATTTAAAATCCAATACCTCTAAATTGATCACTCTTTATAAAGTTCAGTACGGATCGAATTTAGCACCAGAATTGTGTTGTTCACATACAATTTAATTTTTGTAACAGTTTGGTTAACCGTTAGAGCAAAAATCATCCGAGGTTGATATTTCGAAAACTTGTTTTTGCTGTCGGGAGCACTCTATGTGTGCATGTCTCTCTGCTTTCTAATCGGTTTTTTCTTTAGTCTGCTCATGCGATTCCTCCGTGGCAGATTTTGACTTGGCTCGCAAGCTCTCTGATTGTGAACTGTAAACAAGCCAATGTATACCAGCTTGGAACTCGCTGGCATCCCAATGTGCTGAAGAAGTGTATTCGCCGGCACGTGGCAAAACATACATGCTACGATATCCTACTTGCGAGTAACTGAAATTATCGTTTTTAATGGATCTTGCGGAAGACTCCAAGAAATTGGAGAGACAGTTTTATGAAATAGTACAATAGTTGGTGCTCGGTAGGCAATGGCAAGCCTCCCAGGGCATTTCTGCCATGAAAGAGCTCCTCCTAAGAAACAAATTATCTGCCGTTCGGAGTCGGATCTTGGCCAAACACCAAAAACGGATGTAAGCGCCAATTATATATAATATATATTACGGGATGGTACCCAACGCTTGTGCAAGTGATAGAAGAAGGGGATCTATTGAGGCGATTAAACTTTTGCAGATTATTCTTACTGCCGGACCCGATTTGCCTTGTCTCGTTTAGAGAAGCCGGATAACACTAAGCATTTTCTCTAGGAGTGTCCTACCCTTGCTAAAGCAATGCTACGAATTTTGGGTTCCAATGTCATGAGAATGAGTAAAATTATTTCATATTTTCAGATTTGCCAAAGATTCTGGAAAATTCTCACAGCTCTCACGGCTCTATGCTATAAAAGTATGTCGACCGTTATGAACTATGTACGAGGAGGTAGCAATAGTGGTTGAAGAACTCTGCCCGAACGATATACTGGCAAGAGTTATAGGTTCTTCTTCTTATTCTTATTTTTCTTCTTCTTGTTCTTTTCCTACTTTCGATTGGTGCGACAAACGATCACGTAATTTTAGCAGAGTTTTACAAAACGCCAGTTAGACACACCAAGTGAAGCCAAGTCCTTTTCCACCTGATCTTTCCAAAGCAAATCTTCCGCCTTCCTCTTCCTCTGCTACCATCAACTGGTACCGCATTGAATACTTTGAGAGCCGAAGCGTTTGTATCCTTTCGAACAACATGACCCAGCCAATGAAGCCGTTGGATATTTTTTCATTGTACTACGATGTTTATGTACTCGTATGTATAAGGCATCGTAAAGCTCATACAGCTCATTGTTCCATCACCTGCGATTCTCTCCGTCGCCAACGTGCAAAGATCCAAAAATCTTACGCAGAATCTTTCTCTCAAACACTCCAAGCATCGCTTAATCGGATGTTGTCATCGTCTACGCTTCTGCGTCATACGTTAGGACGGGCATGATGAAAGCCTTGTAGAGTGTTAGTTTTTTTCGTCGAGAGGGGACTTTACTACTCAGATGTGTACTTAGTCCGAAGTAGCTATTGTTGGCAAGTGAGATTCTACGTTGGATTTCAAAGCTGGCATTATCGGTGTTCATGCTGGTTTTTAAATAGACGTAGCCTCTTACAACCTCGAAATCAAAACTGTTAACAGTGACGTGGCTGCCGATATGAGCGTGAACCGAGCGAGAGAAAGGAGTTTTTAGTACGATGAGGTCAAAAGTAGATCGCACTCTTTGCAGATTTCAATGCATTGCACCACTCCAAACAAAACACAAAGTGTCTATGCGTCAGTCAATTACTGTTATTAAAACTGTAAAAATACTTAAAAACTCCAATAAACGTGCCATAAAAGTATACAAAAAATGAGATGCTTTAAAAAAAAATTTTTAATATTTACAATCATAATGGGATTAAAGGATGTGTCTGCAAAAAGGCAATTAATTTGAAAGCTTAATTTTTGATTGACTCAGTAATGCCATTGTTGGCTTGCATACCAACAATAATTCCAACAATTCGTAAACCAACTTCGAGGTATCGTTTTGCCAATACCCTCATGGGTAATAGCTTACATAGACCCACATACACATGCACATGCCAGCATGCATCCCTGCAGTTGTACTTATACATACATACACACACAATATGCATGGCAGGTTGCGCAACTGCAGTTACTGTCAAATGTTCAACTCAAGTGGCAACATCAGCCGCTGGCCATTGCTACAACTGACACCCTAGCTGCAGCTCACATAACATCAGTGGCGTTAGAGTAAATATACGCACACACACATGCACATACTCACATACATACATACCTAAGTATAATGCGCTGAACAGAAGGATACGGCATTACAAACGGCCTTTGTGCTAACTGTAGTGTTATTGTTGTTGTGCGTATTGTTGCTGCTGCTGTTGTGTCCATATCGCCATTGCCGTTGCCATTACTGTCGCTGTCACTTGGCTTTGTTTTCGTCTCCTGCCGCTAGTGTTTGTCCTCGCCAGCTGCTCTTAAGACAGCGCAGCGCACTGCAAGACGACCCAAATCAAGCTTCTGTTGATATTTCACTTTATGAACGTCTCTCTACTCATTCTATTCTTGCAGCTTCTACTGCATTTTTTGCTATTGGCATGCTCAAATGCCACTCTACTCGAATTCCTTTCTCGTTTTTGCTATTCTATTATATCTCGTTTTTTTTGTGCTATGCTGAGTGTTTGCGTCTACTGTGCCTATGCACTTTTGACCCAATTTGACAGTGCGCTGGAATGTTGCTTTTGCTTTCATTTAACTTTTTCACAATTTCCTTTTGTCCGTTTGGCAGCTGTCGTATGTCGTAGTTTGTAGTTAGTTGTTTAAGCTTAATTTTTTTTTTTTTTTTTTGTCACAGTTATTTTTTAGATTTTTTTTTTATTAGTTGCTTACAAATTTTTTATATTTTTACCGCTTACATACTCGTAGGTATATACAAGAAATAATTTTTTCCTTGTCGTTTTTTTTTTTTGTTTTGTTACTACCAATTAAGGCTTTTTCGGTATTTCATTTGTATGCCCACGCGCCCTTGTGCACATTGGTTTTCTAGTTTTGTTGACTTTTGTATTTATCCTAATATCACCGCTGACGACAAAGCCACACGTGTTCATAGGTTTTGCCATAATTCAATGAAATTTCATCACAAACTTATTTTTGTCCGTCAACCGCCTACAAGTGCAGAGTCAGCGTTTGACTTACTAACCGCAACACGCTTCGTACAATTGGCGTGTCGTTAAATCTGTCACATAAACTAAAATTCCCTGTGGTTCTGCTCATGCGCACTAAACCGTTTCATTTTTCTCATTCTCAAACATTTCCTCCAATTTTGACACTGTTATACCGCGGACATGTTATGCAACAAATACGGCAAGTACATTTAACTGTTAAAATCACTAAATGCGAGTACGTTTGCTCTCCCGCAAATCAGCTGTTTGTCAGAGTACTCGTACCTCTCACAACCCGCAAATATTCGTGACAGCTGATGCTAGCTAACTACTGTAGCTTTTTACAGTTTGAAGTTAGAGCTTTTTAGCTGTGAGTAATAAGCATCCCCATTAATCTTTTTTGCTCTCTAGGCAATATTTTGCACCTAATACTTTCAACTAAAAATATTGGGAAAATATCTGCCGCCTGCGTTGCCTTGCGCTCTGCAAATCTGTTTGCTCGTTTGCGTTTACCCTGATTCTCTGATTTATAAAATTGAGTGCGATTCTCTTTATTATTCGTTGTTAGCGAGCCAATGAATTGCTTCTCCGCCAGAGGTAAAAGCAGTTCGACGAAATTTAATTTAATTGTATGCCAATTTTACAGCCAATTCAATAATTATGGAAATTGAATGCATGAAATCTCCTTCATACAAATATGCATATTTGCTTATAAGAAAATTATACAACTACAGCCAATGCACAAAGTTCTTTACCTTGTGACATACGAATGGCATGTAAGCCGCATGTGACGGCACCACACATTGGCTTTATTCACTTTTCGTTGGCCACATCAATCAACTCGCATATGCTGGGCTTTTAGGGGTCTTACTATTTCTTCCAATCGCTAATAGCGAGATTCGTAATTCGATTGCTGTCGTTCAGCTTAAAACAACTTTCATCTAGGATTGGGTAACAAATAGATGCCGTGCATCCGAAGATCGTAAAACTCAAGCAAATTGCAAATTATTTTACGGTGTTTTACTTTCAACGTAGTAGAGTCGCATTTCTTCCGCCAGAGCTATAAAATTTTTGTTTACTCTTTTCGAGATGTGTAACATATTTGTAGGATAGCGTTTTCTTTTCTCAAACTATGTTGTTCAGCTGATTTTTGTTTACCTGTGTGGAGAACTTCGTCAAAATATATATAAAAAAAATTTTAAATGTTACAAAAAAAAAGTACAAATACATATCCGTTTTTCTAAACTAATATTTACCGTACAATTTAATCTTGCTGAAGTCAAAATCCTTAAAACTTCTTCAGAAAGTCATAACTTTCCAGGAGCCCAAACACCTTATGGACCGACTTCAATTTATTACATCGTCTCGATCTCTCAACCCACTTAGTATGAAATACAGTTGCCTAGTAACAAAACCTCAGTTTCTGATTCTCACTGTCTGTCTTTGAAACCCCCTACCCCGCCACTACCACATAAAATCAAAATAATATATTAATTAGAAATTAACTGCTACATTACTTTGCCACCATGGCAGAGAGCACAAATTAGTACATGTCTGTACTCCGTATACTTCCAAGTGCATAACAATAACAACAAATATATAATTTTTTTTCCAATTTGATTTTTTATTCAATTCTTAATAAAATAAATAATAACACAAAACCAATTCTAGGAAATAAGCGTACAAAACGTGAAAATTTTGTACTCAATTTTCCTCCTTTCAGCAATTGTACGGATGTAGTATGTTTTTTATGTTTTTTCCATAGACCTCTGTTACATATGACATTTTCCATGCGATTTGGCATACCCCGCACTAAATTTTGAATAATTTCAGCGGGTACAGTTTAGCAGTCGTGCTTTACAAGCCGCCGTAATTCGGCTAAATTTGCTGGAGCTCTTTGATATTGTCCCAACCATCTTTTCACGAGTTGTCAGTCGGATTGAGGTCAGGACTTTGAGCGGAGCACTGCATTATCTCGAAATTTTGCACAGCTAGCCACTCTTTTACGATTTTGGACGTTTACTTGGGGTATGTATCCTGTTGAAATAGTATTTCTTCTTTAAAATAGTCGGCTAAGTCAACAAAATCTGGAAGATGAGTCTGTGGAATATGCAAATAGTCCTCCTCCCTCATTATTCCGTCAATTTTTCCGTAATTGGCCCAACGCGCCACCACGTGAAACAGCCCCATATCGTGACGTTTCCGCTACCGTGCTTCGCCGTTTCTTTAATATTGGTGTAATTGTATGGTTTCTCCGAGACGGCGCAGGCAATACTGAAACCGATTGAATTTTTATTCATCTGAACAGATTACACGCTTCCAGTTATCTTCAATCTAATTTTGGTGTTCCTTGATGAACTTCAACCGTTCCTTAAGGGGTTACATACATCCAGCAGCGTTTAGAAGGGATAACAATAGAAATAAATATAAACATTTTGTACATTATTTATTATGATAGTACTTAAACCTTATTAAAAAATTTATTAATTTTAATTTTTCTTTACAAATCACGTGACCCAAAGTACAATAAAAAAAAGTTGCTCCACGGTCTGCACCATTTCTCCTTGAAATGTTGATGGATCTGTAAAAAATAAAAAAAATTCTGGTGAAAAGTAGTTTCGAGAAAAACGAGTTTAAACTTTCAAGTGCATTTCGCTCGAGGTGGTCGACCAGTTACATTTTCTACCATAACTTTGTATCTATGGTACATCTTTATTTTCCCCTATTCTCTTCTCTGCTATTTTTATACATTCACAACTTCAACATTCTTTATATTTTATATCCTACTGAGTCCCTCTGCTAACTCCACATACATACCATAACTTTATGCTCATGCTCTATGTTGTTATTAAGAATTGTATTCATAAATTCAAACACTGTAAAATAACTTTTGGTTGTATGCTTGATAAACAAATATGTGAATAAATAAATAAAACAAATCTAGTGATAAATGTCCAAAGATTGTTGATGTTATGGAGTGGGCACTTCCCCACCTAATTCTTCCAGTCAGTGCCTGTGTAGTTGACCATCGTGTTTTCAAACCGACACTACCTTACACGTCGTTAGCTCGTCAGTATTTTATGCTTTCGCTTTTCAGTCTCTGTTTAACTTTTAGCAGTAAAGCTGTGGCGCATGTTTAAAACACAAAAGCACCATTAACCCAAAAGTAAACGTCCATGCTAACTTTTGCACTTACGAGTATGTATGTGTTTATAAGTAACTATTATTATTATTATTTATTAGATATATCAAAATGCTTATATCTAAATATAAAGGAGTACTAGCTGCCAGGGCTTACGACTCTTTCTTTAAGAATATAATACCTGAGTTGATTTAGTTCTAATTATGGAGTTTAAATAATCTTTATTGACTTACATTGATTCAGAAAGTTATAAATTTTATGAATGTTTTCAGAGGAAGTTTTTTCAAGAAGTGCGGAGGGTTTAATGTCGCCAAATATTTTGATCCTGTGGCTTCGGAGATTGTGGCATTCATCTAGTAAGTGGTCGACCGTGGAAAATGATCCACACCAAGGACATGTGTTTTTGGGTTTCCCTGTGAGGAGGTGTTCGTGTGTCAAGAGGATGTGCCCAATGCGTAACCGTATAAAGGTAGTGGTTTGGCTCCGAGTGTTATTATTTGGAAAGTGGGGCTTTTGCCCTGATGGGTTAAATTTGCTGTACCAGGATGAAAATTCTTTCCAATTCTTATCTTTCTCACTTTGAATATATGCTGCAACCGTCCTAATCGAATCGTGTTTTTCAAATGTTGCAAAAGTAAGGCAGGGTTGGAGATGGATTTGTTTGGCGGCCGCATCTGCTGCCTCGTTACCTGGGATCCCAACATGACCCGGGACCCATAATAAGTTGATCTTTTTATGATGAGTATTTAGTGCTGCTTTAATATTTTTAATTAGACTACTGGAGGTGTTTACGCTTTGGAGTCCACTCAAGCATGATAAACTGTCTGTGCATATTACGAATTTCCCCTTCAGTTTTGTCGCATATTCAATAGCAATTTTGATTGCCAGTGCTTCGGCTGTGAAGACTGAGGTTCCACCGAAAAGCCAGCCACCTGATATGATTAATCCTGTGTTGGAAACTACGGCGAATGTGGCAACATTATTGGTTTTGGATCCATCTGTGTAGATGAAGCTCCAGTTGTCTTGAGTATACTTTTCAAATTGTTCGCGAAATAGAGCTCTGTAAACTTCAGGACTAGTTGCGGCCTTTTTATACTGATGTAGGCAAACGTTTATGGCTGATTTATTAAAGATCCACCAAGGATGACGTGATGGTTTGTTACATGTTTTCGGAGGCAGAATATCTAATTTTTTGGCGAATGCTGCGCAGCGCCTTAGGACGGATATTTGTTTATACAGCCGCTTGTGGGTTAAAATGTTTTTAAAACAATTAAATTAAAGTAACTATAATAAGAACAATATACTACAATGATTTCTGTACAAGCGAATTTTCACTTCAAAAGGTTATTTTCACGGAAAGACTATTTTTATATTTAACTCCTAACTCACTCCACCCCGATGCAGAAGAAATGAATTTCTGTAGTGAATCAAAAATAAATTTATTTCAAAATGATGTCCGAATTAAAAAAAGAAAAGTATTATGAAATTAAAAAAGCACTACTTATTATTGCTTTGTTCGTTAGCTGGGTTAGTTGTGGCGAAATTTTATAACGACCTTTTAATTTCAGAGATGAAGCTCAGCTGTTCCTGAAGCAAATTAATACACCGGATCGGCAAATGGAATCATCAACGAAGATTTTCTGTCAGAACTTCATATTTATGTTGCTCTCTGGTCAAAATAATGACGCACGCATTTTTTGTTCGCCCGAAAAAAATGTTTTTCAAGATTTATCGGCAATTTTGTTTTTCGGCTCAAAACCGATTTTTTAATTATATAAGAAAACTTTTTTTTAATTGCTCATAAATTAGTCAAAAATGAACCGATTTTAATGGTTCTGGGTTCGAAATGATCGTCATTACTTGCACGAGCGACTTCATGTACAAACAATAGCAAAAAAGTAGTTGAAATTTTTTATTTTGCAATAAAACAAAAAGTGTGAAATTTTTTCGAAATTCAATATCTCAAAAAGTGTATTTTTTTTAACATTTTCCAAATCAAGAGGATACCTCAAACTTTAATTGAACTGAATACCCAGTTGCTAAAATCAGTTGTTTTTGAGTAATGAATTTTTGAGTAAAAACCTGTTTCGCGCTTTTTGCTTTTTTGCAAAATAAAAAATTCCCAACTACTTTTTCCCTATTGTTTGAACATGAAGTCGCTCGTGCAAGTAATGACGATCATTTCGAACCCAGAATCATTAAAATCCATTTTTGACTAATTATTAAGCAATCGATTTTGAGCCGAAAAACAACATGATCCTTCTCCAGTCAACACTTTGAGAAGGCGCACCTTTCTTTGGGATTTTCACAAATATGTCGTGCATCCAGTCTAGCGGTAGTACTTCAGTTTCCCAGGTGCTTTGAAACAAGCGAAACAGCATCAGCGCTGAAGGTTTTAGGTCAGCTTTTAGCATTTCTGCTGTGATGTTATCCACCCCGCTGGATTTTCAGATTTCATACTACGAATAGCAATTTCAGCCACAGTTGGGTGCTGTGAAGGCACACCGCAGACTCTTTGCGAGCGACGCGCTGGAGTTGGCGTCGTTGCTGGCTCCATACTTACAGGTACTTTGACTACTTAATCAAAGTATTCTTTCCATCGCTTAAGTTGCTCCTGACTTTCCCATATTTACCTTGAATAGGCATTTTGGAGTGACCTTTATATTAGTTCATTAATATATTAGTTGGCCCCCCTTAATAAACTACCAACAACTTGCGCAACTTTCCTCACGTTAAAGCTACAACACAACCCGAAAAACTGTTCGGAAAAAAGTAGGCTTTGTTCATTGCACAGGTCCGTAAGTAAAAGCACTCCCAGCTGGTTGTTAAAAAACGTCCCCAGCTGAGATCAGCTGATCACAAAAAGCGCTTTTATGTAACATAGTTGCATGAAAAATGATTCAATTTCATAGAAAATCGTATCAAAAAGTCTAAAAAATTACATACAAATTCAGATATTTCTCACTAAAAGGCATTATTATTTATAGCTAAAAAAATATATTAGAAATATTTATTATTGTAAATTTTCCAAGTCAAAGATATTATCATTTTTTTATAATTATTTTAAATGTTACCATAAAAATTCTAATTTGGCATAGCAACGCCGCCAGTATGCAAAAATACCAGCACTCACACTATCACACACTTGACTGCCTATCAAACTCACATCAAGTGTCCTTGTCAAAAAATAGGAAGAAGAAGAGTGTTTTTTTACTTGTATTTTTTGTACAATGACCTTGAGAGTGATTTTGTAACAATAAAAACCTGAAAAACTCTTTGAAACTATCACAAAAGCTATAATAAATATATGGAGATATAATTTTAATTGAATTTACGTAATGAACAAAAAGCTAGAATAAATTGCGAAATCAAAAAAGTATAAAAAGGCAGTTTAATTCAACAACTTAAAAATCAAGTAGCAAACACAAAGGCATCAAGGGACTTTTATAAAAGAAGAGCTCCTTCCACAAAAATAACCATATAAATCCAAGTTTAAAATTTTGTGCAAGTTAAAAAACATCTCAAATTTTCAATTTTTTAAACAAAATTTTTTGAAACTTTTCGCGTATATAGAGTTTTGCAGCCATGCAACTATACTAGCACTTGCATGCTGGCCACGGTGCTCATTATTCCTTTTTTCACACAAAAATTGTCAATGAAAAGAACATTTGCATACGAAAAAATTTTGACGCGATTCGAAAGTGTAATGAAAACGGAAAACAATTTTTCGTTACACGTTTACACAAAATGATAATCGAGCCCCTGGTAAACGCACCATCGACCCATTTTAATAATACAACCAATTTTTGAAAATACCCAAAAAGCCGGTTTGACAACCTAGAAATCCAACAGATAATCTTTCAGTGCAAGAAGACTTCCAAACTTTTCTTAATTTGACTAAAAAATATCATTGCATTTGCTCATTCTAAAATTATATTGTTCAAAATGAAACTTTCTTTTACGAACAGTATTAGCGCCCAATTGCACTATGAAGAAACTACTTAAACCAGAATTGAACTGAAGTAACACTAAATTGACAGTAATCGTTTTCTATTAATTTATTTTATTCTTTGGTATTAAAATCTTTCGATCAAAAAAGTACTTTCGATCAAGTACTTTTCCTCACTGCGTTTCCAATATTCAGCATTCTAATTGCAACACGTGCCACCATCAACGTCAGTCCAAGCGATCACAGCATGGGATAAAAAATATGACAATAACAAAAAGCAAAAATAACAAAAAATCAACTGCAAGTGCAGTAGATGGTAAAGTAGCTACGAAAAAAACTACTGTATACACCTGATTAAGCATTGCCTTCCATTAAGGTAATTAGAGCTAAATTGAAGCAGCACATAAAAATAATCCCAGCTAACTCGACGCTCAAAGTATGGATAATATAGGAGAGTAGTGGCAGAAAATTCCTCTACTCCTAAGCATTCCACAAAATGCAACGGAAAATCGCATTCAAACCGCCGACTAAAGTACCGGAATGCGACGCATTGCGCCTGCGGGAAATTGGCAGCAATTGTTGCATGCCGTTGCCGCCACTGTTACTGGAGCAGCATGCAGCATGAAAAACGTAAGAAAAAAATTAAAAAAACAAACGGAAATAAAGCAGAGAATGTAAAATTGAATTCCCGCCTACGCTCAGCTCCACTTCATTCCTTACATAAATGTGCATAAACTATTGAAACTTTTTCCGCCAGATATTAAACCCAACGCATTGCAACATGCGGCATAAACCGTGACGAGCATTCCTACATACGAGTATATCACAAAGCTAATCATGAAGGCATAGTATATTGTGCAGATATGTCTATCAGACAGTAAATTGGCGTTTGGGATGGCGCACCTATTGCCAGTGGTCAAAACATATATTTGAGTAGGCACACTTGCATAAAAATGTGTATGTAGTAACTAGGTTAAGCCTTGTGAGACGGGCACATGATAAATAGATATTTAGAAAGATAGAATACAAGTTCCCGATTTGTCGTAACGTCGGCACATACACAAAACAAGCAAAAAGAAGAGGGTTAATAAACGAAAGCAAGTGGAAATTAAATGCATTCGGAGGATTTATTATCAGTGCTTTCATAATTTAACACGCAGCACTTCATATTTATTATTTTGTTAAATATACAAATCAGAGTACGCACTAATTGATTCCCGAACAGGTAACTTTGCCCACAAAGGTTTGACGCTTACGTAAATTTTTCTGTCCCCAAAAGAACAAAGTAGCGGTTTTGCAGTTGACGTCACCTTCGTATTCTCTACATTGTAACTGTGAATAGCGGCCACTCTCTCTCTCTCTCTCTCTGAGCGATATTCACACCGGCTATAGTAACATTCTCTCCACTGTGAAGTGAGAGGACTCTATAACTGGTACACACGCGGTCAATTCTTATTTCTAGACTAGAATTGTTTTTCCGTCACGTACTGCTTAAGCGCCTTAACAAGTGATTTTTGGCGACATATAGAGAAAGTTTTCACTTCTACTTGAAAAATAATCCAAAAAGAGCATTACAAAAAACGACTAGTTAGTCAATCTCATCCCACTAGAGCCAAGGGGGTTCGCAAGTGAGTTTCTGCCATCAAAACGCTTCTCATAAAGATAATTTGCCTTAATGTATATGTACAGGGTTTGATTGAAAAGTAATGAGCCTTCCCGCGCGGAGCGTCTGCCAAGCGATCAACAGAAGCGGCTGGTGGGGGAAAATGATCGTTGGACCTTCCCTTCCACTAGAAACCGGTCCCGGTTCGCTGGCAACAGCGCTGTGAGTGTGCGGTAATATATGAGCATGTCCATCATATGGAACTGAAAAACCCCGTCATCTAAACCGTTTTTGTCGATTTTGGCAATTTAACTTTTTTTCTTGTTTTTCCGGTGGAGCTGCCACCTGAGGTATAACTTGAGAGATAGAGCATTACCCAGAGACAACCGCTCGCTACGAGAAGACATTGTGCGGGCTGCTCAACACATGAATACCGACGCTACGATGTGGAATCTGGACAGAAAGATTATGAAGGCGGCATTTGTTCACCTTAGCAATATGAATTGACGGGCCTTGCGGATTTTTTGAAGGACTTGCCATACCCTAGGGCAAGCCCATCCGTTCCCATTATTCCTACCCACTGCTTGTGCGTGACTGCATATTTGTGAGTAAATACTTATTCACATCTATCCTGCCCACCTAAAGGCCGTATCACTATTCGTCCGGTAGTCTGCAGCTCGGCCTCCGCAAAGCTCCACAATTCCACGGTTCCCCTTCTCCATAATTGATGGCCACGAAACTGGATCTCAAATGCGGATCTACTCAAAAGATGTAACCAAAGGCCAATAACTATTGAGATTAGGGAGAGTAAATAGCGCTCAATCGGACATACTCGTATTCTGCACAAACCAGCGCACGAAGTCGGTAGAGCTGCTTTAGACTGGAATCCACAAAAAAACACGAAATAGAGGACTTCCAAGTGGCTCAGCGCGACCTAGCAGCTTAATTGACTTCACCGAATAAACGAAAACCTGACATGGGTGCAGGTTAAGGCGCAAGCTGAAAACCGAAATCAATAGAAATTATTTGTTCTAGCACTATTCACCCAGTGATCGGCGTGATTGCAATTAATCATCCTCAACATCAGTAGACTTAACTTATAACTCTTAATTAGTCTTATAATTTGTGCCAAAGTTTATCTTGAGCAAATTTTTAATTTTCTATATAATTGCAAAAAACCAAAGCATTCGCACGGACAAAAACAGCAGCTATTTTCGCGGTCAAAAATTCAAGTGCGAATATCAGTGAACCTGAGTTAATATTTGTATGTGACTAATTTCAGAATGTTGTACAGTGGCATCTTTTAAAATTTTTGTTATGTACCTAAGAATTTTTTTTCATTTTTTAAACTAAATTTTAAAGAATGTCGCGCGGGACATATTGCACGTAGCATTTTTTCCATCATGACATTTATGTTGTTTCTGTTGCTCTTCATCAGAAATTATGTACTATTAAAACATGCTTAGTGCAAAAGTATTAATATACACGGCTTCGCAGTACTTTATTTTGCAATAGTGAATGGCACCAGTTCATGCAAAACTGTATGATAAAGGGTGATCAGATGGGAGGTACTTTCTCCAATAGGGTGGTTTTGACTGATCACTAAATGCATAGTTTTTTCAGTATTAATTAAGATTTCCCCATGGAAATATTTACGCCTCAGTAAAGTTTACAAATCGTACAATTGAATTACGAAAATCTGTGAAATGTGTTCATCGCGCGTTCATGCCAACTTATGGTGTATGGCGATGCGGCCCATTTTTGGCTTAATGGCTATGTCAATAACAAAATTGTCTTATTTGGGCTAAAGAGCAACCAGAAACCGTTCAAGAACAGCCATGACATTCATCGAAAACAACCGTTTGGTGCGGCCTATGGGCTGGAGGAATCATCAACTGGTGCCAATGTAACAGTGAATGACAAATGCTATAGAGCCATGATACCTGACGTTTTGATGCCAGAAATCGAAGCCTGTAATCTCCACAACATTTGGACGCAACCAGACGGCGTTACTTGTCATACAGCCTGTGAAACAATGGATTTAATGCGTCGTGGTTTCGGTGAGCAATTTATCTCTCGTCTCGGACAAGTGAATTAGCTACCAAGACCGTGTGATATCATACCTTTGAATTTTATTTGTGGGGGTATGTAAAGCCTATAGGCTTTGTGTATGAACCAGCTTCAATTGAGGCATTGGAAGCCAATATTACTAAAGTTATTTATGAGATGCTAACCGAAGTCCTCCAGCGAGTAATTCAAAAGTAATGGCCGCATCGGATGGCCGAATTACGGCGCAGATGCGACCAAGATTTGCACAGTATTATCTTTAAAAAATAAATTGCATAAATCTTTCTCCACAAAAATAATAAAGATTTACCCCGATACCTCTAAATCGATTACCCTTCATAACAATTTACAGAAAATTAAATGAAGCTAATATTATTTTTTTTATCTTTACTTTCTAATTAGCTAGAGTTATAGAATTACGCGTCATAATTAAAAGTTTTTCGTTCGTCTTACAATCGTTTCATTCGTTCCACAATCCACAAATGTTCCGATGAGCACGACATTTTAATATTCACTGGATAAGAAAAAATTCACTTCCACCTGTACTTTGGTTTCCTTACTTTTAACTTTTTATTTTCACTTGCTTTTTTCGTCTTTTCATACTCTACTAATTCAAACTTTACGCTCGATCGCATACAAACTATTTTTCTACTACACTTTTTTGTAATCTTCTCCTAATGCTTTTGCAAATCAACTAAGCGGTCGAGGAGCGGCCACAGGCATCTAAAAGTTTAGGGGGGCAAGTGGCTATTGAGTTTGCGAATCTAGCGTTACAATGAACGTGGCTCATTTGTTGAAATGTGGTTAAGTATCATTTTACTGTTGGTATATGTATGTATATGTGCTGGCAGTTTAGTAGTTTAGTTTATTCACTTTTCGCTTCAGATGCGAGGTTTTCACTTTGTGCATAATTTAATTCAATTCTTCTAACCGCTGAAACCATTCTCGAGCATTTGTGCGATTTATGTACTCTGAGTGATTAGCAATTTAATTAAATGAAGTGAAAATTTCCGCATACGACCAATATTGCGAATTAAATTTTGAGGGTGAATGATTGAAATGAAAATGGCAAAAAAAGTTCAACTAGACAAATTATTGTTTATAATTAAATTATGAATTAATTGCATTTTATTATGCCACATTTTATTTTATTTCACTTTATTAATCAAAAAAACACATACTTACGGACTATATGATAAATATAAACATAGCCGAGTAACAAATATAAATAAATAAATGTTATACGAGTAAGTATGTGAAAAGTGAAGAAGAAAAAAGAAGAGCGATAGTAGATAGATAGTTTTAGCAGCTCTCAGATAAAACACTTTATTACAGAGAAAAATACGTTGGAGAACAAAAAACATGTTCATGAGAAGCTGGGGCAATCACTGCATTGGCATCAAGTACAAAACACATTGACAAAAGAGCACAAAAAAGGCTATGTATAAAAGGCTATGAGCAAACTCTAATCGACTAGTATAAATTGCAAGAACAGGTTTCCAAATAATACCGTGTATTCCAGCCTGGATCGACAAAAAAGGTGTGCAAGAGTTTGAAAGTGTAAGGAGGTATATAAAGAGAACGAAGAAATTTTACAACGATTTAAGGCCAGTATTTCAAAAGATATAAAGAGATAAAAAAAAAATGGATGTGAGTAGGGAAATTAGGCTTAGTATCAAAATAGGTGCCTAGGTTTTTAAATGCGCTACTTAGCTACAGTGAGATAGTGGAGATACAGCAAGACGTTGGAACAAGTTTCAATAAATTAGCGTAAGAAGTGTAAGGGTATTTACAAGGCTGTCCATATAATGGTTTCTTTTAGGTTAGATTAGATTTTTGTGGCGGTCGGTAGAATGGCCAACTCACTTCGACTATGTAGGTCCGTTGTGATACCACTGTGTAACACAGAAGCCTCAGTATATATTCATCATGGAACAATTTGCATGCTCTTATGCAGCGTAGGATAGGTTTTATTCAAACACTGAATGATTCCGTAAGCGAGTCAAGAAAGTATTTTCCTAACAACCGTAGAGTGAGTAATCCTACCTAAGGCTGGGCAATTAAGCTGCGATTAGTGGTGTCATACCTTAGCCATAATCTTAACCATAGCAGTCAGCTGCTCTGATAAAATATATGAGCATCATTGTATACGATTATAGGTGCCGCACCATAACACTGTAATCATATCCGTAGCCGTATGTATCTTTTGAATTTTGGTTCTTCTCCGTAACCGTAAGCAGCTGTAAAATATCATACTTTACATTTCTTTTGATATTTGCGTTAGTAACTTGAATATGAGAAATGAGCAACGAAAAATGATTTGACTTAATGGAAAATTGTCCGTGTTTTTATGACAAAATGCAAATTTTGTCACTAATTCTACTTCTATATCAACTGTCTATAGTTACTCATGCCGTAACACAAAATGCGACAAATGCTGTAATGTTGCGGTTATAGTTATAGTTATGGTAATGGTTTTATGGATACGGCACCTCTAATTGCAGCTTTACAGAGGAAGTGTTCTAGTCCTCTTCTCTTCCTCGTCTCTACAACTTCTGCAGTATTCATAAAAAAATGCTCCTTGCCTAGAAGAGTGCCTACCTAACAGCCAATGATCGGTGGCACAAGCTACGGCCTTCGAGATATTCTCTCTTGAGAGGTTGCGGGTAAATGAACTTGAATTCTCCTAACCTTTTCTTAACTATTTGCGGCCAAATTAGCCTGGTTTAATACAAGTATTTCCTTCTCCTCATGACCTATTGGCCTCTTGGAGAATATTGTTTTTATCCTTAATTTAGTGTCTTTTTAAAATTAAAAAATAAAAATAAAAATTAACAAAAATCAAATTCAAGACCTTGTTGATGATTTCTAGCTAACAAATGGTTTGCTCGATATTCGCTTTAAGAGCTTAAATCGTTATTGTACTATTCGTGTGGCATTGGTTCTGTGCAGCACTACACACAAACAAGTCTAACGGTATCAAATCACAGTTCTGATGTGCCCATTTCGCATCGCCGATTCACGATTAGGTAAAATTGGCGCGCGAAAGATCGATTGTGGCATGGCATATTATCACGAAGATCATGGACCAAAGATCGTCCAAATTCATGTATTCAATTTCCGGCCACAAACAAAAATTTGGTATATCTCTGAAGCATTTCCTTTTGACAGAAATGGTGTTCCCAGCAGAGTTTCCAAAGAAAAATGGGTCAATGATGCCACCTCTGAAAAATCTGCCGTGAGTCTATGAGAATGCACTGGCTTCTCGAGAATCGTGTACGATCCTCAGATGCGGCAGTTTTACATAGCCGCCGAAATGAAAATATGTTTCGTCAGCAAAGATGGTTTTGACTTATTTTCAACCGACACATCTTTCATTTAAGAGTTAATTTTAATATATTTCGAAACTTTATTCATACTAAATATTCAAACGATACACATACAAAGGGAATTTTGTAAATTACCTAAGTTGATAAGGGTAGATTAAAGGATGCCCAATCGAGGGCCCACTTGGACAAAGAATCAAATTCATACATTGTGATACCATACAGAAGAGAAACAGAAAGAGAAAAACAAAAAACAAAAAACCGAAGAGAGGAGAAGATAGAAGCAGAGGCATTGCGATAGGAGAATTATGACCCAACAATGCCTAACTACATTGCGTTAACTGATTCAAGCTGCTCATACCATATACCTGGCGTGTAATGTTTAAACCTTCTAAATCCGCAGGTGTAGCAAAACAACGAGAGCTCAGAGGTCGGAATCTTAGCCCGACGAGCGCATAACTGTTGAGGAGGTGGTGCTGAGATAATTTCCCGCCATCCTCTAGATAGCTTCTGCAGAAAGGACTTGAGGCAATCCCAAGTGTCACTGCATGGATTCCTAACTGAGAATGCTCGGTAAAGGCATCTACGAAATTCGTGAACTGCGGCTTTGTTAGTCTCAGAAGCTAACTCGAGCGCTTCCGATATACCCGTGCACAGAAGGATCTGCCGACTTTGTACATGATCCATATCAAAAACATAGAAAGAAGACCACAACCCGTCAGTTAACCTACCGAGTGTGCATTCTATGGAAGGTTTTAGAGAAATCTTTCTGGCATTAACTTAGCATCCACTTTGAAAGGTTTTCAAACAATTATCCTTGAAAATAATGTATCCCTATTTAAAATATGGACTAGTGACTACAATTCGGTAGTGCGTAGGTTCAAATCTCCGTGCATAAACATCAAATAATAAAAAAGTTTTTTTTCTAATAGCGCACGCCAATCGTCAGACAATGACAAACCTCCGATTGTATTTTTGCCAAGAAAAACCTCTTCATGAAAACCACTTACCATCAGAATCGGCTTAAAACTGTAAGTGTCTCCATTAATAATTCAAAATAAAATAAAAATAATCACCCAAAATAAAACCATCTTTAGATAACTTTAAACCAGTTATTCGAGCGGAACAATATAATCAATTTAGAGTTTTCGGATTTCTCACATTCCGGTCATAGGCCATCAAAGTTTTCTTGAGCAGGAGCAATTCGCAGCCTGGCATATTTAATCGAGAATTAAGAGATGAATTGAAGGACTCAGGAAGTGGACCGGCGATTATGAATGAAATTTACATAAAGAGCAATGGTCCGGTCTGGAACGCTGCAGACCTGCAAGTGTTATGTGACAAATCCGAACAGAAAACTGTTGGACTTTAATCTAGAACTCGGAAGAAAAGACGTTCGGTTGATGGTCGGTATTATTAGAGGGCATAGTCCATGGAGCCAGCTTATGACCACCATTGAAATCATTGAGAGTCCGATTTGTCTGTCTTGCTTAGAGGAGGCGGATGGCACTGAGCATTTCCTCTGTGAGTGTCTTTTTCTACCAATTTTAGGTTCCAATACCATAGGAACAAGGAAAATTCGTTCTCTCGAACTGGAGGATATTATCAGATTTATTAAATTCTCACAGGCCTAACTACCTCTATTCCTCTATTCTATCCTATCCTTTTCCTTCTGTTACTTCCCTCCTTTCCTCGTTTACTATCTACCCTTTCACTCTCCAGAGCTTTAAAGACAATGGGCCTTTTAGCCTAAGGGTTTTAGGTGTTACCAAATCTCTCGGCGCTTCTTGACTCGCCCTTTCAAATTTCAAAAAAATTTCAAAATATGAATTTAGTTTATCTGTAGACTTGAGCAAAAATAAATACTAATCGGAAACCCACGGAATGCGCGATGTAGCGAAATGAGTTGGCGCGTGACTAAAACATTAAGCCGGATGCTATAAATAGGAGAGGGAGATCGGTTTAACACCCAAAAAATACAGAGGGTAATCGCCAATTATATATATGGGTATGTACTTACAATATATTATCTGAAACAAATAAGGACAGGAATTAATAGATTTGAGATTTATTCTATGCTGAAAATTTTGCTGAAGCGTTTTTAAGTAAAAATATTTGGTTCTTTTGTAATAGTTTTTTTTTTGTTGCAATTTCCCTTTTCTGAATAAAATTTACTTAAAAACCTTTCCTTTTTTTTGGATAAAATGTACTTAAACCAAAAATAATTTTTTTTTTTGTTTTTGTAATTTTTTAATTTATAAATTTTTTTTTAATATTGTAAAATATAATTTAAAACAAAATTAATTTTTTCGAGAAAATGTAATTAAAAAAAAATTTTCTTTTAATTTGCCTCTTTGAAAAACATCCCCCTAAGATTTTCTCGGAGGATGTAGAAGTCCACGCAAGTGGGGAAAGTTACTGATCGCCATTCACTTGGGAGTGGCCAGGACGATTCTTCTGCATATGGTTCAAGCAGCTCACAACGGCCGGGATTAGCCCACGTATCCTCTGGGTAGCTTCCGAACACCCGTTCGGGAGTGAGCTAACGTGAGAAGGCGAAGCATTCCAGGATAGCTGGTTGTGCGGTGGGTTTGGGACCCGCCACTTAAAAATCCCCCCCAATGAAAAGAATTGCAAAGCCTCGGATGAGAACTTCCAACACTGATGACGACCCCTGCAAACGAAATAAGGAATATGATTTGAGGGCATGCACCTGGAATGTCCGGCCCCTTAATGGGGAAGGCGCCTCTGCCCGGCTGGTTGATGTCCTCGTGAGAGTAAAGGCTGACATCACTGCCATCCAAGAGATGCGATGGACGGGGCAAGGTAAGAAAGCCTTAGGACCTTGCGACGACTACTACAGCTGCCATGTAAAGGAGCGCAAATTCGGTGTCGGATTTGTTGTGGGAGAGAGACTTCGTCGCCAAGTACTGTCGTTCACTCCGATGGACGAGCGTCTCGCAATAATCCGCATCAAAGCGCGATTTTTTAACATCTCGCTAATTTGCGCCCACGCCCCGACGAAAGAGAAGGACGATGCGACCAAAGATTCCTTCTATGAGCGCTTGGAACGTTCCTATGAGCGCTGCCCCCGCCACGACATAAAAATCGTGCTTGGCGACTTCAACGCCAGGGTGGGCAAGGAGGGAATTTTTGGTCCCACAGTCGGAAAATTCAGCCTGCACAACGAAACATCCGGTAACGGACAGAGGCTGATCGACTTCGCCGGGGCCCGAAACATGGTAGTCTGCAGCACCAGATTCCAGCATAAAAAGATACACGAAGCTACCTAGCTGTCTCCTGATCGAAAAACGCGAAACCAGATCGATCATGTTGTGATAGATGGAAGACACGCTTCTAGTGTATTAGATGTACGTACGATCCGAGGACCCAACATCGACGCTGATCATTACCTTGTTGCAGCCAAGCTGCGCACACGCCTCTGCGCAGCAAAAGCCGTACATCTACCTACGCAAAGAATGTTCGACATCAAAAACTGCAGTCACAACAGACAGCCAGAAGATTCGCCACTCGACTCTCACTCCTGCTCTCGAAGAGCACTGCCCAACAAACCAGCATGCGCGAGCAATGGAGCAACATTTCTCGTTCACTACGTACCGCCGCCGAAGAAGAAATCGGATTCCGGCGAGCCCGAAAAAACAATTGGTACGACGAGGAATGTCATTCTGCCGCAGAAAGAAAGGATGCCGCCTATAGAGCCACGCTGCGATGTGGGATCGCTACAGAGAGCTGAAAAAGGAAGAGAGACGTATTATCCGACAGAAGAAACGAGAGGCCGAAATACGTGAGTGCGAGGAGTTTGAGATGCTGGCCAATAGGAACAACGCCCGAAAATTTTACCAGAAAGTTCGGCGGCTTACAAAAGGTTTTCAGACCGGGGCGTTGTCCTGTAAGAACAAAGACGGCGATCTGGTGACTGACGTACAGAGCAATCTTAAATTATGGAGGGAACACTTCTCGAACCTGTTAAACGGTGACAGCTGCGCATGTCACAGAGAATGTGAAGATCCTGATACCTCAATCGTTGACGACGGATTTGTCGTTCTGTTACCCGACCATGACGAGGTGAGAATAGCAATATCACGGCTAAAGAACAACAAAGCCGCGGGCGCCGACGGACTGCCGGCTGAGCTATTCAAACATGGCGGCGAGGAGCTGGTAAGGTGCATGCATCAGCTCATATGGTCGGATGAAAGCATGCCTGCCGATTGGAATTTAAGTGTGCTCTGCCCAATCCATAAGAAGGGCGATCCTGCAATTTGTGCCAATTACCGCGGGATTAGTCTTCTAAATATCGCCTATAAGGTTCTAGCGAGCGTATTGTGTGAAAGGCTGAAGCCCACCGTCAACCAACTGATTGGACCTTATCAGTGTGGCTTCAGACCTGGAAAGTCTACCATCGACCAAATATTCACAATACGCCAAATCTTGGAAAAGACCCATGAAAGGAGAATCGACACACACAATCTTTTCGGCGACTTCAAAGCTGCATTCGACAGTACGGAAAGGAGTTACCTGTATGCCGCTATGTCTGAATTTGGTATCCCCGCAAAACTAATACAGCTATGTAAGATGACGTTGCTCAACACCAGCAGCGCCGTCAGAATTGGGAAGGACCTCTCCGAGCCGTTTGATACCAAACGAGGTTTCAGACAGGGTGACTCGCTGTCGTGTGATTTCTTTAACCTGATGTTGGAGAGCATCGTACGAGCCGCAGAACTTAATCGCTCAGGCACAATTTTTTATAAGAGCGTACAATTGCTGACGTATGCCGATGATATTGACATCATCAGCCTTAACAACCGCGCTGTTAGTTCTGCCTTCTCCAAACTGGATAAAGAGGCAAAGCGAATGGGTTTGGTGGTGAACGAGGACAAAACGAAGTACCTCCTGTCTTCAAACAAACAGTCGGCGCACTCGCGTATCGGCACCCACGTCACTGTTGACAGTTATAATTTTGAGGTTGTAAAAGACTTCGTGTATTTGGGAACCAGCATTAACACCGATAACAATGTCAGCCTTGAGGTCCAACGTAGAATCTCTCTTGCCAACAAGTGCTACTTTGGACTAAGTAGGCAATTGAGCAGTAAAGTTCTCTCTCGACGAACAAAACTAACACTCTACAAGACTCTCATCATGCCCGTCCTAACGTATGGCGCAGAAGCTTGGACGATGACAGCATCCGATGAAGCGACGCTTGGAGTGTTCGAGAGAAAGATTCTGCGTAAGATTTTTGGACCTTTGCACGTTGGCAACGGCGAATATCGTAGACGATGGAACGATGAGCTGTATGAGCTTTACGACGACATAGACATAGCGCAGCGAATAAAGATCCAGCGGCTTCGTTGGCTGAAAGTATTCGATGCGGTACCAGCTGGTGGTAGCAGAGGAAGGGGAAGGCCTCCTCTGCGTTGGAAAGATCAGGTGGAGAATGACTTGGCTTCACTTGGTGTGTCCAATTATCGCCGGTTAGCACGAGAAAGAAACGACTGGCGCGCTTTGTTAATCTCGGCCAAAATCGCGTAAGCGGTTATCGCGCCAATTAAGAAGAAGAAGAAGATTTTTTTAATAATTGGGAATATACTTAGTACTGTCTGAACGTGTCATAGTGTTCTTCGCCAATAATATATGTAAATATGTACAGCGAAAAAAAACCAATTGCTTACCATAAAAATTTTGTAATTCAAAAATTTTACAACTGCATAAATCTCATAAAATTCATTCCTCAACCCCAAAAACCTCATCGTTCCAATCTTTACTCCCGCACAAAATTCAGCGCATTACATTGTGGCTGCTAAAACAAGCAAAAAACAAAGAAAAAGACGTAGTTACACATTGCATTAGTGGCGCCAGCAAGAGGAAGCGGGCAATCGCGGTAATAGCGCAGACACACCAAAATTTAACTAAGTTCTTAACCATCTGTATGATCCTTCTGACCAAAAATCTGAAGCACAGATGGCGCTCTTAGCAGCTCGAAGGCGTTGCCCCTAAGCAACGACAAGTGGGCACTCCCACTATTCAGGACTGGTAGTGGTAGGCTAATCAGCTACCCTGCTAGAAAGCAAAATAGATTAACGAAACTAACGCAAGACTGTGTTTTTTCGAGCCCTTTACTCCCGAGTGGAGTGAACAAAGAAAGAAAAAAAGATCTCAAAATTATAAATCATTTCCTTTTATTTTTTCAGTTTACTTCACTTCTTATTATACTCAAGCCTACAAAAAAATCAATTTCCACAGAATTTTACGACAATGTCCAAAATACTTGGAACACTTGGTTTGAAATAGCTCACTGCGGTTACTATTCGTAATAAAAAGCTAAAGAAGAACTTATCCAAACCAGTGAAAAACAAGTTTTGCTTTCCACTGCTTCACTGTAACCTGGGCGCCAGAAATTAGAACTTTTTTCCCGCCAAAGTTTGCATTGCAATTTCCTTTCACTTTAGTTCTTTAAAATTCACCTTTTGTAACCTCAATTCCATTTCTTCAAACACTTTGCGCCGTTTTTCTCTTAGCTCTGATAAAATCGATTTATGCCAACTTTACAAGCACATCTTACGCCGCTTCTTCTTCGTAGCGGAAGTAACACTTTAGCTTAAATTTTATTTCTCTACCCCTAACTTCTTTACTACTCTTGCCGACAATGAACGAGACCAAAATTGGTTTCATCTAAGTCATTTGTGCATATGAAATTTATGGTGTCACCAAAGTAACTGCTCGAAGGTCAGGATCACCCGAAAAGCACTCGTTGGTGAATGTCACAAGCAGCCAACACATTTAACATTGAAAGAAAAGAAAAAGAGGAAAATGATTTTTTTATTGCAAGCGATATTACTTACACCCTTGTGGACACACTAAAGGCAGATGGCTTCCTTCCTTGCAAAGCAAAATATTTTTCCCCTATCAGACCTAATTTATATGTCAACCATGTTTGTCCAAAATGGTTAAGCAGCATACCAACTTAACTATGAAAAACGCAAAAAAAAATATTATTTTCAAACCTTTTTGGCTAGTCTCGTCAAAGTAATGGGGCACACGCCTCACATTCAACACATTTTTCCGACACTTCACTAGGCGTCCCTAAGTATGCCATGCAGGATGTGCGAGTAGATGCAAGTGTTTGTGACTAATTTTGCGTGGTTTACTTGTTTTATTTATAAGGTCCAGTCACCCTCTATTATCCCGATGATATGTGACGCCATTCCGCATTGTTAAAAGTGGCAATCGTTACATATACACATACATATGTACTTATTCATACAAGTATAAAGTGTGTGTCCATATGTATGGAACCTAGTCCTTGCATGCTTTTACGCTTAAGCACATACATACCTACATACATATATTTCAGCTATGCATATGTATGTATGCATGTTTGCCATTAAAATAGGCAATAAAGTAACGCATAAGCAATGAGTGTACGTCTCAAGTTCAGAAAAAGATAAAATATTAAAAACAAAAAAAAATAAAAATTCATGTTCGTTGAGGCGCAAAGAAAGCCATAAAATTAAGTCTAAACTGATTGGTGTAGTGGGTAGAACAAGCAAAAAGCCTGAAAGTCGTACATTTGCCTGATTTATTAAGGGAACGATGCTATCATTGAAAAGAAGTTAAAACAAAAACAAAGACCTACTACGGAACACTACAGAAATTCGCCTTCGTATCCAAATACAAGCATACACACATAAATATGTGCTTGTATGTGCGTGCACTAATTCACTTTTATGTACAAGTGGACGAGTATCTTGCCAAATTTTAAAGGGCATTGCAATTAAAGTGACCAGACAACCCAGATAAGCAATTTATACATAAGTTGACTTGAATGCAGACCTGACCGTGTCTACTACGTTTACACTTACAGCTATGGACACATAAATAGCACAAATTTTGAGCAAATATTGTGTTTGCGTTTTCTGTCATGAACTTAGTTTACATTGGAAAATTGTAAATGTTTCTATTTGTGTCTGTATACTGACTTAGAGTTGGGTTGGTTATTTATGTACACATTTGTGATTCTGTGGTGCTTTACTATTTTAGATAATTTTAAAGTGATTGATCGAATATTTTGTAAAAATGGGGTATGGTAAGCACTGCATACCGGAAAATAGAGCTTTTATAAAATGCAGGCGCGAAAATGGTGGAACACACGACGAAGAAACGAAAATAATGTTTTGCTCTCCAAAAATGGTATCGAAGCACTCGATTTAGTTAATGAAGACCCATCTTGCTTAAGCAAAATTGCAGGAAATTCAAGACCATGAAAAACGGATATTAGTGGTGACTGGATGATAGTGCCAGAACAAATCAGATTCTTTTAAGTCAGCAAAGCAAATATCGTTGGAAATAAATCAATAATTTGGTGTGGATGTTTCCAAGAAGACGACTGAACGAAGCGCAGCACTTTGGTTGTAAGGGGTGTTTTTAAGGGCTTAAAATTAAAAAAGGTAATACAAAACTGAAATATTGTTGGAACGATTTGTTTTTATTATTACTGGTAGATAATTTCATGGCATTTATTTTTGGATTATAATATCCAGCATGTTTCCGCCGCGACTACGAACTTGTAGTAACTACATTCGATCAGTCCAATTTTTGACTACTTTTCCCAATAAATCTGAATAATAAATCTAAATGAGTCCAATCCCCAAAAATGCTACACAAACAATGGCTTCAATTCTTGCATGAGCTGTACTTTATACGCACGGAACCCAAGATCTTTACATACAATTTTCCACAAAGCTAAGAGCGATGACGATGAATTGACATTTCGGTGTCTTCTGCAACACTTCGCGAACATATTTTTTTATTTCAAAGTTAATTTCCACAATTTGGAAGCATTTGTTCTGGCGTTAAACGATTCATGATAACTTGCCAAACCTTACTAAACAGAAATCTCCGCACAGTTGACATTCTTAGCTCTCAAAATATAGCTACTGATGTCGATAGTTCTCTTGCAGCGAAAAAAAAAACACTTTATATTTGCAGAAAAAAGCCACTCTTGTAGAAAATACACTTTAAATCTCGTCTCATGTTTGCAAAAACACACAGAAATAAGCTTTTGCAATAGTGGAAAAACGCATTAGGGGCCGATGAAATCAAGATGAATATACCATAATGGTCCAGATGGAAAAGTTCTGGTATATTGCCCAAAAAGTCAAGTGCTTAACCCCAACTTTACACAAAATGCGGGTAAGCACGGTGGTGGAAACATGAGGGTTGGTTGGTGTAGGTGTTGTCTGAGCGACACAGCCCAGACCCAATTAGCACAGAAGATTCCATTTTGCTACACACCTAGCAGAACCACTAATTCTTTATTAGTCGAACCATCTTGATTTGACTATGTCGTCAATTTTCTTTTCTGCAAATTCTTTCAAGTTGACCATCGTGAATTATTCCATCGTTCTATGTCGTAGAGCCCCCAGACTTGGGCACTTACACAGATAGTAAAAACTGTTTCTTTAGATTCTTCTTGATTGCAGCTTCTACATTTATTACTGAACGGCCACCCCATCTTCCTCGCATGGTCCCCAAAAAGCCAGTGGCTGGTTATTGTTGACATAATTCTGAAAATGTCTGCCCGTGGCTTTCTTAACCACTCGTCAGCTCTGGATTTATTGAAATTGCGCAACGTTTGTTTAGTTATTTTGCGGGTATCCGTGCCCAGGTATCCATCTGTCAACGGCCTGCTTCTGAAATAGCGAGAAGATCTCCCTTTTGCGCACGCCTTGGAGACAGCCTATTTCTACAACTTCGAACTTGTTATAGGATGCCACGTGTCTTGCCAGGTCTTTAGCTTTCTCATTTTCTTCTATGTTTCTGTGGCCAGGTAGCCAGATGAGAGTGATGTGAGTATTAAATTCTTCTTTGCATTGTCTGACGATTTTTGAATAGGTTATGGATGAAAACTAAAATGGATGCTTGACTATCTGAAAAAAATTCCGATAATTGTTGCGGATGGTTGTTAATTATCCTGCAATCTTCTCTTTCCCGAGAACTTCGCTTGAAAAATACTATTCCGAAAGGACTTGGAAGTTTCGAGGTCTTTCGAATATACACCGGCGCCACCTTGGATCCGTCATTGCAAAGTAAAGTCTCTTTGACCACTGAATTCAAATCCCATTCCTTTTGCGTGGGGAAATTTACCTTAAACTGTATTCTGAAGTCTAGAGTAGCGATAATAAAATCTAATAGGCTGCTAGTATGGCTTTGGCTGTTTAAGATAACAAGTAACCGAACGTCCTAGCATTCCAAAAACCACCTTCTTTTTCTGCACTGAGGAAGAGTAGTGCTCTTAGTTGGAAACAACTTAAATTGCGTTTTACTTGGGTTAACATTTAAACAACTGCTCGTAGCCCAGCTAGTAGCTCCTTCTAGTATTTCGCTAATAGTATGTAGAAGTAAATAAACCTGTTGCTTGAATCACGACGTCATCACTGTACAGGACTACCTTCACTCCCCCTCTGTTGAGTCGCAGTAAAATCTTGTTCAGAAGTAAAACTCATAGAAGTGGAGACAGGATCCCACCCTGTAGAGTACCTATGCCTACAAATTGGGTAATCGATAGGTCTCCGTTTGATGCTAGAATAATTCTATTCTCAGGCATACCTCGGATCCAGTTACTCACCCAATCGTTGACTTCAATAGTTACTAACGAATCGACTATTGCTTCTACTGATATACTCATACTGTTAAAAGTCCCTTTTATGTCTATAAAAGCTGACATAGTAAATTGTTTATGATTTAATGGCTTCCCAATATGCCCAATAACTTCATGAAGGGCTGCTCCGTAGATTTACCCTTCATGTAGGCGTGCTACACTTTCGACAGTAGGTGCCCATTTTCTACAGACCTAATACGTACATATATCTAAGATTTTTTCTAACGTTTTAAGGAAGAAGGAGGTAAGACTAATCGGTCGAAAATCCTTTGCCACTTCATATTTCTATGAAAACTCTTTTTCAGCTCTCTGGAATATAAGTTAAGCAAAGACATGCTTTAAAGATACTTAATATAAGAGCCAGATTTGCATGTGCTCCAAGAGCTTTTGAAGCATAAAAGGCATAATGCCATCTGAACCTACTGATTTATAAAGCTCAATTAGCAAACAAGAGCAATATTTTCTTTATTATATATAATAATAATATATAATAGTATATACAATAGTATTAAGTCAATTTCGAGTTCTGGAAATTTTTGGACATTCCAAATTCTTGGCATGTCATAAGAATATCGCTTCTAGTCATTCTTGTGCGCGATGGTATGTGAGGCGTTTTCTTGGCACTCCGTTGAGCAAACTGTGTGCATAAAATGTCAAATGGACCGTTTTCAGTATTTGGATATAAGGGGTGGTTAAATTTCAAGGACCGATGTTGAATGTGAACCACACTTAAACGTCAACGACACCATTGGACTTCTTTCTTTGGGGTTATTTGAAAGAAAAGGTCTACGTCGATAAGTCAGAAACAATTCAAGATGTAAAGTATGAGATAATTCGGCACATTAACGGCATAGAACTTCAATTATGCCTCAGCGTCATCGAAAATTTGGACCAGCGGCGACCATTTGGTCGATATTTTGTTCCATACGTAATTCAGCCATACCAATATTATCATAATAAAGAGAAATGCCAATAATTTCTTCAAAAAATTGTATTTTATTCAAAATCAACACCGGCCCTTGAAACTTAACCACCCTTTAGTTTAGAACAAAAGCCAGCCCTTTTTATATGAGTCGATAACATTAAGCTGAAGCTGGATAATCTTTCGAGTATTAAAATGAACAACAGTGCATTCTATGGAGATATTAATTCCATAGAAACCTTACGGAACGTTGACAAAAGAAATATCAGAATTAATAATCTCTAAAAATGTAGGACCCTAATCTCAAAATACCCTATCCCAAAGGCAAGATCCCAATATCTTTTGCAGAGTACGGGGCAAACGAAATACAAACAGGGAAAACATTTTTTAACGCTAAATTTCTTCTTTGAATAATGGTTCCCATTCATTTAAACTATTTTCAGATTGTGTTATGTATGTGTCCATTGCTGTACCTCTACATAAATCATAAACTCAAAAAAGTTGTTGTAAATTTTTTTAGGTATTTATCATTGTAGGTGTTTTTCTTCTTTTATTGCACAACTGTACTCTAATTTGAGAAAGAAAAATTAATTCAATAAATTTACTGGCTCGTAACCAAGGATATGTGCCCTCTGTACAAATGTGATACGATACTTAAATTGAAGCCCAACAACAAAAGCAAAAATATCACCAAAGTCCACACACGGGGAATAAGTTAAGCTGAGAAACTGAGTATTGCTAACTACATAGTAAATAAAAAAACAATGATGCGAAAAGTTGAGTAATCGGAGCACATCTAGTGGAATTAACTCTCGGCTTTTCGCATTAAATTACAAAGCCAAAATGAAACTGCTGAAAGACGTATTTGAGAAAAATTTAAAAACAGATACGAACAAAAATTATTTACTCAACAGAAAATATTTAATGAGAATGCCTGCAGTTTTATGTACTTATCTATAAGTACAATTCGAATAAAAGGCGAAATTGGTTGGTATGGAGTGAATTGAAATGATGCGACGTCAAATGATATAAAATTAAATGAAAACAATTTAAATTAAGTAGAATTAAAGAAAATAGTGTCAGACTTAAATGAAATCAAATAAAATTAAACAAAATAAAAATTGGTCAAAATAATATAAATTAAATAAATCAAAATGTAATTGAAATAAAATAAAATAGGCCGACGCCGTTGCCGAATGGGTTGCTGCGTGACTACCATTCGAAATTCAGAGAGAACGTAGGTTCGAATCTCGGTGAAAGACCAAAGTGAAGAAGTTTTACTAATAGCGGCCGCTTCTCGGCAGGCAATGACTAACCTCCGAGCGTATTTCTCTGAAAATAATCATCATGGAATTGGTGGTCATAATGGACAAAGAAGCGTTAGTACGTTTCAGGTCCCAACTGGCGTAGATCTTATTATATGGGTTCCTGACCATTACGTTATCGAGGGAAGTTGTAGGCCGATGAACTATGGACGAGTACTACATGTCTGTTCCGCTCTTTAGAAATTTGTAGGGATAGCGAATAATAGGTGGCGGGGCGAGCCTGGGAGCAGAATTAGCCGGTGGAGCTAACTCTCAGTGCTAAGGACACAGCATCTCTGCTGACCTAAATGAAGCACAGACTTAGCACACTAATTTAAAATAAAAATTTAAATTACGAAGATGAAGATGAAGATACAATTTTTCATCTGTTGTACCACTGTCCTGCTCTCTCCAAATGATTAGTAATCACTCTACCTAGATAATATAATACTTTAATGAATTCGAAGATCTCAACAAGTTTTAGATCAGGTCACATTGGTTGTAGAAAAGATCGGTACATATCTCTCATGCGACATCCCAACGAGCTATAAACCTGAGAGTGTTCCACAGTGAACAACCAAAACAATCTAACCTAAGCTTTTGCTGTTGACCAATAAATGTAGTTACCTAGAGTTGTGTGCCATTTTCGCACTTACTCTTCTCTTTAATGTAATGAAGGATGTTAGTATGGCACCTTGATCAAAAAGGTCCTGTAAGTTTATTCCTCAAAAGTGATATTATCACCTTCAAAGTACTGCCCACCAACTGCAACGCTCTTATGCCAGCGTTTGATCCAATTCTCGAAACATTTCTGGAACTCTATTTCTGTCTTTAGTTTTCAATGCTGTTGGATGGTATTCGCTTCGTTTTTGGGCCTTTTTCAACTCTACCAACAATGCAGCAATACGCCGCAAACCGAAATATTTAACTACAATCTCCTAAACGGATCCACAATCAATGCTCAAGTCCTCCGCCAGCGCTCTGATGGTAAATTTGTGGTTATTAATCAACATTTATTTCTCTTTATTGATGTTTCGATGTCGACGGCCTGCCACAATGTTTGTCATGCTCGATAGAATCACGATCTCTTCTGAAGCGTTCATTCCACTTGTAAACGGTTCTTTTCTTTAGAATATCATTACCGAAACAGTTTCCCAACATTTCTAAGATTTTCACAGCATTGGGTCTGTTTCAACGCAAGATTTAACACAAGCTCTTATACTCATATAAAAATCGAAAATAAGTAAATTTACTCATGACGGCGTAACTTTTACAAAGAATTTAAGTTAGCTGACTTAGACGGCGGTTGTTCCAGGAACTTTTTAGCCAAACTAGAATGTACGGGGGCGCTTCTATAAATACCCGTGTTTGTTGACAGAGAGCGTTTCTGAGGGAATTTGGTATTAGCATCGTATGCTGCCATCTATCAAACGACGGCAAAACAAATTTCAGACTGATTGATTGAGTTAGACGTGTTTCGTGATTTTCGCTATGTTGACACAAGAGCAGTATCGTTCAGTAATTCGCTTTTTAATGAGAGTGACCAGGACGCTCGGCAGACGGGGTTAACGAGGAAATCATTCAAACAGTTCGCGATATGATTCTCGCTGATCAATGAACAAAAGTGCACGAAGTAACAGTGGCCATAGGTGTGTCGACCGGAACGGCAATTAATATTTTAGATAATAAATTGGGGAAGAAAAAATTGTCGGGCCGATGGGAGCCGCGATCGCTCAGGGTGGACAACAAGCGGATGCGACTGTTAACTTCGAACCAATGTTTGGCGCAATTTAAGCGAGATCCGAAGAAATTTTTGCGCCGAGTTGTCACCGTTGATGTAACCTGGATTCATCACTAGACAATAGAAACTAAGAAACAATCAAAACAATGGATTCCTCCAGTTGAATCTGCTCCAAAGAAGGCGAAGACAGACCTTTTTCTTGTTCCCTAACATGAAGAAATGGCTCGCGGTGAAAAATTTGGTTCAAACGAGGAAGTCATCGCCGAGACCGAGGCGTATTTTGAACAGTTCGACAAAACCTATTTTTTTGAGGGGTTACAAAATTTTCCGGAGCGTTGAGGGAAATTAATCTTTCTAAAAGGAGACTATGTTGAAAAATAAAAAAAATTTATTTTTTGAAAAAATGGTGTCAACTTTTTGAACCCCCCTCGTATCTCGCGTGCTCTACAGTACGGAAAGGTTTTATAAGGTAGCAGGAAGAGAATTGAAGTAGCTCAGCATGTGGCCAGAATGGAATATAAAACATTGGCTAAGTTCGGAATACTAAATAAGCTGACCATTTGGTTGCTTATAGGCCAACACAGCCGTGTTAGTTTTGAAGGTATTGCGACATATGTATGTTGGAAAAATAAAAAATACAATTTTTTGAAAAAATGGTGTATTGATTTTTAACAAGGAAGTATAAGGGGTTCATACTTACATGAATTTAGTACCAAACTGTAAAAGAATTGATTTCAAAATATTTTAGAGATCAGTGGGGGTCAAGACACAGTCAACAGGAAGTTGCTGAGAGCAAAACGAAGAACAGCAATGTTTTTGTACAAATGTTCAACGTTCCTTGCTAATTGCTATTTATAGTAAAGTGCAGTTCAATTAATTTAATTTTCTTTGTTTTTTATGTGAAATGTGAAGCCTTTAAATAGCATTCTCGAAGTTTCGTTTAATTTACAGCTTTATATTTAATTACAAGAGCCAGTCGTAAAATTCGTAATTATGTATTTAAATAAACTGGCATATATGTATCAACAGAAAATAAATAAAAGCCATTGACTTATCCGATTAAATTAACCACGACGAGGCATGCACAACACTCGAGCCCATGATTGCATGCGACATGCGCCACCGATAGGTTTGTTCTGTTGACTTGCAACTTGCAGCTGCCAACGTGTCAACATCTGCGGCTCTTTAGTGCCGGCCACAACAAGATCCTGAACGTTTCATTAAGAAAGCCATATCGAAAGCATGAAGAAGAAAATAAGTGTAAAAGTTATAAAAAGGATTAAGCTTTATTTCATCCTTAATTATTTTTTGCGCTTGTTCACCTCCGCCCAATGGCCGCAATGCAATCAACAACGAGTGCTCATTATATCTGACTAACTTTGTGAGAGAGAGCAATGCAACAGCTAATTAAATAACAGTTTATGTTGTGCGGATATGCATGGCCCAAGAGCTGGAAGTAAAAATGAGGTAGAGACTTTAATGATAAGCATTTATGAGTCTTAAGCGAAGGCAGCGAAAAATGGTCAACATGTTGTAGACTACACTTAATTCGCAGTTTGTAAGTATAAATAAATAATTACATATATTTCAACGATATTACGAAACGTGCCATATGTTTATATGCGTTTATTTTATTTGTATTCGGGTGTACTATTAGGGAGAAACAGTTTCGCTTGGAAGCGGTCGCACTACTTTGGCCATATTTTAATGTTTGTAAGAGACCTAATAACGATTTTACGAAATGAATTGAGTAGGCAGACTGTCTTACAAAACGGCACATAATCTTAAGCCTCTTCTTCTTCTTGATTAGCGCCATACCACTTGAGCGATTTTGGCCGAGTTTTACAAAACGCGCCAATTGTTTCTTTCTCACACTAACCGAAAGTGAAGCCAAGTCTAGGAGCCGCTGAATCTTTACACGCTTCACTATGTCTGTGTTGTCGTAAGGTTCATACAGCTTATCGGAAAAGGCAGAACTAACGTCGCGGTTGTTAAGGCCAATGATGTCAATATCGTCGGCATACGCCAACAATTGTACGCTCTTATAAAAAATTGTGCCTGAGCGATTAAGTTCTGCGGCCCTTACGATACTCTCCAACATCAGGTTAAAGAAGTCACACGACAGCGAGTCACCCTGTCTGAAACCTCATTTAGTGTCAAACAATTCGCAGAGGGCCTTCCGAATTCTGCCGATGCTGCTGACATTAATAAATAAATAAATAATTGGCGCGTACACTTCTGTTAGGTGTTTAGCCGAGCTCCTCCTCCTATTTGTGGTGTGCGTTTTGATGTTGTTCCACAAATGAAGGGACCTACAGTTTCAAGCCGACTCCGAACGGCAAATATTTTTATGAGGAGCTTTTTCATGGCAGAAATACACTCGGAGGTTTGCCATTGCCTGCCGAGGGGCGACCGCTATTAGAAAAATGTTTTTATTAATTTTGCTTTCACCGAGATTCGAACCAACGACCTCTCTGTGAATTCCGAATGGTTATCACGCACCAACCCGTTCGGCTACGGCGGCCGCTGACATTAAGCAACGTAATTTTGCGAAGCCGTATTAGTTTTGCGGGGATACCAATTTCAGACATTGCGGATATAAGCAACTCGTTTTCGTACTGTCGAATGCATCTTCAAAATCGACAAAAAGATGGTGTGTTTCGTTGCTCCTTTCACTGGTTTTTACCAAGGCTTGGCAGCCCTTCTAATTTAATCTAATTCGCGAATGCTGAAAGTGGTTCCATGGTTCCATGGAATTTGGTTCCATTATTTTGAGTTATTTTATACAAGGTGGTGCAAAATTAATCACCTTATCGAAAGATTTGTACTTTTCGTAAATGTCATCGTAAATCAATCGCATTTGACACTTGTGGACTAGACAGCTGCAATATACACACAGACAAGCAATGCAGCGCGTAAAGGTCAAAATTAAGATTTCCATGTCCGCGAATCATTTTTTTTTATGTTAATAAGTGATTAAAAATCAAAATTGGTTGCTTAATTTTGGGTCACCTTGTGTTTAGTTGCTTTGGCTTCGCCTTTTTAATATTTTCTGTTTTCTTCATCATTTTTCCGCCTCACAATCAAAATTATTTGAGAATTTGCTTTCCACTTTGTCTCTCGTACTGGTAAGTTGATGTTTACAGGCATATCCATATCGCTACATGCATGCAAGTATCTTCATTTCAAGCAAAAATGGTGCATAAAGCTCAAATGCGAAAAAAAATGAGCATTTGTGCTTAACTTATGCGCAAGTAAGTATCTCACCCATTTCTGTTGTAGCCCACATTTATTGCATAACATCTACGTAGGTACTGATGTAGTAAAAATGTAAATGTATTTGTAAAAACATTTGTTTAGGTAAGTATTTACATATCGATGGAGTTCATTAGAATGTGCTTACCTATTTATTTTTGCTTATGTACGAGTGTATGCGTGCAGAGGATGTATATTTCGAGGTACTGTAAGTTTAGTCCTGGTATTAACTCAGAGATTGGCAAACAAAACTAAAAGTAATATTTCCTCTTTTAGTTGGGTGTTAGACTAGTCAGTAAATTAGTTCACACAAATTCACTTGAAGCTTTCACTTCAAACTTTCACTTTAATCTCAGACTAAACGCTGCACTTCGCTTTATCGCTCAGCTTTGTATAAATGCGTGCTCGTACACTAACGTATATTTGTATGTATGCATGTATGTATAAAGTACAAAATAATTACACTCTAAAGGCAATTGAGCTATTTATTTAAAGTCAAATGTTCAATTAGTATTATGTGGATAATTAAACCTTTAGCCGAATAGTAGATAAAAAGATATCTTTGAGGGTTAAAAATTCTTACGAACATTATTGGTGGATTGTATTAGATTTGAAATATATTTGAAAAATCTATTGAAGATGAAAATGCGAGTTGTTTTGGGTGATATATGTACACTTGGCACAAAAAATACTGAAAATTCAATAAGTACAACAAAAATGTGTAAAATTATTTTCCTCCACCTTCAAGTAAAATCCACATATCCTCTCTTTGAATTCCCTCTCAGTATAACTTCTAACAATGGTTCGTAACACATTGATTCTTAATTAAGTTAGGGTAGTCAAGTTATTTGTTTCGACACTTGGTGGTCCTAAGGCCCATTGTGATACCTGCATTTGTTTTCCTTCGCCTAACTAAGTTGCATAAACCACTTAGATCTTTTTAAGAAAGCTTCTTTCAAGTGCAGGACATTAACAGAGGAGGTGTTGTACCGACTCAATTTCTTTTTCATCTCCACCGCTCCTGCAGAAGTCATTGTGTGGTACACTAATTCCACTGGCTAGGGTGCCAATAGTGGAGTGACCACTACTGAATCTTAAAAGGATAACACCTAAATCCAAGCAGACATTTTGTCCTTTTAAGATTCAGTTTGGGCCAGAGCGCTTTGGAGCAGTCCGACCACCTTCTATTTGTTTCCGCTATTACGCTCATGTCAATCGCAGAGTATAATTCGTTTAAATAAAGAAAAAATAAATAAATATAATAATTGGCGCGTACACTTCTGTTAGGTGCTTGGCCCGGCTCCTCCTCCTATTTGTGGTGTGCGTGTTGATGTTGTTCCACAAATGGAGGGACCTACAGTTTCAAGCCGACTCCGAACGGCAGATATTTTTATGAGGAGCTTTTTCATGGCAGAAATACACTCGGAGGTTTGCCATTGCCTGCCGAGGGTCGACCGCTATTAAAAAAATCTTTTTATTAATTTTGCTTTCACCGAGATTCGAACCAACGTCCTCTCTGTGAATGCCGAATGGTAATCACGCACCAACCCATTCGGCTACGGCGGCCGCCGTTTAGAGGAATGTTTATATCCTCTACCACTCGTTGAAGGACAAGCTCAGAGTCTATCCTTGCACACTCATCCGCTCTTTCATTTCTCCCCACTCCAGAGTGTCCGAGAACCCAACAAAATGTGGTGTTGTATTATTGGATAAGCGAAACCATCTTCTTGCTTTCTTTAACACATCTTGAATTGATGCGCATTGAGGTCAGTACCTTGGTCACTGCTTGACTATCAACAAAAATGGTAAGGCTTGCTGGAGGTAAGTCCATCAGTCTTTTTGGTTTGGTTTTTGGTGCTTGGTTTATATGGTAGATCTCACCTTGGAAGACGCTGCACCAGTCTGGGAGCCTTAATGAGTAATTTACAGATAATCACCCCGAGTAAGCCCCTGATCCAGTGTCATTGTTTATCTTCAGTTCGTCCGTCAGTATAAATATGGTGACCACTATCACCTGATATGACTCAATCCTTCCTGTCGGGTATTCGTATTTGATACTCTCTCTTGCTGAGGCATAATTGAGGTTCTATGCCGTTAATGTGCCGAATTATTTCATCATTTAGCTCTTGAATTGTTGCTGGCTTATCGATGTACACCTTTTCTTTCAAATAACCTCAAAGAAAGAAGTCCAACGGTATCAAATCACAAGATTTTGGCGGCCAATTGACATCGCCGCGATGTGAGATTATTCGACCGTCAAATTTTTCGCGCAAAAGCGTCATTGTTTCGTTAGCTGTGCGACAAGTGGCACCGTCCTGTTGAAACCACATATCGTCCACATCCATATCTTCCAACTCGGGCAATAAAAAGTTCGTTATCATCTCACGATAGCGTACACTATTCACAGTAACAGCCTGACCGACCTCATTTTGGAAAAAATACGGCCCAATGATGCCGCCGACCCATAAACCGCACCAAACAGTCACTCTTTGTGGGTGCATTGATTTTTCGGCAATCACTCTTGGATTATCATTCGCCCAAATGTGGCAATTCTGCTTATTGACGAATCCACTGAGGTGAAAATGTGCCTCATCACTGAAGATGATTTTCTTCGAAAATTGATCATTCACTGTTGCCATTTTCTGCCACCATTTTGACCATTGACGACGCTTAAAATGGTCAAGAGACTTTAGTTCTTGAGTCAATTGCACCTTGTTAGCGTGTAAATGCAACAATTGTTGGGCACGACGACGAGTTGGGGTGGACGGCTCTTCAAACACACTATCGCGAACAGGAGGAATATTTTCTGCAGTACGAGCTGTACGAGCATGTACTGAAATTTTCACATCTCCTATAGACCCGATTTGCTCAAACTTTTGCACAATTTTTTCGATTGTACGCACATTTGGACGATTAAATTGACCGAAAAAATCACGAAGTGCGCGACATACATTTTGATTTGAACGCCCGTTTTCATAATAAGCCTGAATAACTTTAACGCGATGCTCGATTGTGTATCTTTCCCTGGTTCAAAATTCAAAATGTCAAATGAAATGCAGAAAAAACTTGTCGTGTAAACCACATCACATTCAACATCGGCCCTTAAAATTTAACCACCCTTTACATACACTTTAATATTCAGTACAGTCTCCCTGAACATCAAAACACACTAGTTTCCACGAGATTCCAATTTATGAATTCGATCTCTGGATTGAGAATTTGGCAGGGCTGCAAAATATGCTTCCACAGCTGTTGTGACCTCATCATTTGATGAAAAACGCTTTCCATGCATGCACTTTTTTAGGTCTGGAAACAGATGGCAGTAACTAAGGGCCAAATCTGGTGAATACGGTAGATGCTCCAACAATTTGAACTTTATTTTATAGATTTTCACTGTCCTGATGAAAAATAATAACGAATTTTTTTCTTCAGCTAGACTAAACGGTTACAATAACATTTAGAATTTATTGTTTTACCAGTCTGCAAGTAATTTACAAGCAAAATTCCTTTCGCATCCCAAAAAACTGATGCTAGGACCTTCTTGGCCAATTTCTGGACACGAACTCGTTTCGAAGCCTAAGACCCAGACTTACTTCACTCTTTAGCCTCTTGTTTTGATTAAGGATGATAGTGAAAGATCCAAGTCTCATACATAGCGATGAATCGACGCACAAAATCCACTTTATCCTTTCGCAAACGCTCCAAATGTTACTGCGACAGTGGCGTTCGAATGTGTTTTTGTTCCATTGTTAGCGAATGTGGCACGCATTGTACACACAGCATTCTGAAACCCAATACTTCAGTCAAAATATTGCTCAAATGCCCAATGAGTTGCCTAGAGTTTCTAGTAATTCCAATTCGATATCCTCAGTTTTTTCTACGATTTCTGCTGTTCTTTTACGTGGATCGTCTTCAAGGCCTGTAAGACCACGTTTAAATTCAGTCATCTTCTGATCGAACTTTTACACATTACTGTGCCATCAAAATATTTTCATACAACTACATACATATCTACATATCCAGCTGTTGATAATCTACAAGCGAGTTTCAATTTCTATAAACTTATGGAGTTATACATACACAGGCGAATAAGTGCAAAACAGGAAGCATAAATAAAGTAACTTTGACAAGCAAGAGCTGCAAAACCAGCTCCTCTAAGATCATGACTCTACTTGTATATGTTTGGTTAGCGCAAGGGATGTATATTCCAGCGCAAAAGATTGTATGCTTTGAAAACATTTTCACTTATGAAAATGTACTATATATAAATTTATTTATATGTTTTTTCTGAATCCATACTTATAATAAACATATGGATAAGCATATTTTTGTTTATGTACGTTAAAATTTCTTTACTGCTTGTGTCTTTTCTTGCATTACAAGCAGAAATTTTCCGTTTGCAGCCGTATACATTGTGTAAAATAAGTACCCGGAATTTAAAAAAAAAACACATTTTTTCATATTATTCATCATTATTTGTTGGATCGCCTTCAAAATAGGCTCCTTTTGAGCCGATACAAATATTCCAACGAACAACCCAGTCATCCATGGCTCGCTGGTAGGCCGGCGCCGGGATGGCCTTCAGCTCCTTTAGCGATTTTTTTTTAATGTCTTCAATCGACTCAAAACGCCATCCCCGAAGACGATTGCTGACTGGTTTGCATATCGTGCTCGTAGACCCACGTCTCATCACCAGTTATTATGCGTTTCATGAACGTAGGGTCTTCAGAAACCTCCTTCCGATGCTCTTTTTGCAAAAAATTGAGCTCTTTCGGAACAAGCCGAGCGGCGACGCGGCGCATGCCCAACACACCAGTCAAAATGTTCTGAGCGGTCATGTGAGAGATGTTAAGCTCACGACTGATCTCTCTGGTACTCAAACGACGATTTTCAAATATAATTTTCTTAATTTCTTCGACGTTTTCGTCGGTCGTAACGATCGATGGTCGTCCGGAGCGAGGCAAATCTTCTACCACTTCACGGCCCTCTTTGAAGGTCTTGTACCACTCGTAGGTTTGTGTTTTGGATAAACACGAGTCACCATAGGATTCCCGCAACATATTTAATGTATTGGCACACGTAATTTTGTTCGCAACGCAAAATTTAATGCAAACCCTCTGCTCCACAAGTTTATCCATAGTAAAATTCGCCAAGTAAACAAAAGATCAACTCACTTTGACTGCAGAATAAAACACACTAAGTAATAGATCCCGTTCTAATAAGGCTTGTGCATTCCAGGACATGTGTACCAACATGAAAAAACCAAATTTGAAGTGTCAGGTATTCCCGGGAGAGTTTAAATTATAAATTCCGGGTACTTATTTTACACAATGTACAAAATGGCTCTATGTAAACGGGATCGATGTAGACATATACAAAAAATTAACAGGAAATATATGAATTATCACCTGAAAATAGTGGGCGTACCACAAAAATATATTCATCTGATTAATATGACTCTCATATACTCAAACGCTAAAGTAATAATGAAGGGTGAAATATCAGGCGAGTTTTGAAATGGAACCCGCATACGCGCATATCGTCATCGTTACAGGAAATAGGGAGCCTCTTCAGAACGTTTACATGCGGCTAGTGCAAACTACAAGAGTAGCGGACCTTAAGATAAATGAAGAAAAAACTAAGTATATACATGACACGATCCTTTTCAAATAGTCAAATCAGATGCGGAAGTTATATAGGAATTAAGAATAAGCTCATATAGGAATTTAAATATCTGGTGGTGGTACTTAGCATCAGTTTATGAGTAAAATATGGCTAGGAAGAAGCACGCCAAATGATTGGAATTTCAGTGTCCTTTGTTCACCAAAATGACTACGGCGGGATCAGCTTTATAACCACCTCATATAAGATTGTGTCGAGCTTATTGTGTGAATGACTAAAACCATATGCCACCTCACTGCTTAGAACTTATCAGTGTGGTTTTATACCACTTGGAAAGCCACCACCGATCAAATCTTCACACTTCGCCAAATCCTGGTAAAACCCCATGAAAAAGATAACGGCATAACTCATCATATCTATGTCGATTACGAGGCTGCTTTCGATAGCCCGATAAGGGTTCGCCTATACGCCACAATGTTTGAGCTAGGTATTCCCGCAAAACTGATTCGATTTTGCAAAATGACATTGAGCAATACGTGCAGCTCTGTCAATGTAGATAAAGAGCTCTCCGAACATTTTAATACCGAGCGAGGATTCAAACAAGGCGATCCACTATTGTGCGACCTCTTTAACTTCCTCATGAAAGGGGTACTACGGAGAGCTGGTGCTCATCGAAATGGCACTATTTTCACCAAAAGTGTCCAGCTCCTTGCAAATGCGAGATATTATCGCAGCATTTTCCACTATCGAAAGAGTGGTAATTAGAGTGGGCCTGGCGATTGAAGAGCGCAAGATAAAGTATATGCTGTCCACTAAGAAAGATTGACGGCGTTTTAGATCTAGCATTTCTGCGGACAACTATACCTTTAAAATTATCAACGAATTTACATATCTTGGCGCCGTCATCACAACAACAAACAATATTAGCCTAGAGATAAACCGACGAATTCCGCACGCTAATAGGTGTTACTATGGCCTTAGTAAATCTTAGTAAGCAAATGTGCAGCAGAGACCACTCTTTCCCGACTAAATTAACACTACAAGACGGTCATCTTATCCATGCTGCTCTATGGCGCTGAAGCGTCGGTTGTGTCGCAGACTGATGCAGCCGCTCGTGGGGCATTCGAAAAAAGGTACTTTCATGGTGGCGATAACTACTACCGGCGATTGAACCACGAACCACTTATGAAATCTTCCTTGTTATCAAAGGAATATAAACTGCAGATGTACTGGGTATGGCAATAAGTTTCCGCCCTCGTAAAAGGGCGATACTATTTTTGTGTTCGCTCTAGTAATATTCTGGGGATTTGAAGGTGTATAGGTCTCGATCGCAGTAGTTGGCATTTGTTTAGCGTTAAGGTCCTTTTTTATTTGACGTCACAAATGTCTACGATCGTCCCGCAAAACCAGCATTTGCGGGAAGTCGTGCTTCATTACTACCTTTGAAAGAAAAGTGCAGCGGAAACGTTCCGTACATTGATCAATATTTACGGTAAACGTTTGCGAGCGATGGGAGTGGTCCAGAAAGCAGGTAACTGGGTGTCACATCAATAGAAGGAGAGGGATATCGACAGACTTTGGTGATGTGTGAGATGCTTCTTGAACGGCAGACAATCGCATCGCCATTGTCGATGAAAAATGGATATATTATGATAACCCTAAGCGTCGCAAATGTTGGAGCCTGCCAAGTGAACCAGGTCCAGCGTCACCGAAAAAAAATATTCATGGTTCAAAGGTTATGTTATGCATCTGGTGGGATCAAAAGGGTGTCATCTATTATGAACTCCTCAAACCACTTGAAACCATCACTGGTCATCAATACCGACTGCAGCGAAATCGAGCTCTCAAAGTAAAGCGCCCGGAATGGGACGGTAGAGAAGACAAACTGATTTTGCTGCATGACAATGCCATTCCACATGTTGCTAAATCGGTCCAGAAATATTTCAAAGGACTAATTTGGGAAATTCCGTGTTCCCCAGGCATTGCGCCTTCGGATTACCATCTGTACCGATCAATGCAGTCAGCCCTTATTGTAGAGCGGTTCACTTCTACGAGAGCATCCCAAACTGGCTCAATGAATGGATCAAGTCAAAAGTACTAGAATTTTTTGTCAAAGGAAACTGTATGCCTTCAAAACTAGAAGGGGCGAGAAAGGGAAGATGTAGAAGATGATATAAGAAAGTTATATGAAAGATGAGAATCCCACAACATAGAGCGAAAGCGGAATATGGAGATGAATTGAAGCCTATTATAGAGGACGCAATGGTCCCCCCTCGGACTGTAACTCCAATATGATGATGATGATGCTACTCTTGGTCCATACTTTTACCTCCTTAAATATTTTATATTCTTTTTTTAAAACCCTGTATTTATAAATGCATATCTGTGACAGTATATTTTACATTTTTAAACTTTTTCCTCTAACAAAATATCAACTTTCCTTTTTCCGGTTTGTAACAGATTCCATTCATATGCTTATACATACAAACATATATTCATGGTTATCACAAATTTGCATAAGGAAAAAACGGAAACTTCTTTCATATATATGTACATATGCACAATTGTGTGTGGTTTAAAAAAGTTCAAAGCAAAAGTCAAGAACTTTTTTTTAATATTTTTGAGTGCAATGTGTCAACTGCAGTTGAATTGCTTCAATGCGCACAATAAAATTCAGTTTTGAGTTAAAGCTTTCTTACCACACACACTCTTTAGGATAAATCAGTATGCACATGCTTCAGTGTTGAGAGCAGTTCTCCTTTGACTTGTCATACCCTTTTTTCTTAATTTTTTGTGCTTTTAACTATTCACTTGTGGCTTTTTAACAATGAAAAATTTAGTGATTTTATAAACAAATTTCTGTTTAGTTGAATTTTTTATAATATTTCAACAAATCTTACTCGTACTAAAAGATATTTTTAAACATTTTAATTTTTTTTTTCTCCACCGAGAGTGAATAATCTAATGCTATTTCAAATCGTCCATTAAAACTTAAGAAATATGAAAAATTTTATAGGTTTGCCATATTTAAATTTAATTACAGTGAAAGTACATTTTCAAATTTTTAATAGAAGCGCAGGATTTCTCTCGGGAATTTGCTCTCAACGAGCAAATTAATGAATGGAAAAGTGCAAAGGCGATGAGGTCGTCAGGGCGTATGATGAACAGGAACTTTCCTGCTTATTAAAAAATTATTATTTATTTCTACGTTGGTATGTCCTGGATATTATTCAATTGTTTTATTTTTTTTTTTTTCAAATACGCTTTTTAACACAACACACGTATACGTGATGTCTGCAGCTGAAAAAAGCATGCCTCTGCCAAGCTTTTGCTCAAGGAGTAATTAATTTCTTCGTTAGACAACAAGTTATATTTTTCTAAAAACATAATGAGCATTCAAAAAAAACAAGAAAATTTTTAAAAACTGGTCCAAATGTGGATACTGCCCATCAACTGCAACGCACTTATGCCAGCTTTTGATCCAGCTCTCCAAACATTTCTGATATTCGAGTTTTTGATATTTTCGCTACCTCCTTTCGGCTGTTAAAACGCGTTCCCCGTAATGGTTTTTTGACTCGATCAAACTGAGAAAAAACGCAAGAAGCCATATCAGCTGAATTCGATGGCTGATGGATGGATTCATTTCGTTCTTAATCAAAAATTCACTGATAATGATAGCACTGTCCGACAGTGTGTCGATGCGTTAGCATGTTTCAAAATCCACGCGTCGCTTTCTTACAAATCCTTTCCTTTTTAAACGTCTCATAACGCCCAAATAATAGTCAGTATGAACTGTCTGACCTTCTGGCAAAAATTTGTGGTCTACAGTAGCGTTGTAATCCATAAAAACCGTGAGCATCGCTTTCTTTTTAACTGAAAATGATGTGGTTTATTTGGTCTTGATACATACTAGCTCGACTGATGTGCGTGCGTATCGCGTGTTTTACTCATAAACTTACGTCTCATCTCCAGTAATGATGCGTTTCCAGTGATTGAATGCATCAATCTCGGTTTCAGGCTTGTAAATCCTATAGTTGGACCAACTTTGCAGCTACACAGCGCACACCCAAATCATTAACTACAATGTCCTAAATGGATTCATAAGCAATGTTCAATTCCTCTGCCAGCTCTCTGATGGTTAATTTGCGGTTATTGTTCAACTTTCCTTTATTTTCACTTTATTGGTGTTTTCAATGTCAACGACCTGCCACTATGTTCGTCATTCCCAATGGACTCACGATCTCTTCTAAAGTCTTCATGTCACTCGTAAACGGCGGTTTTCTTTAGAGTTTCATTACCGAAAGAGTTTCCCAACATGCCTAAGATTTTCGCACCGTTGACTCCATTTCTAAAACAAAATTTAATGCAAACTCTTGTTGCTAGTTAATATCCATTTTTAAAACTGTGCAGAGGTAACAAGGCGGCGTGACATTAATAAATCTCAAACAACGCCCATGCAATTTAATCGCAGATGAGGAGGCCTAACAAAAAGAACAGAATTCAAATCAGGTGGCTTAGAGCCTCACCTGACGGTTGTTCCCGCAAATTTTCGATGAAGCTGGTGTATCATTTTCGTGCGTCACTGCGTATACGTAACCTATGTTCAATGAAGAAGCTATGTATATCAGTGATAATTATAATAACTTGGGACGCCACGTGGGAATTTGTGAAGCTACATAGTTTAGTAATAAAAAAATTTAAAAAATACTCTCAAAACCTGGACACAAGTTCAATAAACTGTTTTCCGGGAGTTCTATAATAATTTTGCTCATATTTTTAATACTTCTCTATCGATTTTTAGTTTTTATAGTAACTGAGAAAAGATAAATTATATATAATAATAATAATAATAACAGTAATATATAATAATAAAAACATAATAACAATAAGAAAGTGCTGGAGTGTTTTTTAAGGTATTTTAAATTTAAATTGAAATTTTTAAAGCGGTGAAGCTGCCCAGACGGTGGCCAAGCCTGGATTGACGGCCAGGAAGGTTCTTCTGTGTGTTTGGTGGGATTGGCAGGGAGTCATCCACTATGAGCTGCTCCCCTATGGCCAAACGCTCAATTCGGACCTGTACTGCCAACAACTGGACCGCTTGAATGCAGCACTCATGCAGAAGAGGCCATCTTTGATCAACAGAGGCCGAATTGTCTTCTATCAGGACAACGCCAGGCCACACACATCTTTGGTGACGCGCTAGAAGCTCCGGGATCTCGGATGGGAGGTTCTTTTGCATCCACCGTATAGTCCGGATCTCGCACCAAGTGATTACCACCTATTTCTGTCCATGGCGAACGAGCTTGGTAGTCGGAAGTTGTCCACAAGAGAGTCCTGTGAAAATTGGCTCTCCAAGTTTTTTGACAATAGGGAAGCAAGCTTCTATAAGAGGGGCATTATGAAGTTGGCATCTCGTTGGGAACTCGTCATCGAACAAAACGGCGCACATTTGACTTAAATCGCATTATTATAACCAATTTTATGAACAATTGAAAATTCAATAGAAATACCGCAAGACTTTTTTGACAGCCTTTAATTAGTTCCCGATAAGGCCACTAGTTTTTAAATTACTTTTTGGAATTTGATTCATAATTTTTTTCCAATCATCAACAACCAGCAATCAGAAAGATTTAGAACTGGCGAATACATCGGTGACAACATTTTACAACATGCGACCACTGCAGAACCATATTTAATGATTATGCCTCTCCTCAGTTATAGAACTTACTAAATGGCACTACCTTGATTACACCAAAAACAACGTATATCCTTCCAACGATATTTACACTGTATTTCTGAGAACTTTGTACAGATCTATCTTTATACGAACTGGAATTCGATGGTCGTGCCCGGCAAACTTTCCAAGTAGGCAGGATTCGAACATGGGAAAAATCTGTACGAAGCCTGGCACCTCTGTTTTCACTGACGGTTCCAAATTGGAATCGGGAGTTATAGCATGGGTTTTCTCTAAATCAGCCAATTTATCTATCTCCTGCCGAATTCTGCTAGTGTTTTTCAGGCAGAAGTCTTTGGGTTATTGCAGGCAAACAAGGCTCTTACGACGCCATCAGATCAAACTCCTCCAGGATAAGATCAAATCTCTTAGGTGTACCGATAACATTTTTCTGATCCGCGTGCCGGGACATACAAACGTAGAGGAATATGAAATTGTTGATGAGCTTGTCAAGAAAGCATAGACTGAATTGGTCTCAGAGGTCTCCCACTCGGTCAGCGGCATCTCCTTGACTGTTGTTAAACGGGAATTGTACAACTTATTTTTCAGGAAAGCGCAGATCAGATGGAACTCCATTTCTTCGTGCGCTATTTCGAAAACCTTTTAACCCCAGTACAATAGACGGAGGACTCAGAAAGTTCTGGAGACTCCACAACATTCAATTTCCAAGCTAGTAGCTGTGCTTGCCAGTCATTGGATTATCGGCATTCACGCAGAAAAGCTGGGTTTACCATTTAACGACCATTTCCGAAGCTTAAGTCCCATCAACCTTCTCTGTTGCATCAACAGCTCTGCTTGGGGAGTGGAAGTTTGGTACTCCAACCATTTCACCTATCTGCGTACCTATTCCGTTCTTTATTACTCAAATAATGTCGCAACATTTGCTTTGTGGCTTTTCAAGTTATGCTTTGCCCTTCCAATTTTGCTTTTATAGTTTAATAGATATGTAAATCTAGTGGTAATTCAAAAGTAATAAGAAAATGAGAAGTGAATAAAAAAAAATAAAACAAATAGAAAAGTAATCATCAGCAATAAAATATGAAAAACTTCATAACATCGAAATTCCTTAAGCGCTAAACTTAAACTAAAACTGTAAATAATATTAAACTAAATACATAAATTTTATTGAATTTTATCCATTTCACTTTTAAATTTAATAAGCGAGGCATATTTGAATTTATGCATATTAGAAAAAATATACAACATTTTATCACCTTGCCCAACTTTTCTCATATTCCAATTCGATTTGCTCTACCGCTATTAAGATAAATCACTCCAAGGGCAAGGAATGCCATGTTTTCATTGCACTTGCTTGCTTAGATACAGCTTTAATCAAGAAAAAAAAAGCAGAAAAAAATATCTCGGCACATGTGAGCTGGTAAATATTATAATTTTTTTTAAAAACGTCGCTATGTTGGCAAACATGTGGCAACACATATTATTGCATTTCCATGCTGCAATGAAAAAGAAATTTAAAGAAAAATTAGGGTGCAAACACATGCTTGTGCACTTGCATACCTATACACCATATTTCGAAATAATAGCAATGGCATACAGTCGGATTTTGTACTCAACAAAAAATAACTCAGAACGAGATTTCATCTAGGATTTTTAATTTATTTAATTTTTTCATGTTTAAGTTTATAAGGAAATAAGTTATCAAGTGAAAATGAAATACTCCATTTTTTATAAAAATACTTTATAAACGCTTACACTTCTGTTGGGTGTTTAATCGAGCTCCTGTTGCTATTTGTGGCATGCGTCTTGATGTTATTCCATGAGTGGAGGGACCTACAGTTTTAAACCGGCTCCGAAAGGCAAATGGCTTATATGAGAAACTTTTTCATGGCAGAAATACACTCGGAGGTTTGTCATTGCCTGCCGACAGGGGACCGCTATTAGAAAACATTTTTTCTATCATTATCACAAAGTTTACTTGTTCATTATATAAGACGAATAGCTTTTATTATTAATATTTTGCCGAATGGCCCTTGTTGGTCACCACGAGGCATAAAATCCACTAAACGCCTACATCACTCAACGCTTTTCTCACAGTTCGATTCCAGAGAGAGCTCTTTGATATTTATGTGAATATTTTCGCCTATAGCTTCTTTAACATCTGCTCAAGTATTTTCAATGGGATTGAGATCAGCTGACCGAGCCGGCTACCTCATGATCTCAACCCCGTTTGCAATGAATTAATTGTTTTCCAACTTGCTTGTGTGTTTTGGGTCGTTGTCTAGCATATATGGCCATTGCAGAGGCATCTTCTATTTCTTAAGTGGGAGCATGGTCAACTCCATTATCTTTAGGCACAATTTGACATCCGTAATTTCTTTTGTCTAATATACTGAACCAGTACTGTAGTAGAACTGAGGTAATCACACGTTGGATTTTGGCATCTGCGTTCTTTACTGTCCTTGTAGTCTATTGAAGCTTAAGAGAAGTATTATGTATTTGGACTTTTTACAAAGTGTCTACACCTTTTGGAGCCAAATAAAAACAAAATTGGTTTCTTTAAACCAAAGTGGCGGAACATCATTTTTGACTGGCCAATGTCATCAAATCAAATGTCAAATTTTATTCTGGCCCATACATGTCGTGACTTCAGTAGTGGTATCTTTCTCGGGCTTTCATTTCTTAGCGGTAACAATCATTTTCGCTGAACAGCCAAGGAAATCTTAGATAAACTTGAGAATTTTCCTCTCCAACAGCAATTTCTTAATAAGTGTCCGCTTTTCAGTCTTTCGCATTTCGAAAATTCCAAAAATTGGGTAAATGAAAAATTGTAATCGATGTATTGTTAAAAAATATTTGAAAACAAAACTCAATTTCGCTTGAACTCGCTGCTTGCAGAGCTATTTTTCTACACAGTAAAATAACATAAATAACACAGCATAAAAATTAACGCAGCGATATTTAGGACGACAATCTGGCACTAAAAAGTTTCATTAACATTCACAATCGAGAAAATTCAGAAGGTATGGCCAACGTCAGACCGTTAACCAGCTCTCAGTGATTTTAAAGGAATCAGCTGATTTGGTGATCTAACAAAGAATGTGACTAAAGTGAAATTGTGTTGATGGTATGAGAAAAAATCAACGTAGCCAATTCGCATGTTACTTTGTTGCCGTCTAAACAACGACTGATTCAAAGATAGCAAGAGCACGTATTAAATGAGCGGGCACATTTATTATAAACCAACTAAAAAAATCACGTGTTCGAAAAAGAAGGGAAAAATAAAGCTTTAGCAGTGACGTTGCGCTTGTGACACTAAGTTTGTTGAGGAGATGTTGCAAAGAAAGGGAGCAAAGAAAGAAAACAAAAATAGTAGAGTGATTGGGTGCGGTAATATTTGGTAAGATATAAAGAGTTTTTCAAAAGACGCGCCTAGAAGTCATTATAAAATAAAACATTTAAAAATTTAGACTCTTTCAAGTCTGACTATTTTTAATCAAAGTACGGTTCTTAACAATTACATGTGAAAAATGGTATCATTTAAATATCCACTATGAGAATTCAAATTTTACAGGCCTCGCTCACACTCTAACGCGTTGAATTCAGCAGTCTCAATCGGAGTATTATGTTTCAGCTGGGGAATCATTTTTGGCTTATTCACATAGACTGAACAAGAAACTTCAGTCTATTCCGTTTGTCCCTTTTCTATACTCAATAGAAGCAATTTCTTGAAATTTGTTCACCAATCCTTCAATTGTCAACTCAATCGGATGATTATTTGCACCAAAGAAATCACGAGTTTTGAGATGTGTTGTTCTTCAAGATCAACCATTTTCAAAATAAGTTTGAACAATTTTAACGCGTTGCTCTGTCGTGTAAAATTGTAATTTGTCACTTGACAAATGCCGCAGATGATATAACAAAAAGTACTGATATCTAGGCGGCACTTTTGAAAGATCCTAAGTAAAATTGAATAAAAATTAACAAAAGGTGCTTATGAAAAATTTGATGCTTATGAGGAAAAATGATTTACATTGGAATGACAGAAGGGCTCGGTTTTTCAATGTGGAAAATGTAAATTAAATGTGAGAGAAAAACGAAATGTAAACCAAACGGAAAATTTCAAAATCGAATCACTAAGTCACCAATTTTTTTCTGAAATTCGATCACAAATACACATGCACAGTTCTACTATGATATGAAACCCACTATGATGTGGCAGGCGAAGTTACTTTAGTTCTGCTACGAATGGCCAAACCTTGTATTTTATAAAGCTTGGTTGTTATTTAAGGGTGCGACCAGAGTGAGCGCTGAAAGCCGAGCCGAGATTGTCAGTGCGATAAAGATTGTCAGTGCGATAAAACTGATTACATACAAGTCAATACAAATAAGCTTGTGTATAACACAGTGAACGCCGACAAGAGCAGAGAGCAAAACCGATGAGTGCGAGAAAACAGTTTCAAAGCGTTTTGCGCGCTTTTTTGCATTGTTGATGTTTACTTTTTAGAGTGCAGTTGTGTTTTTTAATGGTTTAAAAATAAACAAAAATGGATATCGATCAAATAATAAGTGAAATTTTTTTCCGGCCTGCTTTGTGGGACCAAAAAAACATTACCTCAGAGTCACTATCAATCTTTCGCAAGAAGTTACTGGCACCTTAATAAAATTTGTCCAGTTTTTGTTTAGTTTCACACCTATCTTGTCCAAAATGTAATCAAATGTTTCAATTTTCATTCGGGTATATTGTTGAAATTTAGCTGGATATTTTCTTAAATCATTATATAATATAAATGATGAAATTCACCAAATTAATTCCTTTTTAGTGTAATTGGATGTTTTCCAAACTCTTTTGTGTTAATAATTGCATTAATCACACTAGGAGAACAAAATACTCGTCATCAGATGAATCCATTACCGTGTACAGCAATTTTATAAACACAAATGAACAACAAAATTAAATGACATAAGAGCAAAACACATGGAATAAACAGAATTTCAGCGCTGATTCTCGCATTCACTGTGTTATATACAAATTTTCTTCTCGCATGAAAATAAGCGTCAATAAGCTCGGCTCGGCTCCGCTCGGCGTCAGCGCTCACTCTGCTCGCACCCTAAATTACAAAAAACTTCTAAATATTTTTGTTATATACAGAATTGTACTGTGTAAATACACTACAGTGAAAATCCGAACTTCTTCTTCTACTTGATTGGCGCGATAACCGCTTACGGTGTTTTGGTCGAGTTTAACAAGTCACGAACACACCAAGTGAAGCCAAATCCTTCTCCACCAGATTTTTCCAACGCATAAAAGGCCTTCCTCTTTCTCTGCCACCACCAGCTGGTACCGCATCGAATACTTTCATAGCTGGAGCTGCTTACTACTACTACTAAATATTCTTGTTGATGGTCTGCTATTTGATGAAAAAAGGCATACCAGTTCGAGAGTGACCAGAACTGTATCAGTATCAAAATGGCGTACTTGAGGTTCTGGTATGTGACACAAAATATTCATCCCTTAGCCGCGAAATAGTATGTCTTGTTTCCTTTTTTTTTAATTTTCAATCATCTTTTATAAATATACAGATCATTCCACAACAAATATCACATAAGGTTAGGTTAGGTAGTGCTGACTGATCTGTAAAACGATTAGACGTCTGGGGTCCATTGTGTTGCCAGTGCTATATATCGGGAGTCGAAGATATCATTTTATATACTTCGTAATACACGTCTTCGCAAGTTCTAACAAGCCATTCTTTCAAGAATAAAAAATATGTTGAGCCTAGGCAGATTTGTCAAGTATTGCAGAGAGTAAGGCAGGGGCAAAGTAGGTGTTCCAAAGTGCCATAGAATTCGCTTCGTTGCATGTGTTATGCGTATCACTCTAGATTAATCCCATTTTGGCTGCGTGATGTGGGGTAAAACAGTATCTGTCAGCACTCCAACCAATATTTAGCAGTCTTTCCTAGAAAGTGATAAAATGAAATTGCAGGTTTTGGTATTCCAAGTCCTTAGCATAATTTTGGCAGTTTTGTACGAGGTTGCGTGTTCTCATATCGATTGCGTTTCCAGAGTTAGTTCCTCATTTAGCTCCGTTTCCAGAAAGGGGAGTTATGATGGGTGTATGTCTGGCATGCTGAATCTCGACAAGCGAATACTTGCCCGAGCGAGCTGATCAGCTCTTTCATTTCCCTCTATACCTTCTAGTGTCCAGTAAATAGTGACCTGTCCATTTCCACAGAGTTCATCCATTTCGGATCTTGGCTATTGAAAGGAGCCATAATTGCTTTAATAACCGCTTTACTATCAATGCAAATGTGTATGAAAATGAATATAAATAAATATCATATCTTAAGCCAAAATTTCAAATTTTGTTCAAGGTTTTAAAAAACCAACAAATTTCCATCATCATTCAAACTTTTTAATCAGAATTTAAAAAAAAGGGTATTCTTTTTTATAGCTCATTAAATTTTATATTAGTACAATAACGCGCAAATTTGAGGAGACTTAAAATTCTCGAAGATTTTTGATATTTTTTTCCCCTGCCGCAATTTCTCCAAACAACGACTGCACAACATTTTTTCCTAGTTCATTGAGAGCTATAAAGCTGATGTAGTAGCTGACAACTGACATTTTGTAAGACTTTGCTATATTAATATAATACCATTGAAAAAACAAATAGAAGGCGAACTACTCCAGCTACAAAGCAAGCTGATAGTGAGGCAATGGTAATGGTAATGGTTGTACGGGTTAGCCTAAGGCCTTTATGTACTACAACAAGATTGATCTATTGTGAGCCTCTAATTACTTAATTATAATTATTTAGTATACCGAGGAATCGAACCAGCTCCTTAGGAGGGAGCATTTGTAAGTCTTCATCCCCTACTAGGTACGAACGCAGGATTCTGTGTCTCATGTGGCTTAATACTTCACAGTTGGTGATTAAGTATTCCATATGATCTTGTACTAGATAATCCTATTGCGTTAAAGTGTTTATTACAGGGAAAGTGACCTGTAAGTGCTCCACAGAGTAACCTGAGGTCCATTTTATCTAGGGACAGAGCAGATTTTACTCTGTTGGCATTGAAGTTCAAAAACTTTTTGGAGTGATTAAGGCCGCTTGTGCTGTTCCAGTATTCACAGATTTTAGTTTGGATCCATTTTTTGGTTTCCTGTTTTATATTATTTTTGTTAAAGCCAAAAAATGGGGTTGAACCAATAAATAGCCCTTCTGTTCCTTTTTGGCATACAAATCTGCTTTCTCGTTTCCTTCGTGCCCCTCATGCCCTCGTTCCCTAATCAGTGAGACCTGATTATGAGTGGCCAGTTTTGTTGAGTGCATTGTTACACTCTATTAGGACTTTTGACTTCATTGTGAAGCTATTCAAGGCTTTGAGAACCGGTTGACTGTCCAAAAGTATTTTTAATTTTTACTTTCTCGAACCCTCTTTTGTATATGATTTTCACTGCTTCCATTATGGCGAAGAGCTCCGCATGCAAAATCTTGGTGTCCGTAGTCGTCCCAGTGTTAGGGATTTGTGTGCTCTAGGCCCCGCTATTCCTGATCCTACTCCTTGGAGCATTTTGAAACCATAGTGAGATAACTCAGAACTAGTACATATGTAGATGCTTCCACCTGTATTTATAAGTGTTTGCATGTGTGTGTTCTGATGAACACTGCAAATTTGTGCTGCCATCGTTTTCTGCTTCATTTTCTTGATTGCCTGTGTACATTGCCGGTTATTGTGCAATTTTCCAATTTATCATTTGCGGTAATATTTGCTTTCCCTTTCTAGGGAGACATATTTACACAACACACGCTTACATTTTAAGCACATTTGAAGTTGTGCTTGCACGAAGTGGGATGTGCAAACTTCAAGGTATTGTGTAGTTGTGCCCTGCTGGGGCTTGTAATTGCCACATTTAGCGCTGTTAGGTTTTGCCCCAACATGCACCGGTAATCGCAGTAGCAGCGTATGAAAATTACGATTCTCTCTCTGCCACTTAGGTAAACATTTCATAGTTTTTTCTTTTTCATTCTCTTTTTACTTTTCTTTCGTCACAACTTTGATTTATGCAAACTTTGTATGTCGTTGCCGTAAAGGCTGCAGTTTTTGCAATAGTTACATTTTCCACACAATTTTTGCCACTAAAAGTACTACCATCTCACATTTATATCTATTAATACATATATACATATGAAACGGGTGTATGTTTAGCTGCATGAAAACTATCTATATCGACAACTATGGCTTGGGAGCTTTGAATGCCAAACTGTGTTGACATATCTGTTCAGTAAGGTGACTTGTCAAACCTAATGAATCGTTTGACGCCAAAACAACGTTCTCAAATTGTGAACATTTACTTAAAAAAAAAAATTATCTATTCGCGAATTTCATAGAGCGCTGCCGTCATCATCGGTCGTTAATTCTTTCGACATGATAAATGAGCTGCCGAGCAGCATATTTTTTTATATCCTTGTTCGCTCCGCTCGGCAGCACAGGGCCTCGACAAAACTCTTCCGTCGTACACGGTTCTGGGGTGTTGTTTTTGCATTGTCCCATGTGGTGTCGGCATCCGCTAGCTCGCGCTACATCGACCCTGGTCAAGTGATCTTTGGCACCCGCGACCACTGCTTCCTTGGGGGTTCCAGTCCAGTGCCATTCTCGTAATGCTATCTGATTGTTTTCTGAGCGCATGGCCTATCCATTGCCCTTTCTGCATTTGATTTATCATAGGATGAGCTCGTCATTGGCTGCTTTCCACAACGCGTAGTTGCTGAAAGTGTTTGGCCAGAATATTGTACAGATGATGCGGAGGCATTTATTGGCGAAAGATGGTAGCCTCTGTGTAATGATGTTGGAGAGCAGCGATGGTTCACTTCCGTACAACAACGCTGGCTTCACACATGAGCTGAACATTCACAATTTAATGCGCCTGGAGATTTGTGAACTCGCCCATACTGTATGCATTCGCCCGAACGCTACCCTTACTTTGTTTAACCTTAAGTTGACATCTTCATCTGCTCAGCCGTCTGTCATGATAGTGCAGCGAAAGTCGCAGAAGCTTTCAACAAACTTCACCGTACACCCGTCAACCATTACAGGTCTTGCTTAGATGTGGGTTGACTCTCATAGCCTTTATCCTGACGATGTTGACCTCCAGCTCGACAGTGCGCGCCAGCGTGACTAGTGTATCTGCCTTCCTTTGCATGTCAGTGATTATTTGAGAGAGGAAGCAGATGTCATCGGTGAAGTTCAGGTCCTCAAGATGTCTGGTGAAACTGCATACAATGCCTCTTTTATGCAAGATTAATTGGTTTATAACGTCGTCTAGGAGGACGGCGAAGAGAAGGGGCGAAGTCCCCTGCTTTACGCTTGCGTTAGTGGTGAATACTTCGCTGATGCTGCCGTTGTGAAGCACTGCCAGTTCGAAATTGTGAGCAGCATCTACGGTGTCATATTCAAAAAATAAATACCATGAAATTATCTACCCGATTATTATAAAAGAAAATTCATTCCAACAATATCTATGCTTAGTATTATCATTTTGAGTTTTCAAGCTCTTAAAAAACACCCGGTACCAAAAATTGGGACAACCTCATAAAAAGTCTAGTGTTATTTTGTGGCCTTTCTTCAGCCAATGAAAAATAGAAATGTGGGAGCGTTCATGGCACCACGGACCGTACTACATAATACCCAAATGCATTTAAATTAGGGAACAATGATTGTAAAGTGGGAAGTGGTTTAAAGTGAAAAGTATTTACATCACTTCTGTTCGTGGAAGTACCTAGAATTTATCAATTAAAAGAACCGCTCTTGAAATAATAATTAAATTAAGAAAATATTTTTCTTTCTAGATTCGTATGCCGCTTGAGTCAGTTCCCTTCAATGTATCATTAACTTCTTCTTGGTCTAAGTAGAATTGCCTAGAGTACCGATACCTGATTTACTTCAAAATAGGACATCTTTCTAAGAAACGTGCCAAGTTTTCTAATGCGTTCGCATCTTGTTTTGGAAATCCAAAAGATTTTATAATTTTTAACCGTTTCTTGGAAATAGTTTTAACAATATAAAGATCCAGATCCTTGCGAATACTTCTCAAAGCTCTTTCCCAACAATCTCTGTTTATTCGTCGAGCCCACAGTTGAAAGAAGTACATCTATGATAGTATTCCACTCCTTCCAATCTGATATGTCATAAGTCAGATTTAAATTTAATTTCCTTTCTAAGTCCTGAACTGTTTTTCCCCAAAAGATTTGTCTTTATAAGATAATTTTTAGTAATCTTTGTGACACCTTGATTGCCACATATCTATTAGCATTGACTATGATTAAGTCTTTTGAATATGCTTAAGCGAAGTTTTAATACATACAAATGACAATTGGAAAAGCAGAAAAAAAAGAAATCCATAATTTTTGCTTAAAATTTTGGCGCAAATGGTTTAAAAATGTTTTATGGACGATCTTTAGCTCTTGGGCGATGGTACGACTACTAACATGCCAATCCACTGCCATTATTTCTGTGGTTTTATCAACATCATCGACATTTTCTTTAGCATCAAAAATGCCTGAACAGAATACCAGATAGATACCTATGAAATGAGACTTTCAGCCATTAGTCCATAGATGTCACTAGGAGTATTTTTAAACCTTCCCAAATGTCTTGTTTTTTTCGTCTGTCATCTGTCAACAATATTCAGTTCATTATTTGTTACGTTTCATACAACAATACATTTTTGTCGCTCTTAAAAATGTCGAATTTCGAACTACGATTTGCGGACATCGTTGATTTTCTGTTATCAATTGAAGAGCAACACTTCTCAAGCTCATCAAATGCTTATAGAAGCTTATGGTGGGCATGCTCTAAGTAGAACACAGTGCTTTAGGTGGTTTGAAAAATTCCGAAGTGGTGATTTTAGCGTGGAGTTTGAGGTCGCCGAATTGCAACCATTGTTGGATGAAGATGATGGTCAAACGCAAGAAATGATGACGGAGCAGTTGGGAGTGACCCAAAAAACAATTTCCAAACATTTGGAAGACATGGGCATGATTTTAAAGGTCGGAAAATGGGTGTCACATGAACTGACTGAAAGGAAGCAAGAAACCGAAAAATCACTTGTGAAATGCTGCTCTCCCGGTTCAAAAGGAAGTCTTTTTTGCATCGAATCGTTACGGGTGATGAAAAATTAATGTATTTCTCCAATCCCTAGCGTAAACGATCGTATGGTCCACCCGGCCACAAGCCAAAAACAACGGCAAAACCAAATCGCTTCGGCCGCAAGGCAATGCTGTGTGTTTTTGGGATCAGCGTGCTATGATTTGGTACGAGCTATTAAAACCAGGTGAAACAGTTGACGGTGCACGCTACCAACGACAATTGGCCGATTTGAGCAGCGCTATATACCGAAAACGCTCAGAATATGCCGATCGCCGTCACAAAGTAATTTTTCTTGATGACAATGCACCGCCACATCGAACAAGAGCGACCCGGGAATTGGTGGAGACGTACGATTGGGAACCGCTGGTACATGCGGCTTACTCACCAGACTTGGCGCCTTCCGATTATCATATATTTGCATCGATGGGCCACGCACTTTCCGAGCAACGCTTCAATTCTCACGAAGAAGCCAAAAAATGGCTCGACGATTCGTTTGCGGCCAAAGGTGGCCAATTTTTTTGGCGCGGCATCCACAAATTGCCTGATAGATGGGAAAAATTTGTCTCTAGCGATGTAAAATGTCACCTTGACAACGAGCATAAACTTTAAATTGTTTAATCGATACTTTATAGGATATCGATCACTACAGTCATCTGCCGAGCAAATAATTGATTTTGTTGTCGGCAAATTTCTTCGCACGTACTGTTATCGCTAAATAAGCGCTTTGTTTGTACGAAAATGTTCTCGGAGGCATCATTATCGACTACAGACTGAGACGGTCAAACTACCGTTTGTTACTGCTATGGAATTGATCATCATCACGAAATGATGTTTGCTTAGGGTAGACGCCGTTAAAAAAGCTAGAACTTTTTTGCAATCCAGAAATTTATTTTATTTTGAGATTATTTATTCATTCAAGATTTCTCCTAAGTATTGCAACCTTTTTTCGTATAACTCTGTCATTTTTTAATTCTACAATCTAATTGTCGTACATGGCTCCCGCTTTGCCAAACCTCTCCCCATTTTCTATGCTCGGAGATCAGCCAGTCTGCACGTTTGCGTATTGAGCAATAGTGGAATTTACTCCGACAGTGCTCTCATACCCATCCCAATGAATAGTCTCCATTTAGCTCAATGAATACATGGTTAGAGGCTTTTACTTCGAATATAGAAGATTTTACAACCATAAAATTAACTTGATACATTTCATTCAATTCTCAAAATAGTAATATTGATCCAGAATAGAAATAACAATAATATAAATTCCTTCTGACAGAAAAATATGAAGCACAGATGGCGCTCTAAACAGTTAGAAGGCGTTGTTCCTAAGCAACGACAGGTGGGTATTCCCACTATTTGGGACTGGTAGTGGCAGGCTAATCACCTACCCTGCCAGAAAGCAAATAGATTAACGAAACCAATGCAAGACTGAGTCTTGTCGAGGCCCTATGCTCTTGAGTGGAGTGAACAAGGAAAAAACAATTTTAGCTAACTCTCGAGTTTCTTACCATCAAGCCATTGCCTATCTCATTTATTACCCCAGTCACCAGTAGTTGAATCGTGATAAGAGAGTAATTCTCATTCGAATGTGAAGAAAACTTTTTCTCCACCTACTCTAATTGTGTTTGTCTCGGAGTTATTACTAGGCTATTCTGCACTGCGACCAAAGTAGATCTATTGTGCAAATCCCTATATTTTAAGGTTTTTTTTTAACCAGGGCTAGGCTTATTGTTCCCTAGTTTATATGACGGCAGTATCGCCAAGGTGCCGTAGCCATTTTCTGCCTAGTGCAGGACATGTACAAAGAATGTGTTCTGAATTTTCAGTGTCCATTTCACAAAATCGGCAGGTGATGGTCTCAGAGAGGCCAATTTTGTTTAAATGATATCTCATGCTACAGTAGCCTGTAAAGAAACCAGTTAAAAGTTTTAAGTCTACTCTGCTAATTGAAAGTAGCCTATCAGAAATTCCTTTGTCCGACGTGAGGAATTGACTGATAGTATTTCCCCAATGTTCAACGAATTTTCTTCACCTCCCACCTCTTGATTATTTTGTTGATGTGGCCCTTTGTATGTCCACAGAAGGATTCAGGACCAATTAGAGGCGTGTTTGCCCCTTGTTTTGCTAGATGGTCCACTATTTCATTTCCCTCGTGTCCTTCGAGTCCGGGAACCCAACCCAATAATAATGTGTTGAAGCTCCGTAGCAAATTAAGAAGATTCAGGCAGTCATTTACCATTTTTGAGGTGATTGTTGTTGATAGAAGGGCTTTCAAAGCCACCTGACTATCTAAAAGTATGTAAATGTGAGTTCCTCTCATTTTTCTATATCACACATATCTCAATGGCATGTATGTCTGCCTGGAAGATCGTTGAGTAGAGACCCACTGGAATCGATTTTTTGAATGTAGGTGTATTGATACCATATCCAGGCCTGAACGTGATAGCATTATTTTTCTCGGACGTACGTTCATTAATAAATACTTGGAAGTTCCTGAAGAGAATGGGCTTGGGAGATAATGTATTCACCCTATTAGGAATAGGAGTATGACGGAAGTCTTCTAAGATCTTTAAATGTCCTTTCGTATCTCCACTTTTTAGGTTGGAGTTGCCTTTTAGTCTTAAGGCGGTCAAACGTGCTTCTTTTTCAAATAAGATGGGAAGCGGTGGTATGCAGAAGAGCACACCTAATGCGTCTGCTGGGCATGTTTTCATTGCTCCTATTTTACCGACGCAAATGAGACGGTACAATGTGTTGAGACCATTTACTGCCTCTCGTTGCTTAATTTTAGGCCACCAGGCAAGCATAGATGACTATAGGTTTAACAACAGTAATGAATGTCCAGTAAGTCTTTCATGTTTTTCCAAAAACCTTGTACAGGCAAAGAAAGCACTTGTGGCTTTCGCAGTAACTTTCTCAAGATGAGAGCTCCAAGTGGGCGTTTTGTCAAAGTTGATACCAAGGAAGTTCGCTCCTGTAGAGAGTTGAAGAGTCGATTCATTTAGGATAGAACATTTAATGTTGATGTTCCTTTTCCTGGTGAACGGCACTAGCACAGTTTTAGATGGGTTAATAAAAAGCCCTTTGTCGGTGCACCATTACTTACTGCATGCAGTTAGAGATGGTCTCCTCATGCCAGCCATCAAGTCATCAGCATAACAGTGAGTGTGGAGTCCTAGATTGTTCAGGTTGTGGAGAAGTTCTTCTATTACTATTGTCCACAGAAGGGAAGAGAGTACTCCCCCTTGTGTGCAACCTCTTGTGTTTTTCTAATTCTGTACTAATCGTTTTGGACTCCAGCGTCAATGTAATCCATCTTATGATGGGTTTAGGTACGTCCTTATGAGATAGCGCATTGTTGATGGTCTCATAGGATGAACTGTCTAAAGTTCCTGCTATGTCAATAGAACGCAAAGTGCGATTTGTTTTGGTTCAATTAATAGTAATTGTTAATTGGCAAATTGAAGTTGATGCAGTGGGAAACTAACCAAGTTGTTCTCCCCTATGTGCTGGTCCAAGATTTTTTCCATAGTTTTGATGAAAAATAAGCTAAGGCTGCTCGGTCTATATCACTTAATAGGAGATAAATCTACCCCACATTTATGCGTAAAATGCGTCAATGATCGTGTTACTATTTTCATTGTAGGTGATGTCATTGAACCCGAACACATCCCAAAACACGGTGATCATGACTTCGTTAGCCGACTGTCGCTCATTGACTTTCTTCGATTTTTATTTACCACGAGAAGTTCACAGTCTCGTTTATTTCATATCCTCATACTGTGCCCGTGGTAAGGCAACGTAAGAAACTCATTGAACCTACGTTTGAAAATAGCCACACACTAATGTTGTCAAATAATTGTTTTAAGTTGTCAAACGATTGCCCCAAACAAATGTGGCGCCCATCTGGCAGATAGATTTTTCATATATAGATATTCATGTAAAATAGAAATCACTGATACAAGAGATGAATTTGCTACCTCATTTATATCGCACACCTTCAAACACTGAAAAAAGTATCTTGTAAAGCAAATCGGATTTTAATAGCAACGCCTTCTATTCCAATGTTCAGGAGCTTATTGACCTATCCTCCCATATGTTTACTCAAACAAAACAGGAATTATCTCATTTTTTTCTCTGTGATGACGCACCCACGGCGATTCACAGCAGTTTAACGCCATCAAATTATCTGTAGCACTTTGTAGGTGACTGCTTCCTACAATTCTTCCTATTCACTTTCCTTTGTTTTATTTGGCACTCCCTTTTTACTCTTAGATCTGTGTTTTTGTGCGCTAATTTACATTTCTGCCTCATTTTCCACAGACACTGCCACAAACACACTTGCAACTGCACAGAGCTGCAAATTTCCCTTTTTGTACGCAAAATACAACAATGTAATCCTTTCACACACAAAGATACCTGCACATACAAAAAAACCGTCAGATAAATGGCAGACGCGATCCCATATTTGAAACTAAACTTTTTTGTCGCCACTTGCACTCGCAATCACTTACAACATTGCAACAAAAATAAGTAAGGAAGTCCTAATTCGGTCCGAACGGAACTTCAAGTACCCGCGCATATTTTAGTAAAATTTAAGTCAGGCGGGCTGTTAGTTTTTGGAATCAAACAAACTCGTAGGAATGAGAGTTATAGCGAACTGGCGGAAATTTAGACTTAACAAATAAAAAGTGGGCGGGGTCAATAATATAGGGTTTTCCAATAAGAGATGTTATTTTGACGTTAAAAAAATGATATTTTTTAATGTAAATGATCGGATGTTTATTTCATTATAAAGAGGAAGGTACGCCGCTAATAGTGGAAAATAACATCAGGCAAATGACCACCACGACCACGCTTATAGGACAATATCCTCTTTGTGAAATTTTCCATAACCGAATTGCAAAGTGGCTGCCCTATGTCCTCGATGCCTTACGAATTCCATCTTTGAGGTCTTGAATCGACCGTGGGCTGTTGGCGTAGACCTTCTCTTTCACGTGGCCCCAAAGAAAAAAACCACAAGGTGTTAAATAACAAGATCTCGGTGGCCAATTGAGATCACCTCTTCGACAGATAACATTGAAATTAAAATTTGAAAAGGTCGAGTCAAGGAGCCCCAGGAGATTTGGTGGCTCCTAAAACACTCAGGCTAAAACGCCCATGTATTTGAAGCTCTGGAAAGAGGGTAGATAGTCAAGGAGGGAAGGAGAAAAGTATCAGAGAAAGAGATAGAAAAGAATAAAGACAGAGATAGAGATAGTTAGTTCTGTGGGAATTTTCCAGATTCTTTGGCAAATCTATAACTATCCTCCAGTTTTAGAGAACAAATATTACACATGCTCATCGGAGCCCCATCCATTTCAAAATAACACCTGTTATTGGAAAACCCTTTATTTAAGTCGTACATAAATAAAATAAGTATCAAGTTTGCGCGAATTGTATTAAATCGTTCTCGAGATATTCGCATTTATCCTAAAGTAGCAACACACAGTTTCCAAAAATTGTTGCATCGAATTTTTTTTCTATGTTCATCATTACGAATACTGTATTAGTTGCCTAAAAATGCTACCAAGTGTCTAGAGACTGCTACCATGCCTCCAGAGGTCAACCTCCTTTAGCCTGATTGGCGATAGAAATAACATAAAAGTAGATGGGAAGTTAGCGCAAAACGACATTAAGGGCAGCACTGGGAGAAGTTCTCCAGCAGTACTTTGCGCCTTTCTCAATTTAGTATATTAATATTATAGTCCTTCCTACATTGTACATCCAAAGCACGAGCTGTAGCTTGAGTCCCCATTTTTTACCGATCATATATTTGCAGGCCTTCTTTGCCCGATTTTCAATGTGTAGTTTCCAATAGACCTCCAAAGTACCTAACTTCCGATGAAAGCGGAGGAACGTGATTTAATTTGGGAAGTCTAAAATCTGGAGGTTTATATTTTCTGGTAAGTAGCAACCGCTTCGTTTTGTCAGAGTCGGTTCTGGGGCCGCAACTTGCAGCTCAGCAACTGACTACAGCCAATGGCCTTTCCAAAATCCCATCCATAACTGAGAGAAACTATCCCGATACCATCAGGAAAACAACATCGGCCTATGCTATTACCTTTACTCCACTCCCATTTAAACGAGTAAAAACTTCGTCAAAAGCAACTAACGAAATAAGAGACGAGAAGACATCACCCAGCGGTGTAGTGCAAATCTAGTGATTCTGATCGATCCCAACAACGATTTAATTTCCCTACAACCTAACAGGGACGAGATCCAGAGACGGATAGATCTTCAAACAAAAAAATAATAATTCATTATAAATATCATTCCCTGTTTTTAGTATTCTTCGAGATCACACAATAAGAAAAGCATCACTGTTTGGATTTTTTATTAATTTATTAATAAGCACATCAATTAAACGTTTTCAAATGGTGTAAAATTAACCTGTCACAATAGTTTGATTATGCCCGGTTTGAATAAAACAATCAATGAAATTGTCTACAGATGTCAAATCCTCAAATCCGATGCGCTATGGAACGCAGGCGTCGAGCAATTTGGGGAGCTTTTTGAATGCAGCTTTTTGCGCATAGACAAATCCACTTGGGCATTACTGGCTAACTCAATAGACAGAATTAAAACTAGACTGCAAATGTGCGTTTAATGCACTACACTGCGTTATGTAGAGGTATTTGCTAATGGAGCTTGAACCGTCAAATAATCAGAAATCGCCAAGTTGAGGTTTTTAACTCCACACTTAGTATAGAGACTTTTGCTTCAACCGTCATTATATGCCAAAGGTCTTCATGCTCAAAATTTCTTCATTATCTCTACGGATCATTTGTGGAAATCAAAGAACTCCGCAAAAATTTCATTACATTAAGATTTTCATTTTAGAATTATTTTTATTATTTGATTTGTTCCTTTAGCTCCTTTTGGAGCATAGGGCGTTTATAGAGTTTCGTTTTAGTTTTGTCGAGGTTTCACTGTATCTTTTGGGTACTAGTGCGCGGCGAAATAACATTCACATTTTATACAAGTAGATGCACTCATTCATACACGCCCACATCCACATACACACGCACGCATACACAATCACCCTATTATTACCCTTTTTCGGTTTTATCGCATGATTTATAATAAAATTATACAGTTTAGTAGGGCGAAAATTATAATGCCACACAGGCACTCGCTCACTAGCTTGCCCACACTGCAACTGGCTTCTCACCAACTATGGCGCAGTGGATTTATGTACCACACATGCAAATTGCATGGTGTGTCCTCGTAATTGAAAAGCAACACACCTACTATTACGCATATTGCTATCATTAGTTTCAATGTTGCAAGTGCTCATCGTGTGCAGGATTATTCGTGGCGCGCAACCGTTAATTTTTGGTTAATATGTAAGTATCGTAGAATTTTTGATATCCATCAGTGTGAAATCAATTTCGTGTGGTGCGGTAGTGTAATTGAATTATGAACAAATTTTATTAAATGGCAAATACTCGAGCACACTGGTGGGAATATCACGTGTGGATCCAATTTTTAGTGGAATCTTATTTATGATCACTATTTGGGCGCGCGTTTAATATTTTCACTTTTATATTTTTCTCTTTTCTCGTCTGAATTTTTGCTTGAGTATGTGGGTGCGATATTTAACGCAAATATATGGTTAGCTTCATTTATCATCTCTGGCCAAGCTGGTACTTTTCCAGAATTGTACCGAATAATAAATAAAAGGCTAGCGAATTGGGTCGAAGAATATAACAAATGAAGGGAGTTTCAAGCCGGTTTCAGAAAACAATTTTCAAGTGTGGACAATATTTATAATTTGGCGGCCATTGTACACACGCGCAAAATTCAGAGTCCTCAGAAAGCTGTTGCTATATAAACTACGTCAAATAGATATGTAAATCAATATCGTAAATTTTATCGAAAATATTTACTAAAATACCAAAATGGGTTTGTGCACAGGACAAGAAGTGTCTGATTATTTTAAAACTGCCACAGAAGTGATGCAGAGATGTTTTGCTATCACCACTCTTATACAGGGTGGGTCATGTAAAATTTGCTTTTTAAATCGGCTATAAAAAAAACAAATATTTTTTCAAACTTTTTTTTTATTTTGAAGATTAAACATTGTCATTTATGAATAAAAAATAATATCGTTCAAATGACTGCCATGACTGGCTTTACAGTAGTCCATTCGATCAACCCTATTTTTAAGCACGTTTTCGAATGTTTGGGCTCCAATTTCATGAATGGCAACTTCGATTTCGTGTTTTAAAGCATCAATCGTCCCTGGATGGTTCGCATAGCATATGTCCTTAACGACTCCCCACAAAAAATAGTCCAACGGGCTTAAATCACAGCTCCGAGGCGGCCAATTGATATCGGAATTTCGGCTGATTATTCGGTTTTCAAAAACGTTAGCCAAAAGTTCGAGTGTAACTTTGGCAGTGTGACAAGTTGCACCGTCCACAGAAACCAAATGTCGCGGTAACACTCGCCATTTACTGTAACCGCGGCCCCTCGCTCATTTTCAAAAAAAATGGCTGGCGGCATCATCGCCAGACCAAAAACCGCTCCAAACAGTGACTCGTTGTGGATGCATTTGCTTCTCTACAGTAACGTGTGGATTTTCTGAGCCCCAAATCCGACAATTTTGCTTATTGACGTAGCCACCGATGTTAAAATGAGCTTCATCAGAAAACCTGATTTTTCGGTAAAAATGCTCATCTTCGGTCAAACGATTTTCTGCCCATTGAGCGAACCGAAAACGCATTGGATGGTCATTAGGCTTCAGTTCTTGCACCAATTGAACTTTGTAAACCTTCATACCGAGGTGTTTATCCAAAATTCTCCTCAAAGAAGTGCGTGAAATGTTCAATTCTTGAGAACGATGACGAGTTGAGGTTGTTGGATGTTCACGCACATTTTCGGCTACAGCAGCAATAATTTCGGGTGTACGCACTGTAGGAGCACGTTCACGTGTTGTTTTATCCATTAACAATCCACTTTCACAAACACGATTAACAAATTGATCCATAAACTGTCTTGTTGGCAAATCTTTTTTTTGGAATTTTTTTTTTCAAATTTATCACAGTTTGAGTAGAAGACTCAGCACTTTGGAAATAGGTTTTCAATATTTCCCAATTTTGTTCAAGCGTATAGCGTCCCATTTCGTAAATGTCAAACCTGTAAGTAAATTATGAACACATTTGGCATGTCATTTGTGTTACCATTCTCAAAAAAATAGGTGGTTCAAGAAGCAAACGCTATATGGCCCACCTTGTATATGCTGTACCTGAACGACCTACATAATTATTCGGAAAATGGTCTAATGGTTGAAAATATTAATAGGTATAAGTCTACTGCTCACGGTAGGCAGGAAGCATCGATAGGTTGCACAAAAATGTCGACAAAAACTGCAAGCTGGATTGTATTTGTTGATGATTAAAGGTGCAAAATCCGTTGGAATTGAAATCCTACCTGCTCCTTTTCAAAAGTTATTCATATTTTTATATTTCAGGTTGGGACAATTTGGAATCAATATCAACAGTATAATCTCGTTTGAATTTGTATTATGCAAGAGAATAATAAAGAATCTTACGTAAGTTTTTAGCCGATTTTAATCGTTTCCAAGGTACACCACGTGGAGGTAACTTACTTTGTACCTTTTTTTCTATGTTTTTTCAGTTTTTTTTCAGATTTTTTGTTTTTTTAGATTTTTTTTTATTTTTTTTATTTTTAGATATTAAGATGTGTTACTATTTCTGTATATATTATAATAAAATGATTGAGGAAAATTATGTAAGCAGTGATGACAAAAATCTTTATTTAAAGACCTACAAGCATTTAAAAGATGACTACTCTAAATTCAAGAGCTTGGGTAATGACAAAAAAAAGTCTAAAGAATGTCGCAGTACAGTAAATCACCCTTTATTAATTGAATACGGCACTACTGAAGATGATAACTTGTACGTACTTCAGAAGTGCATTCCTCCTGAACTACACCTATTACAAGGGTTTGTCAACCATCTTTTCTGGGACGGTATAGTTAAAATTGAGGAAATTGGAAAATATAGAGCGTTATTGTGGCCGAATAAATTAGATATATCTCATAAGAGCTATCAAGGAGATATGTTTGAAGGCAATCAATGTCGAAAATTACTTAAAGAGGCCGATAAATTGCAGGATCCTGAAATTTACGAGCTTGCAGGACCATTTCGTTTACAGCCTTATATTGCTGCATTTAAAGCTATGAATAAAATTGTTGAAAAGTGCTTTGCTGCCAAAAAAGCTGATCTTACTGACTTTAACAAAAATTTAAAAGAACTCCGTGAAGCCTTAAAAAGTACTGAAATTTCTCAAACACTAAAAATTCATATTATCCTGGAGCATTTGGAGGAAGCAATCATATTCTTGAATAATGATGACTTAGGTTTATGGTCCGAGCAGGCTGGAGAGTCAGTTCATAGCGAGTTCAATTAATATTGGAATAGATTTAAAATAAATTTGCTAGATGAACCATCTTTTATAAGTCGCTTAAAGAAAGCTGTCGTTACATTTTCATCACAGCATGTTTAAATTTACAAACTTAAGTTTACAAATTCTAAATAATATATACAGAAATAGTAACACATCTTAATATCTAAAAATAAAAAAAATAAAAAAAATCTAAAAAAAACAAAAAATCTGAAAAAAAAAACAAAAAAACTGAAAAAACATAAAAAAAATAGAAAAAAAGGTACAAAGTAAGTTACCTCCACGTGGTGTACCTTGGAAACGATTAAAATCGGCTAAAAACTTATTCTCTTGCATAATACAAATTCAAACGAGATTATACTTTTGATATTGATTCCAAATTGTCCCAACATGAAATATAAAAATTTGAATAACTTTTGAAAAGGAGCAGGTAGGATTTCAATTCCAACGGATTTTGCACCTTTAATCATCAACAAATACAACCCAGCTTGCAGTTTTTGTCGACATTTTTGTGCAACCTATCGATGCTTCCTGCCTACCGTGTGCTGTACGCGGATGATATTGTGTTGTTAGCAGATAATCTAACTGTCATGCAAACTATGATATATAAATTAGAAAAATATTGCACTAAATGGAATATGGAAGTAATCCAAGTATATCGGAGTGATATGATTTTTAGAAAAGTAGGCCGAATATGGCAGTTAGAAAAGTGGTGGTATCATACAATGGCGAAGATGTAAGTTTTGGGACCGAACATCGATATTTGGATGTCATACATATACCGAAAATGACATTCGGAAAACATTTGGAAGCCAGAAACAGCGCAGCCAAGGCAAGCAATAAGTGCACCTGGAAGGACTTTCTTGCTAAATCGTCAGAACCGTAACAAAATAAATGTAAACTTTTTCACGTTGTCTGTAGATCCATATGTACAATCTTATGCTGCTCCAGTATGGGGCTATACATTATCGGACGAAGGCGACAAACTGCAAAGATATTTCAAAAACGGATCCTAAAGATACCAGACTTCACGTCAAACTACATATTCACTTTTGCTAGAAACCACAGCTGAAGAAAGCCACTTTTTTTACATTGCGGCAGACTCCCACGTAAATTGTCGGTTTATGTGGTACGAAAAAATATTTTTTGTTATAAACATCTAAATGAAATGGGCTCAGAATTTGGATTAACTTTCGACGAATGCATCAATAGCACGCAGGGGCACAGCCTTTGCATACAGTTGCTGACAGAAGTAAAGGCCAAACACCCCAGAGAACTTAGCGAAAAGGCACTTGCAAGGGCACCAAGTACGAGAGTAAACAAATACTTAGAGCAAACTAAGGGTTCAAACCACATAAGAGAAGGAATGCGGATTGAATATATCTCATTATTTTAAGAGCACGATATGGTCTGCTTATGTTAAATGCCAAAAAATTCGGAATTAAAAGGAGAAAACGATGAAAATTGAGAAATACACAGGCCTGCGAAAACTCGCTTTTTTACAGTTTCTAAAACCGCTATGGGTGTTTCCTGAAGGTTTTTTTATGCTGAAAACGAATATGGCCTTAAAAATGCTCCAGCACGTCAGGATGTTTGGCAATTTGAGGTTAAATAGTCAAAAAATGCAGATTTTGGTCATTTAATAATTTTTTTTTTAACCAGGTAAAGTTTTTTTTTATTTTCCACAACGGCATCGCAAAGTACTACTCTTTAGCATTAAGGTCATTTTTTAAAAATATTTTTACGATTAATATAAAAAAAGTTATTATATTTTGAATTAGAGACTTTTAGATATGCAAATTCAACCTTTCTAACTCTATAACGCCCCTGTAAAGGGCGAATTCAAAATAGTATAATTTTTTTTATAGTAATCGCAAAAATATTTTTAAAAATTTTGGGAAAGGATTTAAGTGTGAAGCCTTTCAAAATACAGCTGGAGCAAGTATTTAAGCCGAACGACCTACCGCAATGCAGAATTTTTGGTGAATGGGCTCATGGAAAGTTAGCCAAAGATCCACTTTTTTATCGAAGAATTGTGTTCAGCGACGAAGCTCATTTTTGGATCAATGGGTACGTAAATAAGCAGAATTGTCGATTTTGGAGTGAAGATCAGCCAGAAGAATTACAAGAGCTACCAATGTATCCAGAAAAGGTCACAGTTTGGTGCGGCTTTGGGGCGGGCTGGAGGTATCATTGGACCGTACTTCTTCAAAGATGCTGCGAATCGTAACGTAACTGTGAATGGTGAGCGCTACCGTGAAATGATATCCAACTTTTTTTGCCCAAAATGCAAGAGCTTGACTTGCATGACATGTGGTTTCAGCAAGACGGTGCCACATGCCACACAGCACGGGTAACAATGGTCTTGTTGAGAGGCGAGTTCGGTGAACATTTTATTTCACGTTCGTGACCTGTCATTCGGCCACCCAGATCGTGCGATATAACGCCTTCAGATTATTTTTTGTGGGGCTATGTTAAAGCTCATGTATATTCAGACAAGCCTGCTTCAATTAACGCATTGGAAGACAACATTAAAGCATTTATATGTGAGACACCGGCCGAAACATTGGAAAGAGTATGCCAAAATTGGACTAAGCGGATGGACCATTTGAAGCGCAGCCGCGGTCAACATTTACATGAAATAATCTTCAAACATTAAATTATATGGACTGTACTATCGATTTAAATAAAAATTGCAAGCATTTTTCTGAATTTTACGTGTGTTTTTTTGAAAAACTTTCCTATAGCTCTTAAAATATCACCCTTTAGTTTCTTCATCTATTCGCCACTTGCGAACTTTTGCCGAAGAGAACTTAACTGTGAATTAAATAAGTGAATAATTGGCGCGAATACTTCTCTCAGGTGTTTGGCGTACACTTCTTCTCCTATTTGTGGTGTGCGTCTGGATGTTGTTCCACAAACGGAGGGACCTACAGTTTCAAGCCGACTCCAAACGGCAGACATTTTCTTCAGTGTAGTTTTTTTTCATGACAGAAAATACTCGGAGGTTTGCCATCGCTTGGCGAGAGGCGACCGTTATGAGAAAAAAACTTTTTCTTCATTTTGGTGGTTCACGAAGACTAGAACCTAGATTCCCCGAATGGTAGTCAGTCACGCACCAACCCATTCGGCTACAACGGCCGCTGGGAATTGCCTGATTGAATTTAAAGTTGTAAGAATATTTTTTTTTTTTTGAATTTTGCGCCATGCCAAAGCGACTAAGCCTAGCGTGGCCAGTCTTTTTCTTCAAATGTTATTATATTATTATTATCAAAAGTTATTTCACAGCAGTGACAACAATCGCACAAGTGCAATTAAGCACAAATTTTAAGCTACGGCAACGTCAAGTAATAAAATAAAATAATTCAAACTTATAAAACTCTCAAACAATCCTTATCGTGCCACTCGAAACTTGGTTGACCAAGTTTACCTATTGGCAGCATGTGGTTGAAACACAGCCAAATATTTTCATATATCAACTCTTAAGCGAACAGCTTGTCGATTGTTGTGGCTACACACGGCCACTCACACTTACACAAACGTAGTGCAGTGCTTTCATGAACGCAGGTCCTCCAAACTATTTGCGGATGTACACACCACATTTTGTATAATACATTTGTATGTATTTATTTTCCTCTTTCCAGTATGTGCATGCATACATTCGTACTCGTATAAGTAGACAAGCATTCTTATGCCGCCATAAGAAACGCATTTTCAACTTCCCTCCCAAACCTTTCCGCGTTATGTCTTTCAATGCATTGACTGCACTCGACCCTTTTCCGAGCGATTACACTTCGTAGAAATATGCTTGAGTCGAAACAAATGACTAGCCGGCCGGTGAAAGTGAATGAATTGGGTCGCTATTGAACGGGAAAGTTTCGAGTGGCATACTTGTACGAGTATTCGAGAAAAACCACTAAGCCATTGTGAAATTACTCGTATACGAAAAGGGAAGGGCTGTCGAATTTCGCAGTATGAGTAGCATCAACGCTGTCATTAGCAATGCATTGAAGTGGCTACGAAGATAACTTTAAAATATACGTATGTATGTGCGTACTACTTATAAATATTTGTATGCAGTATTGCGAATATATCAAATGTAAGAGATACTCATTTGAGAAGCGCAAAACCATGGCATGGACGTTTTCTTTTCAATTATTCATACGCTCACTACATAGAATTTCTAGTATTATTTAGAAAGTTTGATATTACTCATGGTTGAAGTGTTGAACGCTGGATTTGTTGTTGATATGTTTTTTTTTTTTTTCGATTTCTATTTTGTGTATTGGTTTTTGCTGTCTGGTAACTCGAACAAAACCGCAAACAAATTCGAGTGGCAGGCCAAAGATACTTTAAACTATTTACATTGAGCTCAAAGTTTGGCAATACATTCTAGTAGTTCAGTGTTGTTGGTTGGTCCATCGCAGATGGGAGATGTGTGTGTGTGTATGTTAGTAGTTGCGTACACGTGTGCTTATATGAATATGAACAAGTGTACGAGTATATGTATGTATGTCGAGGGGAGTATATATAATATAATTTATACGGCATATCTATAGTTAATTGAAATCAGTTTCATTGTATGGAAGTCATCGCCTTAATTAATCTTTGGGGTGCTCCTCGATGCGGGGAAAAGTGTCATGCATTTTTGCACATCAGATGCAATGAACCACGCATTTACTAAAAAATGGGCGTGGTACTTCCCATTTCTCCAAATTGTACCCATGGGGTATCTATTTTCTTAGGTTCATTATTTGCACTAAATATGATTAATTTTTCATAATTCATCAGCACTATATTCATTTTACCCTCATAATTCATTATCACGTTTTTTTTAACTTACCGTTATTTGGCAGATGGGTGTGGTTATTGGCCAATATTATAAAGTAATTCATCGGTTAGCGGACTCAGTTGCACATTTTATTGAAAACTGGTAATAATATGAAAACATGGAAGCCAAAAGAAACAAATTAGTGTATCAGAAAACAAAGTATATATGATTGGGGAATAAGGATTTGTTTACTGTTTGGTAAATGCTAAGTATTCATTCGATTAAACTCTTTCTGCTCTACAAAACTATGTTAATTGTATTTTTGAGTTATTTAACTTTTTATTAGTTGTGAGGCTTAGAAATGGAATACCCAGGAGGCAAAAATCAACATTTTTGACACCTGTTCCTCTTTGTTTTTCATCGAGGTCTAAAAGCTGTCGAAGCAGCCCAAGACATTTGCGACTTGTATGGAGAAGGTGTCATAAGAAGTCTACAGGAAATGGTTTGCAAACTTCAAAAATAGCGACTTTGACGTTGATGATTTGTCCCACAGCGGAAGGCTTTCTGAATTCAATGAAGAACGTCTCAAATCACTTTTGAAGGAGAACGGTGGTCAAACCAGTTGTGAATTGAAAGAATGAACTGCGATCATAAAACGATTCTCAATCACCTTCATTCAATAAGACTTGCCGAAAAAACAGGAAGCTGGGGTGCCTCACGAGCTCAACGAAAAAAAAAAACAAAGGAAGTCGTCTTCAAATTGCTTCTCAGCATCTCGCCCGCCATCGAGCAACACGCAGCCATAAACAGCGCTTTTTGTACCGAATCGTCACCACAGATGAGAAATTGTGCCTCTGCATCAATAAGAACCAAAGAAAGGGGTGGATGACTCCAGGAGATACGCCAAAGCCGAGAGTCAAGCTGGATCTTCATTCAGAGAAGACCATGATATGTGTTTGGTGGGACTGGGAGGGCATGGTGCACTGGAAAATGCTCAAAAATAATGTCACGTTCAACAAGGAGTTCTACATTGACCAACTATACCGTGTGAATGAGGCTATTCGTCTGAAAATACCTGATCGACATGGTCAAACCATACCCCTTTACAACAACGCCAGGCCCTTCAGTTTTTCGCCGTATTCTCCGGACCTTGCACCGACCGATTACCATCTTTTCCGCTCCCTTTTAAACCATATGAAGAGCTTTATCTTCGATAACAAAAAGATCCGTAAAAACTGGCTCAAGAACTCCTTTGACACCAGACCAGGCGATTTTTGGCAAGGGTATCAACAAATTGGTCGAGAATTGGGAAGAGGTTGTAAGCAGCAACAGCGAATATATAATTGATAACTTATTGATACATATAATTTTTGTTTTTTGTTTAGTTATGAACATTTAAGCATTCGTTTTATGAGAGAAAATGCATAGCATCGTGAACAAAAAAAATTATCACAAATTGGTTCGAGTTTTAGACGAACTTTAGACGAAATTTTATTAAATTTTTTGGTTTTGTACAAAGTTTGAAGCACTAAATTATATGGTTTTAGTTGCAGTATAAGCTATATCTTAATAAAAAAAAATTTAAATTAAATGAAAGTTAAATAAATAGTGAAAACTTTGCAATATAAAATAAAATAAATAATTGGCGCTTACACCCTTTGCCAGGTGTTTGGCCAAGCTCCTCCTTCTATTTATGGCGCACGTCCTGATGTTGTTCCACCATGAAGTTGCATAATTTTGCCAAAACATATGCAGCGGATGGTGAATGCTAATATTATTATCTCTTTGATTGCATTTTGCCCACCATCGCATAATCGCTTATTATACGCTTATTTGCGTTTTACGGACATTTAGGTGTTTAATTAAATTTGAAATCACTCTGTTAGCTGCTAACCAGACGTGGTGAGGAATGTGAAAATCATGCAGCGATTTTTTTTTTATGAGGAGCTTTTTCATGGTGGAAATACACTCAGAGGTTTGCCGAGATCAGAAAAAACGATCTGTCTCTTTAGTAGTTCATGCACGGAGATTTCGAATGGTAGTCACGCACAAACCCGTTCGTCTACGGCAGTCGTTGTAGATATGCAATACCCTGACAAGCAGTTTGAAAAATTCATTCTTATGTTGTTCAAAATAAGTTTTCAATAAAAGCTCACTATTTTTCAATTTTAAAAACGCTAAATTTTGCGGAAGTCATAAATCTGAGGACAAATTCTTGAGAGCATTGTCCATTTCCAAACCAAAAACGAATATCTTAAACAAAAAAAGGAAATGTCCAGTAAACCACACTCATTTAACACTTCTTATTTCACCATGTAATGATTTTTGCTTGATTTGCTTCGAAGTAATTGATAATAAATAGGGTACGGAGCACTGAACTTGAAAAATCGTTGTATAAATCAAATGTTTATGTACTTTTAAGCATCGGTTTTAGAGATGATTAAATATAAGTTAACGGCACTACATACAATTTTACTTTATTTGTTCCTCAGAGTAACCATAGATTTGTGGGGAAACCAAAGAACGTATTTTTTGCATTCCGAAAGGCGTTTCCCTGAGTATGACTCTAGTCTTGACAATTAACTGAATTAAAAAAATGCATACTTATCATTATAAAATGGAAGTCGATTTTTAGGAAGTTCAGATGGGCTAATAAAAATGCAAATTTGCAAAATAAAAACCAAGTCTTCTATTAAAAAATTTTTCTGTAAATTTATGGCCACGTGTAATTGCCATTTGTTTGACCTTCCTTTTCTATCGGGCTCTTGGTCTGTAGACGCATATTTGGAGCTTATACGAACTGAACTACTTCTCCTATCAGAAGAAACGCGAATTCTGGAAAGGTATAGGGAAATTATTTTCCAAAATGATGAATATCCGGCGTACAATCGCATCACTATTAGGAAACATAATGGCTTCTCTAACAGTTTCTTTCCTTTTGATATAAAGAATTAGGCAAACAAAAAAAAATAAATATTATACATATGTATGTGCTTAGGTACAGGATATGTATTATATTAGCAATCAATGTTCACAATTCGAAAATATTATAAATACTAAAGCAAACTATTATTCATAAATCGTGAATTGGAATCTACTCAGGAGTTTACGTTGCTGATATCTTCATGTACGCTATCGGCATCGACGTGGGAGTTAAATTTTGAAATTTTTCATGACATTTAAATGCTTCCACCTATCTTGAGTTATTTTTTTTTTTTGTTTTTCACAGAAAGTAAACCTAACAGGTGTTTTAATTCTTCAGCAAGTGTGAAATTTAAAAATAATTCAATTAGTAAGTTTCGTAACAACTTGAGATTATATTTAAGTTTCTTTAAGAAATATTTAGTAAAGCAAGATATGAATAAGAATAAGAATATTTTTGTTTATTGTATGTCTTTTATGAAGACTGGGAAGGGCAGTCCAATACTGTGACGACATTTTTTTCTTTTGTGTTTCTCAATGCGTTTTTTTCTGAGAGCAGTGGTTTTGATCAAAGAGCGCTCCGACGACCATCGACGTTAACAGATGACCAACACGTCAATAAAGTGAAGGAGTTAGTGCTCAAAAATCGTCGGTTGACGGATCTGTGAAAACCATTTTGAAAGACCATTTGGGCCTACGAAAAGTCAAATCTCGTTTGGTACCGAAAACTCTCAATTTTTGGGAAAAAGGTCGTCGCGTTGATGTGTGTGAAACAATGCTTTCAGACTACCAGGACAAGCTCAAATGCATCATTACGGGAGATGAGACTTGGCTTTATGCTTGCGACCCTGAAACAACCGACCAATCAAGCGAATATCGTGCTAAAGGCGAGGCCAGACCGAAAAGAGCACGTCAAAGTCGTTCAAAAATAAAGGTCATGATGACAGTTTTTTTCGATTTTCGTTGGGTGGTGCACTATGAATTCCTTCCACCTGGCCAAACTGTTAATAAGGAATATTATTTGAGCGTTATGCGTCGTTTACGTGAAGCAATTCGTCTAAAAAGACCAGAATTATTGGCCACCAACTCTTGGTTTTTGCATCACATGCACCGTCTCACACTGCACTCGTTCTTCGTGACCATTTCGCCAAAAACTCCACGCATATCGTTCCGCCACCACCGTATTCGCCTGATTTGAGACCACTCCGGGGAACGCGTTTCGAGTCGATTGAGCAGATAAAAGCTGAATCGAAGAAGGTGCTGATGGCTATGCCGAAAATAGACTATTTGGCATGTTTCGGGGATTGGAAAAATCGTTGCCATAAGTGTATTTCATCGAGAGGGGATTATTTTGAAGGGGATGAAATTGATTTACAAGAATAAATAAAGATTTTTCATTTTACAACCAAATTCACCTTACTTTTTGCCCACAGTACATATTAAAATGCAAACGTGTGCGCGCAAGCTATTGTGAGCTTCAACGTAGTGTACACAATTTTCCAAACTCTTCTAAAAAATCCAGTTTCGAAGAAGGTCGGTAAGAATAAGATATAAGATAAAATAGAAACACGGCCGACTTTCATACAAACCAGTGTTAAATGCTTTTTAATGTGAAGAGGAAAAATCATAAACTCTTTAATCGGCAACACTGCCAGCCATGTTCATACCTAATTTCTTAGATTATTGCTTAGAGAAAGAATAAGAATTTCTTCTTCAGTGTGTTTCCTATAAATCAAAATAATGCACCATTGAACGTCATGAAGTTGTAGTGTATTCATAACCCAGGTCTGCAAAAAAATGAGTTCGGAATGTCCTATAAAAGTGTAGTGTCATTTCCGAAGTAATTTTTTGCGTAGAATCCGAATCCGGGGTTTAAATTGCTCTATCACGTCAGGATTTTGAGATATCCTAACCTAAAAGTGCAAAGAACGCTGTTTTTGCCCATTTTTGAGGTTATGTAGCTACGCAGATTTTGCTCTTCATAAAAAAGTAAGCATAGTATCCGGATTCGGATTCTACGCAAAAAATTACTTCGGAAATGACCCTACACTTTTATAGGACAAAACATTGTCGACCTGTGTAATTGGTAAGGCCTAAAATGCCAAGATCCACTGACTTTGTTTTTAAGCCTAAATGGTTTCGCAGTGTATGAGAAGTTAAAGTGATAAGAATTGGCCCACCATCTAGAGTTCGCTTTAGTGATTTTATGTCATTATCCCATATTGTGAATACCACTTTTACTTAAAAAAATACTGCCGACTTGGTGCACTGGTCATGGTATACAGGGTGAACGATATGAAGTGTTACCAACTTCACACTGCTTGTATCTGTAAAACAGTTCATGCCATCAACATCAAAATTGTTCTAATGACAGTTCAATATATTGTTTACGAATATAAGCCATCAAAAGCATTTGCGTGATGGAATTCAAACGTAATAGAGTGATTGCGTTATATTTGGCTAGAAAATCACAACCAGCCATTGTTCGTGAGCTGAGTCACCTCAAAGTGAATAAAAAGTTTGTGTATCGCACTATAAAAAGTTACAATGATACTGGTAGCATTGCAAAACGCTATGGAGGTGGACCAAAAAAACCGCAACAACGCCAGAAATGGTTCGGAAAGTGAAGGCTCGACTTGAACGAAATCCACGTCGAAGTGGAAGAAAAATGGCCAAAGGACTGAAAATATCGCAAAACAGCATTCGACGCATATGCATTTGCACTTTAAAAAAATCGATTTTTTTTTGTCTTTTCTTATTGTTTAACATTTCAAGAATATATTCCCAAAATTTTAAGCCGATCTGAGCAAAACTTTTGGAGTTATTGTCCAATTAGTCTCGCGTCTTAGCTCTGACAGGTGCGAGCGTTCGGGAAGGCAGCAAGGCAAAACTACTTTTTGAAAGTCGGTGATCCCTGCCATTTAAAAACTATTTGACCGATTCATTCCAAACTTAGCACACATTTTCTTCATATAAAATGCCTCCTCCCAACGTTAAGTTTATATTTTTTTTTGACATGAAGGGGGTTTCCCGCCCACAAAATGGCGGAAATTTTCGTTGAAAATAGAAGTTTTCACTTTAGACCGCCGCCAAAAATTTGTAAACGAAGAAAAAAATAATCGGACAACGTTGGGGGGAAGATTTAATGCTACTTTGACTAAATTTAAATTGGTTTTGGTTTCAGATAATTTCCGACCGAGATACAGTGATCACTGCAAAATGTTTTTTTTTTCAAGACGTTCTCGGACATGGTCTGTCACCGGCTTATTTTTAAGTATTTCCCCATGAAAAAATTACAAAATATAGTTAAAGGTATGCTTAATAATGTACAAAAGGTTTTAATAAATTTGCTCAGTCCATATTTAAGAAAAAAATTCCCAAAAAAAAAGTTTTTTCCACTGAAACCCTATTTTGTAGGCTACCAATCGCAGACTTCTCTTTTAAGGGCAATATCGCTATTCTTTCGCATAACCAAGCTGGAATCCAAGCACTGAAGCAAAAGTAGCCTTAGCCCCATGAGCGTAAGCCATAAATAAATAAATAAAATAAATAATTGGCGCATGTACTTCCGTTAGGTGTTTAGCCGAGCTCCTCCTCTTGTTTGTGGTGTGCGTCTGTGTTGTTGTTCCACAAATAGAGGGATCTACAGTTTTAAGATGACTACGAACAACAGATATTTTTTATGAGGAGCTGCAACCATAAATAATCGCCAACACTGACAAATATGAAACGAAGGAAAGCCTGCAGACTCACGGCAGTGATAATTGGCTTCATAGGAAAATCTCTTACAATATATACTGCCAAAGTTGTAGTCAACCGGAGAAAAAGGAAACTATCTACCACTTCTCCTGTGAATTCCCGCCCTATGGAATGCAACAGCTTTTTCGAAACCTCGAAGAGCTGGCCGGCATAGACGTAAACAACCTTATAAGGTTCCTCATCGCACAAATGGGATATAGTCGCGAAGAAATTATCGTATAACTTGTTGGAAAGCAGGATGTGGCAACAAAATGGTGCAGAACAACTAATTGAATTATTGGTGAAACCCCACTTCTACCAACCAACCAAACGTATTGGGCACAAGCAAGGACTTCATGTTAATTTGTAAGCATTAAGAGAATTATAAATAAAACAAAAAAAAAACAACAACTATAACAGAAAAGTGACGAAAGACCACAAAAGAGAGTGCGAACACAAGTAAAAACACTGGATTAAATATATACTCGAATATTTTTACGTGTACATACATACATATTTATGTGTGTTGAGCACAATATACGAGTATGTAGATATTTGTATTTACTTCGAACTAATCATGAGGTCCATTTAATTAATTGCAGCACACATCGAGCAGAATTAGCATAGCTGCATAGAATGCAGTACTTCACACAGATTAAAATTGTTTTACCGCAATTTGCATTTTTAGCTGCCGATAACTGGAACCTAAGAGCAACATACCGATTGGATATTTTGTTCACGAGGCGCCTATGTGGTTTTCAGTGCTGCAGCAAAGGGGGATGGTAAAAAAAGGTAAAAAGGGAGAGGTGCTAATATTCATCCTTTGGAATTAACATTCCAGAGGCGGTTGCGGTGCTTCATTTCTTACCGCGCACAGTGGTCTCCCAGCCCATGCTATAATTTTTTTATTTTTTATGTTTCCTTGATAATTAATTAAAAATTACAATTTGTATTTGTAAACTTAACTATCCCGCCTATTGAGGCATGGGGCATTAACGAGTGCCTTCCAACTTGCTTGTTTTTGCGAAAGACACTTAATTTTGAGCCAAGTCCCCCAACTTCTACTTTCAGCACTCACTGACCGGACCCATGTTGCGTTAGGTCTACCTCTTCTTCAAGTACCTTGTGAACTTCATTCAAAGGCCATTCGAAAAAGTTGCATTCTGCCTTTACTAAGGTATCACCAATCCTGTTCGGTTTTCGGCACTTTTTTCCCAGCAATGGGGCTGCAGTTTGTTTTGCGGTAGAGCTCTTAGTTCGAAATTATGTTTGGCCAAAAAAAACCATATATTATGGGCTGGCATTTATTGATAAATATTTGTATTTTACTTGATATTGCTAGGGTAACACACCACGTTTGTTTTAGTGTTTTGATTGATAATCGACGATTTCCAGATGGTGGCCTGGCCTTGCAAGACAAAACGTATATACATATGTAACTCCATTATGATTATGTACATAGATTTCAAGTCATCCAAATGTCAGGGTAACAAAAAAAGCTGACGTTCATGCTAAAATTGGTTCGATGGGGAAATTCATTGGACCGCAATTGGCTATCAGATGCAGCACAATCATGAGAAGGCTATAATCAGCCAACTTTTGTCACAGCAGCCTCACAACGTAACTGAACTTTCGCTTGCATTGAACAAATGTGGTTAACGGACTATTGTTAGATGAATAATGGGATGCATTCTCTTGAACGAATATCTTTACACATTTAGGGTAAGGGATTCGGCTTTATGTGGAATATCACGATATGATGCATATTTTCACGGATAACAATACGATATCGTTGAAATATTCCGCATGACTTCATACAGTAGTATGGATCCCATGGGTGGAATTCGACTGAATTTGAGCAAAGGTCAAGGTTATATTGATCTTGAAGGCATCAGTCAGTTGCGTCTTGCTGGCATATACCGGCGACTTTAGAAAATCCCACAAGAAAAAGTTTATCAAAGGCATCAGTTACAGGATTATACGAGTAAACAACAGATTTAACAAGCGCATCAAAACAATACGTCACTGACTGCCAGCAACGATCCGTCCATATTAGGAAACTCTATACCTTCTACATTTAAAGAAGCTGTGAGATTTTCGTTCTACGGTTTTGTCGATCAGCCTAGCGATGAGACGTCCCTTGGAGTATTTGAGAGAAAGATTCTGCGTAATATTTTTGGATCTTTGCACGTTGGTGACAGCGAGTACCGTAGGCGACGAAATAATAAGCTGTTGGAGCTTTACGACGACATATGTAGACATTGCGCAGCAAATAAAGATCCAGCGGCTTCGTTGGCTGGGTCATGTCATCCGATTAAATAAAACACGCTCCGGCTCTGAAATCATTCTATGCTGTATCAGCGGATGGTGGTAGAAGATGAAGATAAAGGCCTCCTCTACGTTGTGCAGTTCACGTCGAGAACTTAATTGGTGTATCAAACTGACATCGGTTAGCACGAGAACGAAACAGCTGGAAGGCTTTGTTAAACGCCACGTGAAAGAGAAGGTCTACGCCAACAGCCCAGGGTCGATTAAAGACTTCAAAGATGGAATTCGTGAGGCTATCGAGGACATAGGGCAGCCACTTTACAATTCGTTTATGGAAAATTTCATGAAAAGAATATTGTCCTGTAAGCGTGGGCGTGGTAGTCAGTTTCCTGATGTTATTTTCCACAATTAATGGCATACCTTCCTCTTTATAATGACATAAACATCCGATCATTTACATTAAAAAATAGCATTTTTCTTTGAATATCAAAATAACACCCTTATTGGAAAACCCTTTATAATTATTTTTTAATAAAGCGTTTATTTAAAAATCGACTTTTAGACTCTTGTTGTATGAGACCACAAGACTGTGCCTATAAGTCGCCAAGCAGGTATCTTAACACAAATTTCAAAGCTATTAAGTATGTAGCCCACATATATTCCGACAGACAGTGAAGTGTCCGGTTAAGAACCCCACCAACACAATGCCTTAAAGAGCCTAAGTAAGTAAAAGAAAATTATTAACTTTTTAATTTTTTCATTTTTCAAATTTTTGGTCCATTCAGTAAATCGAACACTTCTGTTTTTCTACTTTCTTTAGCCCAAATTTGAAATGAGGCATTAACACGAACAAAGTATCGCAGCCACATCGACCGAACTTAAATTTAAAGTCATATGCATGTGTAGATGTATGTATTTGGATACACAAACAGAAAATCTTCACTGAGTATGGAATGCCAAATGTTACTTTTTCAATGCTTGATTCGAAAATCATTTCACTCCAACTCATTTGTATGTACTCGGAAGTGTATAAGTAATGAAAAGGTATTTCTTACTTGTGTACTCGTGTATAAATTGGAAACCAAGGCAGGCACATTCATGTATGGTATGTAGGTATGTATGTCGTGTGTGTGCATTTAATTGCGAATGTGCAGCCCCTTACGAATCATAATTAATGGCCTACAAAAAGAACATTTCGCATTATAACAGCGAAAACGAAAAACGACAGCATCGCACTACAGCAGTTGCATACGCCGCAGCAGCCATTGCAGCGCTACGATATATATTGTGAAAATTCGACCACTAGCGATGTAAATCCCAGGATTACGAAAACTTCGATATATCGATTTGAAAGAAGTAAAAACTCATTTATTACATTTTAATACTATAAACTTGTTTCTGTAAACTGATTTGAATTGAAAGCTACCTCATTAAATTTATATCGGGTGTTCTTTTAAGACCTAAAATGATAATATATGTATATATATAAATAATTGGCGCGTACACTCTTTTTGGGTGTTTCGCCGAGCTCCTCCTCCTATTTGGGGCGTGCCTCTTGATGTTGTTCCATAAATGGAGGGACCACAGTTTCAAGCCGACTCCGAAGGGCAGATATTTTTTATGAGTAGCTTTTTCATGGCAGAAATACACTCTGAGGTTTGCCATTGCCTGCCGAGAGGCGACCGCTATTAGAATAATCTTTTTCTTAATTTTGGTGTTTCACCGAGATTCGAACCGACGTTCTCTCTGTGAATTCCGAATGGTAGTCACGCACCAACCCATTCGGCTACGGCGGCCGATAATAATAATGATAATACAAAACAGAAATATTGTTGAAAAAATTTTTTTTTATTATTATCTAATTCATGGCACTTATTTTTTGAAATTCGATTAATTAATTAAATTTTCGACTATTTTTTTCAATAAAACTGACCGTATGTCGTCAATGATGGCTTGAATATTGCAATAAATAGATTGTTAAGCGGGCTGTATGGCAAGTTGCGCCGTTTTATTGGAACCAAATGTCGTCGATGCTTTGCTGATCAATTTTTGAAAACAAGTAGCGCAACATTTCTCGATAGCGCTCACCATTCATTGCAATTGCAGATCTTTCCTCATTTCGAAAGAAATGTGAACCGATGATACCGTCAGTGTTCTATGAACTTCACGAACAGATTTTTTTTTAAGTAAACTTCCACATTTCGGAAGCTTTGTTCTGGCGTTAAACGTTTCATGATGACTTGCCAAACCTTACTGAATAAAAATGTGAGCATAAGTTGCCATTCTCAGCTGTCAAACTATTGTTATCGATATCGATAGTTCTCATGCAGTTAAAATTAACTGCTGGTTAAAATTTTGAATTAATCATTTTTCACTAAGTGCTTTCCTGTCGAAAGAAGATATGGAAAAAGAGATTATGGACACTTATCATCATTTGGTCTCGACTGATAAAAAGCCACATCAGTTCTGCCCACTGGCGCCGTCGACTCGTGGTGTAAATACAACGCTGCACAAGTCAAAAATTATTCGTATGAACATCCAGCTCCACTGCACAAAGATGTGCAAAAAAACATACTGCCGTATAAGAGGATTTGTCACAGGATGATTTGCTTGGGCGTTGGCAGTTTTACACAGAACGCAATTGATTCTTTTAATGACGACGATATGACGTTAAGTTCCCAAGTTTTTTAGTTGCAGGAATCTTTAACGAAGGTTACTCATTCGTACTCAATAATGAGTGACCTTTAACAATAGGCTCAGAATGTAAGACTTTCGTAGACACGTACGATGGATATCCAGTGAAAATACGGGAGCGGCTTACGTTAAATTCAACAAAAGAAGCAAGAACTGCCTAGAAAAAAAGAATCTGAATGATTTTTTCGAAGAAGAAGACTTATTTTATGGTCCTGGCATCGCAGATTTAGCTTAGTTAAGTATAAATTGTTTTTAACTGTACTTTAACTTTAATCGCGTTTTTCTCGAAATACGTTTTTTTCCGCGCTGTGGGATATAACTCAACATGACCTCCCCATATTCATGATAAAAGTTCGCATTCTTTTCCTTTAATTACTTTTCACGACGCTTCTTCCCAGATGCTGCCTCATTTCGTAATAATAACAATGTCCCAAGTATCTAGTACTATAATCCTGGTAACTCTGCATATCTTCCTTGCCTTCTTATCGGACAGCCATGCAGCCATCAAATCAATGGAGACAGTTATAATAAGATCAAAGGTTGCTCATGAACGCCTGGCAGCTCCAAATGATATTAGCACTGTCTTCATGGTCAGCTTTGTATGGGTTCCGGAACATAGATACATTGAGCGAAATTGCAAGGCCGATGAGCTAGCCAAAAAGGGTACTAATATTCATCTGCTGGAAAACAGAAGCAATATTGGACAACTATGGCAACTTTCAAATTAAGAATAAAAAAATAATATTCTTCAGGAGGCCAATAGGTCACAGAGAGACGAATATACGTGTTTTACAACCAGGCTAATTTGATCGCAAATAGATAAGAAAAGATCGGGAGAATTGCTTAACCTCTCAAGAGAGAACAGCTCGAAGGTCGTGGCTTGTGTCACCGATCATTGGCTGTTAGGTAGGCATTCTTCTAGGCTAGGAATATTTTCGCATGAATAATGCAGAAGTTGTAGATACGAGGAAGAAACAGTAGAACAGTTCCTCTGTAATTGCTTAGCTAGGGGTAGCGCAAAGTTGGAAAGGAACTATCCGGTGTGGATATAAAACCTACCCTTCGCTTCATAAGAGAGTCTAACTGATTCCATGAAAAGTAAAGTGAGCTTCCCGTGGTACACAGTTGTACCATAACGGATCTACATGGTCTAAGTGAGATGGTTACTCTAAGAAGACTGACACCTAACCTGAACTACATATAAGATATTGCATTAGTAAAAAATGGATTTTGATTTCGTGTTTTCTGTTATGTAAAGTCATCTTGCGCGGTCGATGTCCAGCATTCGTTCCATCGTCTGGGTGGTCGTCCTTGAGGCCTTATAACATTTGCTTTAGCATTCATAAGTAATTTGGCTATTCTGTCAGAGTGCATCCTTTCAATATAAGTTAGCCTTTTTTCTCCTTTTTTCTGGTGCATTTGTTGATATCCTAGATTTCACATACCTCACGGGCCTCGGCATTCGTTTTGGTAGTTCAATACAAGCACCTATTCAATTGGTATGTTATAAACGGAGAGTTTACATCGGAGAGGTTCTCTGGATATTTCCATATATTTAGTTTTTCAGCTAAAATTTCTGTATTAAATTTACCGGCCGCTTTCTTAAACTCGAACAGAAGTCGCTGAAGGTTATCCTCGGTTTCGGACAAAATCACCGCATGGTGATTTCTATATCCAGGAGCTGCTTCTCGTACTTTCTCGATAATCGCATGCATAACAAGAGTATTGGGCTTAGGCTGTCGCCTTGTCGAATATCCACTGCAATGGTTACGGGATCTGATTTATGCCATTTGCCGAATAATTGTGTTGATGTTAGTATTTAACTCCTGTATTATCCGCCCCTATATTTTCAGGTACGTTTTTCTTCCATAATAACTTGATTACATCACACAGCTTAACTTTTTCGAATGCTTTGGTAAGATCTACGAAACACCGGTTCGCTAAATTCAATTACGAGTACTTTCTCAACCATTTGTCTTACAATAAAAATGGCATCGATTGCAGAGCAATTTCGGCGAAACCCTTATTGTCCCTCGTTTATTTCTTTTTTAGATATTTCTGTCGCAATAATTTTAATGCATAGCTCCGACACTGATCCCAGCAGGCTGATAATTCTTTAGTTTTCGAGCTTTTTTGTCTCCCTTTTTAAAGACTGGAATCGTTATGCTAAGTTCCATTAAGCCGGTACTTTTTGGTGTTGAGCTACTTTCGTGTAGACCTTATGAAACTGAAGAGGAACCGCCATACATACTCATTGTTCGTTTGCAATTTCATCATTTCCGGAAGATTTTCTATTTTTAAGTTTGGTTGTGATTGACTCGATTTCATATTGGGTTGACCCGAGGTATAAATGCGTGTCAGTTTGTATTTTTTCTGGCGCCATTGGTGTTGTGAAAGCCCGATGATCTTGGACCAAAAGCTCGGGGGAAAAGAAAATAATTGGTTTTTCTGTTTTTTGGAATATTTACATCATATAATATCATACTCCATATTAGCCGTGAAGCTTTCACAAAAATTTTTGTTCATATAATATATAATTTTTCAATTAGGTGAAAATCATTGTGCTGTGCTTCCGCTAACATTTGCTCGCATATAAATTTCCACTTATATTAGGTTGGGGAATAAGTTTGTAACGTTTTTGCCGAAGACTTTTATTTAAACAAAAAATAATAATTATATCAATAAGTTAATCAATTACACAGTCCTGCGAGGGTGAGTTTCTAGAATGGCTGTACTTGTTTCTTGTAGTTTTTTATGCGCTGAAAACGAATCTGACCTTCAAAATGCTCTATCACGTCAGGATTTTTGGTAAATGAAGCCCAAAAAGGTCAAAAAATGGCCATTTTAGCCATTTTTGATAATTTTTTTTGGGATAGAAATAGACGTTATACCCAACGTATACGTAACTGAAACTGTTAATTTCAAAATGTCATAACTTTTTTTTTTTAAATCGTACAATAATTTAAAAAAATGGGTTATAAAGCTAAAGAGTTGTACTATGCGACCCTTTCGTCGAAAATTGAAAAAAAAATTTTCTATCCCAAAAAAAATTATCAAAAATGGCTAAAATGGCCATTTTTTGACCTTTTAGGCTTCATTTACCAAAAATCCTGACGTGATGGAGCATTTTGAAGGTCAGATTCGTTTTCAGCGCATAAAAAACTACAAGAAACAAGTACAGCCATTCTAGAAACTGAAAAAAGTTAAATTTCGCAGGCCTGTGTTATATATTCGCCGTTGCTGTTTACACGAGCTTTTGGGCAGCGGCTTTGATGACTTGGGGCCTGCCGTTGTCGTGAAGTCGTATGGTTGGACCATCTCGATCAGGTCTTTTTAGTCGGATAACCTCATTCACGTGGTGTAGCTGAGCAATGTTGAGCTCCTTGTTGGTTGTGGTATTCTTTTAAGGCATTTTCCAGTGCACCATACACTGCCAGTACCATTAAAAACATAATCTTCTTTGGATGAAGATTCAGCTTGACTCTCGGCTTTGGCACAACGCCTGAAGCCACCCACTCCTTCCTTTGCTTCGAATTGATGTATAGGCAGCATTTCTCATCTCCTGTGACGATTCGGGACCGCGTTTCGCTCAATTGTTTTATCATTGGGCTCGTGAGGCACGAGGCTCCCAATTTTTAGGTAAATCCCATTTTATGAAGATAACTACGAATCATTTTATAATCGCAGTTCATTTTTCTCCCCAATTCAAGACTGGTTTGGCGACCGTCCTCCTTCAAAGGTGTTTTTAAACGTTCTTCATTGAATTCAGAAGGCTTTCTGCGGCAGGACGTGTCATCGACATCAAAGTTGCCATTTTTTAACTTTGCAAAGCATGTCCGTGCTATTTTCTCGCCTATGATACCTTCTCCATGCTCGTCGCAAATGCTCAGGGCTGTTTCGGCAGCTTTATGACCTCGATGAAAAGCAAAGAAAGGCAGGGGTTGAAAGTGTTGATTTTTGCCGCCTGGGTATTCCATTTTTAAACTTCAAAAGTAATAAAAAATTAAATAACGCCATAATACAGTTAGCATAGTTTTGTATTCATTCGTTCATACTTACCCATTACCAAACAGCAGAACAGAAATCGTTGTAAAATAAAAGAAAATATAAAAACGCTATAAACTTATTTCCCAACCAATATCTGCATTCTTATTTGTGATGTATGCGTTCCTGAATCACATGATTTGTTTACTTTAAGATTGTTTTAATAAATCCGATTTTTGAAATCTCTTTTCAGTTATTGAATTTTTACTCATATTAAAAAGTTATGTCACGGATGAGTCCCGAAATTTCGCAATTACTTAAAAAATTCGTAAATCCCGCCATCAAATTATTCCTCTAGCACATTCAACACTAATTGGAACATATCGATCTCAACGTGTGCTCTCCACATACTGCGTGGTTTTCTGTGTTTGATGTTCATCTGCATTTTCGCATTTTTTTTTTCTTTGCACTATTATATGTGGGTTTCAGGTATTTGTGCACTTGTATACCATGTTGGTGTGATTTAGTGTCCACCCAGATGCGTGCGAAAATTTTCAGCTGTTTATACTGTTCGACACAGTTGCCAATTTTTTGCTCGTTTTTGTTTTTGTTGTCGTCCTACAGACAAGTTCGTTAACTGTTATTGAAATGTGTTAAATAATTTAAATTCCGTTGCTAACATTAAGTGCCGTTTTGGGATGTCAGTTTCAATTACAATTACAATTGAATGGTGGTACTCAGAAATACATGTACACATACATAGGTGCATAGATTCATATGTGTGCATATATGTACATATATCAATATATAGACGTATGTGAAGTAAGCAATTGTAAACACCGCCCAGCTATCCATAGCCAGGTTGGTATCCCCTGTAAGCGCAGTGTAATTACGTGTAGCCTAACCGATGACGATTGTCATCGATTGATTTTGGACCTCTCATAAATTGCATGAAGCCTAAGTATTTGAAGAGAAGGAAAACGCGAATATCCGATTAATTGTTCATATACATATAAACACACCATATACGAGTACGCACTAGCATGCGCGCACTGTACATTTGTTTTCTCAATGCTTATCAGGGGGGTGCGAATGCCAATTGCATTGCCAAAGGAAACTTAGTGTTACGCATTAAATATACATACGCATATACTTTATACCTTTTAATATACTTATGTACATATATCATAGGAATATATAATATATAGCTTAAAAGAAACTTAACTAAACTGTCTCCGTTCATTTGGAATATGGATAATGAACTGTTTTTGTAAAACAATTTTTTTCGCATCGCATTACATAGTAGTCTCCCAGCTCACGTGCCAACTCTAAAACAAGGCCTCTTCTATTCGCCATTTCACCGCTCGCTATCTCTATGCTTAACGGAAAATTTGCATGCGAAATCAACAACAAAGTTATCGAGCAAGATTCGCCACTAGCGATTATGGCTACAGCTTAGGGCAACTAGCGCATACTAAAGGATTTTTCAATAAGTGGTGTTATTTTGATATTCAAAGAATGCCGTTAATAGTGGAAAATAACATCAGGCAAATGACCACCACAACCACGCTTACAGGACAATATCCTTTTTATGAAATTTTCCATAACCGAATTGCAAAGTGGCTGCCCTATGTCCTAGATAGCCTCACGAATTCCATCTCTGAGGTCTTGAATCGACCCTGGGTTGTTGGCGTTGACCTTCTCTTTCACGTGGCTTCAAAGAAAAAAGTCACAAGGTGTTAAATAACAAGATCTCGGTGGGTAATTGTGATCACTTCTTCGAGAGATAACACGGTCCTAAAAGTTTTCCCGTAAAAGATCAATGGTTTCGTTGCTTGTGTAGCACGTGGCGCTGTCTTGTTGAAAATAAACGTTGTCCAGATCAATACCATCTAATTCCAGCGATAAAAAAACGTTAATCATCTCTTGATAACACCTGTTATTGGAAACCACTTTACTAGACTTAATTCTCATAATTTAAGCGGATTAGGAGAAGAACAAGAAATACTGGATGCAGTGCTAGTTTGCACTAAGACGTACGAAATTGCGTTCATTGTGTTGATATGTATTTCAGGGCAGCTTGAGAAATTGCAGCTCAATTTTTTTTAAATATTCAAATATTTATGTTTTACGAGTAGTATCAGGACAGCTAATACCCGTATTTGTTGCCTGAGGTTAACCTTTTACTGACAAAAACAACCAGTAAACAAATCAGCTATTCACTAATCCACGTAACAACCGTCTGTCACACTAAAATTTTAATCGGAACTAACTGGTCCAATTATCCCGATTAACAACGCCATCTGTTTGGGCTATAAATTTTATCTCAGCTGCCTGTGTGCGCGGACGCAGTGTTGCCAAGCAAAAAAATACAAGCAGAAATTAATTTCAAAGTCTAATTCCTCATCATTTTCAACTGGCTGGCTGGTGTTGTACTGAAGAAGTTACAATTAGAATCAACTCAAAAATTATATATTTTTTTTATTTACAGTTATTTTTATTCGGTTGTTAAGGAAGTTGGCCTCTGGAGGCAATCTCTCAAGGGACATGGTAGCATTTTTGAGCAGTTAACACCGTATTTCTCTGAACTTTGAACAGATCTCTTCACCCGCAAACTAGAATTTAAGGGTCGTGCCAGAGCAATCTTTTCAAACAGGTAGGATTGGATCGAGGGGAAAATCTGCACCGAAGCTTACACCTATGTCTTCACTAAAGGCTCCAAGAGGGAATCGGAGGTCAGAGCGGGGATTTTCTCTAAGTCAGTTTTTTTCAGGCAGAAGTCTTTGCGATCCTGCAGGCATGCAAAATTATTAGGGAACGTGGGAGCATCGGAGATATTAACATTTTCTGCGATAGTGTAGCCGCGATCAAGACTCTAACGACGCCCTGGTAAGCCCAAACTAATAAACTCCTGAAGCGTTGCTTCATCGGATGTTGTCATCGTCCAAGCTTCTGTGCAATACGTTAGGACGGGGATGATGATAGCCTTGTAGAGTGTTAGTTTTGTTCGTCCAAAGAGGACTTTAATACTCAGTTGCCTACTTAGTCCATAGCAGCACTTATTGGCAAGAGAGATTTTACGTTGGATTTCAAGGCTAACATTGTTATCGGTGTAAATGCGTAAAGTGTCTTACAACCTTGAAATCATAACTGTCTACAGTGACGTGGGTGCCGATACACGAGTGCACCGACTGTTTGCTTGTTTCGTTTTGTCTTTGTTCACCACCAGATCCATTCTTTTAACTTCTTTATCCAATTCGGAAAAGGCAGAACTAATAGCGCGGTTGTTAAAGCCGATGATGTTAACTTAATCGGCATACACCAAAAATTTCAGGCTCTTATAAAAAAATTTACCGATTAAGTTAGAACTCACACGTGACAGAAAAATCAACTGACTCATATTCTTAAAGGAATATAAGATGTACTATGAACACATTTTTTGTTTTGTTTTGGTTCGAAACATTTGCAAAGCAACACAAAAACCTTTAAAACTATTTCTGTCAACCAGCCGGTGAGCATATAACCCATCAACTCAACGAATTTACGAAAGTTATTTTCATATAACCCCTTTTCATGGACATAAATAAAGAAAATTAAAAAATAAGGTGGGTGAAATGGAAAAGAACACCTGCAGTGAAATATTCATTCGCAAAATGAGTTTTCGCTGCGACAAAAACAATACACGTACAAGAGTACATACATAGAATGCGCATACAAATAGGCTTGTATTTATACACAGGGTGCATACAATAGGAGAGCATGTGGCCATAACTTCCCGAAACCTTTATTACTCTTTTTGAACTTTTTCAGATACGACTTGGATGACTAAACCTTAACTCAAGAAATGAAGAGATATGCCGTTATCGCTGATATATATGTAAATCACACAGATACATAAAATTCTAATTTTCTTAAGTGTATCCGTTCGTTCATAAGGGCGTTCAAAAGGCTCGCCGTGATTTGGAATCATCAGGTCCCGATGCAGAATCGGTTGCAAAACTCAAAAAACACAAGGAACATTCCGGCTTTGTCCGATATGCAGAATTCATCCAATAAGTGTCAAGCCCTTCAAAATCAATGAGGGCCCTTGCAAGGCAACTTAATGCTTCTGAGCGTCCTATGCGTCGAGTTGTCCATGAAGATCTCCGGTATAAATCCTACTTATTGCGCAGAAGACAGTTTAGGTCGAAGCAAACAGAGAACAGCGAGTTATCCAATCAAAACGCCTTCTGAACCAAATTAAACACCCGGAAACTCGCCCCCCTGACAAAAAAAATGTTCCAAGACCAAGAGCCCAATCTTAGAAATGACAAGAATAGCAGTTAGCTATGTTCCAATTTTACAGAGGTTCTTGTTGTCGTGCGAACGAAGCTTCCAACCAATCTAATGGTTTCAGATGTTGTGAGCAGCAAAGACTATGTCGTACCAACTCGCTTCTTAACGCAAGGATTCCGAGTGAATTCTGCTGGATGCGAGGGTCGTTTGAACAGTCCACGCAAAAAAGAAACTTCTTAATTGTTTGCAGTAAAACTTTTTTATTTTTCAACATAGTCGCCTTTTAGGTTCATACACTTCATCATACGCTGTTCTAGCTTGTTGATACCTTTGGTTTGTCCAAGTCTGAAAAAAACCATCTGCCTCGTTTGAATAGAACCTTTTCAAATGGGGGAACAAATAGAAATCCGAGGGAGCTAGGTGTGGCAAACAGGGGCGACGTGAATCGCGTTGGAACCCTATTCCCATTAACTTTGCGGCCATAACTGCTGAGGCGTGAGCTGGTGCATTATCTTTTCTTGCAGCTCGGTTTTTAAGTGGTCCAAGAACGATAAATAATATGCAGCCGCAGTAGTTTTACCCCTTTCCAGATAGTTGATGAGGATGATTTCTTGCGAATCTCAAAGAAACATTTGCCATAATCTTTCTGGTCTGGAAACGGTCTTCGCCTTTGTTGGCAAGCAATTGTTTAGATTGTTCTTTGGTCTTAGAAGTGTAGTGTTGAATCCACATTTCATCCTCAGTGACGAAACGATACTTAAAATCTTAACATTTTTCTGAAACAGCTGCAAGCCGTACTTGCAACACATCACACGATATCATTTTGGGTCAAGCGTGAGCAATGGGGCACCCATCTTGCGGATAACTGTGTCATGTTCAAATGTTGATGCAAAATATTATGTACCATTCATTCAATCACTAGCAATCTGACGCATCTTCACTCTTCTGCCATCCATATGATGGATTTGAACAATGATTTCTGGAACAGTAACCTCAATAGGGCTTCCAGAACGTTCAGCGTCACTTCTGCCCATATTACAACTCCGAAAATTTTTAAACCACTTATAAATAGTTCTAGTCGACGGTGCAGATTGACCATAGTGTTTATCAAGCTTCTTTTTAGTCTCCGGAGGCGTCCATTTTTTTGTTTCTTTGTTTCTTTTTCGTACATTTTTTGATAATCACTCTACCTCCTGGATTCAAACGAATGCCAAACACAAGGAAATCAACCGATTTAACTGAAATTTGGTGTGTGGTCTTCCAAGAGATGCAACTAACCAAACATAACATCGATACGCGCCAGTAGTGCAATATCTCTGTCTTTGCACGGATTTTTCCTAGGGCTTTCGTAAAGCGAGGTTCTACAGACAGTGTGACACCCTGTATTGATAGTGTATGCGGTGACACCCCAGACCGGTTATGGTCAATATAAATGAGAAGCATTCAATTCGGAAATGCAATCCGGACCCGGATCGAAGCGATTATTGCAGCTAATGGTCATTTTTTAAATGATTTTGTAGATATTTAATAAGTTAATGTTGTGTAAAAAATTCCTAAAGTTACATTAAATTTTGTTTGAAATGAACGTTAATTAATTTTACTCTGAAGTAGTCATCAAGTACCGTACTCACCCTGTAGACCTATGTATGTACCTATACACGAACTTAGCAAAACAAAATCGACTGAAAAGGGAAAACAAAAACAATTTAAGCAAGAGAGGAAGCAATAAAATAAAAGAGTTAGTGTGTGAAAGAAATACCTACATAAACAATATCAAAGTTTAAAATTAAAAATAAGATGTAAAACAGAAGAAAACTGTAAAGTGGAACTGAAGCAACACTTTTCTCTAACAGAGCAAATTAAAAGGGAAATATTAACTACTACGCTGCAGCAAAGGAAGCTAATAAAATAATTTGTTTCTCTTGAACTGAAATACTTATACTTATTACATACATACGCATACGCATGCATACTTACATAAAATTAAAGCTCTTAAGTATTAATACAGCCAGATTAGCAAATCTAATCTAAACTTTAATTTCATGACTTTATTTTTATTTATTTCATAAAAAGTCAATTTATTTCGGTTTTGTTCTATTCACTTAGGATTAATTTAAAGCTATTCAAATAAAACAAAGAAAATTCATAAGTTAATGCCATGGGAAAGTTTAGATAACTAGAAACCTAGCAGCACTGGACTACTTTACAAACCGCTTGTTTTGCAGCTGGAAAAAAAGATATAAAAAATTTCGAGAGTTCATTATGTGAAGAAAATTCACAAGACTGCCAGCGAAAAACAAATTTTAAAAAATTAACGCGATTTTTCAGCTACTTCAAACTTCCACTTAATGAGTTATAAAACTGTGTACTCGAAAATGTTCTAGAATTCTGCTTAAAAAGTGTAAAATTTTGTTAACTATTTGTTAATTTTGTTTTTGTTTACCTTACACAACGTTTTAAGCCTAAGTTTATATAATTTTCGTCGAAGAATGAACTGTACTTTCTAAAAAAAACTTTTTTTAATTAAATAAGAAATAATTAATATGCCAAAATCTATTACTATGCCTGTGTGCAATAATTATTTAACGCACTGCATATAACTATACCTATATAATTTTTTAAATCGTACAAGTAATATACTAACATATACCAACTTAAAATCCATGCTAGCTGACTCTATTGTCAAGTACTCAAGAGCACTCAATTTGCTTGCCACGACTCAAACGCACAAGCAGAAATACATATATTAGTATGTGTATGTACATACGAGGTGTATTCAAAAAGTATCGCGTATTTTGAGTTTTCGCAGGTTACGTATATTCGAATTTCGATTTTTTTGTGGCGATATGTTGGTGCTCATGTCTTTGATTTTTACCTATTCAAAAAGATGGTTCAAAGAACCTGTACGAAATTTTGTGTGAAAAACGAAATTAAGTGCGCGGTTGCGTTCCGAATGTTGACTGTGTCATGCGGAAAAGCTACTTTAGTCCAAAGCAACGTTTATCGGTGGTACAAAATGTTCTCAGAAGGCCGAGAAGATGTGAACGACGAAAAGCGTGCCGGCGTGCCGGACGCCCAAGCACTTCAACAACAGACGAAAAAATTGATAAAGTGAAGAAAATGGTATTGGCCAATCGTCGAATCACCGTTGATTTGGGCATGAGACGGGTCGCCGCGAAATGCGGACCAAAACTTCTCAATTTCGACCAAAAGTAGCATGGCATGGACATTGCTAATGAGATGTTGGACTCTGTCCGCGACTACACAAATTTGCTCCAGAGGGTCATAACTGATAACGAATCGTGGGTTTATGGGATGACGTGGGAACCAAAGCTCAACCATCTCAATGGAAGCTACCGCACGAACCAAGACCGAAAAAAGCGCGCCAAGTTCGGTCGAATGTAAAAGTTTTGCTCACCGTTTTCTTCAATTCCAGGGGCGTTGTGCATCTTGAGTTCTTACCACAGGGTAAAACAGTCAATAAGGAATATTACCTGCAAGTTATGCGCAATTTGCGCGAAGCAATCCGCCAGAAACGGCCGGATTTGTGGAGGAACAAAAATTAGCTCTTGCATCACGATGACGCCCCTGCTCACACATCGTTGCTTGTGCGCGACTTTTTGGCCAATAACAACACACTAATGATGCCACAGCCATCGTATTACCCAGATCTGGCCCCTGCGACTTTTTCTTGTTCCCGAAACTGAAGAGGCCCATGAAAGGACGACGCTACGCTACGATTGACGAGATAAATGCGACATCGAAGAATCAACTGAACAAGATACAAAAAAATGATTTGTAGATTGGAAAAAACGTTGGCATAAATGCATAATATCTCAGGGAGTAATCCCCAATGAAGGGGACAAAATAGATATTAATGAATAAATAATAATTTTTGAAAAAACACAAAATTCGCGATACTTTTTGAACACACCTCGTACATACATAAGAGTGCACTCGCCTTTAACTTAAACCAGTGGACACGCGAAATCATCAGGCTACTTCTATTCGCGTTTAAGGACAAATATTTTCACTTACATACACAAATACAAAAATAATCTTCAGAAATTAAAAATAAATTAATGGGTAAAACTTTTCACATTTGAAAAATGTGGTTTTTAAATTTGGTAATAGTGGCATTTAAATTTTCACAAGAATGGAATTTTTTTTACGTATAGCGCGAGAAACGGGAGCATTACTGGCACACTTAGTTTAAAAGTTTTCCTCATAAAAAGTATAAAGATTCCTAAGATATCGCTGGGGAACATCAAATCGAATATATTTCTGTAAGTAAGGTTAAAACCAATGACTCCAGTAATAATATTATGAGCAAACGACAGACACTATTTTAATCTTCTTCAAAGTAGTCCCCTTCAGATATAATATGTACACTTGTGCCAACGTTTTTTCTAATCCTCGAAGCAGTTCTGATATACACTTTTTGGTATGTTCTTGAGCTCTCTCAGCGATTCGGTTTTTATCTCCTCAATCGTCGCAAACGCCGTCCTTTCATGGATCTCTCCAATCTTGGGAACAGGAAAAAGTCGCAGGGGCCAAATCTGGCAAATACAGAGGCTGAGGCATGATAACGGTGTTGTTTTTGGCCTAATAATGATGTACTAGGGCATCCAGAGCGAGCGTCGTCATTCACATCTTCTTCACGACCTTCTGTGAGAAGCTTGTACTACTTGACATTTTTTGACTCAAAGTACTCTCACTGTATGCCACTGTCAACATTTCAAGTGTTTTTGAACACTTAATTCCATTTTTTACACAAAATTTGACGCAACTTTTTCGATCCATTTTGTTCGATAGCAGAAAATCACCCAACACGCAAAACACTTGTCTTATTCATGGCTTTCACGTACACTCCTTTTGTTTGTTTTGATCGTTGATTTTGTATTTAGAATTATTAAAATCACGAAAAATAAATAAACAGTTTTTAAAGGCGCCGCCTAAGGTACTTCGCCTTAATAGCATTTCCTATGCAAATGTTGTCTATTTTCACACACCCAGTGCGTATGAGTAACAAAGCATTCACAATCGACATAATGACACAAAAAACGGCCAAATTTCCAACACATTTTGAAATGCATATTGGATGGTTGTGGTAAAACCAGAGCTGATTATAAATTCATAATGCATTTTTTTATATTGAGTACAATCATGGGTATGATAACTGTTTTTTTGTTTTTTGTTTTTGATATAATTATTTTTAACAGCCTAACCGAATAACGATCGGAATCGACTAAAGCCTGATCATCAGCCCTTTCGTTCTCATTATACTATTATATATTTTACATAGAATAAATAATTTAACTTGATTTTTTAAATTCCTTTCAAAATTTTGTAAATAATGTAGTATTTCAAATGATTTCAATGCTCTCTTCAATAATTAGTTAGTCAAAACCGCGTGTTAATATACATAGGCGCCATATGTTTTCCAAAGGGTTTTCTTTATTACTTTTATACATATATATATATATAATTGGCGCGTACAACCTTTTTGGGTGTGTGGCCGAGCTCCTCCTCCTATTTGTGGTGTGCGTCTTGATGTTGTTTTTATTACCTACTGTAATGAATATAACATACGATTATTTTGCGATTTTAAAACTTCGGATTCGGAGAATTATTAAAATAATACCGCAAGCAGCCGTTATGTACTTAGATGAAGTTATAATACCGGATTGTACTGATTAGTATGGGCACAAAACCACACTACTTGTAAAGCAGGAAAAGTCTGCCACGCTTCGGCTTCACCCTAGCCAATTTTTGCGCAATTACTATTAATATTTCTCGGTAGTTAGAGTTAGGGTGGGCATGTCCCGAGGGTAACTGACAAATGCAATAATTCAAATGAGCGCAAAGTCAGCCTAATTCAGTATGAAAGTAGAGAAAGCTGGCCCAAACGGTAAATCTACGAGTGCGTAATAGAAACAAGAAAGTTTTTGCATAAATTATATACTCTGCGTAGTCAAAAAGTGAATATAAAGAGTCGATTAAGGTTTTTATGCAACTTTTATTAGTTTAGCATAAGAAAGTAACTTGTTGACAGCCTAAAGTCGAGTGTAAGGATATTCGATGACAGTTTATTTAAATGAGGAATATTTAGAAATATTTATTCTTGCCTGAAATGTTGCTAAACACGTTTAGAAATAACCGAATAAAGGGTGATCACTTTAGAGGATTTTAAATCGAAATAAAACTACGAAACTTCAAATTGATTGGGCAATCTTTATTATTTTTGTGTAAAAACATTCATGAAATTTTTTTTTTTTTTTAACAACCCTTTCTACGGCGCCGTAATTCAGCCATCCGTAAACACCAATTTCTAATGACTCGCTGGAGGACTTCGGTCGGTATCTCGTGAATAACTTTAGTAATGTTGGCTTCCAATGTCTCAATCGAAGCTGGTTTATCCACAAAGCATTTAGACTTTGCATACCCCCACAAATAAATATCTAAAGGTGTGATATCACACGATCTTGGTGGGCAATCCATTGGTCTGAGACGGGAAATTAATTGCTTGCCGCAACGAAGGCGTAGTAAATCTACTGTTTCACGGGCTGTATGGCAAGTAGCGCCTTGTTCGAGATAATGAGATTCAATTCCCGACATCAAAAAGTTGTTTATCATACCGCGATAGCGTTCGCCATTCACTGTTACATTGACTCAAGCCTCATCTTTGAAGAAATATGGGCCGACGATTCCTGCAGCCCATGAGCCGCACCAAACGGTTATTTTGAATGGATGTAGTGGCTGTTCTTGAATGGCTTCAGGTTGCTCTTTAGTGCAAATAAGGCAATTTTGCTTAAAGCCAAAAATGGGCTTAATCGCTGAACAACATTCGAATTCCAAAATGCGAATCTTCGGCGAGTTTTTAAGAGCCCAACGACTGATATGACACACTTTGGAAGATCGGCTGGCTTCAAATCTTAAACTAGCTGTATTTTATATTATATGCCTTATCTTTGCGTAAAATAGCCAAAATAGTGCCATAAGATAGACCAAGTTTCTGAAATCAGCGCCGAATCGATTCTTTGGGGTTTGCGGCAAAAGTCTCATCAGCTGCAGTATTCTCTTCATTTCGGGCTGTACATGATCTAATCGATCTAGTATTATCCAATAATATAAAATTACTCTAAATTTTGCCGAATAGCGCGTTCGGTAGGGCGGTTATGTACACGATAAGTTGGCCTAAGCGCGCGATTAACACACAAGTCTTCTTCTTCCGAAGGCTTATACTTAAGTTTCTTGTCATACTTATATGTTCTCGCTTAACTTGGTCGGTCCATATACATAAATAGTTTGTTCAATTTCGTAAAAACTACGAGGTGAGATGTATGGAAAAATTCTCTTCATCCGAAGAAAACATTAAAGAAAATTAAAGAAGTTAAAAAAAGGAAAATTTGCGGCTTTTTAAAAACGAATATTTAATCCACCTTCAACTAAACTGGCTTCGCGCTAATGGGGGCGGAAGTTAATCTTCTAAATCATTACATACGATTTGACTTTGAGGATGCCAATATTCGCATAATATTTTTAATTTTTGCTTGTTCATCTGTTTAAAAACCTCAATTCAAGTGTAATTTTCCAATCTCATTTAGCGCAACAATTTTTCCAAAGGTATTTTTCCTTTTTCATATGCCATTAAAAAGTATTTTCTTACATTTATTCATTTACGTTGTGTGGCTATAGCAATCATGGCAATAACCGCATCAACTTAATGTACAGAAGTTACGCTCAACACGCAGTAGCAGCTATGCTATGTTTCGGCATCTAAATACTCTCACGCTTTAAAAAGAAAACTCAGTAAAATTAATAGTCGTTCAATAGAAACGAGGCAAAAAAGTACACAGATGTTGTGCTATGCATTCACTTTCATATACAGCTTTTGGAATTCACTCACTCGCACATACGAGTATGTATTGAGTGGTAAATTGTAATTCATTTTGCTTACTTCCATTAGGGGTAGGTCTTTTTAGGGAGCCCAAAATTTCAGAACCATAATATGTATTTATTTTTTGCTATTTCTCGTGCTAACCGGCGTCAGTTGGAAACACGAAGTGTAGATGTATTGTAGATTCTACGTGGGATTTCAAGGCTGGTCCTTAGGTATTTTGCAGAATAAGCAGTTCTCATTCGAGGCTTTGTTTTGATTTTCATTGGGGAAGAATTCTTACGAGGCGGGTCCCAAACCCAGCGCACAACCAGATATCCTGGATTGATTTTACTTCTCACATTAACTCCCTCTCAAACGGATGTTCGGAAGCTATGCAGAGGATATTTGAGCGAAGTCCGGAAGTTCTTAGCTGTTTGATCCGGATTGATTCGCTTTCTTACATTAGCTCCCTCTCAAACGATGTTTGAAAGCTATCCAGAGAATATTTGAGCGAAGCCCGGAAGCTTTGAGCTGTTTGATCCGTTCTGGCCACTCCCAAGTAAATGGCAATCAGGTACTTTCCCACTTGTGTGAACTTCTACACACGGAGCCATTCTCCAATTTATTAGCTGATTATGCAAAATTGATCGAGATTGTGCCGCAGTTTTTAATTTTTCGTTTACTATAAATTTTAACTAAATTTCAGTTGAAAATGCTCCCAGAACCGCATTTAAGGAAAATCGCCCAACATTCGAATAACTTTTCCAGTTTTAGCGCTAACGAAAACTGAAATCCAGCTGCCGTATTGGTTTGTGTATGCCGACCGAACGACGACTGAGTTACAGTTGTATTATCCGCTTCAAGCTGCTGATGAAGTTTATCAGGTGCTTTATCAGCAGGCGTAGCAAAGAAATGAGAGCACAGATGCCTAAACACCCCGGGACAACACCGCAGCTAAAGAGAAGATGCGCAGATGATGCTCAGATGATTCCACCTATTTCTCCATACAGCTGACCCACATGTGGCTAGAAGTTTGTGTACTTGACCATCACTCGTTGAGTAGATGCGTAAACCACCCTGCCAGGTGTAGAAATTTAGTGCAGTAGAAACTCGGTTCTTCCACGTAATGAAGAGCGCGCTCGGTGCAAATTTCGAAGTTTATAGTTTCAAGTGCTGAAGTTTTTTTCCATACAAATTAAAATAGTTTTTTTACTGAGGGCAACTCAAGGTTATTTGTTTTTATTATATTAATTAAATACACTTTACAACGATAATTTTAATTTAAAATTAAAGATATTTTCGATTTTGGTTGTTTTGTAGTCTCCACTCGCTTGTTTAGTACCAAGAATAATAGAATACCCGATTTCGCCTTCCAAATTCGCCGTGTCGTAAAAGCCCACAAATAAACAAGGAAAAGGAAGGGGAATTACTTGTTTGTGAAGAAGAAGAGTAGAGAAAGTAATGGAAATACCCACATAAAACCGCAAACAAACTGAATTTGGAGACTTTATATTAATTTGTGCTTTCTAAATTGTGAACACACGGCAACTCCTAAAGAATAGTTTGCTTAATTCTATCACAATACTACCAAGCCATTCCCTGAGTTTTCACAAACATCAAACATGTAACTTCTGCTACTTTTGTTTGATTTGTTCGTTTGTTTGGTGAGGGAGCTGACATCAGACTTGTCAAAATCGCGAAAAATAAAGTAACTGTTTTTTAATGGCACCACCTTAGATATTCAATTCGCCTTGGTTCAGTACCAGACTATTTGTGAGCATCTGCAGCGTCTTAACATCGTTTAAAGCAAAGTTGCAATGAAATTAATTTGGGATGCATCTTCAGCTATCTGTAATCGTTACTCGGAAAGAAGAATGGTATCGTCAGAATCCCACTCAAACGCTTTTTCAAACAGTTTTTGAAACATTAACTGAATTGCAGTTTCAGTAAGAGCATCCCATGCATTAGTTATAAAGCATATTCCATTTTTCGGGTCGATATTTCGCAGTGACTCATCGATAGTTTCTTCACGAGCAACAATGTGACTTGAGAGACATTTTTTGTATGATAGCTCAATTTAGTAAGCCTTATAAGGTTTTGATACATTATCGATATTTGCCGCCGTAGCTCTTTAACTCGCCTTCTTTGGGATGGCATGCAGCATTATCAATAAGAAGAAATGCTATTTCCGGAAGATTTTGCGCACGAAACAACTATTTTACTTGTTTATTTAAGCAATTTTTGATTAAAAGAGAATTCTTTGTTTTGACAAAAAATTAACATACCGTTGGAACAAATGTTCTGTGAAACCATTTTTCAAATAAAGCAAAGGGCATCCAAGTACTTTTATTTCCTTTGAAAAAAAAGATATTACGGAAAATATATGCACCTGTAAGACTGCAAGACGGTACATCTCGAATTATATATAATCATGAGCTAGAACTATTAGCAAAAAACGAAACTGTGATAAGATTTATAAAATCTCTCAGGAGATGATGGATCGGGCACGTGTTTAGAATGCCCAAGGAGAGAACAACTCGAAAGGCAGTTGAATTACGCCCTGTTGGAGACCAAAGAAGAGAACGCCCTGGAAAGAGATGGCGTGGAAGTGAACTTTGAAAGCTAAAAAAAAGCGGTGGAAGGAAATAGCCTTAGATAGAGACAGATGGCACAAGGTTGTAAATGAAGCAATGGATAACCAAGGACTGTAACGCAAAGAAGAAGACAATAGGCATATCAGTGAAAAATTTTAATGAATGCGGATTCGCCGATTTCCCAGTAACCATTATTTTTAATTTATGATTTCCAGCAATATTCGTACAAATAAGGAATGTCATTCTCTTCTAACTGATCTTGTGCCACGGCGCCGAAGTTTTTTTGAGCGCATAAGAAGTTTGTCGAGTAAGAACTTCCAAAATAAGCCAGATTCATCGGCATTGGATATCTACTCTTTTTTCAAACTTAAATCCATATACCCTACATTTGTTCAAAAATGGAGAAATACTTTTTTTGGATACTTTTTCTCCGCAAATTTTTAGCCTCTTTTTAAAATTTGCAACTCAACCATTGCCAGCTTGGAAGCCTCCAGGCTTCTCCTGAATTTTGGCATGTAAAAACCTGCTTTCGCGTTTAGCAAATCACTTGTAATTGGTAAGTTTTTGGCCTTTTGTTCCGCAAACCAATTCAATAACGATTTTTCTATTTTTGGGTACTTAGAAATTTTAAGAGTTTTCCTTTTAACTGGGCTGGATTCAAATCGGGCAACAAACTTTTTATGGACTGCTTATTTTTTTATTATGAGTTATTGTTGTTCTATGCACATGAAAGTATTTAGTTAATGCATTAATGGAAATTCCTGCATTTAATTTCTTTCGAGTGTCAGTTTTTTCTTTTTTGTAAACTGCTTAAATTTTTCGGTAGTGCTTTTAGCTTTATTCTCAAAAAATACAACGTAAAAAGAGCAAAAACGAAAGACAAAACGAAAAATGTTGCAAGTATCGAGGTAAAAATTTTCTAATGTCGCAAATATTGCGTATGCAAGTACTATACAACAAAGTGTAAAATGAAAATCTCTTAAAATTTCCATTGATTTTGGATAGTTTTTATAACGAATGCTCAAAATTTACTTACTTCACATAAAACACACAGCCAAAAAAACACTCCTGACCGTCAATTTGGAGTTGGCTGTATTGGCTAACTCAGGGCAGGTCGATCACGGCCGTTTTCACTTGGCATTCTCGTAAGTGGCCACTTTGCATTACCAGTCGTCATCCTCTCCAAAAATGTGTTGACTTGTTGCGAACTCAATTCTTATTATTTCTCTCTTATCTTGCATAATGTTAAAAAGTTGGCCTACCCCTCCCTAATGTGCATGCGAGTATCATACATATAGACACTTACATACTCGTGACTGCCAGATAATTGTCTAACTCATGCCAGAGTTCATGAGTGGTTTCCACGTTTCAGAGATGGTTGTGAGAACATAAATGGAATGAAGATACGGGCCGCCCAAAATCAGTAATCTCCGAAAACTCCAACGAAATTGTTTGTAAATTTATCAAAAATTAACCAACATCATGGGTGAAATTTTTGGAATCGGAATTCAGTATCTCCAAAACATAGATTTTTCGCATTTTAACTGATAACCCAGACGTGCAACCACCCGAAAAACCGCGTTTGGAGAAATCAAAAATCAAGTCGATGCTCATTTGTTTTTACGATTCCAAAGGAATTGTCCACAAGCGTTTTGAAGCGTTTGTTGCATCGCATTCGTCAAATTTTCCCTGAATACCGCGAAGGAGGAAGCTGGCGCTTATTGCATGACAAAGCACCATCTCATTGATCCACTTTTGTGACTGATTTTTCAGATACTTTCTAATGACATAAACTTATAAGCCATTTTTTTCTTTTTGACTCCTCCGAATGGCAATAAGAATTCAAAACCGGTAAGCACTTGAAAAATGTAGTTCTTGGCGCACCTGAGGGTATTCTTAAGATATAAAACACAAGATCGCGCCTGAAAACCCTATAGGAAAGAACTTTTTTAGCCGAGTATTTTTGCAGTCATCTTGACAATATTTCGAATAACGCTCAAATAATATTGAGCTTATTAACAGTTTGGCCAGGTGGAAGGAATTCATAGTGCACCACACCACGAAAATCGAAAAAAAACTGGTCAATGGAGTGGGGTAGCCGTTTCTCAGGCTCCCTCCACGAAATAAGTTCTTCATCCCGATTACTTCTTTATCACGGCCGATAACTGCATAGCTTTAGACTCACAGTCGATAAGAAAGGAATTAAATATTATATAATATAACACGAATATATCGAATCATTAATTCACTGACTGCAATGATAGCAATAATTTTCATTCATAATAAAAATAGTTTAAAAAAAAAACTAAAAAACACGCTTTTTTGCTAATCGAACTAAAAAGTAGAAAGTAAAAAATAGTTTAAAAAAACTAAAAAACACGCTTTTATTGCCAATCGAACTAAAAAGTATAAAATAAATTTTAATGACAAAGAGACCTATAATGAAGTAATAGCAAATCGAACGATCAGTCATAGTCAACTACCTCAGAACAGAATTATAACAAAAATTAAGATACAAATAGAATAATTCAAATTAGAGTTAAAAGCGTGGGATGCATTTTGCTTCACTTTCATAACCTTCTGTACATAGGTAGTTGCCAATAGAATGATTGTAATATTTACTATATCAGTTCATTTACAGTTCATTCAAATATTTAACTAGCGGTTATGAACGCAAACTAAAACAATCTTGAGAAAGTAAGAGATTCACGGTATAGTATTTTAAGATAAATTTATTGATTATTTTTGAAAAATATTTTACCACTTCAGCTGGTCAGGATTGCAGTAGGTGCTTTACAGTAACCCTGGGTTCATAAAGAGTACACGGGCTTGACGGAAACCGGGAATGCCAGAGTAGCCAGGTAAGGGCAACCAGGTTAGGATGAATAAGTTTATTAGTGTGGGCGCACCAAGTTAACCCGGCGGCGACAATTTTCACGATTATCTCGCTTAGACAAGGAAAAAGGTATATGGGGCGATAGCTACTGGCCACAAGAGGGGGTTCACTGAGTCCTTAAATGAAGATAACTGCACTTGTCTTCCATACATGGGAATAGTTCTAAGTGTCAAAGATATTGTTATAGTGATGAGGATGCCAAAGAAAAGAGTACTTGGGAGGCGTTTTATTGTTAAATAAATAATTTTTTCAGTCCCTGGAGTTTTGCCTTTGAGTGCCGAGAGAGCTGTACGTAATACAAGCGTGGATATATCAGCTTCTATATGAACATAGAACAAGATAAGCATGATGAGCAAAGGTGATTCTAATGAAAAAGATCGGTATGACGGGAAAAGGCGATTGGAGTGGATTTCTGGTTGTTTGGCAGCGATAAATTGAGGACGAAAAATGGTGTCAGTAGAGACGTCAGAGGAATGAGAAGCAAATTTTTATGCTATATCACGGGAATATAGAAGGTTATCTTGAGGGGAGCTTAAGATGTTGATTTGGGGAGAAAGGGGGAGAACCAGTAACCCTTTTTATATCGGACCATATTCGATTGATGTCGTATGATCAACTTATACTACATGTGAATTTTCGAAAGCGCGCAAACTAATAGCTCCTTTGAGTTGATACACTCTGTTCATGGTGTACAGAATCTAAGGGTGGCGCCTTCCGAAAACCGCGAAAAATACATTTTTCGCAATTCTGACAACCGGAATAATACAAAACAAACAAAAGGAAGATAAACTACTTGCCTGTAAATATTCAGTGAATGGCTTATTAATATTGACTTTTAAATTAAAGAAACTAGTGAAAACGAAGTGCGGTGTGTTAAATTGTGAAAAAAACGAATTATAAAAATACCTCCAAATGCAGGTTTTTGCGTTTTTGCCGATGACGCCGTGGCAACAAGATGTGTGCGTATAATTTCTTGTGTTTGGCAGCCTCTATTGACTTCGCTAACTCTTAACAAAAAAAGTCATGTCCCTTCCTTTTGTTTGTATATTCTTAAATAATGCACTTTTGCGCCTTGATCATATTTTTGACGTTTTCGGCGTTCGTGAGCCCAATAACCAGGCTTATGACCATACTTACGATTCAATAAGTGCCCGTGTTAGAAATGAAGAAACCATTTTTTCAAAAAAAATTATTTTTATTTTTCAAGATAGTCCCATTTTTGAAAGATACACCTCTCCCAACGCTCCGGCTTTTAACCCCTTTAAAACAATAGGATTTGTCGAACTCTTCAAAATACGCCTCTGTCTCGGCGATGACTTCCTCGTTTGAACTAAAGTATTTTCCCGCGAGCCATTTCTTCATGTTAGGGAACAAGAAGACGTCGCGGGGAGCCACATCGGGTGAATTCGGGGGTGCGGTAGCAATTCATAACGCAATTCACGCAGTTTGGCGGCGACAACTCCGAATGAATATGCTGGTGAGTTATCGTGGTGGAACAGCACCTTCTTTTTCGCCACATGCGGCCCTGTCTCCTTCAATTTTTTGTGAAAGCAGTCCAATCACTCATTGCGGAATTGTCCACTGATCGTTCTTCCTTTTTATAAAAAATCTATGAGGATGACGCCGTTCGCATCCCATAAAATCGTCGCCATGACATTTCCGATCGACAGGACTGTCTTCGTTTCTTTGGTGCAGATTCAGCGGGAGAAATCCATTGCTTTGATTGTTGCTTAGTTTCTGGTGTGTAATGATGAATCCAAGTTTCATCAAAGGTGACAACTCGGCGCGCAAATTCCTTCAGAACTCGCTTAAATTGCTTCGAAGTTAACAACCGCACCCGCTTGTTGTCCACCGTGAGCAATCGCGGCACCCATCGGCCCGACAATTTTTTCATCGCCAACTTATCATGTAAAATATTAATTGCGGTTCCGGTCGCCACACCTATGGCCTCTGTTACATCGAGCCCTTTCGTTCGTCGATCAGCCAGAATCATATCGCGGACATTTTGAATGATTTCCCCGGTAACCACATCTGCCGAGCGTCCTGATCGCTCCTCATCAAAAACGGATGTTCGCCCACGTTTAAATTCGTTGAACCAATATCTATGTAACTGTGCTCATAGGCGGCGAAGCGTCCACTTAGGCAGCATCCAACTTTGCTTTTATCTCCTCGCATTTTCTCCATTCAAAAACAAAAAGCGAATTACCGAACGATACTGCTCTTTTTCCATCTTAGCGAAAATCACGAAACACGTCTTACTCGAATAGCTACCAAATCCAAACTAACCTATAATCAGTTAATTGCTCGAGTTCGATACCTTTCATGATGTTGTTATAGCAGCATGATAAACCCTTGCATTTCCACGTTTTTCCATCCCATTGCACGGCATTTGATTCTATTCTCTTCTTCGATCCCAGGATGTATTTCTTAAGCCTATTCTGGCAACCACCTTTAGCGGTTGCACTCCGTCAGACCTGAAGAGATGTGCAAGCTTTTTAAGCCGGCAATTCATATTGCATCCTCCGGTCGAAAGGTCCAAGCGTCGTGCCATCAAACGGCTGCACGAACAATAGCGCGCTACTTACTTCTTCCAGCGATGAGGTTCAGGCGACCATCAAAAAAGCAAAAGCTCGAATATTAAGTAACCAGTCTAAAGCTCCAAGCAAAAGAAAATGCACAAAATTCAACGCTAATTTAATTAATCTTGGGCCTGATTGTGTAAGCGGGTAGATTAATTATCACAATCTAGTTCGGTAATCTCGCACATACTATGAACATTATTGAAGATTGAATTACGAATGACGGTGCCGGAGATTTACAGCAACTTAAGATGAACCGAGTGGATATGGCCTTATAGGCGAAATAGCCAAGATTCTAAATTCACCAATAGTACGTAAGTATGTAAGTAGAATTCACATTGTTTTGTTTCGTTATTTAAGAGCACTAAATCTATGAAAGATCGATGCACAATTTATTTAAAGATACAAAAAATTTCCAAATTTTTATGAATAAAAAATGATACCCAATTTTCATTCGACCATTTTAAATGCTAACATTCGTCTCCTTCAACAGCAATGCCCATCATGTCCGCTGTGATCATGCGACACTACCTGCCTGTAGTTAATCTTATCCTTGTCATTCATAGTACCAGCCTTCGGTTCCTGCCCAGACTCATCGGAATATTCATTTTTAGAAAACTCGCTAAGGTCACGGCGCATGGCATACGCATCTTCGCCATCCGCATAATATTTCGGTTCGATTTCAATTATTTTGAATTTTAAAGAATCAGTGTAGAGGTTTAAAGCAGCGCGATTGCTTTTACGAACATGTAAAGATACATACTGTGCATCGAAACATTCCACCATCGCCTGTGATGCTTGATTCATTAACTTTTGGGCTAATCCTAGGCGACGATATGATCTTTTTACCGCCAATGAGGTAATGTGACCATGTTTACTTTCTTCACCCGGTTCTGGTTCTTCCATTTTTGCAAGCACGTATCCAACAATATTTCCTTTATCATCTTCAGCGACATAACTTAACTGCGGCCACGTGAGGCCATGGTAAAAATAATATTTCATTTGATAATTTTCAGGCAGGCAGAGTAAGTTGCAATGTTGCATACTCATCAAGTCATCAGGCTTCGCACAACGGATATTCATGATTGCCACCCAACACTAATGGTCTTATCGTATAATTCGGTATTTTTATTATGATTTATGAATAGTTTCTATTAACTATTTCGCTATTGTCGAAATGTTTATTTTCAGCTGCTTAAAGTTTAATATTGACTGCGAATATTAGTCACGTCGAACTTTTTTCACTCTCATATGCGGTTGTTGATCTACAACTGGAGCTTCATCACCGTTGCCTTGCCCAAGTAGTTCGCGTACGAGCCGGAATTTTGATAAAAACACTTTAAAGATGAGGAACCAACCTAAAAATATTCAAACAATAGAGTTGTATGTACATATGTATAGGATCATGTATAAACATATAAAATGCCCAGTTAGGCCAGGCCGAATACGCTGTGGTAATGTATATTATTGAAATATCAACATTGCCACTTTTTAAAAGCAACCAAGTCCGACTGGATATATATAGAAAATGTATGTACGTAATGGTAATCAAATTTAATATATTCAATGACTTAAATATATTCATTAAGCGATATTTAAGCCCGAAACTGTACTTGGCTCAAGAGCTCGTAGTCAGCAATGATGGGTCAAAGTTTGCATGCCAAATCATTAAGATTTTGAGCAGCCAGTTGATCGAATAGATAGTACAACTTATGCACATTCTTTATCTTTTTTATGACCAATTATTCCGCCAACTCTCCATTATCTCACCTAGCCAGATTAACACAACCACAATGGAAACAGAGACCACCACTGTAAATATGAAAGCTAAAACCGTTTGAATAGACATGGTTTACTCATTCAACCTAAATATGAACATCAAAGCCTTTCCGAAACAGGTACACGTAAACTATCGAAGTCGCTCCTTTAAACATAACAAGCCTCTTAAGACTTGGTTTTCTAACTTTAATTCACAATACGTCCACTTACAAAATAAAAACAGCTGAAAGATGTCATAATTTCCTTTCTGTCAAAATGGAAATGCAACATGCTGGCGCCACAAGGAAATTAAAAAATGGTAAATGAATTAAACGCACCCACAGCAGGGCTGCATTGCGAGGCAACAAAATTAGCGATATCAGGACACTGAACGCACCTCAATTATAAGAGAGAATTCTTGAATCACAATTCCTCGATATATGTATTCTGTAAATTAATATTAGCACTTATTCATCAAAATGAACCGAGGAACAATTAAAAGACTATTAATTAAAACATAACTCTTTAGAATTTATACCCATGCATACAAATTATATGTCAAAAACGCCGGCGTTAAGTATGAGATGGATGTTCATGCCCATATTATAAAACACACAATGATATCAAGAGCACAAAGCAAAAGATAGTTTTTTAAATTTTCGAACTTACAACAAGCAATTTAATCCATAAATTGGCTTATATTTGTATTAATTAGTTTTAACTTATCACTTAGTAAAACCTAGCACGCGCTACAAATCACAATACACCAATTATTTTTTCTTCTTGTATTTGACATTTCTTTGCGGGTTGCCGATTTACATTGCGGCATTCTTTCATGATTGTGGAATAATATTAAAATAGCGATATTTTAAATTATTTGCTATTTTTAATGGAATGGCAAATCTCTTTGATGCGTGAGATTTACATTATTTCAATTACATAAAAAATACTAAATTGAGCATATTTTATTTCCGAAATTTCATTTTAAGGGAAGGTGCAAATTCTTGCTTAACAAATTGTTCCCATCTAATTGCATTTTTGTTAACAAAACAGCTGAGTCTGAGACAAATAAATTTACATGGATATATATATGAATAAGAATTAGTAATTTACCAAAATAAAGCAAGTAAATATATTTTTATCTAAATTATTTAGTTAATTGCAATAATTTAAGGGGGAAGTCTACTGTGACAAGGGAAAAAATAGGCTTATTTTCCGGATTTTATTTCTAACAAAATATTGCTCGTACATAAAATCTATTTAAACTCTTATCTTTATTATATATTTAAGTTTTTGAAAAAAAAATTTTAAGTCAAAATATTCCAAATGGCTGTGGCACTTCTGCAAGCGCAGGTCCGCTTTTCTTAGGTTCCTAAACGGTGTACATGAAATCTTATGTTTCGGTGATCTAAAACAAAAAAACAAAATATTGTTATCATATACATAGTATTGACTCTCGTCTGACGTAGGATTATGTCGATAAAAAATTTTGGCGTTGAAAAAAAAATTCTTGAAATTTTTTTCTTTTTTTTTGCCTAAAATTGATGTTACTATTGTTTATAACAATTTAACAAATAACGATATCAAAAAAATCCTATGTCAGACGAGAGACACTATTACAGAGAATATATAATTAAATTTTTAAGCTGATTCATTTATCAGAACTCGAGATATCGTGTACACCGTATACAAAAACTTAGTTTCGAGAAAAATGCGTTTAAAGTTTCAGTATAGCAGGTACGCGCTTTGGAGCGCTTCGGGAAAAGGTCGAAATTTCAACGAAGAAAAATTTAGCCAGCTGTAACACATATTGTACCTTATTTAAGAGGGTTCAAAGTATTTTTTAAGCTAATAAAAATAAAATCGATTTTTTGAAAAATTCACAGTAGACTTCCCCCTTAAATAAAGTACCCACCAAAAAGATGAGTATTCACAATCGAAGTTGAGGTAAGTCATGGATGTGATGTTGAGGGAGGGAAATCTGAACTTGGGAACGGTAAAGGTATAATTTCTAAAAATTTCGCGACACTTATATGTCTAAATATGTATTTCTAACTTCACACATATTACTAGAAAGCGGTAACGTACAATAGAATTGCACGGAAATTTGACATGCAACCGTGGCAATCAACTATCATTGAAACTTTAAAAATTTGTATTAATAATGGAGTTTGCGTTGCTTCATTACTTGGCAGTTTATTCTGAAAACGGTATTTTGGTACTTTGTTTCACTAAATATTCATTCAACAACTCACCAAATTACCGTATAATACCACTTAAGATGTCTGATACTGCCACAATTTTTTATTATAATCTGGTAGACAATTTCATAGAATTTTAAGTACGTTCAAAACCTTACTGAACAGAAGTGTCAGCCGTTTACCATTTTCACCTGCAAACCATAGTTATGGATATCGATAGCTCTCATGCAGCTAAAAAAACACCCGATACAATTTCTATAATTAGGTATGCGCTAAAAATTCTTTCATATTAAGAAAATCTGTAGCAACTCTGCTTTTTTCACATTTTAATCAACCCTCCATATTCGCTTCAATTCATGGCGAATGTATTGAATTTGCCTTACTTTGAACCTATAATTTCTTGATATTGTTTAGTTCTTTGTTTAAAAGAGAATTTGTTATTTGCTTCGCAAATTGTGCCGTCCTTTTTTAAAATATTAAGGAGCAAAATTTTGTGCAAACAATTTGTTCAAATTGCTTTGGAAAGAAAAAATTGTGGTTTCTATTCGAACTTGGTGTCAAGCGAAACTGGTTATAGTTTTCACCAGCACAGATTTCGAAATTTCCCAGGCCATTGGGATATATAATCACGGCCAGTGTCATTGCTAACGTTACTGCCATATTTGTAGTTGACTAATTGAATTTCATTGCCGCCCACTTCCAAAACGAGAAAATGGATGATAAGCATCGTAAAGTAATAAAAGAAAACATTAGCAAACTTGTCCAGCACACTAACTTTAAGGACTTGCTTAAAACCTGTCAGGAAGAACGTTTACTTTCACAACAAATGGTTGAAAATCTGTATCTAGATTCAAAGAACCTATACGAATTTGGAAGAAGTCCTACATTGGAAGAAATTCAGCACCAAAAACTTTTTGAAAAAATCATTCATAGAGGTCCTGAGGCATTTCAAAAATTAATCAAAATATTGCGATATTTGGACAACGTCGAAGCACTACAAATTTTAGAAAGAGAAAAAGAATTTTATTGTATAAGAGAAAAAAATGTTCGCTGTTTTTCTGAAAGGAGTCGTAGCCCTACCGAAAATTCAATTGAACAAATACCAATATCAGTTCCAGTACAAACACCAGACATTCCTAATAGCCTCCGATCAAAAGTACGTACTTTATTTGTATTACTTAAATATATCACAATATTATGCCTCTTATTTTAGGTTGATGAAAACGCAAGGCCTATACTTGAGGAGTACTCTGGGCCAGTATCTCCAAAGCAAAAATATGAAGTAAAAAAAGCTGACCGTATTCATACAAACGAGCTCACTGGTACATATAAAATGCAATCGAAAGAAAACCGAGGAGTCTTATTTATAGCAAATTTTATAAATACTCAGACTGGCTACCGCAACGGAGCTATAAATGATAGTTATGCGCTTATCTACGTATTCAAACAATTAGGTTTCAAAATATTTGTTACAACAGATAGTTCTCAAAAAGAGTTCTTTGACTTGCTGGAGCAGTTATTAAAATCTGACTATACACGTAAAACAGAATGTTTTATATTGGCATTGATGAGTCATGGAGAGCTGAATAGCAAAGACAAGGAATGTATTGAATTCAGCGATGGATCAGTCATCAAAGTGGAAGAGATACGTGACCGCTTCTCTAACGAGAGATGCCCCAATTTAGTGAAAAAACCAAAGGTTCTTATATTTCCCTTCTGCCGGGGATATACATCAGACAGCGGTGTACAAGGAAAACTTGAGACTGACTCAATTTTGAGTAAAGACAATCTTATCGCGACGATGTCTGATATACTTATTTGTTATGCAACGAACCCAGGTTCCAAATCACATAGAGATCCAGATACAGGCTCCTGGTATATTCAAGAGCTTTGCAAGATTATAGCCCAGCATGCTCATGATACTCACTTCGAAGATATAATACAAATAGTGCAAGCACAAGTAGGTTCATATCGTGCGGAAACGAGGAAAATGCAGATGGGCAATTCCCACAACATTGGTTTTAACCACAAGTTATTTTTTAATCCCGGTTACCCAATCGATTAGATACAAATATTTTATATACAATTAGAAAGTATTAAATGTCCTTATTATCGTATACAAAGGTATTATTATATGCTTATTTGTAGCTTTATAACAACGATAATAAAATGTGATTATTGAATTTTCAGAGCTAGTTGTGATATTTCATTAACAAATTTTTTTAGAAAGCTTTTTTTTTTTTATTTATTTATTTATATAAGCTTATACAATGTAAATTTACATATGTACAACCTAAAAACATGCAGCGCTAGCATCAGAGGCTATCAGCTGACCGTTGAATGAATGATTTGTGTTAAATTCTTCTCAAAAGGTCGCAATCTTTTAGAAAGTGATATATGGTTTTTATGTTTTCCTCAGTTGGGCTGGAAAGGAGGGAAATAGGATCCGTATTAGAGTAACATTCTCTTTTATCTCGAAGCATTGGGCGAAATTCTAATAGGTGGAGGACAGTTGCTGTGTCGTTGCAAAATGGACAGTTATTGGTTCTTATGCCACCAAGGAGGTGAGCATGCGTAGCTATTGTGTGTCCTATCCGGAGACGTATGTATGGAGTGATAAAGTTAGCTGGAATTGTTGCAGGATATACTGGTTTGATCCTTGCTGAGTTGACTATTGTATAATGATGATTATAAGAAATCCAATCGATGAAGAGTTTCGAGTGCCTCTTTTCATTGATGAGACGATATATATCAGATTTTGTAAAGAAGTTGAGTGTTAATGTGGGCGCGTTAGATGCATCTTTTGCTAATTCGTCTGCGTAAAAATTTCCTGTTATACCAGTATGGCTAGGAACCCACATTAGCTTAATATTCTTTTAATATAAAATAAGATATTCTCTAATTGAATTGATGACAGTAGTTTGGTTATAGCAATTTTTTATAGCTTGAAAACACGATAAGCTGTCGGTACATATTACATACTTTCCAGAGTTTTTAGAAGCATGTAGAACAGCGTGGAAAATTGCGGTGGCCTCAGCAATAAATATAGAACAGAAAGGGAAAAGCAGCCCATAGGATATCGGCTTACCTTTCTCGCTAACGACAGCAAAAGACGTATTTGAGTTTTTAGAGCCGTTCGTGTAAAGAAATCTCCAACTATTATGTTTCAATTCGCTCGCGACTACTCGAAATTCAGCGATATAAATCGCATTAGGAGTGATGTTCTTAGGTAGGCGGACTAGATTGTCTATAAAAGATTCTTTAGGATTCAACCATGGTGGATGACAAAGTTTACGTAATTTAGGTGGTTTTAATGGCAAGTTATTTGTTTTAGCGAAAATCGCGCAAATGTATATAGCTGATTCAATTTTTGGCAATCGGATCCGTGATGACGATGAAAAGAAAACTTTTCGTAGCATGTTGTTGGAACCAAGAATAATCCTAGGGTAGAGTTTCATAGTACTGTCTCCCATGTTATCCCTTAGTGAGGGAAGGCCAGATTCAGCTAATAAATTTTTTATAGGCGATGTTGGAAATGCACGAAGCGATCTTCTTATAGCTGAATGATAGGGCGCAGCAAGCATTTTGAGATGGTTATTTGAGTGATGTCCATAAATTTCAATAGCGTAGTTTATTACTGAGAGTATTAAAGCGTTGACGACTTGAATTAATAGAGCTGGGCCAATGAGCGAGCGCTTACATGATAGGTACTTAATAATATTTGAGTTTTTAATAATTCTATTTCTTATATATTGACAGTGATCTTTAAATACATACTTACTATCTAGAACTAATCCAAGAAACTTAAGTGTAGGAGAACATGTAATATTAACATTATTAAATGAAATGGTTGGAAAATTACAATTTTGTTTTCTACAAATGTGGAATGATTTAGATTTAGAGTACGATATTGAAGCGCCTGACGAAAGGGACCAAGATGATAGCTGGGAAAGGGAGTCTACAAAGGAAGATGATATGGAATTCAGGTCGGAAGATTTGGAAAATAGGAGAAGGTCATCAGCATATAGCTGGTGACATATATTAGGAAAATTTGATAGAATAGAACTAATTTCGTCAAATGCTATGGTGAACAAAATAACTGATAACGGAGATCCCTGAGGAGTTCCGTTATCTAAGGGAAGTGTGGAAGAAGATGTATCAGAAATAAGAACTTTGATTTTACGTTTATAAAGGAAAGATTTTACGAAATTAAAAACACGGGGTCCTACCTTCCATTTAATTAATTGTCTTAGAACTACGTGTATGCCAACACGGTCAAAAGCCTTTTCAAAATCAAGCGAGAGAAGGGAAACGTGGTTTTTGTTAGATAGAGCATCACAAATGAAGTGGTCAAGGTACAAAAGAGCATCGATTGTGCTTTGGCCTTTTTTAAAAGCAACCTGATTAGAGTGAATAAGCTTATTAAATTGGAGGAACCAGGAAAGCCTTGTAGCAATAATTTTTTCTAAGAGTATACCTAGGCAAGGAAGAAGAGAAATAGGACGATAGCTGGTAACTTCGCAGGGAGATCTGCCCGGTTTTAAAATTGGAATGATGGCGCTGGTTTTCCAGACTTGAGGGATGATGGAGGTTTGAAAAATATTGTTGTAATGTTTAAGGAGTCTATTGAGGAGAAGAGGGGGTAGGTGTTTGATGATGGGATAGGAAATTTTATCTAAGCCAGGAGTTTTACCTTTCACAGAAGACAGGGCAAGATGGAGTTCAATTGAAGACAAATCAGAGTCGAGATATTTGGCTGAATGTGATAAGGGAGGAGAATAGATTTCTTGTTAGAAGAGTATACTGGTGAGAAATTAGAGTCAGAGGAGATGTTAGAAAAATAAGTGGCGAATTCTAAGGCTATATCCTGAGGATATAGTAGAGTGCCTTGGGAGGAGTTGAGGGAGGGGATAGGAGAGGAAGTCAGGTTACAAGATAGTCTTTTTATGTTTCTCCAGATCATTTTGGGATCAGAAGAGGAGTTTATGCTGGAGGTGAGAGTCTGAAAAGATTTAATTTTTGCCAACTTAGCTTTTCTTCTAAAAATTGCATTCGCTTTTTTATATGCTACAAGATTTGATGGCGAGCGATTATATTTGAAATGATGCCAAGTTTGTTGTTTGTGAAGTCTAAGCGAGGAAAGTTCGTTATCCCACCAAGGAGGGTTTTTATTGCGGGGCTTAGGAGAGGTTTGTGGAATGGATTGGTTGGCTGCAGATCTTATAATTTTTTGAAGGAAGTAGTTTATCTGAGTATTTCAAACAAAATCCTTCAAACTTAGGCCAGTCAGCTGAAGAGGTTTTGAAGAATATTTTAGGTTTAGTAAAAGTTGAATTATGGTGGGAAATGCTAGCTTTGATAGGAAAATGATCGCTTCCATGAAGATCATCAATACGATGCCAATCAACTTTGGGGGAGAGTGAAGTAGAACAGAATGTAAGGTCAATAATACTTATACAAGAACCATGGGTATGTCACAAGCGTATCTGTGGTCTAAGTGCTATGTCGTGGGGACAAATACTTCATTGTGAAGGGAATGTGAGACCGCGAGCATGTATTATCATGCCGAAGTTGATCGAACACACGATGTTAAAAGAGCTATGCTCTGGAGATATCGTTGCTGCAAAAATAAAGTACTTGAAAAGTGGGAACAGTGTCGAAGCTATCATAGTTTCGGCCTACCTACCCTACGACTCTTTACAGCCACCTCCTTCGAGGGAGCTAAGAGAAGTGGTCAAGTACGCAGAATCCAATAATCTGGCGCTAATAGTGGGCTGTGACGCAAATTCACAAAACATTGTGTGGGGAAGCAGCAAATGCAACCCCAGAGGTCTCAAGTTACTGGATTTTATCCTGTCATTCGATTTGGTCATAACAAACCAACTTTTGTGACCAGAAGGAGACAAGAGGTGATTGATTTAACACTTACCAATAGGTCAGTTGGAAATCAAATCAACCGATGGCGAGTTTTGGAAGAGGACTCTCTTTCTGATCATCGTCTTATCGAATTCCGACTGGGAATTGACACAATATCAATACCTTCCGGTAGGAATCCTCGAAATGTGGACTGGGACAGGTATGGTGAGCTTGTAACAGAGCGATTACCAAACCTGAAAAAACTCAAATCAGCAGAAATGATTGAAGATGCTACTAAGAAATTAGAAGGTACTTTAATCAATTGCTTTGAGGAACTGTGTCCACTCAGGCAAAGCAGACAGGGGAAAGCGGTTCCTTGGTGGAACCCTGAACTGTCGAAGCTTCGTGTACGGTCCAGGAAACTTCTTAATAAGGCCTTGAAGTCCAAAACAGAAGAGGACTGGGCCAATCATCGACTTACACAGAGAGAATATAAGAAAAAAGTACGGCAAGCCAAACTTGAATCCTATAGAAATTTCTGCAGTAACGTCGAAGAAATGAGGGAAACAGCGAGACTTTGTAAGGTCCTTCATTTAGACCGCTCAGTAAGGCTGGATTCCATTCGAAAACCTGATGGTTCATACACCATTTCCAAATCGGAAACGTTTAATGCTCTACTCGAAACCCATTTTCCGGGTAGTAGAACTCTCTCTGAAGCTGAGAGTGGCATGAACAATGACGGTGGCAACGGTGGAACCTCTAGGTACAGCTGGTATATTGCTAGTCGGATAGTGACAAGGGAATCGATAAGGTTTCCTTATCTTCCTTTGAGAACTTTAAGTCCCCTGGACCTGACGGAATATATCCAGTAATGCTTAAAAAAGGAGGAGACAGGCTGATTGAGGCCCTGAAAAGGATCTTCACAGCCTGTCTTGCATTTGGTTATATACCATCCCAATGGCGACGCGTAAGAGTAGTATTTATTCCAAAACCAGGAAAAGATGACTATTCCCTAGCAAAAAGTTTTAGACCAATCAGTTTGACATCGTTCATGTTGAAAAGTCTGGAACGAGTGGTGGAGAAACATATTCGAGTGGGGGTATTGCCGAGAAGTCCACTTAGTAGAAATCAACACGCTTACCAGAGTGGAAAATCATGTGAATCAGCCTTACACGATCTTGTTAGCAAGATTGAAGCTAGGCTGGAAGCTGACGCATACACAATGGGCGTGTTCGTGGACATTGCGGGGGCTTTTGATAATGCCACTTTCGGCTCGATATGTTCTTCTGCCGAACGACACGGAGTTAATCAAGCCATTATAAAATGGATATACTCCATGCTCTCTGAGAGTCTGTTAACCGCTGGTGGGAGCGACGACGAACAAATCACAGTCAGGGCCAAGCAAGGATGTCCCCAAGGGGGTGTTCTTTCTCCGCTGCTGTGGTGCTTCGTCGTAGACTCCCTATTAGCGGAGATGCAGGAACTCGGCTTTCACGTCCAAGCATATGCGGACGACGTCTGTGCGCTAACATCGGATAAATCCTTAAGGAGGCTTTGCACGAAAGTGCAGAGGATCCTTGACAAAATCGATGATTGGTGCATGAGACAAGGTCTTTCCGTTAATCCGAACAAAACAACCATAGTCTTGTTTAGGAAAAAACGGAAATTGGATGGACTCAGTCTTCCAACACTGAAAGGTGTGACTTGGTCTTTCCAACGAAGTTAAATATCTAGGAGTAATATTGGATAAGAAGCTGACCTGGGAGACACACGTTTCACTGAAGGTGAATCGTGCATTGAAGATTTTTCAGCAATGCCGTAGAGCCTTTGGCAAAACTTGGGGTCTGAAACCTACTGTGGTCCTATGGATATACACGGCACTTATCAGACCAATCATCACTTACGCTTCTGTGGTCTGGTGGCGACGGAGCATGGTTAAGTCCACAATCCGGGAACTATACAGGCTGCAAAGAAGTGTATGTTTATGCATCACGGGTGCCATGAGTACAACCTCTGGTGATGCCCTAAATGCTATGCTTAATTTGCTCCCCCTGGATCTTAAGATACAACAGGATGCAATAAAAACAATGTGTAGACTCCATAAATATGGTTTCTGGCACGAAGATGGAACTACGGGACACAGAGAAATCTTTAAGTTGCTGTCGGAGCAGTATCCACTGTTTTTGGCACCTAAAGATGACCTGATACCCACAGTTTCGTTCGGAAGGAAATTTGATGTCAGATTTCCATTGCGTGAGCAATGGAGCAATCCAGAATGCATGCAGGGAGGTTTGACGGATATTTTCTTTACCGATGGGTCCAAGACTGAAATAGGGTCTGGAGCCGGATGGTACTTAAACGATAGTAATAAGTATCACTATGCTATGGGGGGAATGGCAATTGTTTTTCAAACAGAAGTTTTTGCCATCCTAAAAGTAGCCGAATGGATAATCGAGAGGAGATGGAGCGGGAAACAGATTGGAGTCTTCAGTGACAGTCAGGCTGCATTGAAGGCCCTGGAGAACGCGAAGCAAACCTCGAAGATTGTTCAAGAATGTAAGAAGAAGCTTAATTCTGTCGCAAGACAAAACAGGCTTGTACTTATATGGGTTCCGGGACACTCCGGTGTTCAAGGAAACGAAATTGCCGACGAATTGGCCAACCGTGGATCAGCGGTGCCCCCACAGGGGCCAGAGCCAATAATCGGAATCAGTCCCGCAGGAATCAAGAATTGGATCAACGATTATGTAGGCAATCTACATAAAGAGCGATGGTCCGGTCTAGAACGCTGCAGAACTGCAAACTGTTTTATGACAAGTCCGAACAGAAAACTGTCAAACTTTCTACTAAAACTTAGAAGGAAAGACATTCGGTTGATGGTCGGCATCATTACAGGACACAACCCATGGGGTCACCATATGACCACCATTGGAATCATCGAGGACCCGGTATGCCTGTCCTGCTTGGAGGAGCCGGATAGCACTGAGCACTTTCTCTGTGAGTGTCCTGCCTTTGCTAGAGCGCGACTACGGGTATTGGGTTCCGATGTCACGGGAATGAGTAATATTCGTTCTCTAAAACTGGAGGATATTTACAGATTCGCCAAAGAATCTGGAAAATTCTCACAGGACTAACTATCTCTATCTCTGTCTCTATTCTTTCCTATCTCTTTCTCTGATACTTTTCTCCCTCCCTCCTTGACTATCTGCCCCCTTTCCAGAGCTTTAAATACAATGGGCTTTTTAGCCTGAGTGTTTTAGGAGCCACCAAATCTCCTGGTGCTCCTTGGCTCGACCTCTTCAAATTCATTCATTCAAGGTCAATATGAGTAAAAGTGGAATGAGTGGAAAAATGGGTAGGGGAACCATCGTTAAGTACAAAACAGTCGGAGCTAAGTAGAGCGTCTTCAATTGCGCGGCCTTTGGTATTAATTAAGGGAGAACCCCAAAGCGGACACCAGGCATTGAAATCACCAGCAAGTAAGAAAGGAGAGGAGGAGGGGGGGAGAAGGTTAAGGAAATCGGCTGAAGTAAATGTTTGCTGAAGCGGGGAATAGGCACAAATTAGAATAATTTTAAAGGGGGAGGAAATTTCAAGGGAAATGGACGAGATGTTAGAATGAGGTGTAGGGAGAATGTTATGAGGGATGTTTCTTCTAATCAGGATTGCGATACCTTGCTTGGTTGATGTGTTAGACGGAAGGTTATAGAAGTTACCAATGTACGGTTTTGGAGTATAAGCTGTTAAATTGTTTGCTATATGTGTTTCATTTAGTAATATAACAGAGGGGTTGTGTTCTTTAATTAATATTTCAAGTTCAAAGTAGTTATTTATGTAACCGTTAATGTTCCATTGAAGGACAGTTAATATCATGAAGAGAAAAGAAAAATAGTGTAAGGATTTATGTTTCCATGAGCGAGGGGATCTGTGAGGAGGGAACGGTAGATGGAGAAGGCGCAGAGGCGGGAGGCAAATTAATGTCAGGAGATGAAGATAGGGAGAGAGGAGAGAAGGGAGGGGAAGGAGAGTTATTCAAGGAAGATACTGAGGGAGATGGAGTATAAGAGCAGTCTGTAGAGATTGTACGGATGTTGGTATTAGATAAGGTGTTATGGCTTGAAGTTTTAACTATAATATTGAGGTTGGAGTCATTTGAGGTTAGCTTGTTTTGATTTTTGGTGAATTTTGTATTTAAAGAATCGATGTTGCTGGTAGCAGTTACGTTTGCGTAAGAAAATGGTGAAGGAGTAGTAGGAGTTTGAGACTTATATAGACTGATGGCTTCTCTCATGGAGAATTTGTGAATAGTTTTAATTTTGAGTAATTCTTTAGATTGGACAAGTTTTGGACAGTCATTAGAAGAAGAAGGATGTTCACCACCGCAATTAGCACATTTAACTCTAGTACAATCAGAGGGGGAGGAATGGTTAGAGGGAAGATTGCAGATCACGCAAGATGGGTTGTTGTTGCAGCGTTTGGTCGTGTGACCTAGCAACTGGCAATTTCTGCAGCGCATGGGATTAGGATAATAAGGACGGATATCTAGTGTTCGCCAGGCCACTTCAATACGACTAGGCAAAGTGTATTTATCGAATGTCAGTAATAAAGCGCCAGTAGGTGCCCGCGAGCCATTGTTTAATTTGGATAATTTGTGAACTGCAGTAACGCCTTGATATTTAAGACCATCAATTATTTCCTCATCGGCAAGTTGGCAAATGAATGGAGTGCGGTTTTTTTTTAAATTACAAAATGCATGTCGACCTATCGGGAATTGTACATATAAGCAAGATTCTAAACCAGCTAAGCAAAAACTCATCACAGATTACATCAGAAATGCTAACCCTACAAGTATGGAAGATATATAAAGATATAATTTTCAAAGATACAATATTTTGTTTATGCGATTTTATTTAATTATTTCAGATTCATGCGGTCTATGGAACGTATCTATAGTAATAATATGGGACTAGTGCCCTTTTTTATGCGATTATTTCAGATTTATGCGGTTTTAGCATCTGAAACGTATCTATAGTTTTACTATAGAACTAGTAGCTTTTTTTATGCTGTTTCTTGCGGAACGTATCTACCGCATAAAAACAGAACCTACTGTATATAGCACAAACGAATTAAATGCGACCGTACGGTTTGACAGCTCGGTAGCGAATGATCTTAGAAAGGTTTAAATCAGCTTTAGCCACCGAGTAAAAATTCCTATTATCATAAGATATCAAGACTTTAGACTGTCTTTAATTTTGAATATTTGGCTTATTTACATTTACTTATAAACTATTTCACAATGCAGCTTTAGCATTGCTCCATGCTGTGAGGAAATGCCAATGCGTGGACAAAGAAGGTATTAATTAAATTTGAACGAAAAAATCATATCAATTTCATTGATACATTTTATTGTGCAGCTTCATAACTGCTAAGCTAGTGAAGTCGGGGTTTTTCTTCCTGCTTCCTAGAATTCTTCACTTTCCTGTTTTGGTCCATCGTAGTTTACTATGGGCTCTACAGCCGGACAGTTCTCAATTAGAGCTCCCTTATCCAAAATATCCGATGACTTAAAATTATTTATGACCCTTACTGGAACCCTTGTGTCTTTCTCATCTTCACTAGTGCCCTTCCTACGATTTTGTTCGCAGCTCAACGTTTCGCTTCCTGCCACCTGGGTTCGTCTTCGGTCGGATACGTGGTATACTAAAATTGTGTGCCTTATGTTCGGTCTTACTCGAACTACTGGGTCGTGGTATTTGAGAAGAAGAATCGCGTATTATTCTCATTATTGTTTCTTCCAGAGAGCCGATAGCCTTAAGATTAAATTTGTATAAGTTTGTTTTGTTAATGATTTCAAAATGTAAGGTTTGGCAACACTCTTTGGTGAGAGAGCAATCAGCTGACACGTTTTTACGGAATATTCAAAAATTTTCATTTAAACACGTACACGATCCACGATACCCACGTAACGGAACGGTGGTGATTTTTTAATTACATGAGGCTCTTATTAGTTTGTTTGTGTCAGCTGATAGGCCCGTTACAATGGGTCCATTTCCACCGTTGCTGCAACGAATTTGACTGACAGCAAAATAGACTATTTGTATATGTAAAACTGTTTAAAGAAGAACAATTTTGTATCGCAGTTATTTTTATCTATAGTGTTTTTTATTATATCAAATTAAATGCAGAAAGTACATGGGATTTAAATTAATTTAGTCAATTCATATTCTCCCTTGTCTTTTCGATAAAAGATTGAGAAAAGGCTGGCTTAAGTTGTCCTGAAAAATGAATGTGCACTATGGTCGAAATTTTGCTCGCTCCTCCCGCTCCGACTACCACAAATTTTATTAAAACTCTTCTCAACTTTTGCTTCAATAAGCATTCATATTATAATATACTAGCATCACCCAGTGGGCTTCGCACCACCATACATAAAATGTTTTTTTATATCGCAAGAAATTTTTCATATTAAGTTTTCTTTATAGAACTCGTAAAATCTTTAAACAGTTGAATTAGTTGATTTTTTTCATTCTTTCTAAAGATGTCACAATAGCCTTTTCTGTACTTTTTTAAAATTTGATTGTGGTGGTCACCTATATACAGGTAAGGTGAAAGAGCCGATAAAAACTTGTAATTAAACTTTGATTCTTTAATTTCCATTTCAATTTTTTACGCTAAATAAATTATGCTAAAATAAATAAAGTTAAAAATGTTTTTCCAGTTCCTTGAATGCTCCAGTTTTTATTATATTTTCGCCCAAAATTAATATTAACATAATACACTTACAACCACAACAGTACAACAGAAACGCTCATAAGCGGCTGTGTATTTGTTATTGTTTTTCCCATACAGGCATTTCGTATGAGAGGAAACCATTACTCACATAAAATATCATAACTCAGGAACGGCTGCACCGATTTCAATCAAACTTCACACAAACCACCTCCTCAAAGATAGAAAAGAACTCTAAAATTTTTGTGTCAATCGGTTTGGCGGTTCTTGAGTTATAAGATTACCAAGGAAATGTAGTATATAACGACAACTTGAAATAACTCAGGATCAGAAGTGTGGTTAGGAATTTCAGCTGATATATGGCTATCGATTTGATCCGGAGTTATTTTATGGACCAGCCAAATTAGTATATGTGCGTGCGGCAATCCCCTTTTCTGCCATTCGATGTACTCCATATGGCAACGCACCTCCCCAAATACATATAATTTCACAATTAAATCCATAAGTGCTTTACATTTTTGCCGAAATGGATACTCATGTGGTTCAAACACATCCTAGGGTTATCCAGGTCCACGTTTTGGTCTATATCTCGAGACCCTAGTTACGGAGGGGCATTAAAAATACTCTATACTATAGAATCATCAGCAGCTTCCATTTGCTACCCATATTGTACAAACACATCCTAGGGTTACCCGGGTCCACGTTTTGGATTATATCTCGAGACCCTAGTCACGGAACGGTATGAAAAATACTCTATACTATAGAAATCATCAACAGCTCCCATTTGCTACCCATATTGTACGAACACATCCTTAAGTTATCGGGGTCCACATTTTGGGCGATATCTCGAGACTCTAGTCACGGAGTGGCATCAAAAATACTCTATACTATAGAATCATCAACAGCTTCCATTTGCTACCCATATTGTACAAACACATCCTAGGGTTACCCGGGTTCACGTTTTGGCCTATTTCTCGAGACCCTGGTATCCGATTCTTAAAATTTTAAAACACAAACCATCTACTGAATAGTCCAAACAAAGCCTAAAAATTTGGTTTGGATAGGAGAGCCCGTTCTTGAGTTATAAGATTACCAAGGAAATGTAACTTCTTTTTATATATATAGATTTTTCAACCAACAACAACCTCTTTATACACAATATAATATTTGCATTCACGACAAGAACATCTGATTTTTCTTTTTTACTTATATACGGCAATACTTTCATTGTGGCACTACAGTACGTTTTACACGTCACGTCAGCCAAATGTGTTGCCGCAACGGATGGAACGGTACCATTGTGACAGCTCTATAAATAGTTGACCGATAATGTCTGCAGTGTACGTGGGCTCTAATAAAAATATTTTATATTAACTCATGGCAACCATTAGCACAATTTTCTAACAGCGGTTTCCGTCGTTTTTATTTACGTGTAAAATAGAAAAAATCTAAAAATGTCTAATTTTTCTGTTAATAACGAAAAAATAAGGAAAGGTTCCGAACCTAATCAGCAAAAATCTAGCGGAGTAAAACGTTTTGAAGAAGTACACGCCAGAAATATAGCTGCTGCGAAAAAAATAGTTGAGAATTATGCTTCCAGCTCCGACGAATATGAAGAGGAACTTAATGAAAGCGAAATTTTAGGTACTAATGAAGAATTATACTTACTTTATATTTTGAAACAATACACAATTTAATATTGGCAGATTCTCTTTATAAACATTACGAATGTAAGCCTAGCACATTTGGTGGTACATCAGCGCTGCAACAAAAATCCGCAGCTTTCTTTGAAAATGCTCTGTATTCTGGATCCGCAACTTGTTTAATTTGCATTGGTAGCGTTCGTCGAACAGACTCAATATGGGCTTGCAAGCATTGCTATTGCTTTTTCCATTTAAACTGCATACGCCGTTGGGCCAATGATAGTATTGCTCAGATGAGGGGGAAGTCATTGGGGAATCCGACTTTTGATCATGCGTACATCCATAGTAGCGGAATCAGTATCGGACCGAGACGAAAAGGAGCATTACTATGGAGCTGCCCACAGTGTCGCAAAGATTACACAGATGAGGAAAAGCCTTCGACATACGAATGTTTTTGTGGCAAAGAAACAAATCCGAAGCCTGAATCATTTCTATTACCGCATTCATGTGGAGAAATATGTGGCAAAAAGTTACAGCCCGCATGTGGTCATACCTGTATGTTGCTTTGCCACCCAGGGCCATGTCCACCGTGCTCTCAGTATGCAAATACGAGCTGTCTTTGCGGTAAATCACCCAGAAAATCGGTACGATGTATAGATAAGGAATGGAAATGCGATATAAAGGTGGGTGGTCTAAATCATAAAAATGTACAGTAACATTCTACTACATTTAATTTTAACAGTGTAAAGAGTTGCTTCCTTGTGGCGAGCACCAATGCCAAGAAATATGTCATAAACCTAAGCAGTGCCCACCGTGCACGAGTACCAGCATACAGCCGTGTGAATGTGGCAACCAGATGAAAAATCGTAATTGTTTTGATCTAAAATGGAATTGTAATAAGGTGGGGAAATTTATTTGAATTAACCATTTCTCTAGCTTTAAATATTTGATCACTAGGTATGTGGATCTAAGTATTCATGTGGTGTTCACACATGTAAACGCGTGTGCCACTCGGGTCTTTGTGGCGAATGTCCTTTGAGCTTACCCCGTTCATGTCCATGCGGCAAAACTGTATGTAAAACTACATTCGTTCTGGTTGTTTTAAAATTGATGTAATATTCTTTCAATAGCAAAAAGTCGTACCCTGCACCGAAAGCATTGACCCCTGTGGTGATACTTGTCAAAAACTTCTATCCTGTAAACTCCATACTTGCACACAACGTTGTCATCGTGGAGATTGTAACTTGGTAAGATAATAGTGGTATTCAGGAATCGGTGCAACTAGCCTGGTAGATTTTCTGAGAGTTGGGTTTTGAGCGCTAGTTGGATATCTTTTTTTTCCGTTATAGCGTTTTACTTTGAATGCAAATCGCGCAATGAAATCGAATGTGAATGTGTGTTAAATTCGCTGAGAGCCGTTAAGGGTGTAGGGTATGGCACCCTGCATCATGTACATCGTGGCACCAAATGTATTTTGTTGTTTAGGGTAAATCGGCTATTTATTTTTTTGCCAGGGTAGTATCTCCGATTCATGAACTCCACTATTATTTGAATAACTTATTTGCAAGTTTTTTTACAGTGTTTAATCATAACAAAGAAGAAGTGCCGCTGTGGCATTCTTGAAAAAGAATTGCCCTGCTGGAAAAATTTTACATGCGAAATTAAGTGCAAGCGAATGCGTGATTGTGGAAAGCACACTTGCAATAAAAAGGTAAAATCATTGGTATAAATAGAATATGAACAGTCGTACCGCTTTACAAAAATAATAGTAAAATTTAAAGATTCACTCAAAATATTTATTCCATTACTAAAACATAAAAATAAAAAAAAAAGTAAACGTTTTTATTTTTTATACTTACCAGTGTTGCGATGGCCGTGTATGCCAGCAATGTGATAAAATCTGTGGTAAACCCCTCACTTGTCATAAACACAAATGCCAATCGGTTTGCCATGACGGACCCTGTTATCCCTGTAATCAACAGTCACAAGTGAATTGTAGGTGTGGTAAAACATCAAAGCGTGTCCCATGCGGACGTGAACGCACAGCACGTGTTATGTGCATGGAATTTTGCCGGTTAGTGAACATTTTTTTTTATATAGGAATTTATTTTATTATAGCCTGCTATATACTAATACTTCACAGTATCCCTTCCAAGTGTCACCATCCAAATAAACATCGTTGTCACAAAAGTGAATGTCCGCCGTGTAATCAAAAATGTGGGCAACCAAATAGTACTACGGGCTGCCAGCATATTTGCGAAGCTAAATGTCACGCAGCAATTAAAGTTGTTAAACAAAATGCAGAAAATGGAAATGCTAAGGTTTGGGACATAGGCAAAAAGGTACTACAAAAGTTCTGCAAATGCATACAATTAAATTTAATGAGAAAATATTCTTCTGTTTAGTTTGAATTCAAAATGTTACCACACCCACCTTGTGAACAAAAAGTGAGTGTTACTTGTATAGGAGGTCATGAAATAGCCGATTGGCTCTGTTGGAACTCAAAGCCAACGTCTTGCCAACGCAAGTGCAATCGTGAGTTGCGCTGTGGCAACCACAAATGTGAGCTTGTCTGCCATTCTGTGCCGGACTTACAAGATATGAAGGTATGGATTTTTATATACTATGCCCATGTTAAAATAAAAACTAAGAAGTATTTGAGCTAAAGGTCTGAAAAATACTGTATCAAAGATATCTTTCTCTTTTAAATGACTTATCACATTTCCATTTCGTGCTTAAAAATGTTCGACGCCTAAAAAAACAAAAAAAAAAAAATTTAAATAATTTTCCATGACTATTTTTCCGATATAAAAATCCAGTGTGGAGCTTTATTCAAGTTAACTCCAATTTTTTAAATATGATTTAGGGATGATAAAAAATGCGATAAAATGATGCATATTTTTTCACAAATACTTCTTGCAAATGGATCTGAAAGTACCGTTTCTCACTATTGCTGCAATCGAATTAATACTTATAAACTAAATTGCAAATTAATTTGTAGTAATTTTCATGATTTTCATCTGAATATATTTTTTGTTATCAGGAACAAATCGGATGCGCCCGATGTCAAGAAGGTTGTAATATACCTCGTCCCACAGGCTGTGTACATGCTTGTTCGCGACCATGTCATCCCCCACCATGCAATCCGTGTGACAAAATTATTAAACACAAATGTTACTGTGGGTTAACCCAGGTGATGTATAAATGTTCTGAATATTTCTCTGATGAAGGCACTAAAGAGGAGGTAAATTTGCGTCAGGAACGCTTGAAAAGTTGTGGAAATCGCTGTCTCAAAAATGTAAGAGCACCTGTATAGTATTTTTCTGAAAATGCCTACATTTTTAATGCCTTAATATTTTAGCTCCCTTGTGGTCACCGCTGCCATACACCTTGTCACCCAGGTAAATGTCCGAACCCGGAGTTGTGTCGCAAGAAAGTACGCATATTTTGTGAGTGTAAACGTCTCAAAGTTGAAGTCGCCTGCGATAAACATCGTGCCGGCCAGACGTCAATTCCATGTGATGAATTCTGCATCGAGACACACGCCAAATTGGCAGAGCAACGGAAACGTGAATTAGAAAGATTACGCCAATTGGAAGAAGCCAAAAATCGGGCAGAAGTCGAACAGTTTGAGAAAAAATTTAGCAAGCGCAAATACAAAGAACGCAAAGTGGTGGTGGAAGAGACGAAGAGAAACATTAATTGGAAATTAATAGGCATTTATGTGGGTATTGGAGTAGCGGTTGTTACAGCCATTGCTGTGGCATTCTATCCTTAGACTTTAGAAATGCAAGCAAAAGTTAGATGTTAAGGTATTTGAAGATTTCAATAGGCATATTTAAAAGACTTCTACAATAGAAGTTTTATAATTAGTTATCACATTTTGGTTGTGTTCAATTTACTTTAATCTTAACGAAAATTTGAGCTAGACTTTCCTACTCATGTTTAGTCAGTTTGTCACTTTATTTTACATAAGTTTTAAACTTATTATAACATAATTTCCATTGTTTGTATGTACAAGTTGCATGCTGCAACGGCAAATTATTTAGCCGGTTTTATTTTTATTCGGGTTTAACTTTCCTTCTGTAAACGCATGCTGCTGCAAACACCGATGAGCTTAGGAAGGTAGATATTAAAAAATTGCTTAACAACATCAAATCATTTGATTGCACATAGACTGTATAGATGCGAGCTAAATGGGGCAATAAAAAAGATGTACAGATAAAAATTACAATACATATTAATATTTTTTCACAACTTACTCATGTTGGTGAATGCGGACAATGCCCAAGTTGTTCGACTGACAGAAGAAGCATCCTTTGAGCGTAAAATCTCGATCAATTGTAATACTTTGCTTGTAGCACCAATCGGGGTGCAAAATGGCTGTAAAATAAAATGGAATGTCAAGTAACAATTTATAATTAATCTGCATATGTACGTATGGGTATCTTGGAATGATTATACAAGTAATGAAAAATAATATTTGGTGCAAAATTTATGCCCAATTAAAATTTTGTTACGGATCTATTCCGCACATTATTTATAATTTATTACCAGATATTTAGCATAAACCATCATCAAATATTTAGAAGAAGCCTGTAAATGAAAAACAAAGTCTACCAACTACCTTGCCACCTGTAGCATACTTTAATCTTTAGCTCTTATTAAACTACATATCAATATTTTATGAATATAAATATACTTACATACGTACATACATTCCAAAGTTGTAATGTGAAAACATTCAAGCCAAAAATTTTAGTAAATAAAAAAACCTTAAACAAGGGAAAATTAACTTTCCTCATGCTGTTTTATTTTTTGTGAAAAGTAACTAATAAAGTTGAATTCTTTTACGAAATCATTAATTTTTAAGGTTATCAATGAGGTTGAGAGTAATACATATACGCTTTTATCCAAAAGTAGTCGTGGCACCGCCCTTTTTTTAATTTTACTTGCGTCGAATTTATTTTATTTTGGGCTCATTATGTGTACCATATTGGCCTGTTATATCTGTTATAAGTGAAGCCCATTTTGGTTTATTTACTTTTATTTTTTTTAGAGGGTACTTAACAAGCAAAGTATAGTAAGTTTTAAGTTTACTTTGTTAAACATTAAGCATACAAATATCAGCCTTTTGTATGCTTGATGTTTATCAAAGTAAACTTTTGTTTTTAGAACACTTGAGAGTAAGCGGCGGAATATATAGTAATTGAATCACATCCTCGGATATAGCGTATCATTATTATCTTATAATAAATGTTTAAAATAAAGATTTTTATAAACCTTTGTCCAAAGGATGTTATATCCCGTATAACAAGCGTGCAACTTATTTTTTTGCTTATGATTGTGAATTAAACTTATAGGCGTGTCTCTGTATTTGACGTAATTACAAATGTTCTGAAATATGACACTTAAACTAAATTACACGGAAATTTCTTACAAAAGCATCTAAATAGAGTAAATTCATGTTTAGACATGTTTGTTACGTGCACCAGCCTTCAATTTCCACCAATTATTGGTAAAGTTCCGCCAAATGACACAGCGGCGCTTGACTCAGTATTCATAAGTAAATTAAAAATTTCTTTACATTGTATGTTTTCACTTTTTAAGCACGATCTTTTATTATATTTTTTAGCTGATTGATTTATCTTTGTGTTTTCTTTTTATAATCATTTTAAAGCAGCTTCATACTCAACTTGCAATAGGAAAACATTTGTAGTTACCGCCGTAAGCTAAGTGATTTATAAACGCTCTCCACCCTTATGAAATGCTCATTTAATGATTAATACAGCAAGCTCACTTTAAGTTATTTTCAAAACACTAACAGGAACGCTTTTGTTGGATATACATATGTACCAATGTAATTTTAAGGCCTGCTACAGTATTTGGTCATCACCAATCAAGAAGTATGTATGTATGTATATAAAATTATATTTTTGCATACATACGAGTATGTTAATATGTGTACAATATAAAAAAACTTACCACCAGGAACGTGAGTATCGCGAGCGGGAATAGTTTAAAATAGATCAACGATGCCACAATGGTGTATAATACCGTCACTAGTTGCGTCCGTTTGCCTAATAAATTCTTATAAAGGAACGTGTAATATATAAGTGCGTACTCCTGCAAGAGTAGTATAGGATATTCCATATAGGATAAAAATTCGTAGCCACTGGTGTAGTTATATGATATCATCACAGTGTAGCTGAAAAGTTCTAGGCAGAGACCAAGTACGCTGATTCCTTAGAATTTCGGAGAGTTAAAGAAAAGATAATTTAGTAATGTATTAAATATAAAAATAAAAACCTTTTTAAATATGAAAACTCTTTACATACATTTAACGACTAGTGAAACAAATAAGATAAGTTTTTTCTATTTTATGAGATGGTTGCATATTCATAAGAATTTATGCAACAAATTATTAGACAAAAACGTAACGTAGCCCAAAGATGGTATACGAGTATTTATTAGCAGTACCTCATTAGATGAGGCAAAGGGAGGCACGGTAAATTAAAAACTTTGCTTTTTTCCTGACAATTTTGTTTTTTGAGTTGTGAGTTCCTATTTCAGTCAATGAGCGACATGCACATATATCTATGTATGTATTTTGTACTTACCCTGCGATGTCTTATTAGCACGTATTGTATTGATTTGTGGCACTTTGATAACCAGACAGGATGATACTGTTATCAGGCTAAGCAAATCGGCAACAACCAGCACCTGACCTTTCTCAAAGTAGTTGAAAATAGCTTCCATTTTAGCTTTTGACACTAATTACTTAACAATATACATATGTATAAATTTGCTATTATGAGATATATTTACGAATTCATTTCTTCTTATATCATTTCACAATGTGGTATTTTAATTAAAATACGGTACAAACAAAATTTAACTTTCAGGGAAAAACTTGCACAATATCCGTTGTTTCATAGATGATTTATTATATATTTTCGTTATCTTTTATTTTAAGCAGGTGTTAACATTTTCACTTTGTAGCGGCACCCCTACTATTATTCACCCAGGTTGGTGTTGATGAACGCCTGATGAGCAACTACCGAAAGCGTCATTCTAAATATACTAACAAAATAATATAATATTTTTAATAAAATACGCTACACTAACAATGCAGCTGATATGAAATTCTATAACAGCAATATATACTATGTAAAGGGTGTGTATGTACAACGAATTGGCAAAATGTTTATGTAAATAATAGGCGGATTTTCGCCCGATCTTCACGAACGCTCTTTTGTTTCTTTTATTGAGAGCTCAGTTAGCATATACTTAATTTACTTAACTTAGCTTAACGTAATATTTTGCATATTTAGTTGAAATTCGTTTCGCCGCACACTGTGGATCGGCTGACAGTTTTCACTTTATTTATTTGCGCCGAAAAAACATGGAAGCGGAAAGGCAAGCATGTGTGGTATTTATTTGTGCGCAAAAAGAAGTTAAAAAAAATAACTAATCTACCTTCTTATTCTCATCATTCAAAGAAGGTAAAGAAAAAAATTAACAAATCTACCTTCTGATACTCATTGTTCATGATATCCACAATATGGCTGGCTTTTAAGCAAATCTATTATTTCAAAAAAAAAATTGTTTGCCAACTTTCAATCTGTTGCAAACCACGCCACACACAAATCGACCTTCGGAAATTTTAACCGGTTGTTATGATTTGTTGTGTGCTTGTGGTCCAATTTACTTCAGACTTAAAGCTACGGCGACATGCTTATGCATTTGCTGTCCAGCAGCTTATATGTGTGCGTGTCGGATGACACACGTACTTGTTTCGTGTCACACATACTTGTTGTCGGCTTTTGCATGATGAAAATCAAAAATTTTAGATTTTTTCGCGGGCAAGCGTCATGCACCCGACACGCGCACAGCAAACGCGTGAGCGTGTCGCCGTAGCTTAAGAAATTTTCGAGCCTTTAGAAGCTTATGTAATGGTGCCCACACTCAGTGACGTAAACGTACGTTCCGGTCAAAGTGATGAGAGCGTCAAGTAAATGAAAACTCATCATTATTTTTATAAAAATAATTTGAAAACAATATGTAAAAGGGTGAATGCAAAAATATGAGTGGCAGCATTGTGTCGATATAACCAAACACAGATTGTTAGATTTTGTAAATTTGCAGCCAAACGAAAGCAGTTGTTTTCTACGGGCACTAGTTGGACTTCATTTTGCCTATCTAACGACAAGCAGGGTATACGATAACGTCGGTGAGTGTGGGCACCATAAAGTTGCAATTAGTGGTGCCGTGGCCATAACATTATAGCCGCAACATTACAGCCGTCATGCCGTAACCATAAACAGCTGATATTGAAGTGGAATTAATGGCAACATTTGCATTTTGCATTAAAAACACGGGTAGTTTTCCCCTAAGTCAATCAATTTTTCGTTGTTCATTTCTAATATTAAAATTTTTATAGCAAATATCAAAACAAATGCAAAATATTTTACAACTGCTTAACGGTTACGGGGGAAAAACAAAATTTAATAGATTCATACGGCTACGGTTACGATTATGGCGTTATAATGCGTTTGCAGTGGTGCCCATATGCTTAATCAGAACAGCTGATTGCTTTGGTTACGGTTATGTTTAAAGTACGGCACCATTAATTACAGCTAATACAGTAGGTTCTGTTTTTATGCGGTAGATACGTTCCACAAGAAACAGCATAAAAAAAAACAGCATAAAAAAGCTACTAGCTCTATAGTAAAACTATAGATACGTTTCAAAAGTGCTAAAATCGCATAAATCTGAAATAATGTAATAAAATCGCATAAAAAAGGGCACTAGTCCCATATTATAACTATAGATACGTTCCATAGACCGCATGAATCTGAAATAATTAAATAAAATCGCTTAAAAAAATATTGTATTTTTGAAAATTATATCTTTATTTAAGAAACGTCAGAATCGAAAAATAAATTTAAGTCAGAAATAGAATCAGACAATACCCGCATGTTGCGCATTCGTTTAGGATTTGGCGTAAAATCACTTTCGTCACTTGAGGAAATGTACACGTCTGATCTAGATAATATAGTTATGCAGGCGGTTCCATACTTGTAGGGTTAGCATTTCTGATGTAATCTGTGATGAGTTTTTGCTTAGCTGGTTTAGAATCTTGTTTATATGTACAATTCCCGATAGGTCGACATGCATTTTGTAATTTAAAAAAAAACCACACTATTTCAAAACTGCATAAAAACAGAACCTACTGTACAGCTCTTATCATTATTTGCGCCTTTGTGACTCGCTCTACGTAAATTAAGAGTGGTGAGAGAATTGGTCCCGCCCTATCGCATTGATGGGTGCAATTCTGCATTTCATCATTCTCGAATCATATGAAATATATATATATATATACAGTAGGTTCTGTTTTTATGCGTCCAAATGAGTAAATTCAAATGTTGGTGAAAAATTTTCATGTCGGGTTTATATAATGAGCATGAGCAATTTTAGGCAAAGTATGATTTATTTAATGGCACTTGGTTGAGCCTAACACCTCCAGTAGACTAGTTCCTGAATAATTTTTAAAACTCCCAACAATACGGAAATAATAGTTGTGCAATTATTTGCCTTCAAATTGACTTTAGCAGCTTCACTATAGTTTGCCACATTATAATATATTTTCCTCTAAATTTCACTTAAATTCATAAAACACATAGTCACACAAGTGTTTTTCCTGGTTTTTAAGGTTAGACTGGGCTATTCATATACGAGTATTTCAACAAAAGAGCGACTCGAAAGATATGACTAGGGTTGATGGATCTGGAATACTTTGATGTACACATGTGCTTAATAAAATAATTGAGGAGGGGCATCATTGTCTTCAAACATTCCCTTTACAAGATTTATTCCGATACAATAGCAAAAATAAAAGTCATAAAATAGTTATGGTTAATCCAATTAAATATTTACTTAAATTTTTATTACAACATATTTGCAATTCATTCTGCTGTAATCATGTAGTACATGTGTTTTACACATGTAGTTATACTTGGGAATTATTTTTTGGACTCTTCCTTCTTGGTTTCTACAGTCTCTGTTGGTGGATTAGCATTACGGAAATTTGGGAATTGTTCCCAAGGTGCTGACAAATCAAATTTCCGGAATTCCTGGGCCAACTCGAGTGGCTCGCAGACTACGCGTTTTTTCTCATCGTCATAACGTAACTAAATGATACGAGAAATTCATTACAATAGAAAGTCCAATTATCTTAATATAGCTCAAAAAATATATTCGAATAAAATTACCTCAACGTAGCCCGACAAGGGAAAATCACGACGCTGTGGGTGGCCTTCAAAACCGTAATCAGTTAGTATGCGCCGCAAATCTGGATGATTCGCGAAAAACACTCCATACATGTCCCAAATTTCACGTTCATACCAATTTGCTGCTTTAAAAACTTCATTGCATGAATCTAACGGTGTCAACTCATCTGTATATGTTTTGACTCGTATACGCGAATTAAAGCGTAGCGATAAAAGGTTGTAAATAACTTCAAAACGGTATTTTCGGCTTGGTACATCCATGCCCGCAATGTCTACTAAATTGCTAAATTGAGCCAAATGGTTGTCCTTGAGGAACTGCAGTACAGGAACTACACCTTCAGGCGCAATCAAAACTTCGACCTCATCACCAGCTGTTAGTTGAACTTTCTGTACATATTTGGGAAGGCATTCGGCTACATATCGGCCAAAGTTGCTTAGATTAAGGCGGACAGCCTCATCGGGCTTTCGAAAGGTCGCTACAAAAAACAATTATAATTTTTTTTATTTAACATTCCCCCAGCTTAACTTACGTTTGTCATCCGTTGGTGGAGCAGGTGTAGTACTAGAAAAGCGAACTGCTTTAAGCGATGCAGGAGCAAAAACTGAAAAGATATTATTATAAATTATTGAGATTATATATTTTGGAATGTGGTAATTACCTCTTCTGGCACCAATATTTGCAATTGCCATGCAGCCGAGTCGTGTAATTATTGATGCCATTTCCCTTTTTCGGAAAGTAAAATTCTGTAATTGCACTGGTTTTTTTTGACAACCGTTTATATAACAACACACAATTGTCAACTTTACCTGTCATTTACAGCATAGTTGCATTTAATAAATGTATCGAACTTTTAAAGAGTGTTTATATAGTCGACTTTAGAGGCTACTAGTTGTAGCGAATATTAAATGAAAAGTAGAATATATAAAAACTGTTAAGTTTTGATTACAAGAGTCGACTTTTTGTTGGATTTTCCGTAAACTTTGTAATATTGATTGTATTTATTAAATTAAAATAAGGAAATTTATTCTAAACCGTTTTAGAGATTTTCACAGTTTTTTTAAATACATTTTTTCCTGTTTGAATTTCAATGGAATATTTTCACAATCACTGCCTGATTCTGTAAATTTGTATGCAGACTACTTCAAGCTAAGCTTCGTAGGGAATGATAAATCTGTTTGTACGTCCATCTGTATTGGCTCTACACAATCATTAGATTTTTGATCGCTGCTGTCTTTGAAATGAAGATAATACATCTTATCACTGCCCCAATGACTTCTAAAAGAATTGGTTTTAACGGTGTTTGCCTATCTTTTATGATCCATGTTGCATATTAAAAGAGAACGATAATCCAGTTTCACATTTTTTTTTTTCGACGTAGTCAGTGGTTCCACTGACTGTTCTGAACTTCTCGCGAGTTTACTGCAATTCTTAAATATCGTGTACAGCAAAATTACTTTCCAAATAGCTTCAATCTGCGCAATTCTTTATTCGACCTTTCTGTAGTTTACATATGCATTACGGCGGCCGCCGTAGCCGAATGGGTTGGTGCGTGACTATCATTCGGAATTTACAGAGAGAACGTAGATTCGAATCTCGGTGAAACAGCAAAATTAAGAAAAACATTTTTCTAATAGCGGTCGCCCCCCGGCAGGTAATGGCAAACCTCCGAGTGCATTTCTGCTATGAAAAAGCTCCTCATAAAAATATCTGCCGTTCGGAGTCGGCTTAAAACTGTAGGTTCCTCCATTTCTGGAACAACAAGACGCATACCACAAATAGGAGGAGGAGCTCGGCCAAACACCCAAAAAGGGTGTTCGCGCCAATTATATATATATATATATAATTAGCAATAAATCCACAAAATTAATCTACCCGTTCAAATATGGCACATTACCTTGAAAATTGACAATCAGCTGTCAATACTGTTATGAAAGGTTTTTCTTCGTAAAAAATATTTTGGTGTTTTTGGTTTGTTTAATTATTATTAACGATTTGAAGAAAAGACAAGGAGAAGGAATAGTTAAGTTAATTGCGCTGCTAATAATAAACTGTTGGAGGAAATTATGACAGAAATACGCATTCGGAATTCAATATTAAATTTTATAATAAGTAATAAGAGGACACACGCTTTTTTTCTGATATATGAATGCGTAGTTAATAATATCTAACGAACATTTTACTAGAATTATGTTTACCAAGCTGTTTTCTTTGCCGGCATCCATTTTATTTAGTTTTTAATTTGACTTTTTCTTTACCAACGCAAAAATAGTGATTTATTACACAGAAAACACAGGGTTGTATGTAAAAAATTATGGCAATAAGCTAGGATTATTTTATAATCTCATATTTTGGGAGAGAAATTTTGTATGGAAAATCTCATTTTTAATTACGGATTGGGAGTTAAGCACTGAAAAATATATCATCTACTTATATATGTACGTATTATAACCCTCGAAATGTAAATTACCGAACAGACCTTAATGTTAAACGGGTGCCTACCATCCAAGGCGAATTTATTACAGGTGACAGCAAACACATATAAGTAAAACCCTACATGTATTTGTTGTTGCGTTTGGTGCAAGCATCATGTCAAAATCAGCAAGCAAATGTAAACATACGAATGTAAACATACCAATACATACAAACAAAGCATATCATTTTGACGTAAGCCATACCTACGGCGAAAAATTCAGCTGGGTGAATGCTGTCACCTTATTAAATCCACCTTGCTACCATCTTATTTGGTTCCAATTCTCAGCAAATCAAATACAACCAACGCAACCCTGTAAAATAAATTCCAAAAATGTTCTCATTTCATTTTCAGACCGTAGCACATGGAATTAGCGAAATTTTGTCGAACCATAGAATTTTCAGAGATTTTGACGTTCCTAAATCCAGATTATACTGAAATTAAAACACAACAAACAAACTCGGCGACTCCGACTATAATGAATCATTTGAAATGGATGGGCCATTCGGCAACAATTTTCGATATACAAAGAAATCTCCGCAACGATCCACAAAGCTGTGAAGTGACTTTGGCGGCCAAAGGACACTCAGTGCGAGCGCATCGGTTTGTTCTCTCGTCGTGTTCAGACCTGCTCCGCAATCTACTAGTGGACGTACCGATGGGACAAGAAGCTACAATTGTTGTGCCTGACATTAAAGGTTCGCTTTTGGAGAGTGTATTGGCTTTTATTTACGTTGGTGAAACTAGCCTCACCTCAACAAATCTTTCTGAATTTTTGGAAGCCATTAACACCTTGGGCATCAAATCTGCCATAAGTTTCGAATGCAACAATGCTACACTGTCCGGTGGAGTCGCGACAACAACAGTGCCAGTAAAATCTTTGAGCGATATACAAATTGCACAAGAAGAGCTAATCGAACAGCAAGAAAATATTGCTGTAGAGAAAATCGAGGTATGTAAGTTTATTATTTGTATAAAGTATCCGCAAAATTGTATGATTGAAATCTCGCTCAGTAAATTATTAATGAATTTAAACTTCTTTCGTCACATGAGCATATTACTTCTAACGTATTCTTAATATTGAAATATGTGTACATTTTTAATTTAGACTCAAAATGTTATACAACATGAAAGAGAATTGGAATTTTTGGATGTCTATAATGATGCTCAACACAGTAAAATCACCTATTCCATCGAACACATGCCGGTTTCCAGCACTGCAAATGAGTATATATTGACTGAAAATTCCGGAACATTTACATTGACTCAAAACAACAAACTCGAAAATGGGTCCAACTCCGATTCAGAAAAGTTGGTTGAAATGGAAGATACAACTGAAGATAGTCATATCATTGAGGAATATAGTAGTAATAGCGCCGATCCTATAATTGAGATTGCTGCAAGTACGCCAACTACAAGCACTTCCAAAGTAACTACCACTACCACAAATTCGCAAGTGCCACAACCACTTATTCAAATAAAATCAGCTCCAAAAATTAAAACAATAAAAATTAAATCTCAATCCAGTTCAGAAACTGAACAAATCCACCAGTCGATGTATACAACACTTGATCCCACTGCAGATCCAATTTCAGTATTAAAGACTGAGGACACTTTTGTTTCTCTGAATGCTGCACCAGGCGTTCCCGAAGATGCCCTATTTTATGCCGTTCAGGCAGTTATTAATGAAGGCATGAGTTTACAAAAGGCTGCACAAAAGTATGACCTTTCTAAAACTGTTCTCTGGCGGAGAGTGCGCAAGCATCCAAATTATATGAAAACGACTCGAGAAAATCCAGTGCTTACTATGGCATACGAACGTTTAAAAGGGGGAGATTCACTAAAAAATATTAGTCGAGAATTAGATATACCAATGTCAACATTACATAGACACAAGGTACGTTTAGCACAGCAGGGGCGTCTACCAGATTATGTTTCCTTTAAAAAACGAGATGTCAACTCGAAAATTGAGTTAAAGGACAAATTAACAAAAGCTCTGCATGCTTGCGTGCATGAGGGAATGTCTCAGAATCATGCGGCAAATTTATTTGATATACCGAAGAGTACGCTATGGCGTCATCTGCAAAAACGTGTAGCTGAAGCAGAGCTTTCGCAGAAACTTGAACAAGGACACATCAAGGAGGAAGTTATATTATCTTAAAACCAGTATTTAAAATTTGATTGTTTCCGATTTGTAACTTCTTATTTACATAAGCAACTATTCAATTAGGTTTATTATGGTAACCACATAATTTCTTTTGTAATATATTTAATTAACTATAACTTTTTAACAGTACTTCAGAACATTCCAAATTTATTTCAGATTTTCTCATTTCGAATATTAATTAAATGTCAATTCGATTGCTGGTAAATTAAAACATCAAATTAACCAAAGTACAAAATGAACCAAATTAGTTTCACATATTGCGAATAGATTTTGTTTTGAAGTATCCAAAAATACAAGAAAAAACATTTTTTTGGCGAATATTACCTTAAGTAAATTTCTAATGCTATAAAATAAAATAAAAATAAAAAAAACAAATGGGAATAAATAAATTTGGAATGCTATTAAAATAATTAAAAGCGTCATCCTCATTTCGCGTTATATGAAACAAGCTATACATGCTGGGAAATATTCTATTAAAGGATTGCTAATATTTTCGGCGCTGTCGTATATACCTAAATGGGTCTATGCGTGACTACCATTCAGTGTGGCCTGAATTCCAAACCCACCGCCCGCATGAAACACCAAATGATAGAAAGGACTTTTTTATCTACAATGTTTGCTTCTAGGTAGGTAATGGCAAGCCTCCGAGTGTATGTTCAGACATGAAAAGCCATCTGCTGCTCTAAGGAAGGATGTACGCGCCAATTATATAATATATACATACATATATATGCCAATATTTTAAATGATAGTTGCAGAGTTTATCTTACATTTTAATATACAGATATGCTGTGCACAAATGATAAACTTTACGTCAAATATTTTTGAAAGTGATTTGGAAATTTTTGCGGTACTGATAAAATAAGTGTATTATTTTTGTACACATATTTTAAGTTCTGTTTAAAATAAATATTAATTCTCTATATATCTCATTTACCAAAAATAGATGTGTCTATATGTATTCGATAACTCACATTACATATTTATGTGTGTAGGTACCTACTTCAGAGAGCAAAAGAAAAAAACCAAAAAAAGCTACTTATATAATTGTGGTCTTCACGCATAATTACCGATCGTGGTAGAATGCATAGAGATAGTAAAAAGTATTTATATATTTAGGTTTATGCTTTTTTTGGTTATAATATTAATTTGTTTTAATTTTCTTAGCTATTATTAAATACAAGATGGTGGTTAAGTCTGTTTGATTTCTTGTTCTCCTATTTTTCAAAAGTCCGATATATTATTTACAATCACATAAATTGAAAAAAAGTTATTAATTTTGGGACTCCCGAAATTGACGGAATGATGTCAGGAAGCGAACTTATAGAATGTAAACTGTACTAGTCAGATGTAACAATTCATGTGTTTTGATTTATTATTTCCTCTTACTGCTTAAAACTGGGATAAGAAGGATAGAAAACCAAAAGAACAGTAAGTTCATAGCGATTTTATATTTTCATTTATTTTACGATTGGTTTGCTGTTTGGCAAAGGGTAAATATTCATGCGATAGAACTCCTTCCGCTCTATAAAACTATGTTAATTGCATTTTTTTTAGACTTACAAATGGAATACCGAGGAGGCAAAAATCAATATTTTCAACACTTGGTCTTCTTTACTTTTCATCGAGGTCAAAAAGCTGCCGAAGCAGAACGGGACATTTGCAACGTGTATGGAGAAGATGTCATAGGCAAGTCTGCAGCACGGAAAAGGTTCGCAAAGTTCAAAAATGGCGACTTTGACGCCGATGGCACGTTCCGCAGCGGAAGGCCTTCTGGATTCGATGAAGAACGTCACAAAGAAGAACGGTCGTTCTATTCTTGTAAATCAATTTCATCCCCTTCAAAATAATCCCCTCTCGATGAAATACACTTATGCCAACGATTTTTCCAATCCCCGAAACATGCCAAATAGTCCATTTCCGGCATAGCCATCAGCATCAGTAGATCTGCCTCTCTATGTGTTTTCCATAACAAAGATAATCGCTTCTTGAACAGCATATGGTACACCTCCACTTGCACGTATTTCAAGAGCAAATTACAGTTTGACCCGCTGGAGTCCACGTAGACCCGAGGGGCGGAACCGTGCTCGGTCCTGGAGCCATCCGTGTAAATGCGAAAACGGTGTTTGCCGGACTCATTTCCAGAGTTTGATCACAATTGAGCCTCTAGCAGCACCACACTGTATCTCTTTTCAAGTACGACTCTTGATGGCATGGAGTCAAGGGGCATGGAGTGAATCGTTGAATCGAAGTTCACGCCTTCTCTGTTTTCCAATACTGGACAGGGGTCGTACCAGTTCCTATTGTGTTTCGGCCTGCAGATGACCTTCAAGGCCTCTCCTTGGATGAAAGCATCAAGTGGTGGTAGACCAACCAGAGCATCTAATGCCGGGCCTGAAGTGGTCGGAAAAGCTCCGGTGCAACAGATGACCACGGTGTGTTGTAGTCTTGATACGGTCCTCCTGACTCCTACGAGAGAGAGTGAGTGAACCTTCAGCGACTTCTGACGCATATGCAACTTCACTAGCTGTTCAAATCTTTTCAGCATGAAAGAGGTCATGCTGATGGGTCTAAAGCTTTTGGGGCTGGTTTAGTCATCTCTCTCAACCTTAGGGATGAAGACAACCCTGACTACCCTCCACAAGCGTGGTATATAAGCCAGTGCCAGGTATGCAGTGAAGATGTTCTTCAGGGCTGCAGTCACGGACTCTATGCCTTCCTTCAGCATGGCAGGATAAATGCCATATGGTCTGGGAGACTTGTAGCCGCCAAAACATTCGATGGCAAATCGAATGGCGACTTCATCACAGATCTGGCCTCTTTCGGTAAGGGCCATTGTCGGCCAATGCTTATTGATTACCTGAAAAGTAAGAGTTCCTCAGCAAGCGAGTGTCTCACTATGCTTCTGCGTGAAGGAGCCGTATCAGATTTCCTAAGTGACCCCACCTTTGCGGTTAAGCTGAGTTTCTCAAGGGCCACCTCAATGCCCTGTTCTTTCCAGCCCTGAGGCTTCCAGGGCAACGTAAGAAAAATAAGCTAATACCATCACAAATCTCAACCATCCGCTTCTACGCTTATAACACACCTCAGCAGCTACCAGGTCTTGGCAACAGATGGGATGATACTATAATATAAGACCGGTCCGGCTTTTAACGCACTAAGGCCACAGATGTGGCCCCTAAAGAGCCAGAGCCCTTGCACTGTTATTATGGGCCGACAGCTGAGTTGGAGCTGTTGTCGAGTCAGCGGTCAGACCGGGGCTTGGCAGAACCATCGCCCACCACTTTAACTGGCGCGGAGATCACGCTCATAACTTGGGAGGTCGTAGCGCGGATATCAGCATCAGCTTCAGAGCAGGGAAGTGAGCTACTTTCAGCCACTGTCTTCCTCCGCTCCTACATCGAGAGTGAGACGATTAGAGAGCCTATGCCTGTGCCCACCCAAGACTCGGTGGCTTCTGTGGGTGTCACTTAAGCCGACCGAGGCCTTTTGGAAGACACAGACGCAGAAGGGCCGACAGAGCCGTATGAAGATTACTCCAGCTCGAGCATCGCCAGACGCATTCTCCTTACCCTCCTTACCACTCTCTTCGGTTTCCCGGCTTCTTTGGGAGGTCGTGCCGCCACCGCAGTGACTTCACAGCTCAGGCCTTTCGAAACCGGGAAACGTCGTTTTTCAGTGTCTGAAGAAGAGGATATTGCGATAGCAACCCCTGTCTCCTCCAGGATGCGCTCTCGCCCATACAGCTAAGAGACTTAGGTAAAGAATCCATGCCCCTGCCGTCGAAACGGATGGATTGCCACTTGTGTGGGTTCCACCTGGAGTAATATATCCTTCGTTTTCCATTACCTTTTTCGGTTTTTTTTCGGGACTCCTCCCTAGCCAGTTTGGTTCGCGGATGGCACCCTGATTCTATGCCAACTTTGAGTCGCCACACGAGTTTTGGAACCTAGCCCACCTAGGAAGACCACTATTGTGGGCTTCCCTATTTACCACTTGAGACGCGTCCGATGGGAGATCAGGCAACTCCACACGAGAGTTTTTATTCTTAATAGTATAGTTATATATTCCTGATAAAATTGGGACGGCGCCACCTATAGTACTCCGGAAGAAATCATTGCAAACAAGTGTGTGTATGTGCATACGCACTTCTTGTGTTTAGTTGGTGCTGTTGTTTTAGCAGCACAAACATTCCGCATACATATATAGTTTTTATTGTTTTCGCTACTCTTCACAAGTAAGTAATTCCCGCTCCTTAAAATAGCAGTCATCAAACACATGAAGGTTTACGCACAAACCCACACTTGATTTCTACGATATCATTTATATAAAAATGCAAAAACTGCATTTTACTTTCACAATTTTGCTCGCGGCACTTCGTTTTCATTAGTTTGTTTAGTTCGAATTGCACAAATTAGATTAGTATCAAGCCATTCACTGAATTTTCACAAACATGTAATCCCTCCTCCTTTTGTTCATTTGTTTTGTATGGCAGAAGACCTGACGTCAGACTTGACAAAATCGCGAAAAAAAAGTAACAGTTTTGGCAAGGCGCTCCCTATGGTACTCAATTCGCTTTGATACCAACGTCAAACAAGTCAACAGTAATAGATTCATACCAAACAGTAAAAGATCGCATTTGACACATTTCGTTTCGTTTCAAGTTTAAGAAGGAGCTTGGAAAAAGACACGCGTTTCATTGCCTGCTTAATCATTCAGATTTACCAGAGAAATTATTTGGAGCGTTTCGAAACGTCGCACGTTTACTAGAAATACAAGTGAAAATTTTCAGTAATTCAACGCAATAAAGACATAATTGCGAACGGTTTTTATTTTCAGCTGTGGTTGCTTTTTATTATCGTATGTCCATCCAGAATTTAAATACATTTGGTAAGTATAAATTTGTGATGAAGAACAAACAAGAATATATTTTGAAACGCCAAATAAAGTGGTTGTAAAGTTTTTTTCTCGTCGTTTCTGGGAAGAAAATGGCTGCCACTTTGCATGGGCATGGCTCGCCTTATGAGGCAATATAAAAAATTAAATGACTGCATTTTCGTAATAAAGTATTAAATGATAATTTCAGGAATATTCAGAATTTTCGGACATCTCCGTTATGTTGTAAAAATATATCAATTTGATCAATGCTATTCGATGGCATGTGGGATGAGTCAGCACGTATAACTTCCAAAGTTTCTCTTTTGACTGCAATAAGCAATGAATGACATTGTTCATGCTAGCGTAGCCCCATCGTCTCTGTCGTAAATAGTGGCTACGTCAGAGGTCGACGTCACATGAAATTCATTAATTTTGCAATAAATGGTTAATTAAGAGTGTCATTGATTTCTAAATTATCAATAATATGTTGCATACATGTGCACAAATACATGAAAATGTTTCGTATTAAATGATTATTTATGTGTATATCTGAATCTTTGCTAAACTTTATCGCAATTCGCGCTGTTTCATAGTCGGTACTTCAAACGATGGATACAAATTTATTATATTTGTACACAAATGATTATACATTAATTAATTGTGATATTGATATAAATGCAACTTACTTGAACGTGTATTTAATTTTTTTTTTTTAATTTTTAGACCCCTTTGCTGATGCAATCAAGGGTGCTGATGATGATGTTCAAGACGGTCTTGTACACATAAGAATTCAGCAGAGAAATGGTCGAAAGACATTAACAACTGTGCAAGGATTATCTTCGGAATATGATTTAAAGAAAATTGTTCGGTCATGTAAAAAGGTAATAAATACATACATACATAAATTTGAAATTAGCTTGAAATTTATTGAATGTTTTGAACATTTAGGAGTTCGCCTGCAATGGCACAGTAATTGAACACCCCGAATACGGAGAGGTACTACAGCTCCAGGGCGACCAACGTGAAAACATCTGCCAATGGTTGACAAAAGCTGGCCTAGCGAAACCTGATCAGTTGAAAGTTCACGGATTTTAAGTCAAACGACGAAAATCAGCAATTTAAATCATCCAACAAAGTCAACAAGCAATTAACAGAAAGTGAGAGCAACAAACAAGTAGAAGAATTGTCGAGTCATTTGTCATCAAAACAGTAATAAGAATAGTTATAATTGTGTTTGTTCAGTGCAAAAATACTTATAAGTGTCTTTTATTACAATTATAACTGATTGTGTTTTAAACATCCAGACACCTGGGACATCTTTTGGTTGAAAATAATAATTTCACCGCATAAAAACGAACAACTATATGAAACGGTTATCTGCTAAAATACAACTCGTAAAAAATATTCCCCTTTTTTACATGCTAATGCCTATGGAATAACAGAATGATTAGTTAATTAAATTCACTCTACTTCCAACCTACATAGTTATTTTCCCCACAAAACATATTTTTTAATTAATTAAAAATACCAATAATAAAATGTTGAAATTAGAATATAACAGCAAATCTAATGTATGTAGTCAAAATAACGCTGGTAGTCTAATTTGGAAAATAAATTGGCGAAGGGGGAAACGAATACTCCTTTATCAACAGCAATGCACTCATTACAGAATTAAGGAAGAAGACTATTATTAATTTTGCAAATACATAATTAACATGAAGAATTGAATAAATAATTTAAAACAATTCTAATTTTGATTCAGATAGGATATTATATTTAAATAGAACCGCATAAATGGGCGTACGCAAATATTAATAAATTGTAGAGTAACTGGGACGGAAAGTAAACGTTGTACGACTTTTTAATTTGGAATTGGAAACTATGCATCAGTTCGATCAAAGGCGACCAGCATATATCGGAGATGCATGCAGAACCGTGTTTGACATTGTTTTGGTGATTCAGTTACTGACGAGCGTAGTACGGTACACTAGACAGGGCTAGTTTACAGGGTCGGCAAAAACCCGAGTCATTCCGGTAACGTAGAACCGGCTGCCATGGGAATGTTGACGAGCTTTGTCCTACCCAGTAGTTTCCTAAAATTAACCTCCAAAAGGGATTGTCTCCGAGCTTCAAAAGACGTGGCAGTGTTACTTTTTATGCGATAGCACAACGTTCTATCACATAATAAAAAGTTGACAAGCTGATAATCTAGTGAGTCAAGGGTAGAATAAAAGTTTCCACTGCGGAGCTAAAATGGAAGGGGGAAAGGTAAGTTCTTATTTAATAAATACTGTTTCGAAGTATAATATTGCTTTTAGCGCAAAATCAAGCTCAAATGAAACGAAGTTATTGGTCCTTATTTTCAACCGGCACTTTCGGCGCTAAATAACTTCTTCAATATTGAGTCAGCTAAGTATCAAGCACAGCCATAAAAAAAGCAACACGTCGCAATCAAGCGGAAATTATTGCAAGCAAGTAATTTATTGCAAATGCTGCTCGAATGGTAATCATTAATATTTTGGTTGACTTCCTAACGTCACTTGTACTGAGCGGATACAAATTCAAATGTTCCTTAACCAAAAAGTCTATGATGTGTAATAGTTTGAAGTTCCTAAATCAATACGCTAGCTCAAAATCTCATCACTGCAAGCATCGCAGTAATAAATTGCAAAACGACGCTTAGGAAGTCAGTCTGCGTATGTAATTGATGATAGCTCCAGTTCTACCTTTACAATTATTAGCAAAGAAATATATCTATTAAGTTGAAAGCTATGTCAGGTAATCAAAATTATGTATTCTCGTTTCTGGCTCAGATTGTTGTCAGTATTTGTTTGTTTGGTTAAGTAAAAAATCCACAAACAAGTCAAATCCACAGATTAGTATCCTTTTTTCTTTAAGAATACTCCCGTCTAAGCAAACCCACAAGCCAAATCAATAACACATTTTTGTTTTATTTATGTGAAATATATTTATAATATTAATATATTCATAATAATCGGCAATTAAAATATTTCATATGTATATAATAAAATGCCAAATATGTTGGCAATACGGTTGAATATTTCCCACATACACCACAGTTTGATTGCATTTAGAAAAAGTAAATTTTCCTAATTCAAACTGTGAACTATAAACGAATAAATAATGAGTAAACGTCTAAATAGGCATGTACATGTATGGATAGATGTTTAAGTGTTAAAAGTATCTGGTTTTAGGTATATGTAAATTTTTGAAAGGGAGTATTAAAGTTTGCTGTGGTAAAAGTTAATTCGGTTCTTGCATCGTGTGCATAGCGTACATATCTTCGTCCATATGGGTTTTAGTTCAGGTTCGCGTTCTCGTTCTAGTTACGTTTAATTTTTCGTAAATTTCGTTTAACTTTTTTCTTGTAAAACCTCTGCTCAATTTAACACTCATAATATCAATTATTTCTCTGTACTGTAGCTGTAGCTCATTACAGTGTCTGTTGCGCTCCGTTAGCGTTTGGCTCCGTTTGCGTATTGGGGTACTTTGTCTCAAATTGGTCATTGTCTACAAGTGACATTATGTAGCTTTATTCATATTGTGGTGACTATGACTGTGACAGAGTGATTGTGAAAGTCTGAGTCGGTTGGGTTGGCGGTTTGTTCATTGCTGAAGCACTTTACATATTCTTATGCATATGCTATTACCACCTCTACAAAATCTTCGTTCTTCTGTGTCTAGCAGTTTCCGTTTTAACTCCGTTTGCGTTTCGTTTCCGTAATTGTTTTCTGCGGTCAGTTAGTTTCATTATATTTCTTTTGTTTTTATTAAGTAATGGAACGTTATTGTTATGGTTTTAATTTGGTTTGCTTTATGTTTATGTCTGTGAAAAAGAAAAACAAAATACGCTCATTAACCTGCAATGATTAGTTCTAGAATCATATGCTTTAGAATTTTTTAGTAATAGTAACGGAAGACGGTCAAATATTAGTGATCAGTCTATTTAAAAATATTAAGAATTAAAAAATTCAAATAACATTTCACTTACCAGATACAAATACTGTCTTTTGTTGATTATTTGTAACGACAAAATAAAAATTAAAATAAATTACTGGCTTACGTTTAATTTCTTCGAAGGCGTTTCCTTCCATTGTCATCACCATCTCCATTACCCCGCTCTTCCGCTTCCATTACCTAAAAATTTAGGTATTTTTGATTAATTAGGCCTATTATTATCTGAATTATCTGAATACGATTTACTTTTATTTTCGTGCCACAAATTTCGGCACCATTCAACGCTTGAATCGCCTTTTGTGCGCTGTCTCTATCTGCATATTTTACGTAGCCACAATTTTTATTCGGCAGTAGGTACACATCGATTAGACCCTTCCAACATGAAAATACATTCTTCAAAATAGACTGTGGAAGATTCTGTAGTAGAAAATAGATATTTCCATAAAAATAAAGAATAATACAGTGCATCAAAGTAACAGTTTAAATCTCTCATAACAAATCCCGAAGAAGTTTTTCGAAATACAGATGTTTTTTATTAACACGCTTTTATGTACTTACTGCAGCTAATACAATAAACAATCGTTGTGCCACTGGTGTGTCAGTAGATGCCATTGGCTGAGCAGGTGGCAATGGTACATTACATATTGAATCTTTTTTAGTTCGTTCTGTAAGAATTAGTTATTTTGTAAATATATTTCATAATTCCAACCTTATATCACATACTATCTATGAACGATGTATCCATTCGAGCTGAACTCATCCCTGCCACTTTAACGATGATTCGTTCGCCCATCGGATATTCAAGGCCATGCAATTTATCTCTAAAATTTTATCAGAAAGATATGTATATGACATGACCACAAATTTTATATTTTGTAGATTTAGTTCGTACTTTGCATAAATTGCTGCCTCAGGATTATCATAAACGACAATTGCTTCGTTGGTTCTTGGGCCATCTGTTAAATAAAGGAAATTAAATTTAAATTCTTTAAAAAAGGCAGTTGTCAAACATACATTCTCTCGTTATTTGACAATAATCTAAGCCAGGGATAATGTCAAATAAACGCCACAACTGGTCCTGATTAACACAATTACTAGCGATCACTTCTAAACAGGTTGGTTGTGGCATGGGAACATTTTGCATTCTCAGGAATGCTGCCATATCACTGTTGAAAGAGCAGTTCCAGTCATTATTAAAGTTGCCATTGTTATAGGTGCCACTACTACTGCCTCCCCCACCACCACGACTCGAGCCTATCAGTGGGTTATCATCAGTTTGTCGTCCGTACTGGTCTCTTTGTGAACGTGTAGAGCCTTTAGGCTCAGCAAAAACTGCTTTGTATTTGGGAGGGCAATTTTCAAATGCGACAGCTGCATGATAGAACCTTGTAAAAACAAAACATTCGCGAATTAGTAGCATTTGGGATTCAAACATGGTAAGCTAAAGTAACTCATACTCACTTTGTAAATCGGACATATCCAAATCCTTTGGGTGATCCAGTTGATTTATCTTTGACAATCGTTACATTTTCCACATCACCCCATTGGGAAAATTCGTTCCTTATTTCGTCTTCAGTAGCTGATTTCGATATAACAATGAACAGGCGAACATACTTTTCCTGTTCATTTTCAGATTTGTTAGAACCCTGGTTTCGGCTTTGAATAGATTAAGCACAATTTTAAATGACCTCAATTAGAAAAATCTATCATATAACTTACTTGGCGGCTACTAACACCTTCAAAGTCCGATCCATTTTGCCAATTGTCTTGCCATTCATCTCTTCTTGCGCTTTAGCCGCATCAGATGTCTTTGCAAATTTTACATAAGCAATCCCTTTGTTTTCTCCGGAGTTCTTGTCCTTTACCACCCAAATATCTTCGATTTCACCATAAGGAGAGAATGCTTCTCGAAAATCTTCTTCTGTATGAGCTTTATTGCAAATTATGAAAAGACGCGACATGGGCGGATCGTCATCACTGGAATAATCTCGGCCTCCACCGCCACGTCCACCATCTCGGTGCCCATCCCGTGACTGCGATCGATAATCGGACATTGGATTTCTTTTCCTTGCAATACTCAAAATTTACTGATTAAATTTTACTTTTATTGGCAAACAATTTTCAAGCTGTTCTAGTTAAAATGGCGTGGATGAAATGTATGTATACCGGTAATAGAGATGAGTATTGTGAGCCTTACTTCGATGTATTCGGCTCATGTATAATAGACTCGTTACACATTAAAATTATTTGATCACACCAAGGTGGATTTAATAAGGTGACAGCATTTCCCTAGCTGAATTTTTCGCCGTAGGTATGGCTTACGTCAAAATGATATGCTTTGTTTGTATGTATTGGTATGTTAACATTCGTATGTTTACATTTGCTTGCTGATTTTGACATGATGCTTGCACCAAACGCAACAACAAATACATGTAGGGTTTTACTTATATGTGTTTGCTGTCACCTGTAATAAATTCGCCTTGGATCACACACATCGAATATTCTATCAAATTCCAGTTTCTCATATGAGTCCAAGTTTTGTAAACACTAAGACGAATTGAGTATCTAAGGTGGCGCCTTTATCAAATAGTTACTTTATTTTTCGTGATTTTAAAAAGTCTGACGTCTGCTCCCTTCGCAATACAAAGCAAGCAAACAAAACTAATAAGAGTAGGAGAAATTACTTGATTCTGAAATATCAATAAATGAAAACGAAGAGCCGTGTGTTAAATTATGAAAGCACAAATTAATTTAAAGCCTCCAAATGCAGATTGTTTGCGTTTTTATGTGGAACACGCCGTGGCAAGAACCTATTTGTATGGTTGCAAGTATACACTGCAATACTATTAAAAATATAATTTGTCCAACAAAAAGGCATGCAATATAACAAAGAAGTTTAATTAACTTAACATAGTCTAATAATGTTAAAAAGCGTTGCTCTGATATATGGCTAAAAAGTCCAGGAACAATCAATTTATATTGACCTCATGCGCCAGAAAATCGCCGTCTTGGTCAGTTCTTAAACTTTACTTAACTTAAACTTTGAAAGCTTTATGCTTATAGTTATTCAACGCATAACATGAAAATCGTTTTTGTAAAATATTCAACTGATATGTTTATGACAGATTATTTTTTCAACAAAAAAATTATGGAATTCCACAACAAAAATTATGTTTGTAGCCATTGTACGTAAGCACGCTGATTGTGAAATCAATGGCAATTATCGATATGTTGTTTTTCGATACATCATTTTGTAAACTATCGAAGAGCTTTGTTTTTGAAATAAGTCCACACGTGCAACAGTACCACTAGTGCTAAGTAAGTTTTATCAAAAATAATGGGACGAAAGCTACAAAAAAAGAAAAAGGTTCAAGAGCTGGAGATCGTGCCTATGGACGAAAATCCCCCACTTCCGGCACAAAGAACATCCGAAGACACTGTGCCCAAAAGGGTAAGTAAGCTAAAGGGTTTGTCAAACGAAATTAAACAAGTTATAGAATTATATTTTTTCTTCAGCTGAAATGGGTCAATAAGCAGCGTGTATTGGTTTTTGCTGCTAGGGGAATTAACCACCGTGATCGCCATTTGATGCGTGATATTAAAACCCTAATGCCGCATCATAGGCCAGAGTCAAAAATGGAACGTTCTAAAACACTTTCTGTAATAAACGAGATGTGCGATATGAAGCACTGCAATAAGGCAATCCTCTTTGAAGGACGTCGTAAACGCGATTTATATATGTGGGTTGCTAATACAACGTCAGGACCGTCGGCTAAGTTTCTTGTTGAAAATATACACACTATGGCTGAATTAAAAATGACCGGGAACTGTCTGCGAGGATCAAGACCACTATTATCTTTCGATTCCAAATTTGATGAAGTGCCACATTTAAAATTATTGAAAGAATTATTCACTCAGACGTTTGGTGTGCCCAATCATCATCCCAAGAGTCAACCCTTTGTAGACCATGTGTATACTTTTACGTGTTTGGATGATCGTATATGGTTTAGAAATTTTCAAATCCTTTCTGAGGACGGTGGTTTAGCAGAGATCGGACCAAGATTTGTTATGAATCCGGTAAAAATATTTGAGGGATCTTTTACTGGAAATACCTTATGGGAAAATCCAAACTACGTAAGCCCTTCCCGGCAACGTCAAATACTTAAGAAGGCGGCAAAGGAGAAGTATGTAAATCGTATAGAGCAAAAAGTACATCAGGAAGCTAATAGACCACAGGAAGCTTACGAGGGACTCGAATATCAAGAGTTATTTGAAAACGAAGACGCGATAACCACAGCGAAATTAATAGCAGGTAAGTCATTCATTCATTTTTTTTAAGGGCAACGAAAATCACCAAATTATTTATGCTTAGCTTTGAAAGTTTGTTTTTGTCTGTTTTGCTTTAATACTCGTAGGTATGCTTTAAAGAATTTAATTGATTTTATATAGAATGATATGGCAGAACCTACTTAGATAAAAAAAGTACCAAATTACATATTACTCAGGTAGTTCAGAGTTTCGAGTGTTTATTTGACTATCACAGCATTCGTGGCATGGGCAACAGAATCTTCTATAAACTTCATATGCCACATGTCCATTTGGAGTAATTTAAATTTAATAAGGGTGCGAGGGGACCGTTTTCACAAAGATGTGTTGGACTGGGAATGACGTTAAAAAGGGCATTACGCGTGAATATAATGGAAGTTTCTATACAAGCGCAAGAAAATCGAACAGATAATAGGTGCCAATTGTTCAACGGTCAATGTTATTACTTTTTTTTTGCAACTTATAGTTAATTAATTAATAATTCAAAACCGATACGATTCTGGTTCAATTGATGATCCGTTCTGTTCAGCAAATGTTTACATAAACATGAAGTAAATTAGAAAAGCTTTTATTTCAAAGATAAATTTCATGAGTTTTTTTTTTTTGCAAAAAATGTTAGTGGTACGCTATCAGGGATAAGCTATTGCGGCAAATAGATAATATTTTAATTGATTAGCGCTTGTAAACTCCAATAAAAAAAAAAAACTCCAATATTCAGTTGAAATATCGTTTTATTGAAAATGTGTATTATGTAAAGATCCGTCATCTTTTAATGTTGTGGTTGCAGCATCAAAATTGCTGAAGTGACAGTAATTAAATCCGGGTCGTTCCGGTAACATAGAACCGCTTGTCGTTGGAATGTTTCCTTTTTAATCACAACAACAAATGTTGTGTAGAATACATTTACATGTAATTATTTTAGCGATAGGGTATTGATCTGTTATTTACTTTATATCAAGTAATCGTCTGAGTCTTGGTTTAAGTATACCGAATGCATTTTCGACAACAATTTTTCTACAATAATGTAGCAAAGTTTTTATGGTTCTTCGCACTACCAAAAAGACGTTTCATATCTTGCTTGCCAACACCCATAAAAATGATCTGGATCGTTCCAGTGGCAACCGATTGTTACATGTTTGGAGAAATAGTAAAGGGCCCTCACACGTTCCACTTTACAACTGTCCTAACACATTAGTAAAATAAATAGCAAGACTTCCAATATTAAGTCTATAAATTTAAGTTTATAAATATTAAGTCTATAAATTTATATTAAATACATTTAAAATACTTTATGCTCGTACAGAACATATTTCATCAAACACTTACCCATTATTTGAGAGTTTTGCATTGACGCAAATATTTTTATTATTTTGCAGAAAAGGCAAAGGAAAAGAAGACAGTTGAAGCCAGTAACAAAAAATCTACCAAAGCAGCGCTGACAAAGAAAATCAAGGAAAAACAGCTAAAAGCGGCAGCTGAACTTATCGCGAAGAAGAAATCAAAAGTATCAAATAAAGATAAATAATTAAAAATGTATGTATAGTTGTTTTATTTATAACTTCTTCGTAATAAAGTATGTAAATGATAAATAAATGGTGGAATATTATTTCAAAATATTGTAATTTTGTACGAATTAACTATCCTTAAGTTTTATTAATTATTGTAAATTTGTGCTTAAAGATTCCCTCGGCTCTTCTTCATTCACAAGCAAATAAAACTGCTATATAAATCATTTAATATCTTTATGAATGCCGCCGGTAGGTGTTTTTTGCGAGCGCAAACCCAAAATTATTACTTTAAAGTTTCCTATATACACACGTATGCATACATAAATAATGTGTATGTATATACACAAGCCTGTTTGTACACCTAATCATCGTTGGATTTCGGCTGTTTCTGCTTCTCAGCTTGCTATACAAAATTTGATAAAAAAATATTCAAGTATATATAAATAAATATCTTAAAACATTATGACCACTTATGAAGCTTCTTCGTTGAATGGTTTGTTAAATGTACGCTTCAACCAGTGATGGTTATTTGTTTTTAGTTTTATTCAGTAAAACCATCAACGACATCGGTGCGTGGTAGTCTAGTTACGCTGAATGGTTCTTTATTGATTGGCATCATCTCCACCACTTGTATGGGTGGCTCTTCACCAGGCTGCAGTGGCTCTTCGCCAACTAATTTGGCCAGATTACTTTGAGCCCAACGACCGCCTCTGCCATTGATTGTTTTGTCCTCACAAACGCATAGAAATAGTGTATCCACCACCATCTGCAAATAAAAATCTTATAAGCTAGTTTGTTTAGTGGCACATTCACTCACCTCAAAAAGACTCAGAACAATATGTGCTATGAAAAATGAGAAAACTATGATAATAATAACTGGAGCCATGTAGAAATTCAATCCGGGACGATCTTTCAGCATAAAAATGCCTATAAGACCGCTAAGAGATGCAACAATAATTTTCCCCAGGAAAAGTATAAAGTCGCCTACACTGTTAATTGTTGCCACTTGCAGGGCATTTGTTGCCATAGCGTTCCAAGCCTAGCACGGTAAATAAAAAATTAAGATCCAAAATATTAATTTCAATTGCAAACTTACAATACCCGCTGCCGGGCAGAAATTTATGGACTCAATAGCAACAACGGTATATGCATTATGATTCAAAAACCGTATGAATTTTTCCAGCAACCAAAAACCGCAAATACAACATTTGAGGCAACAGGCAGCACATTCGGAACCTTTGTCTTCGCCCTTTTTGAATCTGAAATAAAGTGCAATTTTATAAAGGTATTATTCACATGCTTATACTTACTTGGCGTAGAGATAGGTCAGAATGAGACGCGGTATTTTGAAAATTGTTATTACAAATGAACCTTTAGCTACAGTACCCAAGTGATATTTAAGTAGCTTTCCAATTGCGTATGTGGTGGGGGTGGAAGTGGGTTTTTGAAAATACCAGAAAGCAACTGCAGCAGCAAGTGCAAATTGCTGGCATGCAAAAATGAATTCAGTCGTCCAAATAAGTCCAATCACATAAATCCAAAACATACCTCGTATTGCCTTAGCATCAGTATATTCTACGCGTAAAATTGCTGAAAATACAGTTACCATTAGGGCGGTTTAACAAAATTATTGAAAGAATACGTGATAAGCAAATTTACAGGACAAACAAGTTTTTACACAAATCTTTTAAAATTAAATTTTTAAATATGCGGACAACTTACATTTTTAGCACAGTTTAATGGACATGTGAACGCACAATTTTAATAAGGAAAGACCGGACATATTAGAACGTAAACATAAAAACTAGCAATATGACGAGACGCTATTATTAATTAATTATAAACTAAGCACATACGAAATAAACACAGTATACTGAAGGATACTTGAAACTCACTCTTAAAGCTCACTTCTGAAGTATTTTTCGGTGGGGCAATTTCTGTTAAGTGAGGTTGTTGATGAGCTGCTGTATTATCGAATGGAGCTATTGGACTCTGGCCTGGGGCACTAGCTGTGGCAATACAAATCACTACCAACACCCAAAAGGCCAAAAACGCGGCTAAAACAACAAAGGCCAGCAGAGGAGCAATCAACAAGCCCGGTAAGTTCATCATACAAATTCCAGCTTCTTCAAAGAGGGCGGACAAACCAGAAAGTTTATTTTTTAGGAAGTAAATTATAACCACTAAGACAATCTGAAATTATAATTAAATATAAAAGAGATATATGATGAAATCAATTTATCTTTAAATACGCGCAAACAATTTTGAGCTCACCAGAGTTATAGTCGCTAATATGGCGAGTATATAGACGGCGTCTTCATTTCTTATAAATTCTTCCAGCATGGAATATTGAGCGTTTAGTTTTGACTTGTGTCGTATGCTATAATATGCGTACCAGAGTGCAGCAGTTAGAGCTGTGCTGGCCACAATAACTAGAACGCAGATAAGCCAAGAAATAATGCGAGACATCCAGTGCATTAGAGTCACTAACACAATTGACATTACTAACAAAACGGAAAAAAGAAAATTTTTACTATAAATGAATAAATAAGAAAATACACAGAATACGAAATTATGCTGAAATATAACGTAATATATCGATCCATGATCCCTACAGCGACAAAAAAGTAGTCGGCGAAAAGATTTCAATTTGTATTCTAATTATTATAAAAGGCTTCAATCAAGGCACTTTAAATAGGTAGCTGCAGTAGAGCAAACACAACAAGATCAATGTATTTTGTTTTTATTCTTTTGACCCTTAAAATGTCAAAATCTATAAACAAAAATTTACGTACCAATAGAAAAAAAATCTAAATTGCAAGGAAATTGCTGCTACCTGTTTAATGTGAATTGGCTTCAATTAAATGTTAATATTAATTTCAAACTAGTGAACTTATCTTGTGCAAGCGTTTGCATTTTTTCGTAATGCAGTTAAGCTGCCTTTGGCTTTTTTAATTTGACGCATGATAAATTGTTAGGGGTTTTAACACGTATTAATTTGTGTTAATTTGATAACAACATCGCTTCATTTTGTGTGAAAAATGTTAGGCTATGAATCTTTTCTTATTTTGTATTTATTTTTCAATGTATTTTGATTTGCTTTATATTATGTGTAATAAGACAAACATACGGCGGCCGCCGTAGCCGAATGGGTTGGTGCGTGACTACCATTCGGAATTCACAGAGAGAACGGAGATTCGAATCTCGGTGAAACACCAAAATTAAGAAAAACATTTTTCTAATAGCGGTCGCCCCTCGACAGGCAATGGCGAACTTCCGAGTGTATTTCTGCCATGAAAAATCATAAAAATATCTGCCGTTCGGAGTCGGCTTGAAACTGTAGGTCCCTCCATTTGTGGAACAACATCAAGACGCACAACACAAATAGGAGGAGGAGCTCGGCGAAACATCCAAAAAAGGGATATATATAAATATTACAATATTACAATAATATATAAATATATATAATAAGACAAACCAAGGCGCATTCATTAAAGGTGGTCGCACTAGACCAGGCGGAATCAAGAAAAAATTAGACTGCTAAGTCTGCATATTGAAAACGAATGACATTACTACCTGGAACACTTTGTAGCGTGACGTTAGGATGTCTATAAATATACACACTTTTCTTACGTTTTTATTGATTAAATTATATTTTTTGATGCTGAGTCAAATTGACATTTTTTGGGAGGGACTGATGAGTGTTAATATTAAACTTACATATTAATTAAAGATACGTGCATATACATATTCTGGTATATACAATACTCACATAATGCAAACCCGCAAATTATAGCCACAATGTGCCAGGTTGAATATATATCACCTAAAAATTGTTGAGCAACATCCCATGAGTTAAGTAGTTTGTACAATTCACTTGCATTCTTGCCTTTCGGCATACAGCGATGTAAAACCGGAGATCTAGAAATGTTAAGTAAATTAATATAATGATAATAAAGAGGTATTATATACAACTTTTACATACTCTTCATAGATTGGAAGTTTGGGACATGGGCCCAGATAATTGAAATATTTGTCAACATTAGGTCCGGAAAGTAGGTCCATATTAAAATCATAACTGCAAAATGTCATATGTGTGTCCCGGTAGTATTTGTAGAGCTCATCCTTATTTGCAATATCTCTTTTCGGGCATTCTTTTACACATATTTTAATAGACTGACGGGGATTTTTGAAGTCAAAATAAAATAGCTCCGGTTTATCAAGGGTGTTCATGCCGGAAAGTGGGAAATTTGTGAATTTTTCATTGCGTTGAACACCACAGGTATTTCCGAATGAGTCATAACCGTTAATTACTCGTAATGGATTTCCATAAACAAAAGAAAATATCGCTATAACAATCTGAAATAAAAAACTCGTTTCATTCACTTGTCGGTGTAATATCTATAATCATATTTTTTTCTAACCACATCTTAATTTATGTCGAATTTTTTAACTATTAATTATGTACACTGAAGAGCAAAACTGTAACAAAATGTAATACTTTCTATTTCAACACATTTTTTTTAGACATGTTTTAACAAATCAAATATTTTTTTTGCATAACTTTATTGGCATGTATGTACTCTCTCTCAAACCGGTTTGGTGTCAATGCAACAACAACAACACTAGTAGCAAGCAATAATGCAAATAAAGACAAATGTTACAGTTTTGCACTCACTCTTAATTTTCAAATTTTCCGTTATTTTTCTCGTAATTATATATTTGGTGGATTTTTAATTATTATAAACGTGACCGTGAATAAGACAAAATGTTAAATCGGGAAGTACAACGCCAAATAATTGATTTGCTGAAGAAGGGCGAGTCTATAAGAAAAATAGCTAAAAAATTCGAAGTGAGCCACATGGCTGTGCAAAGGCTGCGGAAAAATGTACCAGACGCTGTTCCCAGTAACAAAGGAGGCCGGCCAAGGAAGATAAGCGACCGCGATGCCCGCCATCTGGCAAATTTGGTAACAAGCAGCAAGGCGGTCACTCCCAAAGAAGCACTAAAGATGCTGGATATTGATGCCAGTCAGTGGACAGCCAGGCGCAGCCTGTCAAAACTGGGGCTAAAGGCAGCGGAGAAGAAAACCAAGCCAATGCTGACAAAAAGACATGTGCGGTTGAGGCGGGATTTTGTTGCGGCTCACCAAAGCTGGACAGTTGAAGATTGGGATCAGGTACGTCTTTATAAATGGATTATAAAAGACCTTTTTTCATAAAATTTCAAAACGATTGCAGGTGATTTGGTCTGATGAAACCCAAATCAATCGATTTCAGTCGGTGGTCGGGGATGGTATTGGGTTAAAGACCCAAATGCAGTCCAGCCACATCACATCAAGCAGACAGTAAAACATGGTGGTGGCTCCATTATGGTGTGGGGCTGCATTTCCAAAAATGGTGTGGGTCCTTTAGTACGAATAGACGGTATAATGCGGAAAGAGGAATACCTGGCCATATTGCAACAAAATCTGCCGGGTGTAGTGGAAAGCATGGGTCTTGCTGCTGAAAAAGTAATTTTTCAGCAAGACAATGACCCTAAGCACACCGCACATGTTGTACGAAATTGGATGCAACGCCAAAAATTTCGTAACTCGAAGTGGCCTCCACAATCACCGGACATGAACCCAATCGAAAATTTATGGAGTCATGTAAAATCGAAGCTTGCCGAATATTCAAGTCCGCCCAGTGGAGTTAATGAGTTGTGGGAGCGAACACGCGATGTATGGGATGCTATTCCGACTGACTTTGTCCTTGAGGTATACACGAAGTATGCCCAATCGTATCCACGAGCTGAAAAAATCCAAAGGATATTGGACATCTTATTAATATTTATTTTATTTATTGTAAAAAATAAAAAGTGGGTTGAGTGCAAAACTGTAACATTTGTCTTTATTTGCATTATTGCTTGCTACTAGTGTTGTTGTTGTTGCATTGACACCAAACCGGTTTGAGAGAGAGAGTACATACATGCCAATAAAGTTATGCAAAAAAAATATTTGATTTGTTAAAACATGTCTAAAAAAAAATGTGTTGAAATAGAAAGTATTACATTTTGTTACAGTTTTGCTCTTCAGTGTATATATGTACATATGTAGGTAAATTAATATTCATGCATGTATAAGAATAATAAAATAAAAAATATGCATTCTGTACATCGAGTTGCATGTAGATAAAATAATAAAAAAAATAAAATTTTTTTGATGTCTGATATCCCTCAGGAATTTAATTTCTTAATCAAAAAAAATCAGCCAACTGATACGTTTATACGTCTTAAAGAGATGAAAGCGCAGGTAATAACGGTATATTATGCCTATCAACGGTGCTGGAACCACCCGTATTTAAACCATTCCTTCAAAATTTAGGACAAAATTTTAAATTTTTACGATAAAACAACCTCGGTCCATAGAATTGAGTTCGATGGTAAAGAAGGTTTAATTTAATATTTCATTACTTGCAACTAAAAAGTTAGAGAAATCGCAAATTCTTAAAATATAAATTTATTAATGGAAATAAAATATAATTATGTAAAGTTATTATTTATCAAAGTTAGTATTATAGTACCAGTATTGTGATATCGTGATTAGAAGTAATAAATATGTATGCATACTACTCATACACAAATACAAAAACATATGCCTTAAGAATTACAAACATGCAACCGGTATGAGTAACTAATCCGCATTAAGCCCCAAGTGGAGGTGGTGTCGTCACTTGCAAACAATGTGAGCAATATGCTAGTACATTACTAATATTGCATATGTATATAAAAGATGGAATGATACACAAGGGTATAATTATACATACATATGTAGTACGTTTTATTTACATATGTTCATATATGTATGCGTCTATTTTTTAGGCACTTCTAAGTTCTATTTTTTATATAATTCCAATAAATGGAAATCAAATTGCAATACCTAAACGGTAAATATTTCAAGATAGTAAACCTTAAAAATGACGCCATCACCTTCACCTGCTAGAATGTATGTATGTACATTGTAGAGCGTAAATTTGGTTTAAACTCAATTGAGACTTGAATCACTTTCACTTTTTCGCCCGGTCAGAGAATGGAGCTAGTATATGGTAATGATTTCAGATAATTACTCACCAAAAATAGCCAAAAGAGTATAAATACTGCAAGCCAAAACGTATCAGTGCATGTCCTATATTTGGGTCGGTTTCCTTGCGGCTCTTCACCATCCTTACTTTCGGCACAACCCATTGCGATTGTTTCACAATGTTTGTAAATGCTGATTCAATAACTTAATTTTTAATTATTTTCACCGCAGAGCAAATCCTAGAATTAGCAACACTCCTTTGCTAATTAAAATAAATTAATGACTTTTTTCTTATACATAGGCTCTTTTAGGTGAAAGAAAAAGTAGTAAACAACAAATAAAAAATCGTTGTTTATATGATTCGCTTTAGCGTATGTTATATCGTTTAAATCTGTTTCTACTTTTTATTAAGTGTTTTCCATTTCTCTAGAGCGAGTGACTTTAACGCACTACTAACGAACCATTAAGAATAACAGAGTAGAGCTGGGCGGAATATCGATGTTATATCGATGTATCGATGTTTCAATTTGAAAATGAAACATCGATGTTCGTAAACCGATGTTCGATGTTTTCGCAAATTTTGTACCATCACTTAGTAATTGCACGTGGAACGAAAGTGGTAAGTAAGAAACTTTTATGCATTAAAAAACTTTTCTACATTAAAAAAACTGATTAAGTATACCATTTTAATATGAAAATTATTAAATTTTAGGCTTTTGGTGTTGGCAGGCAGTGATTGAAATGGAGCGGTTTGTAGAAAGTTCTAGTGGCAAAGGTAAGATTATCGTTTTATGTATGTAGCTGAGTGCGTATTGTTAATACAAAATATCTACACCTAGACGTCGCTTTGAGTCGTACTTTTTGGGAACGTATACCCAACGCAAAGTGATGACTAGGTGTATAAGAGTACTTGTACATACATACATATATATAATACTACAAATTATTTTTTGTTTTTTTTTTTTGCAGTTTCAAAGACGAGCTCAAAGGAGGTGGAAGAAGAAAACCCAGCAAAAAGAACAAGGTACGGTCAGTCAGCTGTATGGCAATTTTTTAACAAATCAAAGGATGGCAGTTCAGCTAAATGCATTCAGTGTGGAAAAACATATATAACATGTGGCAATACCACTAATTTGGCTGGACACCTGAAACGGATGCATGCAGGATTAACTGTTAGCGAGCTTCCGAAATCTTCAGGGTCTATTTTGTCCTTCATTGAAAAAAAATACGAAGCATCTTCCGCTAGGAAAAAGAGTCTTGATAGCTCACTAATGCACTATATATGCTCCGACATGCGACCGTTCTCAGTTGTTGAAAACAAAGGATTTCGTAATTTTGTCAGTACATTGGATCCTCGCTACGAGCTGCCTTCTCGTAACAAATTGAGAAACACATGCATGCAAGACTTTTACACAAATATGAAAGACAAATTACACTGTATTCTGGACCGAGTGGACTATTGCGCTATAACAACAGATTGCTGGACGTCACGGGCTAACGAAAGTTATATGACAGTCACTTGCCATTTCATCAATGACAACTTTGAGCTAAAAGCAGCTGTTTTGTCAACCAAAAATCTCATTGACGAAACCAACCACACGTCGCAAAATATTGCAAATTCTTTGCGCGAAGTCCTTGTGGAATGGCAAGTTATTGACAAAGTCAGCGCAATTGTTACAGACAACGCGAGGAACGTTGTAAAAGCATGTGAGATTCTACAAAAGCGAAACGTGCCTTGCTTTGCTCATTGCATTAATTTAATTGTCCAAAGCTGTTTTTCCCTTGAAAATATTAACACAATTATGGGAAAGTGCAAAAGCATAGTTTCGTTTTTCAAGAGCAGCTCAATAGCGTATGCAAAATTTAAGCAAGCCCAGGAACCAATGAAGCCATATAGTCTAAAACAGGAGTGCCCTACAAGGTGGAATAGTGCTTTCTACATGATTGAGCGCATTTTGGCCACAAAGTCAGCTATTGCTAAAGTCCTGTTAGATACTCCGAAAGCAATACTACCTCTATCAGTTGATGAGCTATCTGTTCTGGAAGATTTAAAGCAGGTTCTTTCACTATTCGAGGATGCGACGGTACAAACATCATCCAGCTCTAATGTAACAGTTTCGCTAATTATACCATTGGTTAGAGGACTTTTGCATAATTTGAGTGAAATCAAAGATCGACTAGAAACTGATGATGGCCGTAACGTATGCAACTTGTTAATGGAAGGCATACGGCAAAGACTACTGCCATATGAAAAAAGAACTGTGACTCGTTTGTCGACATTACTGGATCCGCGTTTTAAAAAGGAGGGTTTTTTTTCAAATACAAACTCTATAGAAGCCGAAAAATTTTTAGAAAATGAACTTTCGCCACTTTACAAAGAAAATCACCCTCCAAATATATCTAGCCTGCCAACACCACTATGCGATAAAACTCCACTTCTTAATTTTTTGGAAAAAAACAAAACTCAAAAAATTCGTAATTCCCGAGTTGATTCGATTTTGACCCTTCGTCAATACTTCAACATGGAAAATATAAACTCTAGTTTAAACCCTTTAGACTACTGGAAGGTAATTCATGCTATATAAAATCTAGCATTATAATTAATACTAAACTTTTTTCAGATCTCGACTGATGAGCCATTGAAGATGAGCTCAAAAAAATATCTCTGCGTACCGGCTACGTCAACTGAAAGTGAGCGTATGTTCAGCAAAGCAGGTTTAATAGTGAGTGAAAAACGAAGTTCACTAAAGCCAAAAAATGTGGATATGCTGGTTTTCCTAAATAAAAATGAATGGATCTCAAACAACTGATAAGTTGAGTCATTATATTTTCATAATTTAATTTGTTTGAAAAACTCACAAAACTGTTATGTTAAGTTATCATTATATTTTGGATATTTCATTTGTTTTTAAAAGCTTTAAATAGTGTTAAGTTAAGTAATAATATTTTCGTAATCTAATTTGTTTTGAAAAAATCAAAATACTGTTAATTTAAGTTTGTTTGAAAAACATTATTTTGTTATTTTTTTATATATATGTTGAATAATGAAGTCAATATTAAATAAATGAAAAAAAAAAATTCTTTTACTAACTTCGATGTTTAATCGATTAATCGATGTTTTCAAATAAAAAACATCGAAACATCGATGTGGACAAACATCGATCTTTTGCCAGCTCTATAACAGAGTCGTGTTTACTCTCGCACTTTAAGGGTTTCATCTTTAGATGTGAAAACTAGCATAAACTCGATTTCATTCTCAATTTTTACTAGTAAATAATTTTTTAAAATGGACAACAAAACTTCAAGTGCCCAAGAAAACGTGCTTGAAATACATAATTAGCGAACCGAATCAAAAAAGTAAAATAAAAATATTTCGGTCGTAAACGAGACATTGTAAACGTAGCATTGTAGTATTGATAGCAAATATGTTAACATAATCCCTGTTATATGGAACGAAAAGTGGAATGTTAAGAAAATTGTGAAGTCTTGTTTACAACTCTCGATTTTTGATAAATTAGAAAAAACTGAAAACCGTACCCTCCGGAGGCTTGTAGTTTTTAAGTAATTTATTGTTAAAGTTGTGTAATTTAGCGAAAAGTTGGTGTTGCCAGACACCTGAAATAAGAACAAAGTTTGGATAGAGATACGATCACTTTGTAACTCTGCAATATTTTTTGTCTTAGCTTAGAATTAAGAAACATTTTTCAAAATATAAACATATAAAATTGAAGTTTACAGGAGCGTTGACTAAAAGGGTTTTCGTAAATTTTTAAAATTTTTGCTTAGAACTTTTCTTCGTTAGTCCAACTCCAGCTATACCATCCACAGTATTTTTGCATAGAACTCCTTTCCACGTTAAAACCATTGAACCCAAAATTAAAACATCATATGCGTGTTTGTAGTAAGGAGGCACAATAACCCCCAACCCCATCATCAACACTTAACTGAAATACTTCATTTTTGTTCATATTTTTATTTTCATTTGCAGGCATCCGACAACCCTAACTGTTGTCAATTCCAATTAATTCTTATTCGCGTTTAAAATTGGAAAATGATGATATAGGTCGCATTTAATTTTCATTGAAATATTTCGAATACAGATATAAAAATAAGTAAAAACACACGTGTGAGTGTATATTTTGTGAATTACAGTGAAGTTTAGAAAGATATATATTGTAATGTGCCAAACTATAGTGAAGTATCCCCAAGCTCTTTTTGAAGACAAATAATTACCAAACTATTATTTCCGGAATAATTGGGAGTTATAAAGGTTGTTCCTGAACCACTCTCTAACATCTCCACTAAGTTCCATTTAATAAGACATTATGGTTTGCCTAAAATTGTTCATGGTGCATTATAGTAAATCCCAGCATAATCAATTACATGGAATAAAATAAAAAATAGTTTGTGCATTATGTAAACAGAGCTGTATTATTAAAAAAAATTATGAGTTGGCAACTCTTAACCTGCACGTATGTATTTATAGTATATTTAGAAAACAACAACACTTCTATTTAGACGGTCTTTAAGTGACGAAAAACAAAATTTTCAAGAATATCAATTTTAAATAAAGTTCGAGCTAAAATCATTAAGTTTCCAACTGATTTTAACGGAACATTTAGCCATTCAGTGTAATTGTGTGCGTAGAGAATGGATACTTGAGTAAAAATACAGCATAATACGTCAAAGGAGGTAAATTGATATGACGACATTCCATAAACCATACTCAGTGACATTGTAATGATTACAAGAATATTAATCACGACGACCTTTTGTTAAAAACTAAATTAGACTTCAATATATTAAAGCATAAATGAGTAGCGAGGTTTTTATACAGTAGGGATAAAAAAAAGTTCGATAGAGTAAGTAGATTTAGCTTCGGAGGTCGCAGTGATTTGTATCATTTGTATGCGTATGTATGATAACAGGATATATTTGCTTATTACCGTACGGATAAGGCCCTTCATAAGTGATGTTTATGATAATAAAGTGGAATCAACCTAAAAATGAATAGTGTTAAAGAAAATAAAATGTACCTAATTCAACAAACATATACTGTTTAAGCACAAGAAAAGGTTAAATATTTCCTTATATATGTAATGCATATGATGTGCTTGGATCAGTTCAATACTACCTGGTAATTTTGGGTCGTTCCATGTGAGTAATAAAGTAGGAAACAGCGCCAAGTATTTAAGATTCAAGGTGAACAAATTTAATACGACATTCCATATACAAAATATGTATGAGTGCATATGCGAATGTATACGAACGCATTCGAAGACACATGGACATGTTTTTCAATGATCATTGAAAATCTTCATGCTTTGTTTCTATCTAAGGCGAATTGAATACAGAAGGTGGCATCTTCCGAAAACAGTTAGGCCCAAGGTGGATTTAATAAGGTGACAGCATTCACCCAGCTGAATTTTTCGCCGTAGGTGTGGCTTACGTCAAAATGATATGCTTTGTTTGTATGTATTGGTATGTTTACATTCGTATGTTTACATTTGCTTGCTGATTTTGACATGATGCTTGCACCAAACGCAACAACAAATACATGTAGGGTTTTACTTATATGTGTTTGCTGTCACCTGTAATAAATTCGCCTTGGTTAGGCCCGAAATAGAATTGCAACGGGACAGCGGTGGTGCTCAGCTGATCCACTATCGTCGGGGAAAATTCGGTCGGTTGAACGCAATTGTGACGGGGACAGGAATAACTATTTCGACGGGACGGTTTCCAGCTGACGTTTTATGCTTACAATAAAATTAATGCTATATGGAAATCTTTTCGTTTGCTATAGTTGTGAAGCAACTCGTTAATGCTCATTTATCTTTTATTTCTAAATTGTTGATATTTTGTGTGTTTTCTTGTGCCTGCTGTTGAGAAAATATAAATAAATTAAATAAAAATAACCAAAGCCAAGAAATCCGTCTCCGCTGCAATTCTGTGCAATTTTATGCTATTAAATGTGTTCTAATTTTGATAACGGGTACCCATTAACCCGCTGTCCAGGCTAATGGACTCTTATGGCACAGCGACCTCGAGATAAGAGTACAAGAATGATAGAATACAAGATTGCGCCGTGTGAATTCGCCGTGTCGTAAGAGTACATGAATGAACAAACAAAAAGAAGGGGTATTACTTGATTGTGAAGAAGAAGAGTAGGCGAAAGCTATAGAAACAAACAAAAGAAATTATACACACACACACACTTTCTTGCCACGGCGTTTTCCACAAAAAAAAAAAAACGAGAACAAACTCCATTTGAAGGCTTTACATTAATTTGAGCTTTCACAATTTAACACACGGCACTTCGTTTTCATTAGTTTCATTCTCACAAGTCATAATATTACCAGACCATTCACTGAATTTTCACAAACATGTAATTTCTCTTCATTTTGTTTGTTTTGTAGTGGAAAGGGAGCTGACGTCACTTGTCGAAATCACAAAAAATAAAGTAACTGTTTTTAATGGCGTCACCTATGGTGCTCAATTAGCATTAGTTAGAGTAGTTGATTGCTTATTCTTCAGCTCGCCTTTAATTTACAAATGGCAGTAAAACAGATTGACGGATATTGTTGTTGTGTTGTGAATTAATTCCATTTTTCTATTACCTTTCCCTTGACAGTTTTGATTTAAAAAATGTTGTTTCTCGAATGCTACCAACTTGAATAGATTCGCCCAAAGCGGATGATGGCATCCGCCCAGCTGATTTTTTCGCTGTAGATATACATAACGTCAAAATTATTTGTTTTGTTTACATCTGTATGTTTACTTTGCCATTTGTGTACATTGAGAATATATAGTTGGTGTTTCATATAATATCTAAAGTGAAATATTACAAAAAAAAAGTGTGTATTGGGTTTGGAAAAAAGTTAAGCGGGGTAAAGGACCGTTTTTTCAGACAATTCAAACAGACAGTTACTGGATCGTACAGTGTACAGACAGGCTATAAACGACATTCATCGGGAGACTCTCACCACCTTCTTAACCTCCCGACCCCCGAATGACGTTGTCGGAGTCCAACCACCACCAATCGCAGACGAATAGCTCCAACTTCCCCGAGAGTCTCGCGTAACCTTGGCACAATTACGTTCTGGATATTGCAGGTTAAAATCCTACCTATCCAGAATCGACCTCGACATACTAAACATATGTCCGGCATGTGAAGGCACCGCGCACGACACTAACCACCTTTTCATATGCCCACTAAAACCGACTCATCTAACACCCCTCTCCCTCTGGACCCAACCCGTCGAAACAGCATGTTTCCTGGGCCTACCGTTAGATGAACTAGACTAGGGACGGGCAGCAGAGTGGCACGCTCGCAGCAGAGCGTGCTAGCAAAGTGCTAGATGAGGGGGCGACAAACTTTCATCAGGAGGGTAAGCAATAGGCGTGTACGTATATTAATCAGTTCTGAGCAACGCATATGTGTTTGTAAAAAAGAGAGTGAAGCTTTGCCAATAGCAAAGTTACCAGATAAGGGGACTTCATTCCATGTTAGGGGATTTTGAAGTGTTGGGATTTGCTAGATCGTTCATATTAAATAATAAAATGCTTCTCGTTTTTTTTATTGGAAACGCTTCTTTGAATATTAACATCATCTTTGCAAATTTCTATTTTATTTACTTTTATAATTTTTGTAATCAAGAAGCATAGGCGATTTTATAATCAAGAAGTTTGAACATTCGCATGTCAAAGTTTCATAGTTTCAGTTTTATGTTAGTCCATTTTTTTAAAGAATGCTGGTCAGAACAGCGAACAGTAATCTCAACCAGCCATGTTTTATTTAAACAATGCATGTTATACATTTTATTTTGCTAAAAAGGACAATTTATACATATTTCCATTAAAAAAATAGAGGATTTTTTCAAAAAACATTGATGAAATTATCATAGCAGAGTGGGTATTCTTGGTGAGTACTTAGTTGCTCTCAAATTTAAATCACACGCATATGACAATGCGCACAGTATGACAAAGTACACAAAAATGATTAGAGAAATTTGTTCGAATGCGCTCATGGATTTCGCACCATCGATGACAACGCAAACCACTTTTCGCCATGATACACCCATGCGTTCAATACCATGTTCATTAACACATTGAAATAAATCTTCACCTTTAGTCGTCCCTTTCATTGGAATAATGTCCAAAAGTTCTTCGCATATATTTAGGTGGGCATCAACTCCTCGGATAAAAATCGCTAATTGGGCTATGTCGGATATATCTGTACTTTTGTCAATTGCCAATGAAATCGCTGTGAATGATTTTATACGCTCTTTTAACTGCGATTCTGTAATTTCCGCCATTTCATCTACTCGTCTGCTTAGAGTTCTACGAGGTAAGGGGACAAAATTCCTACTGCTTTTAATATACAAGACTTCACCAATTCGCCATCCGAAAATGCACGATTCTCACGAACAAGGTTTAACGCGATTTCATAAGTTGCACGCTATGCATCTACAACGTAATCTTCGCTTTTCTAAGAAATTTAAAAAAAAATTTAATAATATGAATTTTTTCGACTTTCTGTAATTTGGCACATCGAATCGGGCTCTTCATTTAGACTTAAGGATTTGTATATACTTTTCCTTTCTTCTCCTACATATTCATCATATTCACTCCTGTGCAGCTCATAATGTCTCTTTATGTTAAAAACCTTACACACCTCACGTTTTTCACATACAAGGCATTATGATTCTCCGTCTACATATTTGCATAAAAAAGTTACACTTCACTTCGGACTCAAATTTAACATTGTTCTTTTATTTGAGGTCATGCTGAACCAAATGTTTTATATTGCATATTTTATTTAACTTTATTTATCTAAATTAAAAGTTAAAACAGAGTAATATATTACACATTAGAAATAAAATTATGTTTTTGTCGGCAGTCGAACACTGTGCACTTTGTTTTGCCGTTCGCCGTTTCAAATTTTTAAATAGAATTTTCAGCGCTTTCACTGCATCCACACCATACAAATACACTTAATATTAGTGGTTTTTTATGCGAAAATAATACGTAACTTACGGTCTTAAAAAATATCGTCAAAAATTGCAGAAATTACGAAAAAACGGATTTTATTTATGAAATGTCAAAACTTATGAGTAAGAGTTGCCGCAGTTGTTAAATGTGGGAATCAATTTTGGGCATTGTTGATTTTATTATTTATGATTTATATACATATGTATATACTCTTGGTTGTTTATTTTTATACGCAGTTGTGCATTTCAGAGTGTATTGGATTTAGATGGGCGAAATTAGTTGTCAATCACGTCCACTTTTTATGAAAAAAAAAAAAGAAATGGTATCATATAGTAGCTAAAAATTCTGAAACATTTGACAAACTTCGGTAGCTGAAGAGAGTTTGCAGTTTTATAAAGTAATTTGCTAAAAAATTTGATTTTCCGGATTTCTTAGTTCAATTCAAAAAAATCAATTTACAAAAATATATCCGATCTCAAAAACTATTTAAGTAATCATAAGATAAGTGTGAATAATTTACAGATTCGTCAGTATATGCAGTGATCAATATTATTGAAGATTTAACTGTCATTGCTTTCCAATATGTAAGATTTTAATTTAATCTCAAATTAAATATTTTCAGAGGTCTTAATCTTCTTTACATCTAGCAATTAAAAAACAGTATTACGCGAACTTTTGAAATGTTTAATTGCTTGTTTATTGTTGTTCATTATCTTAATTCATTATTATAATAGAAAGTTTAGTATATATTAAATTTAGTTATTGAAGAAAAATCTACCAAAAAAACCAATTTTTTTAGAAATTTGTTGATATGAAGGTAAAAGTTGGCATCCCTGGGAAGAATTCATGAATAATTGCTCTCTCATTCAGGATACAAACACAGACACAACTCGCTCAATTTTTCCGTTTCTTCCCTGTGCTTTGTTATCCCCCTTCACCTAGCACTTTTAAGCACGCAGAAGCACACGCTGCTGCACAGTGCAAATGTGCTTAGTTTGCCCATCACTAAACTAGACGAAGACGACCGGTGATTACGATACACTGACAGGGCAAAGATACTGCTACAACAACCGTTTGGCGTTCCTGGTGGGGAATCGTAACGGCAAGTGTGGTGGAGAATATGCAGATTTTGACAGGTTGGAATTCAAAGACCAAAAACAAAATACATGTTTTAACTTACATGCGGATGCCATCACTTGAATAAAAATACGAAAATGTGAATACCATGAAAGCGAAATGTCAAAACAGCTCCTCGAAAAGTCCTCGTGTAAATTGGCTCTTTCATTGAAATTTACTATTGAAAGCAATCACAAATTTAGTACTGAGTTACCTAGTTAGTGTACACATATGTAAGTATAGCATCATAGCAACAGCTGATTTTCGCATGTTTGCGGCAGGCTTCAATAATCGACTAAATTCGGCGTATGCAAACAGAGTTGAAGAAGTTCACAGTTGTTTATAAGCATAGGAACACAAATTAACTAAATAAAAGGCTAGATTTTCAAAATTCTGTAGTGATAAAACTTAAACAAAAACTAGTTGACATAATAAAAAAGTGTGCAACTATACTTATCGCAGGGTATGATGTGTAATGTAAAATTTTCTTACTTGCGCGCCATGGAACTTAAAATACTTGTATTTTAAGACATTTTTGAACTTTTTTATCTTTGATAGCAAATTCTCTGGAATTTTTACTGAAAAATAACGTGGAACTATATAAAGTGAAGGGCATCCCGAAAATCATTAATATTTGTAATAATCTGGACTTTTGTAAATTAAATAATTTTTTATTTAGCTTTTTATTAGTAATTTTTAGTGAACTTGTTGGCACGATGTGAATAAAGTACTTTTGTACCTCTGTGCCCGAATATCCACCAATTATTCCCCAAATGCAACCTTGCTTTTCATTAGCAGCTCAATTTCATGGTGGAAAGATAATCTATCATCCTTGGTTTAATTTTAAAGCGGAACAGAGAACGTTTAATATATTTACGTTTTTAAAGATCTCCGGTGCATTAATTTTAGTTTTTTATATCTCAAGAAGAATCACAATTCCAAACAAGATACAGAAAGTCATAGTGTAATGATGCACAATATGAATAAAATGAATTTTACCTAAAAGAATGATAAATATAAAGCCAAGAGCATTCGTAAATGAACATTTGGATATTGAAAACAAGTTCACACAGAGAAAGACTAAATTCTACCAACCAAAATATCACCAAGAGGACATAGAAATAACTTCGGTGTTATTAAAGTCTGGTTGATAATGTATTCTGTTAATTATGTCTAGTTTTGTACCTTCAAACTACGATGTGCGGATAGCGTTAGTTTTTTGTTTCCATCTGAAGAAATCTGCTGCAGAATCACATCGAATGCTTGTAAAAGCTTACAAGGAACATTCTCTTGGTAAATCCCAATGTTATGAGTGGTTCAATAAATTTAAATGTGGAGATTTTGATGAGAAAAACGAAGAACGTGGAAGACCACGCAAAAAATTTCAAGACTTCAAATTACAAGCATTACTGAATGAGAATGATGGCCAAACACAAGGCAAACTCGCAGAACAACTAAATGTGTCACAAAAATGCATTTCCGATCGTTTAAAAGCCATGGGGAAAAAGGGCGACCATACTAAAATGCATGGAATTAAAGAAGAAAATAAAATGAAAAAAAATCCCGTTTAAGTCATAAGCAAAGAACAAAATCATAAAATCTTTACATGTTTCTGTATATATACAAGGGTATGCATGTAATGTGTTTGTCTAATGTTTAATGTTACCTAAGCATTTTAGATATTTCCGTGTGCATCAAATAGCCAGGTATCAGAGTTCAACCAAATGTAGTTACGTCCTAAAATATATGTATATGCATATGTGTAGGAACTTTGTTTTGTGTGTACAAAATTTCAGTTCAATATTTTACCTTTTGCGACAACGCAAACTTACCTCGATATCAGGTAATATTGTGTTCAATGCCTTTTTATATCGTGGTGAGTGTAGGTATGTCAGAGTTGCTTCAGATAGAAAAGAAGGAAAGGAAGTACAGGGCATGTGGAAAACGACTAATATTTGTATAAAGCGGGCCATAATGAATAAAATAATTTTTTGCTTATGTATAAATTGTTAACTTTAGTTAGTTAATATGAATACGTAAATTCATATATACGTTGAATTAGACCTACTGGTTTACATTTGTTTAATGCTCGAGTTTGCAATAAATGTATAACAAATGCAACCTTGCTTTTCATTAGTAGCTCGATTTGAACGCCTCGTGTTCGTCATCGGAGTATCAATTTTGATGTTTTATATCACAAAAGAATTACAATTGAAAACAAATTACAGAAAATGGTTCATTAAAGTGGATTGAAATTAAAAGATCTAAAAAGATATTTTCGAAATCGGCCAAATTGTGTTCAATGCGTTATACTAAAATATTTTGATATTGGAGACTCACGCAAACAAAGTGAAAAACAAAAATTTATCGACTATCATCAAGGAGCATAAAAACTAATTCGGTCGTACAAAATTGTTACACCTGATCTTTAAAAATATTGAGCAGGTTTTATATCGGTATTGTGCAATAGCGATTTGCATACAGTCTTGGTTATTTGTCAAAGCGGTATTACTTTGGTACGAATTTTGCGACACGAAGTGATTTATTAATTTCCTTGATATCAACTGGATTTCTCATTTTTACTAGCGCTTTGGAAGAAATCGAACTTAAATACATATTGAAGCACCATTACAATTGGTACAGTTAAAATTGTCCAAGATTATCCACCATGGCCGACGTAAATGACGCTAGTGATGTTTTCGATTTAGAACTACATGAGGAGGAAAATCCACGCGATTCAGATGACGACAGGATCGAGTTGGACGATGTAAGTATATATTTACATTCTATAGCCTTTTTTGGGTAGCTTATAATACATCATTAACAATTTAAACTTTGTTAAAAACTTTATTTGTAAACCATAAAATATTATGTTCCAACATACAGTATGTCAATTAATTGTTTGCAAAATGAAAAAAATTCTATAAGCTCATATTTAGGCTTACGCCTTTTCATCTAAAATGTTTTTTCTTAGACAATTTTTTTACAATATTAATAAAGGCAATATTCGTTACTCGTTTTACGTACAACATATACAAAAACCAAAATATAACAGTAAAATAAACAAGCAGCATTACAATTCGGCAAATATTGCGTTGTCAATTAATTCTTTGCAAAATGCAAACACAACTTGAAATTAAACCGAAGCTAGCTAACGGTACTTTTATTTTGAACGCAAATAAACGCGTGTCGTAGTCGTTCATTGTTAGCACGCATTTAGTATGACTTATGCTTTTAAAAAGTGAACATTTTAATCAGTTAAGCAATGCCGGGCAAACGAATTAATGAAAATGTTATTCAGTTAGTTTATTTTAACTATTATAAGGGGAAGTCGGCTAAAGAGTTGGCGGAAATGTTTTCAATTAAGCTCAGAACTATTTATAATATTATTAAACGCGCAGAAAAAGAAAACAGGCTTGAATTAAAGCACTCAGGAGGCAGACCACCAAAGCTTTCTAGACGAGATCACTCAAAAATTTTAAAAAAGATCAGCGAACCCCTTCAAACGAGTCTGAGGCAGTTGGCATCTGATATAAAAAATGACTGGAAAAACTGTAAGTCATGAGACTGTCCGGAAAGTTTTAAGACTACACAAATATTCTTCGCAAATAGCCAGAAAAAAACCATTACTGTCCGCAGTTAATATAGAAAAGCGGCTTAGTTTTTCTGTTGCCCATATAGACAAGCCATTGGAATATTGGGATGACGTAATTTTTTGTGACGAGACAAAAATTATGCTGTATAGTCATGATGGACCCAGTAAAGTTTGGAGAAAGCCAAGCACAGCTCTGCAACAAAAAAATATAATACCCACAGTAAAATTTGGCAAACTTTCAGTGATGGTATGGGGTTGCATCTCGTCGAATGGTGTGGGTGAGCTGCGAATTTTTAATGATATAATGACAAAGGAGTATTACCTTGACATTCTCAAAAATGAGTTGACAAGAAGCGGGGTGAAGTTTGGATTCGTTGACCCAGAAAACCCTAATAAACTAAAATACAAGTTATACCAGGATAACGACCCTAAACACAAGTCGTTGCTTTGCAGGACCTGGCTACTTTATAATTGCAGTAAAGTCATTGATACTGTAGCCCAGAGTCCCGACTTGAACCCTATAGAGAATTTGTGGGCGTACTTAAAGAAGAAAGTGAGCAAACACGGTCCATCTAATAAAACCGCTCTCATCAACGCAATTCAGGTTGAATGGCAGAAAATACCAGAGACTTACGACCTGAAGAACCTTATACATTCCATGCCCCGTCGTCTGCATTCTGTAATGGAAGCTAAAGGCCGTCACACTAAATATTAAAATCACACACCTTTATTTTCCTTACAAAAGTCACATAATATTTGAAAATGTAAACAATTAATTGACAGCACAGAATTTACTTTTTTACAGATTTTTATGTTTTTTTTTACTTATTGTTCTGAAGTTTTGAGTTTTTCTGCCATAAATATGTTAAAACTAAAGGGGACAAAAATAATGTGTATTTAAAATTTCGAAAATGTTATTTAAGTTGGTAAAATAAAGTTATTAAAATATATTTAAGAAGCTTTTATCATGTTGCAAACAATTAATTGACATACTGTATGTATGCAAGAAGGGTGGTATGCTATTTAGATAATTTTAAAACTACTATTTAGAAATAAAATTATCCTACGTTTTTTCTTAATGCTTCTTAGACTGTTCCGTAGTTTTATCATAACTTAGTTTCTTGTTGATTTACTATGCTCTCTTGTACCCGGAACAACCTGGGTTTATACCCAGTTAAGGTCTATTTTATAAAGGTCATTGTCCAAAAATGTTTGCCTGTTGAAGCAACAATGATATGATTTGTAATGAACGAACCCCTAAGGCCTAGTTACGTTATAGGATTAAAAATCTCGTATTTTATTTTTAAAAAATTTTATTATTCAAACAGCGACTTATGCTCTTTCGTAAACAAGAATAGTCAATTGTAAGTCTTCATGGTATATCAATTTAGTAGTTCTCTAGTAGAATTTTCCTGTTTCATACAGCACACAACTATTTTTGTGCCCATTTACATATATAATTTTTGACGATATAAGGTTTATTCTTATTTCTTAACATAGATACTATATTTTGCAATAAATAAAATAAATGAGTTATCATATTCTTAAGTATGAGTTTCATACAAAGAGTTTCGATGGATTTTTTTGTATCACTCCAACAGATATCCCAAAATGTATAGGGAATGTTTATGCTGTTACAACAACCAAAATATTATAAATGCTTCCAAAATCAAATGTGATTATTTATCCCGTACGCTTATCAGCGCGATAAATCAGCAGTAAATAATAGTAAAATCATATTCTAAATATTTGAATATTTTATATTGAATAAAAACACGTGTTATTTTCTTAATTCTAATTATAGATAGAAATTTAATGAAATCGATATTTTGTTTGTCTCGATATTTTTTGGAATACCGCATTCCTTCAAAAATGTAGAAATCCTTAGGTTTAAAGCGACAAATTACGGCACGATATTAAAGAAATAAGATTATAATTTTTTTATTGTGGTTATAAGAGATTCTAATATTATCAATTAAGATTACTCTAGTTTTATTTATTCTTTCAATCGGATTTAATGATGTTTGTTGAATTCACAGGTCGATTTGGAGCCGGAATTAAGTATAAACCACATTCAAGAAGAGTGAGTATTAAAAATTTAACATTCGGATAACCATTGTTATGAGCATTTAGTATACGAAATGTTTTTCAGGAAAGTAAATATTTATTCTTATATACATATGTATGTATGGATATTTATACCTTTCGGTGGTAGCATACCAGTATTTCATGTTCACATTTATCTATTATTTCTATCTCATCGAGGCAAATTATTTACTTAAAAAATTTTGGACATGAATCAATAATAAAAGGTTGTGTAAAGTTTGACAACTAATTTCGGATGCTACTTACAATTATACAATTTGGAAGTAAGGGAAAGAGACAAAAGTTTATTTCCTTTCTGAAAAGGTAGTAAAAAATTTAAAAACCTTAGAATAATTACGTGTTATTTTCTTAACTTAACCAGTCCCCTGAATTTGTCACATATATTATGTATACTTAGTCTTGCCATAAATTCTATGATCAATTGTAGCTACAGCGACAAAAATTCGCAGAAAAAAATTCCGTTATTTTTATTTTGTTTACGAATTGCTAAACAAATTTAATATTTCGAGAATGTTTGTTTACCGTACGATCAATCGTTTTTCCAAACGTCTGAAGTGGCAGACAAAAAGAGAAGTGGTCGTCCTCGCGTGCAGCCTTAAAAGCCGTTCGAGAAAGAATTCGTAGAAATCCCCTTACAATGCAGAAAATCATGTCCTGGGAAATGAATGTATGCACCAGATCCATGTCTAGATTAATTAGATATGATCTCCACATGAAAGCCTTCCGAAGCTCAACTGGTGATATTTTGACAACGCGCTTGAAGAAAATTAGACCCGACAGATGCAAGCAGCTTCTTCGGTGGCACGCGGTCAACGGCAATGAAAATATTCTTTTCACAGAAGAAAAAACTTTCACCGTTGAATAAGTTCTTAATAAGCAAAACAACAAAATCTAAAGGCGCAAAAAATGGTTTGTTGGGAACTGCCTTGTAAAGGCGTTGCATCACTTCATTTCTGCGAAAAAGGAGTTAAGACTTGGGCAAAAGTGTAACAAGAGGATGTCTTAAAAGGCGAAATGAAGCAGTTAAGTAGTACTCTTTTCAATGGAGAGTGTTGTATCTTCCAGCAAGACTCCGGTCCAGGCTATAAGCCAAAAACCACCTAGCAGTGGTTTAAAAACAATATTCTTGGGTTCATAGCCGCAGAAAGATTGGCCATCTAAAAGTCCAGACCTGAATCTATTGGACAACAGAAATTTGGCGAGTCTCAAACAATCTTTGGATCGAGCAGCGACTTCAATATCCATGGAAACCTTGCGTACTGCAATAGCTGAATGGCCTAATCGTTTGAAGGCTTGTGTAAAAGCAAATGGTGACCAATTCGAATAGAAATTAAAAAAAAATGCTTTAATATTTACATAATTAAAAACAAAACGAAATTCAATAAAAAAAAATATTATAATTTCATATCTCTAACGGCCATAACTTGTAACAGAACTTATGGCAGGACTAAGTATATTGTATAGCATTTACACAGTATATGTTCTTCAAGTTCTTTCCCAAATTCGCTGATTTTTTCAATTTTTAGGAAAGAATATTCTAAATCCAAAAGCTCGTGGTTTGTTTGAGCTTTGCAGCTTGACATTTGGGATAACTAAAACCATACGAAAATAGAACACAATTTAACTTAATATTTTCTTGAATTTTAACAATTTTTTTTAACTTTCGGTACGTTTCACAAAAGCTTTGACAACCTATAACCTAAAAACTAAGTTTCCCAAAAAAAAGAAGATATTTTCTCCATCCTCAGAAAACCTATGTCCATGTTCGATTTTGGATATTGCCGTGACATATCGTCCCAACCTCAATTAATTGTTTCGGTTTTAAATAAAAAAGGATGAGTGGAAAGAGTGTAGGGCATATCACCGGTCATCTAAAGGTAGGCCCAGGAAACATGCTGTTTCGACGGGTTGGGTCCAGAGGGAGAGGGGTGTTAGATGAGTCGGTTTTAGTGGGCATGTGTCGTGTCGTGCGCGGTGCCTTCACATGCCGGTCATATGTTTGGTATGTCGGGGTCGATTCTGGATAAGTAGGAGTTTAACCTGATACAATATCCAGAACGTAATTGTGCCAGTGTTCATTCCCATGGCAGCCGGTTCTACGTTACCGGAATGCCTCGGGTTTTTCCCAACCAAGGACTGCCGCCCCGGTAAACTAGCCCTGTCTAGTGAACAGCATTTTTTTTTTAGTGTTTTGTCTCGTATGCTTCAAATTTTTTTCAAAACAAAACTAAATCCAGTGCTATCAAGTCATATGCAACATTGAATTCAAGTAACAAATTTTTTTTCTTTTAATAACATAGTACATACATTTTTTTATTTATGAAACTGCTACAAATATGTAGTATGATTTAAAAAAAATCCTTGAAAATGATATATGGAGTACATCTAAGTTTTTATATCTATAAAGCTGATAAATTAAGATTTCCGCAAGTCAAATCACAAATACAATACTAACAATACGATACAGATATTAATTTATTCATAATTAAATAAAGTTTGACAGCGCATCACATAAAGTTTGTTCTACTCGGTTGGATGCACACTTTATGTGCACGTAAAAATCTCCGTGCGAATGTAAACAGTTTGTGCAGTATGATTTGCCTTTGGTTTTTGTATGTCTGATATCATGAATATTTTATATTTATTTATTTATTTATGCTTATGATACATTTTAGTACGAAAACAAATACTCAAGTGCATACCAGTACATTGTTGTTTAGGCATTTCTGATAACATAAATATTCTTAATAATATTGTTAATACACCACTTATCCGTCTTATCATATTATCAACAAAATAATGATAAACACTTCCATAGTTAAACAACAGGTGCACAAGTGTTTGATGTCACACAAAAAAAGCATTAATACTTTGCCCTGCTATTCACTCTATTCAACATGTATGAAGATGCTATATATCACAGAAGCTGATTCCTTTAGTTTAGTTTCAATTTATATTTACTATATACATACATATATTTTTATCTAGTATAATAAAAAATACTAAAAAGCTTTATTGTTTGCAGGGTGGAAGGCCAGGAAACGATACAGTTGTCGGAAGAAACTGTAAATCCTGGGAAAATAAAATTGGGACCTAAAGATTTCGAGTTGAAAAAGGTACTGGGAAAGGGTGGTTACGGTAAAGTGTTCCAGGTAAGTTCAGTTTAAAATAATGTTTTGCACCCACTTCCTTATGTACATTTTCACATTTACATTTTAGGTACGGAAAACTGCTGGCCGCGATGCAAATAAATACTTTGCCATGAAAGTTCTCAAGAAAGCCTCTATAGTCACAAACCAAAAAGATACAGCGCATACAAGAGCCGAACGAAATATATTGGAGGCAGTAAAGGTAAGAATTAAGGGTTCTCGGAATCAAAAGCTAACAATATTTAAAACCTACATACAGTAGTTCAAACGCTTATACTGACTGTTCAACTCTAAAACAGAATTTCAGAACTGTAGATTAAAAATTTTCCATAAATCATATTTGTTCGTTGCTTAGAGTAGACTCGATTTATATTCAACATTTTTATACTGGGGCATAAAAATAAACAAAAACATAGAATCCATGCACATACGAATAATCGTACAAAATTGTACGCCTTTGAAATGTACAAAACTCCCTGATCAGTACTTAGTGGCTAATTCTCAGGCTTTTATTACTGCATTTAAAGGTCTTGGTATAGCTTCTACCAACTTTTACATACATATCGCACCCTAAATACAAAAGGGTCACAACTCAAAATGTACTTCTGCTCAAATATGAACGAGACGTTATCAATAAAACGGTCCGCGGATGACATATGGCAAAAATAAATTTTTTGTTTTTTGGTAGGACTGTTATAAGCTTACATGGCAAATTTCAGCGTGATATATCACATAGTTTGTTTTCTGTGCTACTGTAAACAAGTCAAGCTCGAGTGTGGAAAATTTTGAGTTGTGCCCCTTTTGTATTTAGGGTGCGATATGTCCTGTGAAATATTGAATCATTTGGTTTTCTGAGCTTCCTTCAATTTGCTTATGCTCCGAACAAATATTGAGATTTATTCATAACCTCCTTCATGCTTCACAGTAATCTTTGTATTCTTCGACTCAATTTCGGCATTTGGCTTTCTCCAGACTTAACACTTTCTTTCCTGCCTATTTAAAATATATTTGCTCATCAGTGTATAAAACTATAAAAAGAAGGATAAGCACACAAAGTAGTGATTTAGTTATAATTTATCGTTCTCCAGAAGTACATATATCCTTAGTTATATATACAGTGACACATTACATGCGGCCGGTCTTTTTTTCAGTCGCGCTATTCGCCCATGACAGTTATGTTTTTTCAACAACTTTCGAATTGGTTCATTACAAACCTCTTCATTGGTATTTTCACTAAACATTTTACTAAGTTCTACGGCTGATACAAAGGGATTTTTTTAACTTCGTTTCTTGCGATCATTAATTTGTTTCCCCTTCCCCAAGCGGCTTTTATTTGCCATCGAATTTTCGTTTCTGTATCCTCTAACTATTCATTGCACTGTAGAATGCACCCTGTCCATTCAATTGCCAATTTCTCTAAAAGTTTTCCCCTCTTCCTGCAATTTAACAATCAGCGATGTTCCCCTTTTGTTTTCCTGAGGGTGACATTGTGCAAGAACTATCTTTAGAACTTCAAAATTTGTAGCAAACTAAAAACTGTAGCGCTTTCTATGAAATTTCAATTCGCATATTGACCGCGCGCAGGAAATATAATGGGATCCTGTCGCATCCTATTTTCGTATAATTATTTGTTTTGACATGAATTCTCCACAATTATCTATTTTTATTTCGCAGTATAAAAATGTTGAATGTGAATATATTTTTTATATGTGCTTAAACTGTGTACACTGTAAATAAATGAAAAACATCATTTTTTCCAAATAAAATTAGTTTATCGTTTCGAAGATCTGTTTTAAAGTTGAACACCGAGTATGCACGATTAAGCGCTTGGGTTATTGTATGCAAAGTAATGTAAAGCATTTTTGCTAACTGAATGAAATGTTCTATTTCAGCACCCATTTATAGTTGAACTTGTATACGCTTTTCAAACCGATGGAAAATTATATTTAATTTTGGAGTATTTAAGTGGTGGCGAACTGTTTATGCATTTGGAACGTGAAGGCATATTTTTGGAGGATACCACATGGTACATTTATTCAAACATATAACAGGAAGTACATATATTATTAATTTACTTTTTTAGTTTCTATTTGAGCGAAATCATTTTGGCATTAGGCCATTTACATAAAGTTGGCATCATTTATCGTGATCTAAAACCAGAAAATATCCTATTAGACGCACAAGGACATGTAAAACTAACTGATTTCGGTTTGTGCAAAGAGCACATCCAAGAAGGCATTGTCACGCACACGTTTTGCGGCACAATTGAATACATGTGAGTAAAACCACTACTTGAGATTTATTATTTTGTCTTAATCAAACTATGAATACATGGTATTATTTGAAAATAGGGCACCTGAAATTCTAACTCGGAACGGACATGGCAAAGCAGTTGATTGGTGGTCATTGGGTGCTCTTATGTTTGACATGTTAACAGGCATGGTGAGCTATTGTTCTATTATCTAAGAAACAGAAGTGAAGAATATAGGTTTGACAATTTTTTTTATACACTTGTAGCCACCATTCACTGCCGAGAATCGCAAGAAAACAATCGAGACGATCTTAAAAGCTAAACTAGTACTACCTGCCTACCTCACACCTGAAGCAAGAGATTTAGTGCGTCGTCTAATGAAACGTCAAGTGCCACAAAGACTAGGAAGCGGCCCTGAAGATGCAGCCGCCGTACAGTCGCATCCATTCTTTAAACATGTGAATTGGGACGACGTATTGGCGCGACGTCTGGAGCCACCAATCAAACCTATTTTGGTAAATATAAATTTTTGTTTCTAAGCGTTTAAAACGGCGAGGCGCCTTAAAGCTGTAGGTTCCTCCATTTGTGGCAAGACGCATACCACAAACTGGAAGATGAACATAAGTATATAAAGTAGCTCAAAGATTGAACATAAGTATATAAAGTAGCTCACACTGAAATTCGGACACTTGTGTATCGATCAATAACAGTCCAACTTTAACGGCTCTTGTAGGCTTGAGTTTTTTTGCACCACTTACATCACACAACTTTTTTTGTCGTTATTTGAATGTGCGGTTGGTAAGTTGTGGAAAAGTTCATAAAACTAAAATCTTAACTTTACGTTGCGAAAACTACAAAAAATTAGTGCTCAAGTTAGATTTAGTAAGGTTATAATTTCTCCGCAAATCAATTTGAACTTCCTGACAGCACAAATATTACTTAAAAATACTTTAATTGAAGGTTATTGAAAGCCTTAAAAGTTCGTTTCATAAATAAAATATAATTTTCACCAAAAACTTGATTTTTTTTGGAATTTTATAAAAAATAGCTGAAACATATTGTATGTATATATGTATTATCTATTCTTAAAAATAATTTTACAGAGGTGGTCAAATCATATGTCATATTAGAGAATTTTTATAGTTAAATTTTGTAGAATGTTGATTGAAAGTAAAAGTATTTTAGTTTGTACGTTTTCTAACAAATCAAAATATAATTTATAACAACTCAAAAAATACGAGCTCAAAAAATTCCACCTCTCGATAATAGATTCCAGACTCAGTTTTATATCGATGTTTTACTGTCACTTTTAGATGTATTGCCACTGAGAAAATAATTTGTCACGCGGAAATAATTTGTAATTGTACAAAAGTTTTTGTGGTTTTTATTTAATCTTAGCAACTCAGTTTATTAAATTTATAATGGCAAGAGACAAGTTTAAAATAGGGCTTCGGAAAAAATCAAGCCTGATTTTCAAAAAGGAATGAAAAATGGAGTTTTAAAAAATGCAATATATACAAATTGCATCTGATTTGGCCAGCACTTGAGGATCAGGTGCGCAAAAATTAATAAAAATTGTATGGAGTTTCGATTGCCCGGATTTCAGTGTCCGCTAAGTGTTACATTAGTTTGGGGGAAAAAGAAATCTATTGTTTTTCCATTTTTTTCTCTTTGTTGCCTTAACTTGTTAATACCCTGTAGCTCAAAACTGAATGAAAAAAAAACAAAAACGAATTTTTCTAGTTTGAAATAGTACCTTGACCTTGTCCAGATTGCAGTGTCCGCTAAGTTATATATTAGTTTGAGGGAAAAAGAAATCCACTGTTTTTGCATTTTTTTCTCTTTGCTGGCTTACATTGTTAACACCCTGTAATTCACAACTGAATGAATAAGAAAAAAAAAAACAGTCAACAAATTTTTTTAGTTTGAAATGTTACCTTGTCAACGAGCATAAACTTTAAATTGTCTGATCTATACTTTACGAGACATTATCACTATAGCCATGTACCGAGAAAATAATGGGTATCTTTATACCCAAACTAATATTGTATATTGATTATTATTAAGTGATGGTCTGTCTGTCTTGTTTTTGTACTGTCATGTCATGTCTTTATCAGATAGCCAGTAACAAAAGAAACGTTCCATTCTGATTGTAAGTAGTGTGATGGCAGAAATTTGATTAGGCTTATGATCACATATGTATCTATATGTATTTAGTGAGTTTGAGGTATTAGCAGAGAACGTAAATTCATAGAGAAGGCGCAGGAACGAATGGACAGGTTAAATGTCAAAACACATCAAAACGAGGGTAGGAAGTTAACAGAAGAGAGTTAACATAGCGGAGCGTAGTCAACAGAAATAAATATAACGTTTGCATTGAAATGTACAATGCCATGATTTGATGTTAGGGAAAAGAAAATAACAGCAGACTTGTACATTTTTCTTTCATGCTTATTTGCCGTCGGCATTTCGCATGCGCAAATAGATTATTTCTTGTGAGATGAATAAATTAATTCTAAGTAACGCAATAGCACCGTAGGCCTAAGTAGCTAGTGTGCTCTATCAATTAGTGTTATATTTCATATTTCTCTAATAAATAATAATAATAGTAATTCTAAGTAAATATATGCATGCATGAATATGAAATTTTAGGTATCTAATTGACTAAATTGTATTGAATTTAGGTCTATTATCAAAATTATTCAAATATCATAACACAAAAAATAACTTTGTAAACCATTCATTTACATCAAGGTTCATTATTCAGCAAAGTGTTGAATTAATATAACATCTACCATCCATATTCATGTGGGCAGAAAAAAACATGACTTGCCTCAAAACCCAGCTCATACACCTCTCATACAGATCTACATATAAAGAATTCAAAGCAAATAGACAAACGTATGCAAACATATTTCTAATATACATATGTATGTATGTATGTATGCAAATACATTTCTTTTTCATGCTTATTTTCCGTAGGCATTTTGCATGCGCAAATGGCTTATTTCTTGTGAGATGAATAAATTAATTCTAAGTATATGCATGCATGAATGTGAAATTTTAAGTATCTAATTAGCTTAATTGTATTGATATTAAGTGCATTATCAAAATAATTTCAAAATATCCACATAAAAAATTGGCTTTGTAAACCATTCATTTGCATCAACGGTTATTATTCAACAATATGTGTCCTTTTTAAATTTTTATATCCATATGTATGTATATTCATATACTAAATACATAGATATAACATCTACCATCCATATTCATGTGGGCAGAAAAAAATCTTGACCTGCCTCAAAACATAGCTCATATGTATCTACATACATATAAAAAATTTAAAAGCAAATAGACAAACGTATGCAAACATATTCCTAACATATGCAAAAAAAATCATCTAAACGGTATTCGCGTACATATACATATGTATGTATGTATGCATATACATATGAATACATATGTTGGGACAATGTACATATGTACGTAAATGTTTCTATTCTAAGCAAAACAATGAATATTCGTATATACATATAATATAACCGTACATACTTACTTTTGCCCTTACATGTGTATGCTTCCAAAACTAAAATTCTAAGCCTAGCGACTACAAGAACAAAATGCATTCCTAGGCGTAGCTGCTGCGGCCATGATTATTTACCCGCGACGGCGCTGAACAGTTTCAAATATTAAAAAACACAACAAAAGCAAATTCATTGATAAGTTCGAGCTCATATTTCTACCAGCAAAGTACTTTCATTCATAAAACGAGCCGCCCATATGCCAATTTTCGCGACCATTCGAAAATAGTCAATATTGGAATATTTCGCGTTGAATTATTTGTCAATATTTGGTAAATCTTGAATTTTTGTCAAGTCGAGTGGCCGCGGCTCCGTACATATGTATGCATCAATATATGTATGTAAATATGTGTTCTCAATTCTCCACAGCAATAGCAAATCGAAATATTTTTTCTGTCGCAAGTGCTCGCAGCCTCATATGTATGTATGTCTATGGAAGTTCGTAGGCATGTATTTATGTATATGCGTGTTTGCTTTTGCACGTCCATATGAACGATTTTTCATATGCAGATATTCATTTGATTTAGCTGAACGAATATATTGATTTTGTAAGGAAATCCTGTCGAATTAAATTATTGTCGTGATTAAGTGAAAATTGTAGTGGTTTAAAAATCTAGGCTCAGGTGCTACCTGAAAAATAAGATAAAAGGAAAACCTGAAAGAACCTCTAATATCGAATATTTCTCAAACTCTTCCAGAGTTAAATCTTCTTCTACTTGCTTAACTACTCTACAATAAGTTGCAGTGACGGGCGGGCAAGCCCAATCAGAGGCAGCACTAGGCGAGCGACTTCTATTTACTGGCTCTAAATTGAAGCAAGGAAAAGCCCCTTTCAAGAGTTTATATTTTGTAACCAATGTGGGTTCAAAATGGCGTTGGCAAATAAAAACCCTGTCAGTGCTTGACACTTGCACGTTGCAAGCCAAGGCCCAATTCTTACGGGTCTCTTCGTCCCTAGGAAACGCAAAAAGTATAACTTTATCCTTAGGCACGCAGCTCTCGATACATCAGCTCCTTTTTTTCTTTTTTTCGGTCCACTTGTTCGGTGGGACATCATCATAGCCTAATTAAAGTTTTTATTTTAATTTTTACAAAATTTAAATTGAGGTATATTCAGTATAATCATATACATATATAAAACAAGAAACCGCACCCTCCGGGGATTTATAATAGGTCTATTTATAAGTTCGTGCGGTTTTACAACAGATGGCGTAACTTGATTATTATTCCATCGATCCACATTTCCAAACATTCATTGGAGAGCTACTGTCGTAAGGCACAAACGTCAGTATAAGTTTTTTATTTGAAGCGTAAACAACAATATTTTTACCACACTTGAAAATGTCGAATTTCGTGCCAAATAATGGGTTTTTGCGGGGAATTCTTCTTCATTATTTTAATATGAAGAAAAAAGCAGCCGAAAGTCATCGTATCTTGGTGGAAGTTTATGGTGAGCATGCTCTATCTGAGCGAACGTGCCAGAAGTGGTTTGCACGCTTTAAAAGTGGTGATTTTGGCTTGGAAGACGAAGAACGCGAGGGTGCGCCGCCAAAGTTCATGGATACCGAATTGGAGGAATTGCTCGATCAAGATCCGGCTCAAACGCAAGAAGAGGTTGCAAAAACTTTGGGAGTTGATCAATCAACCATTTCCAAACGTTTAAAAGCCATGGGAATGATCCGAAAGGTAGGCCATTGGGTGCCGTATGAATTGAAGCCAAGAGACGTTGAACGCCGTTTTATGGCATGCGAACAACTGCTTCAACGGCACAAAAGAAAGGGTTTTTTGCATCGAATTGTGACTGGCTATGAAAAGTGGGTCCATTACGACAATCCAAAACGTCGGGCAACGTATGGATACCCTGGCCATGCTTCAACATCGACGTCGGCGCAGAATATTCATGGCCTGAAGGTTATGCTGTGTATCTGGTGGGACCAGCTGGGTGTTGTGTATTATGAGCTACTGAAACCGAATGAAACGATTACGGGGGATGTCTACCGACGACAATTGATGCGTTTGAGCCGAGCACTGCGAGAAAAACGGCCGCAATACGCCGATAGACACGACAAAGTTATTTTGCAACATGACAATGCTCGGCCACATGTTGCACAAGTGGTCAAAACATACTTAGAAACGCTCAAATGGGATGTCCTACCCCACCCGCCGTATAGTCCAGACCTTGCGCCATCCGATTACTATCTCTTCCGATCGGTGCAACATGGCCTGGCTGACCAGCACTTCCGTAATTACGATGAAGTCAAAAAATGGATCGATTCGTGGATTGCGGCAAAACCGACCGAATTTTTCACAAAGGGAATCCGTGAATTGCCAGAAAGATGGGAAAAAGTAGTAGTAAGCGATGGACAATATTTTGAATATTAAATTTGTAACCATTTTACGTCAATAAAGTTTCAAATTTCGAAAAAAAACCGCACGAACTTATTCATAGTCCTATTAGTTTTCAAGTAATTAATTGTTAAAATTGTGTAATTTAGCGAAAGGATATTGTTGTTTTGAATACAAGTATAAAAACCAGTAAAAATGCGTTTGTGACCATATATTTTATGAATTGAAGTGAAATTTAGAACAACATACATACATAGTTGTATTATGTACCAATTTATAAGTGTATTGTATTAAAATGCGTGTAAATATTGAAAGATATAAAAGTTGTTCATGAGCCACTCCCTTACATCTCAACCAAGTTTCATTAAATAAATCATTATACTTGGCTTCAAATTACCCATACGGCATTATCCTACACCCGATCCTTTAAATTCAAAAGTTTTTTATAAATATGTAAATAAAATAATGAGAATGTGCGCATTCAAGTTCAATTGGTTACAAGCAATCATAAGAGCTTTTCAATATTTGGCGCAATTTTCATATATGTACATATGTATATACATTTATCTAATCAAAATCAAATCTAATGCAATCATACATTTTTTCCAATATTTGGCGCAATTTTCATATATGTAAACCTAAAATAAATATGTCCTTTGCTAATATATGTATATAAACATGCATACATAAAATTTCGCGCAATTTTCATAACTTAATTACATACATATGTCCTAAATTACGCGCAATTTTTATAAAAAAACCAAAAAGAACAAATCTGTAAACATGCATACAAATCATATGGACATATCAAATGAACAAATCTGTTCTGTACGCAAGCAAATGTAAGCTAATGTAAACTAAATTTTTTCACACTTGCGTATCACTCTCTCCCTCTCATTTCTCTCCGGCAGCCATATTAATTAATTTCCTACTGTTAACTTGTGCTTTCCTACCCATATTTTGTTAGGAGGAACGGGCCGGGACTGCGCCTTCTCTATGAATTTACGTTCTCTGGTATTAGTATGCGTTATGCCAATTATCTGCTACGAAACGACTCGGATTTACAGTAGGCCAAGAGCAAATTTGTGTGCGTAGTTTTAGACAAGTGGTCGTTAATGTAGCTGAATATACTATACTGCTATATCTAGGCAATTTCATTTTTCACCGAGCCGTTACTAGGAACAATCTTAATATTTTTCTAATCAATTAATATAATCACCGTAATTGAGCAATCATAAAAATTTATTTTACAGCGGAGTGAGGATGACGTTTCACAGTTTGATACAAGATTTACTAGGCAAATTCCGGTAGACTCCCCAGATGAAACAACGCTCAGCGAGAGTGCAAATTTAATATTTCAAGTAAGTTCACATTGTTTTTATATATAATTGTATTCATACCCTGCAAATGTTTTTACTATGTTTTCTGTACATATAAGATCCCGCTTATGCCAGAAACATGAATGTGAAAAATGAAATGAAAATGTTTGGAAATCAAGTTTGAAAGTTTATTGCTCTCTGAAGATTTCTGATATAAAAAATTGTTTGCATTGGCGGGATATAAATCCGGGTCGTTCCGCTAACGTAGAACCGACTAGAACGAAAAAAAAATTCTCCAGTTTAACTGCAACGGACTTACGAGTAAGGTCGACGAGATAGTCGACTTTATGAACCGGCACAGTATCAAGATAGCTGCGGTCCAAGAAACAAAGCTGCACGCTAGGTCATCTCTGATCACCAGGGATGGCTATAACGTGCACAGACACGATCGCGAGCGAGACAACGGTGGTGGCCTAGCGTTTATAGTCCACCACACTGTGCAGTATCGTCTTATCGATGAAGGAACCGACCCCAGGGACAGCACCTTAGAATGTCAAGGCATAGCTGTCCGGTCAGGCGATTCCGAGCTCGAAATTTTTAATATATACATACCCCCTGTCACCTGCTGCCCGGCAGGATATCACCCTGTTATAGGTGCGCTCATCAGAGGTGAAAACCGATTGGTTGTAGGTGACTTCAATGCGCATCACGATCTTTGGCATTCAAGCCTGCCAAATGATCGTAGGGGACAGCAATTGGCAGAGCAGATAGACGACTCGACATTCAGCACTGTGAACGACGACGCCCCCACCAGGGTAGTGGGCAATTGTAGCAGCTCGCCTGACCTAACAATAGCTAGCGCGGGTCTGATAAATAGCATAACGTGGCGACCTATGCTATCGCTTGCATCAGACCACTTGCCCATTATCGTCTCGATCGAGAGACCTGCCGATTTCGTTTCCGCGAATCACCGGTCCTATTTTAACTTTATAAAAGCTAATTGGGCCGGCTTCACGGAATTCACCGAGGACACCTTCGCCGCTCTTCCCATCCCCACTGATGTGCGCGTCGGCGAACGCGCATTCCGCAAGGTGCTCACAGCTGCTGCGGCTCGCTTCATCCCAGCTGGATGTTATAAGGACATCCGTCCCCACTTCCCAGCAGAAGCAGCCAGTTTAGCAAACGAGCGTGACCACCTACGCCAGGCCGATCCCGGGGATCCCCGCATAAGGGATCTCAATTTGGAGATCCGGCAACTGGTAAATCAACATAAGCGGACTAAATGGGTTGAGCACCTGAAGACTTGTAACCTCACCTCCGGAGTGAGTAAGCTCTGGTCCACCGTTAGGTCCCTGTCGAACCCGACGAAACACAACGACAAGGTGGCTATCACCTTCAACGGTTGTACTTCGTCGGACCCGAAGAGATGCGCGAGCTATTTTAGCCGGCTGTTTACACTGCATCCTCCGGGCGACAGAACCAAACGTCGTGTTACCAGAAGGCTGCACAAACTGACGAACGACAGTGCGCCACTTACTTTCTCCGGTGATGAGGTTCAGGGGGCCATCAACAAGTCGAAATCATCGAAAGCCATTGGCCCTGACGGACTTAACGCGCTGATGCTGAAGCATCTGGGACCCCTGGGAGTAGGATACCTCACAAGGGTCTTCAATCTGTCTCTGGCCACTCTCATCATCCCTGACAAGTGGAAAGCAGGGAGAGTGGTCCCACTATTGAAACCTGGGAAACCCGCCAACCAAGGGGAGTCTTATCGGCCGATAACTCTCCTTTCCCCAGTAGTGAAGACACTTGAAGCCCTCCTACTCCCACTCTTCACGACCCACCTGGCCCCAGCCCCACATCAGCACGGATTCCGACGAGTGCACAGCACCACCACGGCACTCACCGCCATAAACGCCCAGATAAATCGCGGGCTTAACCAAAACCGCCCCTGCGAGAGGACTGTCCTAGTAGCGTTGGACCTAAAGAAGGCTTTCGATACAGTCAGCCATTCCACGCTACTAGATGATATTTATCAGTCGACACTCCCGCCAGGGCTGAAGAGGTGGTCCGCGAACTACCTGAGCGGTCGGCACTCGTCAGTGATTTTTCGAGATCAAATGTCAAAGCAGAGGAAGATTAAGCAAGGCGTACCGCAGGGTGGTGTCCTTTCACCCTTGCTTTTTAACTTCTACATCTCGAAGCTCCCCCAACCACCAGCGGGAGTTTCCCTGATCTCATACGCTGACGACTGCACGATAATGGCGTCGGGCAATGACATCGATGGCCTGTGTTCCAAAGTGAACAACTACCTCACCGACCTTCCTCGCTTTTTCACTGCGAGGAATCTCCAACTTTCCCCCACTAAGTCCACGGCGACCCTTTTCACCACCTGGACAAAGGAGGTCAAGCTGTCCCTTAAGGTAAAAGTCGACGACACACCAATTCCGACTGTGAATAACCCCAAAATTTTGGGTGTAACCTTTGACAGCTTGCTCTCCTTCTCTGCGCACACAACCGCAATTGCCACTAAAGTCCAAAATCGCAACAAGGTCCTCAAATCGCTGGCCGGCAGCACTTGGGGCAAGGACAAAGAACTGTTGCTTTCGACATTTAAGGCAATTGGCCGGCCGGTTCTAAACTATGCTGCGCCTGTCTGGTCGCCTGGTACTAGTGATTCGCAGTGGATAAAGCTTCAGACATGTCAGAATACCGCCATTCGGACAGCGACCGGGTGCCTCCTGATGTCACCCATACAACACCTGCACAACGAGACACAAATGCTCCCAGTCGCGGAGCACAACAAATTGCTCAGCAAGCAGTTCCTGCTGGGGTGTTACCGCAGGTTTCACCCCTGCAGACACCTGCTTGAGCCTGAGCCGCCTCCCAGGCACGTCACTAGACACCTCCTCGACTACGCTGACGAACTCCAGGACAAAACTGACCGAGACCTACTGGACCGGACAGTATTCAGACAGTCAATAAACGACATTCACCGGGAGTCCGTTACCACCTTCATGAACTCCCGTCCCGCGAATGCCGTAATCGGAGTCCAACCACCACCCATTGCAGATGAAGAGCTCCAGCTTCCCCGTGAGACTCGTGTAACATTGGCACAATTGCGTTCCGGATATTGTAGCAGGTTAAACTCCTACTTATCCAGAATTGACCCCGACATACCAAACACATGTCCGGCATGTGAAGGTACCCCGCACGACACTATCCACCTCTTCACATGCCCCCTTAATCAGACTCATCTAACCTCCCTCTCCCTCTGGACCCAACCCGTCGAAACAGCATGTTTCCTGGGCCTACCCCTAGATGAGCTAGACGAAGACGACAGATGATATACCTACACTGACAGGGCTAACTATGCTGTTAAAACAACAACAACAACAAAAAAAAAAAATTGTTTGTGGTTTCTTTAAACGCATAATATTCTGGGTTTTGGAATAACATGCAGGGTTTGATTGAAAAGTAATAAGCCTCGCGGAGCGTCTGCCAAGCGATCAACCGAAACCGGTCCCAGTTCGCTGGCAACAGCGGTGCAGTCAATATCGCTCCGCGCGTGAAAGCTGTTTTAAAAGTTTGTTAGGATTTTGCAGTGGCGAAAATGCATCGATCTTTGGAGCAACGTTACTCGATCAAATTTTGCGTAAAGCTAAACAAAACGAGTACCGAAACCATTGGGCTACTCAATGAGGCTTACGGGGACCAATCTCTGTCCAGTGCCCAGGTAAAACGGTGGCACAAGTCGTTCAAGGAAGGCCTACGTGAGATCAGTAAAGAGTTAATTTCCCCCTCCGGACTTCTTCTTGTTCCCGCGCCTGAAAAGAAAGCTGAAGGGGAGGCGTTTCGACTCCATCGAGGCGATCCAAAAAACTATGACAGCCGAATTGAACGCGATTCCGGCGGATGAGTTTAAAAAATGTTTCCTGCAGTGGAAGGACTGCTACCAGCGGTGTATTGATGCTCAAGGGTCCTATTTTGAAGAATATTAGTTGTATAAGCCAAAAGGTTAAAAAAACTGCTTAAAAAAATAAGGCTCATTACTTTTCAATCGAACCATGTAGAACATCCAAGAGTTAATCAAGTTAAGCCATTATCTCTAAATTGGAATATTTGCACAATCATGCTTCTGGCATAAGGGGTTCGATATATCTACTCGAAAAATATATTAACACCTCTTTAAAGAAAGAAAAGTTGGATATTCTGATTTGTTTTATTTCTGCGTGATTAACAAGCATTTAATTTTCACTTATGAAAGTTGAATAGCACGTCAAAAATCTGCATAAAAAATTGTGGGAGATTGAGAAAATCAACAGGTTATTTTATACTCAGTACATATTTTTCATTAAGCTTAATACATATCTGCAATAAATATTAAAATTACTTAGCCTAACTCTTAAACATAAAACAACATTATTAAATTAAGCTGCAGCACATTGGAAATGCGGCTCTTTTAATGGTATACCCGTGGGACCATCTGTATACTCGCAAAAATTCAAACCGATTCGTCGGAATGGATGACATTTGCTCTTAGGATTGCCCCATTTACCCTTAAATGACAGCCATGATGGTACCAGGGCGCGTCCTAGGAAATATTATTTAAATTACATTCAAAAATAGTCGCAGTTTAAATTCATTAGTTACCATAGGATTTTAAATTCTTATAAGTAATATCCACCGATTTCCACGTATTCCAAGGTGTTCCAAAACCGTTTATGTCATACAGTCGAGCTACTTTGACAAAACGATGTTTTCCTGGTGCAGTCCAAAGGCCGTGTGAACCCTAAATACGAAAATCAAATATGAATTAGTTAATGATTCTTATAGTTAATCTTCCTTACTTTTGCTGCAAAGAGTACTGGATGATTATTAAATGTGGTAACAGTTTTTGGAAAATTTGGTCTTTGTAATATGCCTTTGCGTGTTTCTTGTTTTTTAAATTCAAATGAACCGGTTAACCGATTGTAAGAGTAGTATGCGCCTGCGTCGTGTGCTGAAACGTACATTGCTTCTGGTTCAGCACCACTAGTAAAATATAAACTCATATGTTCCCAGTCCCCAATGTGACTGCCAATATCTTTGCGATGCCCCAAACAGAAACCATAAACTGCTGGAAACGGAATGCTACCGAGTGGTCCTAGGCTCAGCGTGCACATAGTTTTGCCCTAAAAAGTAAAGAATTGTAATTTTAAAATTGTTAATAGATATAACCACTAACCTGACTATACGGATAAAACATCCAGTAAGTCACATGAAAGCTAGGCACATTTTTACGTCTCTTTCTATTGCTTTGGTTATTGGCATCAATGAAAAGTGGTCCTTCTGTTGCGAAATTGCTATCTATATCGTTGTTATAATCCTCCAAAAGCTCTTGGGTTGGCATACTGAATTTTACATTGTCTGCCAAATTAGCTATGAAATTATTCACTTTCCCGCTACTGTCTGCTTTGATTGGTGCATCTGTACTCGGTGCATTTACATGATTTGATTTCTCAACTTCAATGGGATGACTTTCGCCCAGAACAAGATCGTCATAGGGTTCTACAACTAATCCTTTTGGCGGTAGATTGAGCAAAATTGGTGGTGACAACGCAGGAGGCGAATCCACTGGTAAATTATTGTGTAGAGTATTCCGTCGGACGCGTTTGAATTCTGGATAAAGACGCGATGAACGGCGCACGGTGTCGTTACGTTCATACAGTGGATCAATGGAAACCGGTATGTAAGGTCCGCGTGTGCTACTTACTGCCAGCAATGACAGGGGCGGGCTTTGAAAAGTAGATGTTGCACTACCACCGGGAACGAATCTCTGCGAGCCGGTTATTTTTATTGGTTTTTGTTGAGAAATATTAAATTGGGCAGCGTGCATTGTTGGCGAAGCCGACGACTTTAAGGTAGATGCCTCTACTGCCTCATTACAAAGCGTAACTACGGCGTAAATTGGTACAGGCGATTCGTTTGGGTTACGTCCATAGATAAAGGATTTTTCATTTTCCAAGAGCTCGTCTATTTTGAGATTATAAACATATCGTAAATTGTTATTATATGCGAATTAATGCAAACGAAGGTTTTAGCTATACTCATTTGTTTAAAGAAGTGAAAATCTTCAATATATTAATTTATTGCTTGACCACGCTAATTTTAAGGTTCTACTTGATTTAGTCAATTATCAAGAAAAGCCCAATAGTTCGGAGGACATATGTATGTATGTACGTACATGAGTTTTCTTTATCTTACCGACTTCCGTATTTGTCACTAAATATGCCTTTTTCGAATCATCGCCAATTGGCATGCCAGGTATAAAAGTTTTGCCTTTATCCATGGGATGTACATGGTTAAGAAATTCTTCAACTCCGAGAGGCATAAATTTCTCCTCTGGTGCCAACCATACAATTGGTGCCCATTGTTTAATTATACGATCAACTGTGAATACAAAGACGATTAAATGTATGGAAAGTTAAAAATATAATTTATTATATTGCATAATGAGAAATTGGCTATTATGTCAAAAAGTGTAAACAACAAATTAACCCTTTGTGGAGCATGTGACATTTTAGCTAAAGACCATTGCCATTTTTATGAAAGTTAAAATTGCCTCACAGCACACCGTTTGTAATTCTTTTCATTTAAAATCAAGCACGCAGCTCACTATTTAAAGTTGAAAATTTTTAAATTATGAATTGTACAGGTTTGATAATTAATATTTCAGTCGCAGTTCATAATAGAGAGAAATGTCGAAATCACTTTGTTGAATGTGCCTTGGGACGAAATAGTTAAGCGCTGTCAACTAAATTTTTTATGTTTTTGGTTTACACTTAATTCTCTAAATTACATAATACTTGTTTGGGAAAAAAAGAAATCCATTATTTTCTCGGTAGATGGCTGTAGTGATCGATATTTCGTAAAGTATCGATTAAATAATTCCAAGTTCTTGCTCTTTGTCGTTTGCTGTTTTTTGTTTGTTCCATTCAGTTGTGAGTTACAGGGTGTTGAAAATGGAAGTCAGCATTATTATTTCTCAGGTCGGTTCCTAAGAACACTGCTATAAAGGAATTTTTCAGAAAGATGCTGAATTATGAGATGGGTAGTTCTAAGAGAATTTCCAGTGAACTTTCAATAATTTTCTTGAGAGAGCCAAAAAAATAGGCATGTTATACACCATCCTATACGGTTCGAAACTATGCAATTTTTTATAAACAAATATAATTATAGTAATATATATTAAATAAAATTAATTTAAAAAAATATTAATTTTTTTTTTAAGTTTAAGATTAAAAAATTTGATATTGATACCTCAGAAGTCTCAATCAGTCCAGATTTTGTTGAAATAGTATAATTTTTTTTTTAAACCTATCTTCCAAAAAAAGTCAAATAGAAGGAAAAATATCATTATTTAAATTTCGATGATTAAATTTTCGGACATTGTAGACCATATGGAAAAAAATCTCGCGTATTCGTTACATTGAAAAAACGCTGCATCGTCAGGATATATGTTTATTAAAATTTAATGAGATAAAAACTGCGTAACCAACTTTTTTTTAACGATGCAAATTTTTCGAATTTTTTTAATTTTTGTAGTCACATTTATTGTAGAATGAACTATTTTTATAAACTATTAATGAACATTAAAAAGGAAGGACCTGACTCGTTACTGGGTTGTTCGCATAACATCGACCTTTCACGACATTCCATAAAATGAGATAACGGCGTCAAAGTGCAGGTCCGGGGTGGCCAATTGACATCGATTAACAAACTTGGCACGCAAAATATTGCTGTGGCAAGGGTTGCGTGGCATAGGACGCTATCTTGCTCAAACCAAATATCGTCCATGTCTTCGATTTCTGGCTACGAAAAATCTTTCATCATACCTGTGTTCCATTCCCCGTTGACGGAAAGAAAAGAAAACGGGTGAATGATTCCACCGCTCCAAAATCTGCACCAAATTAACACTCTCTGAGTGATCATTGGCTTCTCGATGATCACGTGCGGGTTTTCTGATCCGCTGATACTTCAGTTTTGTTTGTTAATAAAGCTACCGAGCAGAAAATGCGTTTCGTCAGAGATATGTTACATACAGATTTTATGTAAAACTTTCTACTGTATGGAGCACTCTGTATAGGGTAAAGCTAGTAGGACGATTCGAGTCGGTTCAGAAGCATTCCGTTTTAACCCGTAAGCATGTAGAGAAATGTATCCAGGTCGTTTCGGCAACGTATAATATGTCGTTACTAAATAGGACTTAAACCTGTTGCTTGCCCGAGTTAAGTTTATTTAACTGTGGCTATAAATCCGATGGTTGTGTCTCATATAAAATAAGAGCATTTGTCTTTCGAATATAGCATTTTTTTCCAAGAAAAAGTTTCTCATAAAAAACATTTGTCGTTCACTGGCTTCACAAAACTGGCAGCTTCTCCCTCATGAAGGAAGAAATCGAGATTCCCAACATCAGAGACGTTGACCATGTAGATTTGGTTAGCGTTTATTTGTACCAAAAGTGCCTAAAATTTTCACTTTCCCGCATAATTTATGTACATACATATATATTCATATACATATATGTATGCATGTATTTTATTTTATTACTTTGCTATGGGATCTTATTTCTTATTTGTATATTAAGCGCGAGTTTAGCAAAGTAAACAAACTGTCGTTTCGCGCAGTCGAACACATGGCCAACGACTCTATCGACTTGATCGACGTATTGGTTTAATACAAAAGTAACGCTTAAATAACTGGTTCCTTCGCATTGTGGCAAATATATCAAAAACCTTAGTGTATTGTCAATGATAACAGAAATTTCACCCAATTTTTTACAAAAAAAGATCAATGCGAACAGCGATTTGTGCGCTTGATCAAAGTGGCTGTGCTGAGTCACTGCGCGTTGATTACCAAAGAGCAATAAAAGTAAAAAAGAAAAATGTGTTCAACTTAAAGGTTGTTAAAAATTTTGCGAACTGATAAAAGCTCGTTCTTGTGATGTCCTCTGCAGAAGCTGTTTTGATCTAAATTATTTTATAATTAATTGTATAATTTTTTTTAACGAGTTTTGTTTTTTGTTTGACGTTAGAGTGAACAAAGAGTCTTGCTCATTCTACGTCGGTTTAATGGTGTATGCCAAAGTTGCAGTATAACCGCAAACCAAAATAGTTTTTTAAAATTTGTGCAATGTTGATGAATTGTAATTCAAAACCATGATACGAAACCATACCTACTTCTTTATCTAATGAAGAAAACGGTGTGTGTAATCCATTGCGATGTTGTGTTCCACTGCTCCAGGTGCCAGGGCCACTGCCAGTGGCAGTGCCAGTGGTCAAAGGACTTTCAATAAGGTTGCTGATAATTTCATTGTCATTTCTTCTAATATCATCAAAGAGCACACCACTAGTGGGTCCTGCTTCTGTTGCAGCAACCACTTGTGCGGCTGATGCTGTAGCTTTGTACTCAGCTACACTGTTAAGTAAAATAACTGCGATAACCACAACCAGTTGGAGTAGGTCGTCGTAACGTCTGAGGTGTTTGGTTGAAAGTGAATGATGGTGCAGTATTTGTTTTTGCTGTTGAAAGTGCTGGCAATTTCGATGACAGTTTCGTTTTCGCTGAAGGTACCACCGATTATTTGGCATTTTGCGGTGCTGATGCCGATTTGTATTTGTTTGGTATTTTGTTAATATATTTATATGATTGTTTTTTCTATGTTTCAATGTTGAAGAAATAATAGCAAACATTAGCAATGCACACGAAAATGAATTTTGTTAATTTTTATTTATTGGTTTATTGACATTCAATACCCAAACGTCAACTGCGGCAGTTAAGCTTGTATTTCTTGTTGCGTGTTGGCTTCTTTTTTTGATTTCGTTAATGAACCACATTTTCTACAGATTCCAACTTTATTGATTGTATGAATTTATGTATGCGTATCAATTAAGGTTATTGTAGACTTCAGTTCCAAGGCTGTTTCTCTTATATATGGATTATGTAACTATGCTACTACGTCATATGTTTTTTTATTATAGTTGTTCGATGAAATGAGAGAAAGTTATTGTTCTATATCATCGTTTGCCGTTACGTAAATAATCAAGTGTGCTTAAGAAAAAATTATATAAGCCACCTATTTAAGTGAAATCCCTATCTCCTTCACAGTATTTTTTAAATATGGTAATTGGCTTAAAATATTGGAATTTGTGTAATATGTACTATATATAAAGTGCCTCTTCTCGAAATATGAAAATACCTATGATTTTCGATTTAGGTGTTTGTTATTTGTGACTACGAATTTATAAATGCGTGTCGTCCTATTCTGAAAGGTTTGTCGACAAGTTCGCGATATACCGTTTTACACAAGAAAGTTCTCTTCTATGAATGTAACATATTTTGTAGATTCACGGTAATGGTTTGTTAATTTGCGTTTAGAAATTCTTGATGTTAAAAGTTAACCATGGTATGCGTTATCCAATGCGAATGTCTTTTTAACGACCATATTTTCAAGTGACATTGAATGCATATATACAAGTAAAGGGCCTAATACCCAAGCATGACTCAATCTTACGGTATGTCACATGACGATTTTACTTGTAAACAACACAATACTATACTTGTATGGCAAAACGTTCTGAGTGCGACAAGCATTAAAAATGTCAAACCATATTAATGGTAATTCTAGATTTGACATATTGAGATTGGAACTGTCCCATGTCGAAATTTAAGTAGTAACCTGCGCATTCACCCTTATCTGATAAAATCTGCATATGATAAACCAAACAACGTTCCCTGTATGACCAGCACCGTTTCAGGAAGGGCACATTTCGTTTATTTTCTGATATAATTTCTCACATTTTTACCTTAAAATCCGACAAGTTGAGCTTTGGTAAAAGTAAATTTTATAACTAACAGTTTGCAAGTTCAATTTGGCTTGATCTTCTTTTCCAGGAAGAATCTGCTGGGACGTACCTATAAATTTTACCTGCGTGGAACTTCGTGTTAAAAAGTTTCGTTAATATATCCCTATTTGCACTCGAGATATCGTGAATCAGTGTTGCCCAACAATTTCTAATGGGCGTGCAAGTCTCATGCATTCATAAATTATTCATTGGTACATTCATTATTACAATACATTCATTGGTACAATTCAATGAAACTTGGTACACATATTTGTCCAAGATAGTTTGGTATTGGCGGCCGCCGTATCCGAATGGGGAGAACGTAGGTTAGAATCTCGGTGAAACATCAAAAAGTTTATTCTAATAGTGGTCGCCCCTCGGCCGGCAATGGCGAACCTCCGAATGTATTTCTGCCATGAAAAAGCTACTTTGTGGAACAACATAATGATGCACGCCACAGAGCTCGGCCAAACACTCAAAAAGGGTGTGCGCGCCAATTATATACATATATATATGTATATATAGTTTGGTATTGAAATTGCTCAAAATCTGTTATAACCAAAAAAAGGATACACGTAAATGGTAAAAGTTGCTGTTATATTGCAAGAAACCTGAATGTTTCAGTAAGAGCAATAGCTAAAACCCAAATGGTGCATCTGATTTGTTCAGTCCCAATAAGAAATATCTCCCAGAAACCCGCCAGGGTGCCAGGATGAGAGATCTGAACCGAAAATATTAAAACACTGTCGAAATGCACACAGCCTTAACAGAAAACGGAAATATGAATATTTCTGTAGAAAACGTTCTGTGAAAACTGCTGGCTTAAAAGGCTTTGCTCATCACTAGAAAGCAAAAGCAAATTAGACTCTCTTTCGATAGATAACAAGTAAATTCGACAGAAGAGGATTAGGTGAGTTTAATTTGGTCAGATGAAATAAGAATGAACCGTGTAGGATCCGACTGCCTTCGATGGGTGGGGAAAGAACCGAGATTCACAACATATTACACCAACCCTTAAATTTAGTGGAGTGTCCATAATGGTGTGGGCTGTATGTTCGCGCAAGATGTTGAATCTTTTGATAGGATAATTGGAACAATGAATTCTCAATATTATAATGATATTTCAAGTCGAAAACCTCCCATCTTATTTTTTCCTTGTTCACTCCTCTCCGGAGCATAGGACCTCGACCAGACTCTTGTCTTGCGTTGGTTTCAATAATATATTTGATTTCTGACAGGGTAGGTGATTAGCCTGCCACTACCAGTCCTAAATAGTGGGAGTGCCCACCTGTCGTTGCTTAGGAACAATTAGTAAATTCGGACGGAAAAAGTCGAACGTAATATTCCAACATAACAACAAACCAAAACATGCGGCCAAAGTTGCCTCTAAATTGCTGCTTGATATTGGGTACATATTTCTCCCTAGGTCCTCAAAATAATTCCCCGTCTTCAGTCCAAAAGAATATCTTTGGGGTGTCCTGATAAGAGATGATGTGGGGCCGATAGAAACTTGGGTGATTTGTGGTGATTACTCAAATCCAAAAAGTGATATTTTTAATAAAAACACTTGAGTTATAATTCACTTGCGTTAAAACTATCATTTACAAAACAAGTGGTTATGGATTCCGCTGGGGAAGACACATGTGAACCCCTGTTTGTTCAAATGGAAATAAAAAAATTGTTTTTTGAATTTAATAGAAATATTTTCCGAATATAAAACTTTATTTTTCTATGTTCGCCTCTACTTGCCTGTATAAAATAATTTCAATAATATAACACTCAAATGGTGGAGGGATTGAAGGCATTGTTCACTCGTGATCAGAATTTTTTATTTTCCAGTTAATTTACTCTCACCTGAAAAGTTGAGTAGTCACTTCATTTTTTTTGGGAGATAAATCGAGACATTTGCGAAATTTAAATTTTTTTTCATTTATTATCTGTATGTGTCCATCTGGTATGTGTATTTACATATGCTTGCTGTCCTAATTTTGGATATTTTGGAAGTTGTTGAGAAAGCTTTAGTTTTTGCAGACTTTTAGTTCACCTTTCTTAAGCGCTTGTCGGGGCACTTATTCTACTTATGCACATACCATATTCGATTTATGTATATAGTAATGCCTATACACAATATTGTACACAAAGGCTGGGACCGAACATTAAATTTCAGTGTATTTTTGTGTTGTGGCGTTAACATTTGCTTTGTTTTTTTGTTTTTGCATTTTATGACAATGTTGCAGTTCTTTTTGATTTTTTATAGTTTAAAAAAGCCGGAAATCAGAGTATACTCGCAGATAAGCTTGTGCTCTACACCTTTTTTGTCTGCTGATTAATGTGCCCCTTTCTCTTACTTTCCCCTTCCATTCGTTTTCTTTCTGTCTGCTGTCATCGCTTATGTTATCACTACTACTAAAAATAATATGTATTGCGAAACGTTGGACTGCTTGAGTTAACTGCAATATATGTACATATGTACGTATGGTTTTACTGGATTCCATTTTCAGGCCATAAATGTGCGGTGCGCATGCCGATGTCGCTAATGAAAACTATGACAATTTGGGGCGCGCGTAAATGCGCATGTGCATGCGTGTTATTGTTTGTATGTTTACTTATTTATTAACTTCCTTACTTTTTTTTTATTTTGTTTGTTATTATTATTTTTTAAACACAAATTCCCATTAACTTTTGTTTACTTTTTTAATCGTGTAGTTCATAATACATGACTTTCTTTTCTCAGTACGCGAATTAATAAAATAAAGCCAATAAATAAAATGTTCACTATAATGCACAATAAAATTCAGCTATTCGCCTTTAAGCTACACTCTTTAATTAAACCGAATCCACACCTTGCCGGTTTGTGGTTTTATATCGAGTTTTTACTCCGTTAATTTTCGTACCAGTCCGTCTACGTTGAGTAGCGTCTGCAGACTGTTGTTTCACTCAAGACGGCTGTTGTTTATTTTTCCAAGTCTCTGGATGGTTGACTGTAGAGTTGGCTTAAAAAACTTGTCGACTCAACTGCTGTTTTGTGCGTATTTTTGTATTTGTGTATTTGTAATATCTTGGCCAGCTATCGAGGAGAGAGTTAAAGAGAGCGTTGTTCTGCATATTGCATTGAAAAATGTTGGATTGTTTTCCTTGTTGTACCTATTTCAAGTCTTTAACGAGATGCTTACAATATACATATGCGTGTGTATATCGCGACATTACAATATCTGCATTGATTATATGCAGCAAGACTATCGAGATTTTCTGATTGATTGGTGCAAGTTTCGATTTATGAGCTTTTTTAAGTAGTTTCTTGACCATTTACGCCGCTTGCTTTACTCTTCCTTTACAGGGCAAATAAATATCTGCAAATCTTAATTGTACATTGCATGTATGCATATTTTCGTCCGTTAACGCCAGCAAAATGCAAAAAATTGTATATAATTTTAAACAACGGTAGTTAATGTTTGTCAGGCTGCTTGAGGTAACTTAATCTGTAGCAGTATTATTGACACAAAATTTCTCTTAAAGTTTAAATTTGATTATTTTCATAGACTATAAGATGAGCCTATCGAAAAAGATTTTCAATAGGCATAAGAGTTGAGTTAATTTGTAGATTTTCGTGTGCAAATTCGAGTTGCCATCTAAATAGAATTTGAAAAGGGGGTTATTATGACCACTAACTTTATTTGGCTGCCGCCTTGGCAAAGCCACACTGTACGCTATTTTTGTCTCCGTCCTTCCAACTTTGCAATTCTAGCTTAAGTTTTGATCGTATTACGTTACCGTCCTATCACCACACTAAAGGCGCATATTGGGTATGAAAGCAGGCCACCGAAATCGAGAGTCAGAATCAGTCGGCGTAATCGGTTAGTGTGTTCATGCAATCTTAACGTTCTGCTAATATCTCACTAAGTTCTTCTGCTAACCTCTTTACATTAACTGTCTACTTATTCTATGTCATATCATTCTTATTACTGTTATTCCGGTTTTGTTCTTAAATCAAACATTATAAAATAACTTTGGTTCGGTGTTTGAAAATAAAAAAGGAGATAAAAACAAAAATGTGCATGTGCAAAAATTATAAAAAATCAATTATTATACCAATATTTATAAAAATTAATAAGCTACATAGCTGCATACACAATATCTTTCAGGAAATTCTAATTAAAAGCTGTGAAATTGGGCTATACTTTTATAAAAAATAGTAATCATTAATTTAGTTAAGAAAAAATGAAAAAAAAAGTCAAAACTATCTAAAACGGTGATGTGCTATCGATTATACGTTCCTGGTTTTTAGTTTCTTTGAGAGGCAGATTTAAAAATAAACAAAATCGAATAGAAGGAATTTTGAATTTTCTTCCCTCTTAATCCACACTTAGTGCACAAGTATGCATCCTCTGCAAAATTGTTAGTAACTACGACGCGCATTTTTTACATAATGGAAATGTTGGAAAAAGACAGATTTTAATAATCAATACACGTAAAGAGACACGACAGAAACTAACATAAAAAATTTAAATGGTATCATCTAATTGCAATAATTTTGCTGAAGCAGTTATACAAAAAGCGACAGCCGTAACTGAATGGGTTGGTGGGTGACTACCATCCGGAATTCAGAGAGGACGTAGGTTCGAATCTTGATGAAAGACCAAAAGGAAGCGGTTGCCCCTCGGCAGGCAATGGCAAATCTCTGAGTGTATTTCTGCCATGAAAAAGCTCTTCATAAAAAATATCTTGTGTTCGGAGTCGGCTTGAAACTGTAGGTCCCTCCATTTGTGGAGTAACATCAAGATGCTCGCCAAAAAGAGGAGGAGAAGCTTGGCCAAACACCACCAATAATAGATATATATAGTTATATAAAAAAACTACGGGTGAAAAATACTCGTAGGGATCATCTTCGAATGGAAACATGTGTTGGATTTGAGGTAGTTGTTGTTTTTTCTTATAGTAGCATATAAATTCTTCATAAATATTCGGGGAATGCTGCTGAAGTAACCGGCCGGTAATGTCGGGTTGTTGTTTTAAAAGCTTAAGAACTTGAAATGATAATCCAAACTAGAAACATTTTGTGGAATGAATTTGTTTTTATTAAAATCTGGTACATAATTTCACGGCATTTTTATTTTTATTTTTAAATATGATAATATTTTTTTTTGAATATGATATCCGTCATAAATATGTCCGCCGCGGCTACGAGTGACATGGTCCATTCGATCAGTCCAATAAATCGATTGCTAAGCGCGCTGCATGGCTGTCGTGTTGTCGTCGATATTTAGCTAATTAATTTTTGGAAGCAAAAACTCAGTCAGCATAGCTCGATAGCGCTCGCCATTTACCATAACGGCAGTATTTTCCTCATTTCGAAAGACATAAGGACCTATGATGATGTCGCCAAAGTGTAAACCGCACGTAGAATGGACCAAGTGATCTATAAAATTCGAGAACAAATTTATTTATTTATTTATTATTATTATTTGTTTTTGTTTTTTAAAGTAAATTTCCACAATTTGGAAGTATTGTTCTAGCGTTAAACTCTTCATGATGACTTGCCAAACCTCACTGAACAGAAATATCAACACAGTTTGCATTCTCGTCGAACCGATTTTCTTGGGAAAGTGATTTGAGGTAGTAATACTATATGGTTCACTCTCGTTCTCGTTAATTATCACAGATCAATCAAAGAATTTCCTGAATTTTTTTACGCGAAACTCTGTTCTACTAAATAGAATGTTGTTACTATTCTTAAGAAGATCGCTTGGTCAAGCTTAATCTCCAATGATCACGAAGGTTACTTATATCCCAACTCCCCAAGGCGGGCAAATGGATGAAAATTTGTTTCATATCAGAAATAATTGGAAAATAATAGAAAACCTTGTTGATAGTCCACAGCGGGGATGCAACCCAGACCATACGGTTTGAGTGTCCCGCAAAGTACAGTTAAAAATAACTATCAATCTATGCATATACTACTGTGGGCAAAAAGTAAGGTGAATTTGTTTGAAAATGGAAATTCTTTATTTATTCTGGTAAATCAATTTCATCCCCTTCAAAATAACCCCCTCTCGATGAAATTCACTTATGCCTGGCGAAATGGTCACGAAGAACGAGTGCAGTGTGAGACGGTGCATTATCGTGATGCAAAAACCAAGAGTTCTGGCTCATAATTCTGGTCTTTTTAGACGAATTGCTTCACGTAAACGACGTATAACGCCTAAATAATATTCCTTATTAACAGTTTGGCCAGGTGGAAGGAATTCATAGTGCACCACACCACGAAAATCGAAAAAAACTGTCATCATGACCTTTATTTTTGAACGACTTTGACGTGCTCTTTTCGGAATGGCCTCGCCTTTAGCACGATATTCGCTTGATTGGTCGGTTGTTTCAGGGTGGTAAGCATACATCCAAGTCTCATCTTCCGTAATGATGCATTTGAGCTTGTCCTGATAGTCTGAAAGCATTGTTTCACACACATCAACGGGACGACTTTTTTTCAAGAAATTGAGAGTTTTCGGTATCAAACGAGATTTGACTTTTCGTAGGCCCAAATGGTCTTTCAAAATGGTTTTCACAGATCCTTCTGATATTCCGATCATATCAGTAAGGACTTTAACAGTCAACCGACGATTTTTGAGCACTAACTCCTTCACTTTATTGGCGTGTTGGTCATCTGTTAACGTCGATGGTCGTCCGGAGCGCTCCAAGTCATCAACACGTTCTCGACCCTCTTTGAAGTCCTTGTACTACTTATAAACATTTTTCTGCGACATGATCGAATCACCAAATGCCTTCTGCAACATGCCAAACGTTTCCGTAGCCGAAATTTCATTCCGCAAACAAAATTTGATGGCACTTCTCTGCTCAATCAAATCAGACATTGTAAAAATCGAAAAATGCACTCTTGGTCGTTTGGTAAACGCAAGCGTAAATATATTACTGATAATGACATTCACGTGAAAGTTGGCCCAGATGTTATTAACAGTGCTGCCAACTCATGAAAAAAATAACCAGAGTGAAATTTTATTCCCGCGTAGTTTGACAAATAAATTCACCTTACTTTTTGCCCACAGTAGTATTTAACAAAAACATACATGCATAGTAGATTTGCTACTTAAAATCGTCGGGTATTGACCGAGCCCTCCAAAATTGGCTGTAGGTCAATAAGCTGGTTTTGATTTGTTGAACTTGAATGGCATTACTACAAGTTTTTGTTTTACTCAGAAAAGAGTGTAAAGTAGTACCTTGACCTCGTTAATGTTTTGGAGCTCTGAACTTTTCAACAATGAATATTCATTATATTTACGTTGTTTTAAACCTGCATGTAAACATACACAGATACGTATGCATATATCTTAACCTTCATCGATTTAGTGGTTTATTTCAAGCTTTATTTAAATTTAACCAATCCTATGCATTGCATGAATATACATACATACATATAATATGTTATAATAATACGGTTCCCAAAAAATAATTAAAAAATGTGAGTACGTGTGCGCCTGTGTTTCTGCGTAAAGGGAACGTTTATAGGACAATTAATTTTTCTTTTGGAATTCATTATAGCGTTGTTGGCAGTGTCGGTTGATAGTAGCATTACGTGATAACGGTGAATGGTTTCATGTAAGGTAATACTCACATAGTATATGTTATGTGCAAGTGTAATGAAAAAAATAATAATTTGCAAGTGCAATCTAATTACTTACATGTGCCAACAAACTCAACATATTTTCGAGACGCTGTCGTAGAGCGCAATACGCAATGTGAATACGAACAAAATTCACGTACTAAACAGAAACTAAACATATTAATTGTGTAATCCTGGTAAGCTACTCGGGTTTGGGCTTACTAACTCAGCGCAATTGGCTTTCTTTGCATAATTGTTTACGCTTTATACACAAAAAAAATTATATTCATCGTTGATTTAACCCTCATACGACTTTAACCCTCATACTTGGGAAACTTTTTTAAGTTAATCTCAGAGATAAGAAATCTGAACCAATAATTTGTTTACAATGCAACTTCGAGAAAAGTATTTTTCAGTGATATCGGCAGTTAATTTTTGCATTGCAGTGCTCAAAGGGTGTATATTAATGAGGTTTTTCCGAGCCCTTGGTGCGTGTTTCAAATACTTCGAAATTGGATATTTTATTCTTATTTGTGTTATCTAATGAAATCGGATATAAATAGACTATTCCAGATACTATTAAAAAGTTATAAATCTAAGAAAATAGCACGGATTATAACGTGGCCAATTTTAGAAAGAAAATTAATCTTAGTTTCGAATTCGAAAAATGTACACATACCCTAAAAGGCAGTGTGACTGCATATTTAGAAAAACGTACACAAACCACCGGTGGCAAGGCGAATCTATTAAAGGTGGTATCGGTACATCAGCTGATTTGGTTTTTTTCTTTCGACGTGTTCATGTAGCTGTCAGCACAAAACGAAACAAGGCGAATTCATTCTTTGTTTTCTACTTTACCGTGAATATCAAACGTACAAAACATTGTTGTTGGTCTAGTGCGACCACCTTTAATGAATGTACCTTGGCCGGTGAACTGCCATTGCATCAACTAGTTGCTTATATTCAAATTGACTAATCTCGATTTCGTGAATATTTGTTTCGCTGTAAATTTGATATGCCAGTCATTTTCATGAAAGCTACCATAGCAAATACATAGCTATGTATGCATGTTTATATATCGAATACATAACACTTGTTTGTACATAGAAATTATTTAAAATTTTAATGAAATGTATACAAATGCATACGAAAATGTGTATGTTATTATCGTCCAAGGTATGAGCATACCTAATATTTGCTTAATGCCGTAAATTTGTTAGGTGGGATGGCTTGTTAGGTTAAAAAACAGTCTGGCACGTGATCATGTTTGACCGGTTTATAGACTTCTGTAAACCAACTATTTTTTCGTTCTTCATCGAACTACTGTAATTGTGAACGTAAATGTAAAGCTGTTAATTTAGATGTCCCTAATTGCCTACATAACCTTAGAAAATACTTCACATACATAAACATATAAATGGGCCATATCGCAACGGTTTGCATTATCTCATCAACTAAGTGCACGCGCATGCGTGTTAGTAACGTTCGTCACGCTTCTGCGACTACTGTTGGTAAGTTGAAGTTGAGCAAGTTGCTTCGATGACGAATGTTACGAGTATTTTAGTACACTATGATGCGGTTAAAGAAGCGCACAAGGCATTGAACTACACGAAAAACGAGAGAAACAATTGGACCATTGAACTAGACATATTGAATTAAGCATGAAATTTCAATCGAAGCTTTAGTAAAACAAAAAAGTGCAATAATATATTCTTTGCATGTCTATAATTGTATACAAATTTATGTATGTTTTAACTCATTGATTACATCAAAGAAGGCATCATAGTTTCGTCCAAGTCTCTGCGCCGTAGATTAGGACGTGCATGATTTCAGTCTTATAAAATGGGCTAAGTGTCATGCAATCTATGATTAAAAAACTATCAATATATTGCGCTGAGTGGAACATGGAAACAAAATTTAATGAAATCTGAGATGATGGTCTTTAGAAAAGGCGGTCAACTAGCCAAGGCAGAAAAATGGTGGTACAAAGGCGAGGAAATAAAAGTGGTAGCTGAATATAAATATCTTGGTGTCATTCTCACATCCAAAATGGCGTCAACAAAAGTTGGCATTAATTGTACATGGAGCAATTTTTTAGCTAAACCAATCATTTCATATAAAGAAAAATGGAAACTGTTTCAAGCTGTGTGTAGGGCCATACAAACATACGCAGCTCAAATCTGGGGTTATACGCTGTTTGAAGAAGTAAATAAGAAAAAAGAATTTTCAAATGACCTGACTTTGCCCTGAATTATGCAATACCGCTATAGAAACTAACGTAGAACTTATATTCGTTAGAACTACACACAAATTCGTTTGGGAAACTATCTATGAATACAACAGCAGTAGACTCCCGCACAAAACTTACCCAGTGCATTTTACGAAAAAACGTGTTTTGACTCAAGGAACTCAAAAACTTAGGTATGGAGTTCGGCCTAAAGCTTGAAGAAAATATATCTCCTACGGACTGGCAAGATCGCTGTATCCAGCTTTTATTAAACATGAAATTACAAAATTTAAGCATGGCAAAACAAAAAGCACTTCAAGCGCGACACGAATACTCGTATACCTATTAACACTTAGATTACTCAAAAGAAGAATCATAATTTAGAGAAGATATGCGGCTAGCTGATATCACAACGATATTTAAAGCAAGATGTGGTTTGTTAAAACTGAAAATTGAAAAATTTGCATACTACGCAACTCAAACGAAGGAACTTCTTAGGTGAAGGTGCCATGTACTGAAAGAAATCAGACAAAGGTACTTAAATGCAGAGAAGCTAAGCGACGCTGAAGTAATATATATACTATATGGGCAAAATTGGAGAACGCTAACTGGTTTCATATACTCAGCCTGGCACTATAAAGATGTTTTTATAGCAGAGTTCAATTATTAATTAATTTAAGAGACAGACAACATCGTTATTGCCACAAACATGTTTCTTTATAGCTTTATAATATGTTCACATATGCATTAATCACCTATAAATCCACCAAATTAATCTACCCGTTCACATATGGCAGATTACCAGCAAAATTTCCAATGAGCTGTCAATACTGCTTTGAGAGGTTTTTCTTCATAGAAATTATTTTGGTGGAATATTTCGGTGTTTTTGGTTGCTTTAAATATTATTAACGATATGAAGAAAATACAAGGAGAAGGAATAGCTAATTTAACTACCCAATTAATTGGCTGCTAACAATAAACAGTTGGAGGAAAACCGTATGCGACGTTTACTGAGGTTGCAAAAAATTATGGCAGCAATGCGCATGGGATATTCTATATTACATTTTAAAATAACTAATAAAAGGACAAAACGTTTATGGATACACTTTTTTTTCTGTAAAATGAATCCCTAATTAATAATATTTAACAAAAATTTTATTAGAATTATGCTTATAGACCTGTTTTCTTTGCCGGCATCCATTTCATTTAGTTTTTATTTTGATGTTTCTTCTTACATTCGTAATAATAATTATCGATAACACAGAAAACACAGGTTTGTATGTCGAAAAGTATCCTTACTATCTAGGATTATTTTATAATCTCAGATTTTGGGAGAGAAATTTTGTATGGGAAATCTCGCTTTTTAATTACGAATTTTGAGTTACGCGCGAAAAAGTAGATCATCTACTTATATGTGAAAGTATTATTATTTACTTTAATATATTCAATGAATTAATGTATGAATTAAATCAATTGTTAACCATGAGTTTTATAAATTAAATCAAGAATTCCTACTACTACTACTACTACGAAGTAGGGGGTTTCTCGTCCATAGAGGACTTTACTTTTTTTAATTGTCGAATTAGTTCCAAGTAGGACCTGTTGGCGAGGTAAATTCTTTGTTGGATTTCAAGGCTAAACTTATTATCGTTGTTAATGGTGGTTATGTAGTCCTTTAAGTAATACACGAAAATTATAACTAACCACGTGACGTTGGTGTCGAGTGAACTGACTGTTTATTTTATGACAGTAGATACTTCACTAGATACTGCTCAAGGGGGAAGCAACAGCATTATAAAGACAACGCCGATTTGAATTTGCTCGAGAGCACATATGAACTCTAAAATCAGTGGAGTTATATTTTATTCAGCAATGAAACGAAAATAAAAAGAGTTGGTCCAGATGATCGACAGAACGTGCTGCGGTCAAAACGTGCAACATTTAATCCCAAATTCGTCTCACCAATCGTAAAGCATGGGTGAGGCTCAATAGTGGTGTCGGACCAATTCATCGTATGGAGGGTAATATGGTTGCGGTTAGGTACGTTCAGATACTTCAAAATGTAATGTTACCCTTTTGCGGAAGAGAATTTATCGGTGATTTCGAAATTTCAACAAAACAATGATCCGACGCACACTTCTCGTATTGCAAAAAAGTTTTTCAAACCCAATTGTATCACTGTTCTGGATAAATCCAACGATTTAAATAACTACGCCCACTCATGCACTCTCTACTCAGAATATCACAAATTTGGTAGTCGGTGGCAAATCTGCTCTATACCTTTGTTGTTGCTCACACATACAAAATTTTCGTCAAGCGAACAGAGCCCCGAGATAGCGGGCAGAGAGATACCGAATCAAAGGCGACTAGTATTAGAATAATAATGTAAAGTAGAATGTATGATAATTTAAACATTAGTTCAATGAATGTAAATAAAACTCAATATTAACTCTTCAATGCGCAGTTAAAATTATACATATTAAAAGTATAATGTGGGTGTCGAAACATATACTCGTATATGTCTATATCTTTATGCCCCTTTTGAGCTCAAGTTGCCGCTCCGTGGAAAACATTTTGAGACAATTGAAGTCATAAAAGAGAATTCGAAGAACACACTCGAGCTTGACTTGTTTACAGTAGCACAGAAAACAAACTATGTGACCTATCACGCTGAAATTTGCCATGTAAGCTTATAACAGTCCTACCAAAAAACAAAAAATTTATTTTTGCCATATGTCATCCGCGGACCGTTTTATTAATAACGTCTCGTTCATATTTGAGCAGAAGGTATATACTCGTAGAATTAGCATTTGGTTGGTTGGCATGTATACCCTATATTCAATTTAAAGTATATCGTCTTATTTATATTATGTACATAAATATGTATGTACAAGTGTAGATGTATACTATGTAGCATAGTTTATATTTGGTTCTTTGTAATAACCTTGAAACTCTTTTTTATAGGGTTTCACATATGTAGCACCATCGATCCTAGAAGACATGCATCGCGCGAATCGTATGCCAGCGCGTTCCCCCCGACGTACACCCCGGCAACATCATGAAGGCTCGTACCGTATGCAATTTCCAGCACAGCGTGGCATCTATCCTCGTGCAACGCCACCACATTTACAAGCTTTTCCTCCACGCCCCTCGCCCCAGGACGAAATGATGGATGTGCAGGGAGTACCCATTGTGTAGTCAAAAGCCGAAGGCGGTAGCAAATCATCACTAGCGATAGCCAACGTGAGAGGAAGTATAAACGATCGGTCGAGGAAAAATTATGGTAGTAATAGGGCGAAGGAGAACATGTATGAAACGAAAAAAATCAACACACCTTCACTACAAACAGAGAAAAAAGAAACTGATTAAAACTTAAAAGCAGCAACCAAAAATTTTGATAAAATATATAAAATGCTGCCTAATGATTATTTATACAAAAGCACAGTAATAATTGATGGAACAAGCGAAACATTGTAAAATTATCACAAACAAAGAAACGAAGGGAGGGATGTTTCGAAAATGAGTTCCATATTAGACGTAAAAACAAACATGAATACCAAGCAAGTAGTCTGTGTATGAAAAAGCAGAATACCAGAATACTGCCCAGGTGAAAAAGTGACGTCTCTTTAGTTGGGAATAATTTGTGTGCGTACGCAACAAATAGTTTATATATAGTGTCTATGATATAAAATGAAAAATAATTATTAGGATAATGACATAAACCGAAAAAAAGGAAAAAGTGTGAACAACAGCAATTAAGGCTAATATTATGAAATCTAATTACTACATACATTAATAGGATATAACTCAATTGCATATGAAGAAGAAAACTTACAAGTAATTTAAAAAACATAGTTCTTAATATAAATGAAAGATTTAAAGAAAATATAGTCAAACTTTGGTTCATCATATATATTTTGTGCCTCATTGCTCGTTGTCGCCACCCGCTTGCGGTTTTGCATTTTCGTGCAACTCTGCCCACGTCATCATCATCGTCTCTGACTATAAGTAAGCCATGTAAATAAATACCGAAAATGAAAGAGCCAACACTGTCAACTCCACCACTATCAATTATATGTAGTTACCAGCATCAAACAATTAAAAACATACTTTATATAAGTTAAGAGCGATCAACAGGAACTTGTGAAAATAGACGTGAAAGGCATTGTCAGTCCACTTTACTTACTTTACTTTAGTTCAATTTAGTTTATACAAATATATATGAAAGTGAATGTAACCAGTCACCATACATATAATAAATTAATGTTACAATATAGTAATGGAAATATGTACGTATTTGTGGATATTAACAAACAATATACACACGTACTTCTAGTTGAAATGCAGGGTGCCACAGAAATAAAAACAAAAAACATGGAAATAAATTTATCATTAAGTATGAAAAGGAGCTACTGTATAATTTTCAAACTATTTAAGAAAATAAATAAACGTATTGTATCTACTATCGAGTTGGTTCCAGCATCGCCAGCCTGCATACATGCAAAATTAACGGAAAGGTATTGTTTGTTTTTCGTTGGGAACCGAATGACTCAAATATGATAAGGTCTTCTATAAATTTAGACGGCCATTAAATAATTACAGAAGTTTTTAAAAAATAATCGAGATTTTTAGGGATTAAATTTTGAATCGAAAGTTTTCTAAATAATTGGTTATATAAATTTAGGCTATTTTCATTTTCTGGATTTCGTATATTTCCTAAATTTTTTCTTTAAGTATAAATTGATCACAACCCCTAACCATTGAAGCAAAGAGAAAATGAAAGAAAGAAATAATATAACAATCAATTAAAGAGAAAATACTAAAAATAAATATCTTTTTGTTTCTCAAACCAGCCTGATTAAGAGAAAATAATGTGTACCACAAACTATCGTCTTACATTTTAAAGTTCAAAATCGTTTTATATGAGAATATAATAAATTCATTGTAAAAAAATTAAAAAAAAAAAAAACTATTTGACCTAAAATATTTTTGCTGTGCTTAATTATTGTTTGAATTGTGTCACCTTAGTGATTCCCGTGTGATATATATTTCAACAGCTACTGCTCAGAAGATGTGAAGATGTCAATGTAGCAAAAATGAAAATAAAAATTTTTTTCAGATGCAGCGTTTGCTGGAATGTCATAACTCGAAAAATCAAAAATTCGAGCAAATCGCCGTCAACGTTTTTTATTTACTATTTCTTCATAAGTAAAATTAAATAATAAAATAAATATACATTTCCTTCTAATTGGATATGGTTAAAAGTTGTACTTTTCGAGCTAATGTACGATCTGTATGTGCTTCGCGTTTTATATTGTTTTTATTTCACTCAAATTCCAAAGTTTTTCGTTACTTTGTTTTTATTTAATTCATACAAAAAACTTTGCTTACTAATATATTAAGACAATTCACAGTTAAGTGCAAACGGCTTTTCTGATATTCAAAAGGTTCTTTTATGACATATCGATTTTAAATTCGTAAGTTAATTGCTTAAGATTTAGCTTCAAAAATTAGAAAAAGCGTATGGCTCGTTTTGAAACACTACATCGTTTGTATGGAAATGCATACAGTTACGGACCCTAGTGTGAGACCGATATTTTAATTATTTATAAATTTAAATGCAATTAATGACTTTACATACGTGTCCAAGATTAATCGAACGGATTAAGAGGACAGACATATTTTGGTCTCTCAATAAGTGAAATTTTCGATGCGAAAGTCGTGCAACTGTTTCTTTTATAGCTGCAGCCGTTCTCACCCTTGGTGTCTACAGCTGTAAATTGTATGCTCAAGCTATGTAAATTTATGGAATTCAAATTTTCATTTCCTTAACGATATACGAAATATTCAAATTATTATTATGCTTCGGAAATTTTATTTATATTAGAAAAAGTTAGTTTTTTTTTTAAGTTTTTGTGCATTATTTTATTTTGGCGTAATATATATTGTATAAAAATATTAAATTGTAATAATAAATTAAATAAGAGAAAATGGAAATAATCACACGTTTAAGAGGGCAGAAATATTTTCTGGTACAATAAATCGCCTAACGTTTTACCTTTTTTAAACGAGGGCGAGGGATTTTCTTTTTTTTTATAAATATACAATGCATAAAGACCGAGTGAGTGGATTAGATTGGAACAAAAAAGTTATAATGTCACAAAATAAGACATTTCTTATCACGAATAGCCACAAAAACACAAGGAAATAAACTTGAATTTAGCGCTACCACAAAAATTTCGCATACACACAGTTTTTTTTTTGTTTTGGATATGCGTAAATACTGATTAAATTAAAATATGTGCTTTCAAAAGAATATAAATTATTTGCTAAAATTAATAGAACAGCGAAAAAGGTTATACATAATGTAATTTTGTTGTAACTGCTACAGAGTAACCGAAATAATATAAAAAAAATAATTAAAAAATGGTTGTGTGCACACAATATAACTAAAAGAAAGCATTGCATGCCTAATAACAATTTTTTATGTAAAACAACACAACTAAGGAGAACAAAAATTAATGCAAAATACATTTACGTACATGTATGTAAGAACAACTTAAAAAGTAAAATGAACTGAAATAAAGGTTAATTAAATGTAATGCGAGTTTACTTGCCAAAACGCAAACATTTTAAAATTGAATGTGTAAACAAAATGAATAGATAATATAAATATTATTAGAAATTTTATATCTTTTCTCAAAAGCTAAAGGATCGAAAATCTCACGTTTATCTACCATTGAGCACAAATACAAATTGGTTTTCTATATTTGTTTTCGCAAACATCCTTTTACAACTAGCAATGGTTTATTTATATAAGACAATATTTAACGCTTAAATGAACTTATTATGTTGTCTAAAGTTTCAACTTGGCCAGATTCGTATTTTTAAGTGTAAAAATTTGTTTATTCAATTAAATTTTGCTTTACTAATAATTACATATTTTTTTTATATAATCAAAAGGTGCTAAGCTTATTTAAGAGAAAAGGCAAAGAAGAAAATAAAAAAAATGCATCAACAAAAAAGTAACTCGATAAAAGCTAAATCTATTGAACCAAAATATGTACGCAATACAATTCCTAAATTTGCAAGTGAAAAAATGAGCAACAACAACGTTACAGAAAATACCTCAAGAGCAATTATTTTTGTTACACAAACCGTTTAATGTACATACAAATATATAAAAAAAAAAATATTAGCTAAAGCAACCGAAACAATAAAAGTAGTTTGAAAATATTACTTAAGGGAAAATAATAAATTGTATATTTTTGTAATTACAACTTAAATCATTTCAACGTTATTTTACAGTTTAAATAGTCTCGCTTTTCCATACATAAATCTCCTTTCTTTTACGAAAAAACAGTTCAAAATTTAATGTACAGCAATAAAACGAAGGCGCTACAACACATGTACATACACATAAACATAACTAAATAGCTACATAAACACGTGTAAAATATATTATAAGAAATGTCTTATTTTTTACTGTAGATAAATTATAGAGAATAATCAATGCTGAAATAAAAAATATACTAAATTTATATTGTTTACAAAAAATTGAATAAAATAAGAATACATAAAAAATTCAAATTGTTTATCACTTTAAGCGCTTAGAACTTAACAATGAAATTAAACATGACGGCATACCACTCTCCATATTAATGGTGGGGTGTGAAAAATTTTATGTTGGCTCTTTCTACACATTCAGAAAACCAAAAAAAAAAAAAACATCTCAATAGTAAATTTACTTTATTTTAATTTGCATGTAAAATTGTCCACAAAATAATAGGAATGCGCCTATCTACAATGGTTTTCAGTTCGTAACTTTTTGTACGCGCCTGTAAGCTATGCGATATTATAACGGTACTTAGAACGGCATGCGAGCTTTAAAATATACAAATAAAGTATGTGACTAAGATTTTAGTAAGTTTTGCTCTTTCATAATAGTACATGTGTTTAGATTTCTCAGAAAATAGGGAGAGTAAGCAAGGCACAATATATTTGTAATATGTGTATCGCTCCGGATTGTCAAAATGTATTCTATACCGTACTGGATCTGGACATACCACGCAAGTTCTTGCTCATAAGCACACCCGTTTGAAAACAAAATATAATTCTAAATATCTCAGAATGTTCTGCTCAAATGCTTAATAAATGTCTTATTTTATTAATATAAATTAAAGAGGCGTGGCCGGAAGCATAATACCTCTGCCATAGCCGATCGTTGCATGGTATGGTATTCTGAAACTAAATCGTTCGCGTCACCCAGTGCTATTAAAAAATACCTAAAACTCAATCAAACGGCTCTAATTGGCTTATAAAGGGTTTTCCAATAACAGGTGTTAGGTGTTAAACAGGAGAGAAGATTAACGATTTTTTATGGCCATTATGGTCATTTACCTGATGTTATTTTCCACTATTAACGGCATACCTTCCTCTTTATAATGAAACAAACATCCGATAATTTATATTAAAAATAGAATTTTCTTTGAATATTAAAAAAAACACTTCTTATTGGAAACTCATGTAGATACATATGTGGCGAAATTGAATGTGGACAAGCGAAAGTAAAACCGAGTTAATTGTTGATCCAATTGATATAGAGGATATGTTCGTCAAGCATGGTGGTTTAAAAGTTATGGTATGGGGCAGGTTTTTGCATACAGGGAGCTAGTGGAGTGGAGTGGATAATGGCAATAAAATGGATATTTCAACTAGAAAATGTCCCTAAACACATTGGTAAAGGTGCGAAGAAATGGTTTAGGGTCAATCGGGTTGAGGTCACGCCATGGCCTGGTCAGTCTCCCGACCTTGACCGCATGGAAAATTTATGGTGAATGTTAAAAAACGTATTGCATAACTAAGGCTACCAAATAGTCAAAGCATCAAAGCAAAGAAGCATCGGAAAATATCCCATGAAGAGGTGCCATGACATCATCGATTATATGCCTTGTAGCTGTTCAGCTTTAAAAACCGAGGCTGCATAACAAAATATTAGTTCATTTTTAAGTTTTTATGGTTAAAAAAATTGTTTAAACAATTAAAAAAGCATTAACATTTCTCTTTTTATGCTGAATACATTTTTTTATGCGGAACAAATTACGTTTTTTATGTTTAATTGAGAGATTCCAGATGTGTTTAGGTAAGGTATAATATCAGTCATTTATTTTGTAAAAAAGAAATTGAAAAAATAACGGTTTGGCTTAAAACAAAACAATTTATATTTTTGAGAACATCACTCCTATTCTTTTGTGGACAACTGTATATATATACATGTGCTGCAAGAGTGTCATAATACAAAAAAAATTTGTTTTAGATAAGTATGATATGTAGAAATAACTACGATCTGCTGTGTGAAAAATTCCTGGTGATATAAAGGGTGGTTAAATTTCAAGGGCCGGTGTTGATTTTGAATAAAATACAATTTTTTTTGGAAATTATTGTCATTTTTTTTTATTATGATAATAATGGCGGCACACCTCCAAAGACCACCAAATGCAAATAGTTCCTTATCTAAAGGGTGGTTAAGTTTCAAGGTCCGGTGTTGATTTTGAATAAAATACAATTTTTTTAGGAAATTATTGTCATTTCTCTTTATTATGATAATATTGGTATGGCTCATTTACGTATGGAAAAAAAAATATCGGCCAAATGGCCGCCGCGGCCTCGGCAGCACACCTCCATCCGATGGTCCAAATTTTCGATGACACTAAGGCATAATTGAGGTTCTATGCCGTTAATGTGCGAATTATCTCAATCTTTAGCTATTGAATTGTTGCTGGCTTATCGACGTACACCTTTTCTTTCAAATAACCCCAAAGAAAGAAGTCGTTGACGTTTAGGTGTGGTTCACAACCAACATCGGCTCTTGAAATTTAACCACCCTTTATATTAATGATGGCGATATACATTAATTCATCCCAGGAGATGAAAATCTGTCTTTAATATTACTTAGAAAGGCATAGTAAATTAAAAACTTTGATGTCGGTTTTCTCGATTTTTTTAGTTATGACGTTCTTTCAGTAAACGAGCGATGTGTACTGGTCCGGCACTGATGCACGGGCATCAGCTGTCTATTGGTTGACTATATGACAGTCCAGAGTATTGTTTACAAGCGCACGGAAGCATTTTGTCGAGAGTAAACGCGAAAAAAGAAAATCAGGAATGGATTTCAAGCGTAATGTGATTTCTGAATAATCACAACCAGCGATTGTTCGTGAGCTCAAGCACCTTAAAGTAAATAAAGTTTTTGTTTATCGCACCATTACTCGTTACAATGATACCGGTAGCATCGCGAAACGTCATGGAGGTGATCACCAAAAGGCTGCAACGTCACGTGAAATGGTTAAAAAAGTGAGGAGCGGCTTGAGCGAAATCCCCGACGAAGAGCCAGGCAATTCGTAAACTCCCAGAACAATAGGGTTTATTCGACCGACCGTTCATACAAGAATTTGAGTCATCGATTGGTCACCAGGAGACAGCGCCCACCATAGGTAATGGTTTGGGCCGTTGTAATCGCAGATGGGCCTTCTCCAATCGTTTCCATCGAGAAAAGGTTAAATTCTCAACCCCATCTCAAACATAAACGGAATGGAATGGTTGAATCCATTGGCCACATATTTAGTTTTTGCGTTGCCGTTGATATGAAAAAAAAATTTAATTGCGATAAATTCATTTATATTTATTAATATTATGGTTCATGTAAGGAAATATTTATATATATATTTGGAGCTTACACACTTTTTGGGTGTTGGGATGTGCTCCTCCTCCATATTGAAGCCACACTCGAAGTTTATGAAATGATCTTATGGACCAAACCCTTGACGAATGTATCCGGTTGCTCTCTGCGGACTGCTATAGGGTGTGTTCGCCGCACTCAATAATTACAGCAATAGGTATTACGACCTTGTTACTTTTTTGATCTACTGTTGCTGATACTCAACTGATTAGCTGCGGCATTATTGCAAAAGTTATTTAGCGCCGAACATGTTTTTGCATCAGAAACTTCGTTTCATTTGAACTTAATTTTGCGCTTAAAACAATAAATATGGTAAACGAAATTAATAAATATTATTTATTAAAAAAACCTACGTATCACCTTTCATTTCTATTCCGCAATGAAAAATTGTATACTGGAATTGACTAGCAAGTGATGACCAATCAGATTGTCAACATTTTACTGACAGAAATCTTGATGTTGGCATTGTTGCAGCAATCATGAGACAGAACGTGATGCTATCTCATAAAAAAATAACACCTCGGCTATCGTTACAGCCCGAACACACCCATAATATTCGTATAGCTGATCTGGGTCCGTTATTATCTTTAACAAAATATTCTTATTCTCGGAGCGGAAAAAGTACGGATTATTTTTGATGAACAAATGAACGGTTTATTGAACATGTTGCGGCAATTGACGAATCCATGATATATATTTGAAAACGTACATACTTCCGTGAATAGCCAGACTTGTTTCAAATATTTATTTAATGGCGAAAACGAATAGCAATATGTAGTAAAACAAAGTAAAAGAGTAACAGTGGTATTATTCTTGAAACATTCAATTAGAGAGATACTGAAAGGATCTCTATACTTACCGACGTTAGAGTGATAAGAATTGAGATACGAAGTGTAAGTACTAAAACGGGGTACTTGAGGTCAATGAGTTTCGAAATAAAAAAATAGTATCGTTGAGACAAAACATTCATAAAGTATTATATACATATACTACTTATATACTATATGTATCTTACTATAAGATCCGAATCTAAATGTCGAAGGTATAACAAAAAATGTAAGAAATCTGCGAATTGAAAAACTTCCTTAACAAAAGTTTAATGTTTAATGATTTTGGCGAGCGGTAATTTAGTTACTTTAGGGTGGTAGCATCTAAGATCTGGTGGGTAAGTACGACTGTAAGTGCCATAGACAACGAAAAGTGTAAAAAGGCGACCTCTGCGTTTGGCCACAAAACTTTCCGAGATTACCTTACAAAAATATTTCAAACTTAGGGAAATTTTTTGTATAGTTCACTCAAGAGAAGCGAATATTGAAAACGTAGCTGTAAAGTTCAGTTATTCGAAAATTTCAATTGAAAAATCGTCGTTTCTAGTACATACAAAAAAAAAAAAAAACAGACCGCCCAAAGAAGCTATCCAGAAGAGATGTAAGAGATCGACCCAAAATTAGTGCTCTGAAATTGGACCAAAATATTGTCGAGAAATCTAAGAAAAGTGTTCATTAGAGAACTATTAAGATTTATTTACTGATGAATCCAAGTTCAATATATTTGGAAGTGATGGCCTGGCTAAAATATGGAGGAGAAAAAATGCGGATATGGAAATAAATCTGGCGTTAGAAAGATGACTTTTATTGAAGGTACTATGGACCGATGTAAATATAAAAACATGAGGGAACAATACTTGAAGCCATCAGTAAAATGCTTGCGGTTGGGCTTTCCCACAAAACAATGGCCCTAAGCATACTGCACTAATTGCCAAAGAATGGTTCTTATACAAGATTTACGCACCCAGGTCCGGATTTAAATCGGATAGAACATGTTTGGGAGAAAAATTCGACGAAGTATAGTAACTGGCGCAAAATCGATAATTGAGTTGATGGATGCAAGTAATCAAATGACATAGGAAGAGCTTACCCAACTGGCCGGATCAATACCACGACGGCTTCAAGCAATTTTAGTTTTAAGGGGTACATGGGTTTCGTTGGTTCAAAAAATCGATTTATTTTTTTTGGCTTATTAATTTCTACAACATCTAAGGAATATTATCCTAAATTTTCAAGTCGATCCAAATAATAAATTCGGAGATACAGCCTTTGGAATGTGTGCGCTCCAAGCCACTTTTATTGTTACTCAAACTTTAAACGCGTTTTTCTCGGAACTGTGTTCTCAATGTCGGTTGTCAAATGTTCTCGAAAACTGCTCAACCGATCTTGATGAAATTTTATACAGGTGTTCGAAGTACAATTTACTCGTGCTTGAACGAAGGAATTTTTTTTTTCAATTACAACTATTTAAAAAAAAACAAAGTGTCATGCAAATTTGACCGAAATTTTCATTTTTTTGCAAAAATGTCTGCCAAATTACAATTTTTAGTTTTTTTCTTTCCTTCGTTCAAGCACGAGTTTATGGTCTTAACTAAAACACTTATTTTTCTTTTTTCATTTTTGATGAGCCTGTCAGGAGTTATGCTGACAACGCGGACGCATCTTTTTTTCGAGGGGTAACCGGAAATGACGTCACAATGGAGGAGTTTTAATTTTTGTTTTTGAAAATTTCAGAAATTACTCTTTAAATATGTATCTATAAGGCAGAAAAAAGTTTGAATTAAATATATTAAATAATTTTTTACATAGAAAAAAAATATTGAATTAAATAAAAAATTTTTTACCCGACGAACCCCATGTAACCCCTTAAAATAAGTAAATTTTATTCTTTTTAAGCTGATTGAACTGTGCGAGTATGTAGTGTTTTGTTATGCCGTTTTTTTTTTGTTGTTTCGTTAATTTTTTTTTTGATATAAAGCAAGTGAAATAAAAATGTATGAATAAATATGAATTCCGAAAAAAACTACATCAACAGTTTTTTCAATTATTGTATACCTTCTGGGAAATAAGAAAATATGCTACTGTATGTAGTCTTAAGTCCTTCGTTATATATGTAAGTATGTATCAGCATTAAATGTTTGCTTAGCGTTACGTTACTAGATTTTTTCGGATGTCCTTGCACCCTTATTAAGTATGCGCAAATATTTTTACATAAATTCCTATGTATGTACGTGCATAAATATATGTGTGAATATGAAATTTTAATCACTACATTGAAATGCCTCTAACTTTGTCAATTCACTAAGTACAAAAAAAGTATAATAATCCTCTAGGCAACCACGCACGAATTCCCGTATGATCGATATTATTTTATGTGTTCATAAATATTTTTCTGTATTGTGCCTGCTCCAGTTTATTAGTTGCCTATTGAACTGTTGACAATTGGAAAATTTTGTTTCTAATTCCTCCAAAAAAGAAAAATAAAAATTTATAATTTCTTAAAAAAATAAAGCATCTGAATTTTTTTTAAATACATTTATTTTGCTCAGAATTTTAGTCGAACGGAAAAATAATTGGGTGGAATTTTCAAAATGCTGCCGAATATGTGTTCAAGACGAATCACTGGCCTACATTTGACGGGAAAAGGATATGGTCCGCAAGCAAAAATTCCACCTAAATATACGGAGGAAGATTGGGATTACAATAATCAAGTGAAATTTCGCATTACCTGTGATCAGGAACGTTTGGCGGAGCGCATTGTCGAGTAAGATATATGTATATGTATTTGATGTTATTTAAGTAAAAGCTAATGTAATGCGTCTTATTTAGGGAGTCTCAACGAATCGTAGACGAAACCAAAGACACAACTAAGAATTGGCAGCGCGAGGTAGAACATCACATGCGTGAGCGCACTAGTGAAATTCGGTTTTTATTAGATGAATTGAATAGGCAGAAGAAGACGGCCATGCTGGAGGATGAAGCGTTAAATACATATCGTAATCGTGTACTCAATGCCATTGACTTCCTGAAAGAGAAATCCATGGCTATAAATCAACGTTGTCAGATATTGCGTGAGGGTCGCATTGGCGTCGATTTATGCGATGACGAAGTGGATCGATGTTTGCGTCGCGAATTGAAGGTCGTTAAAGGTTGCCAGTGTTTAATGGATCGGTCACTTAAGGAGGCAACCGAACAGATACGCAGTCTACGAGCTACTATGTATCTATTGGATAAAGATTTGGCACAGAAGGATAAATCCTTGTTGATTGATGAGAATAATTTAACGTTACGTGATTCACAACGTAATATGAGCACTGGCAAAGATCTCTCCAATCTGGAATGGTAATTTTAGATTTTCTACATCCAAGCGAACCTAGTGCTCACAACCCTTATTTAAAATGGTCTATTATGTAGCATCGCGATTTCATTTTTGCTATATACAGCATCTTATTTAAAGTACAAGTCTTCTTTCGAATGGCGTCGAGTGTGTTCGAATTCCTTTTTTTTCGCCGAAATAGCTCATTTAAAAATTTTTCATTTAAGAAATTCTCAATATTCCCGAAATAAGCGTATTTCATGAAAATGTTAGGTTAGGTTATACTGGCTGGCCGAAGCCACGCAAAGACCATTTTGGTCCATAGCGATACCAGATCAGAGTCCTATTTATCGAAAATATGCATCCCTTAAGATGCGCGTACTGTTCACGAATTTTGGGAGTCGCTCGAGCTCCAGTTCAGGGATAGATTCTAGCCTTTCAAAGCTGTAAGCCTCCAGGTATCATAGTCTGGTTTTCGAGAGAGCCGGACAGTAGCATAGAAGATGCTCCAAGGTTTTTCTTGCACCCGGCTCATTACGTTAATGGCTACGTCGTTAATGGTTAAATTTGAAATCGTGTGCTGCAACTAGGCAGTGGCCTGTTAGTATACCAACTAAAGTTCTACAGTTTATTCTATCGAACCATATAACCGATTTAGTATACTTGTCATCATATGCGTGTTTACACATGATCCTGGCAACTTTGCAATTGGTTAGGCTAAGCCATCTGCCTTTTGCCTTTCTAAGCATGCGTTTATCTAGTTTGTTTCATGAAAAAATATTCAAATAATTTTTGAAAGAGGTACCGACCACTTTGGAATATCGATAACTCAAAAAGTAGTAGTGTCCACTTGAACTCTGCTCTATATTCCCTAGTTCAGGTAGATATTTTATAAAAATTTTGTACACGCATATGTGCCGATACCTCTAGCAGTACGTATTTTTTTGAAATTGATTAAAATTATTAGCTAGTAATTAGTAAATATTGTCGTGCACTGGGTACAAAAAAGTTCGGCTGAACCTGATGTACTTAAATTTACTATAGCAGTTTTTGTACAACTATAACATAATCATATAAACATGCACACGTACCTATGTGTGTAGTGGTATCAGTATGCGCTTGTTCGAGCGTGCTAACTACACAAAATTCGGCCATTGCAGTGCGCAAAGTCTCCTCTCTCTCGATATCATAAAAATGTTTCTTGAACGATCGCCTCATTCTTTTCTTTGCCATTTTTAGTAGTAAAATACGGTCAATATCGCAGTTATCAAGGAAAATATTTATAGAAAACTCCATTTTTTTTACATATTCACCTTCACTTATCAATGCAAAATAAGTGCTGAACCTCAGAAAAGTATTAGCTTAGCATTTGCAACAGGGTGCCATAGTACTGCCACGTTTATTGCATGCTTCGAACAAGCCCTCTATGTATGTGTGTAATATCTATTATTTTGCAGCCGCTACTCTCTTGGTGAATGGCAACATAAAACCTACAAGAACATTGAGGATAATGCCAAAGAGTTGACTTCAGCCTCTCAATTGCGTGCATATATCGATTTGTTGTTGAAGCAGGTGTGTGAGGATATGCAAAATCAGACCGATCGCACCAATGAGGCATTCGAACGTCGTATTTCCGAGATGAAGCATGTGAAGAAGTGTTTGGAGGATAAGCACAACGACTGCATGACACACATACACGAAATGCAACGCAACATTCAGCAATTGGAAAAAGAGCTTGCTGATAAGCAGCGTTCAATGACTCTCTGCCAGACACGATTGAGCAATCGCGCACGTCGTCCTGGCCTTGAATTGACCTGCGATAGTGTGCAAGATGCTCTTTACCACGAAATGGAGGCCCTGCAGGCTTCAATGTGTAAACTAAATCAGAAGATCAATGAAAATAAAGCATCATTGCGCTATTTACTACACGTACAGATAATGCAGGAGGAGGAGATCAACATTAAGGCGAATAGCATCAAAATTGATGAGGTGGATTGCATGACAATTAGGCAATCTCTAAAATACCAATCATTCTAAAGGGGCGATGCATTAGTCAAAAAATATTTGTGCATTTATATTTATTTATGATATATGTACGTATTAGAATGCTAGGATTTGCATTTCCTCCAATTGAAAACAAATTAAAAATACTACTACAGTTACATTAGTAATACACGCGTCTAATTTCCAATAAAAGTAGCTGCTTTGGTGAATAAATTTGAGGCTAGATTTTTACTTTTAAATTTATTTGAGCAGCACTTCTTCAGCACTACAGTACTGAATTTATAATGGGTGACGAATAAGTACATAAAAAGTGGGCCATTATTTGGTTTCTTTTTAAACTTTTTTACGTGGAAATTTTTTTAGAAAGATCAACACTAAGAAACTACTTCTCCGATTTTAAAATATTTTACACCATTGGAAAGGAGGGACATAATTAAATGTAATTGTTAACTAATTTTTGGAACAGATGCACTCTCTAAGTCTGAAACGAATATGAAGAGGACAATCTGGTTTTGACAAATCTGACTACAATCGTTTCAAACGGGTCATGGCAAAAATAAGAGACTCCTGTTACACTACTTTAAATTCAAAGCTAAGGCATCGAATCAGTAGGCGCTACTTTTTGTTTTTGTCATGGATATTTAAAATTTCTTCGAAGGCGAATCTATTAGAGGTGGTATCGGTAAATCAGTTGATTTGTGTTTTTTATTTTGCAGTGTCCATGTGGCTGTCAGTATAAAATGGAACAAGTCGAATTCATTCCTTGTTTTCTATTTTTCCAATACCTTGCTTTGACAGTCAAATGTACAAAACATTGGTGTTGGTCTAGTGCCACCACCTTTAATAAATGCGCCACGATTTCTTCGTAGTTCCAAAACAAAAACAACACTTTTCATAAAGTTGCCGTCAGAGTAACATACTACCCAAGAACGCATTATGCAATTCTATAAAAAATTAAAAACTTGGCAGAATCCCAAGGTCTACTTTATATAGAACTAGCAAACCCGGCCCCCTTCGCTGGGCACACTAAAATAGAATAGATATGGTTTAGAACAGAGAAGATACGGTTTTCATATCATTTATTTCTTTATTCTTTATTCAAGCGCTTTGGCATAAACAATATTTTTTGTTTTTCTATTTGTTTTTGAGTAAATATAAAATATAAATTGAAAATCAGGGAAAAAGAAGATTGCTTTTAAATTTGAAATCAACGCAAATGAATAACTAAGAAACAATCTTCTTTTTTCCTGATCATCCATCAATTTTTCGATTCAATTTATATGTTTTATTAAGCATTGGAGCTTTTTTAACCATTATCCATTTATATTTTTCAAAAAAAAAAACGAAAAAAATTTTTTTTTCACGAACACATAATTTCATTCGGATTTCACATTAAATTCTCAAATTTCGTAAGAAATTATTCACTGTTCCAAAATCCACTCCAAAAAAATTCACAAACAATTTTTACATGTTGCACTTACGTTTTTTCCTTATGGCATCCAAATCAGAAAGAAATATAGACCCATTGTAACTCACACTGTCAATTTGACAGTTCAGTTCCGCCCCAAGCGTTAAAAAAGTAAGCGACATTATGGCTGGTTCAAAAGCACGCTGTACCCGTTGCCAGTGCTCCGAATTACAACCAAACTTTACGAAACCCATTTTCATTACTTACTTAACAATGTGCGTAAGTTTGGTTTAATTCGGTGCAAAGACACGGCGGGTCCACGTTTTGGCATATATTTCGAGACCCTAGTCCTCAATAGGTATGAAAATTACGCCGTATTAAAGCACTTATCAACAGCTTTCATTTGATACCCATATTGTACATACACAACCAAAGGTTACCCGGGTCCACGTTTTGACCTATATCTCGAGACCCCAGTCACGGAGCGGCATGAAAAATAATCTGTACTAAGGCATTCACCAACAGCTTCAATTTGATACCCATTTTGTACATACACGTCCGAAGGTTACCCGGGTCCACGTTTTGACCTATATCTCGAGACCCTATCTACCAATAGGTATTCAAACTATACGGAAATCATCTTCATTACCTACTTAACAATGTGTGTAAGTTTGGTTTAATTCGGTGCAAAGACACGGCGGGTCCACGTTTTGGCATATATTTCGAGACCCTAGTCATCAATAGGTATGAAAATTACCCCGTATTAAAGCACTTATCAACAGCTTTCATTTGATATCCATATTGTACAAACACATTCTAGGGTCCACGTTTTGGTCTCTATCTCGATACCCTAGTCACGGGGCGGATGGAAATACTCTGAACTAAAGCATTCACCAACAGCTTCCATTTGATACCCATATTGTACATACACATCCGAAGGTTACCCGGGTCCACGTTTTGACCTATATCTCGAGACCCTATCTACCAATAGGTATCCAAACTATACGGAAACCATCTTCAATACCTCCTTAACAATGTGTGTAAGTTTGGTTTTTTTTTTCAAAATAAAATGTAATCCATGTTACTCTTGGATAATGTAGTTTTCTAATGGTGAAAGAATTTTTAAAATCGGTCCAGTAGTTTTTGAGCCTATTCGTTACAAACAAACAAACAAACAAACAAACAAACAAACAAAGTTTTCCTCTTTATAATATTAGTATAGATTCTTAAGGTTATGAGCGAGAAAGGAAAGTGTGGAAGTGGAAGGATCCTATTCATCCTGACTGAACGAGGCCTGTCCAACCTTAACAGTAAGTTCAACAACAAGAAGGGCATAAGTCAACTCGATGCCGCTGCAGAAATTAATTTTCCTCGTTGTTATATCTGTAAGACGTTAAGAAAACTTTAAATACATAATGTGTCGAAAGAAAGTTAGATCACCAGAATACAGTGTCGAGCAAATATCTAAAATAAAGTCACAATGCCGATGGATGATTTGATATTCCAGCGAAAAATCCTACGTTTGGAATGACGAAAGCTACGTTCCTCTCAGCAAATCTCAGATGCTTTAAAATTATCGATTTTATACGAACGGCATTTCCAAATGTGGCTCCAATATGAAATTAAAGCTCAAGCATACATTTTATCCAAAATTATATCAGAAGGAATGTTTGGCAAAATTTGGATTCCCTTCCTTAAAAAGTTACATTCTGATGGCCTGACAAAGCGTCGTTCTAATTTTAATAGAAAAAAATTAAACTAATTCTTATACATACATATTATTTCAAGATAGAAATATGCTGTGTGCATATTTCAAAAATAAATTTTATTGGGCATGGGAATAAGTTTCCGTCCTTTCTTAACCAAGGTTGCGAATTATTTAAACAATTAAATGTATTATGTGATGTATGTGTCATTGGTAGCTATAATTTTACTCCATCTTTCAGGCAGCGTACGGATTCCTCTGATGAAAAATTCGAGTTCTTTTGACTTGATCCATTCCAATTGAGCCAATTTGCCATGCTCTCGTAAGAAGTGAACCTCTCTTCAATAAGGGCTGACTACAGTGATCGGAACAGATGGTAATCCGAAGATGCAATGTCTGGGCAATACGGCGAGTGGAGCAAGATTTCCCAATTCAATGTGGCCTGGAGTTGTCATGCAGCAAAATCAGTTTGTCATGTCTACCGGCCCATTCCGGCCGCTTTTCTTGGAGAGCTCGATTCTAACGCATTAGCTGCAGTCGTTAAATATCGCCAGTGATGGTTTCAGATGGTTCTTAATAGATGACACCCTTCTGATCCCAGCAGATACACAACCTAACATTTGAAGCATGAATATTTTTTTCCGCTGTCGATGGATCTGATTCACCCGGCAAGCTCCAACATTTTCGACGCTTAGGGTTATCATAATAGATCAAATTTTCTTGCTTTTCTTTTCTACCTTTGAAGAAGCATTACACACGTCATCAAACGTTTCTCGATATCCCTCTCCTTAAATGGATGTGGCACCCAGTTACCTGCTTCCTGGACCATTCCCATCGCGTGCAAACGTTTACCGACGGTTGATCTGTCAACATCTAACTCTTTAGACATATCATCAAGGGTTCGACATGCGTCTTCATCCAATAATTGTTGTAGTTGAGTATCTTCGAATTTTTTCGGTGCCCCTTCGCGATCTTTATGACTCGTGTTTAAATTGCCACTTTAGAAGCGTCGAAACCACTCTTTACAAGTTGTATTTGATGGAGAGTGATCAATATACGACACGTTTCAGCTGCACTTTTCTTTAAAAGGTAATAATGAAGCATGACTTCCCGCAAATGTGGGACGAACGTAGACATTTTTGACGTCAGTTAAAAAGTACCTTTACGCTTCAAACGAATGTCAACTACAACGATCGAGATCTCACATATACTCCTTTAAATCACCAGTATATTACTAGAGCGAACACAAAAATAGTCGTTGCCGACACCTCGTTTACGAGGGCAGAAGCTTATTCCCATACCCAATAAACAAATGAAAATTCTAGTCTTACGTACATATATTTATAACTTATGTCAAACGAAGTCCATATTGTGAATTTATATAAATTTTAATCTAATATCAAAACATGTTATATCTTATATTAAAATTTGAGCTTACTTTTAATTTATTCGGCCTTTATTCGAACCGGATGGGATACAACATATACCGCCAATTCGTCTCTTAATTTCAAATAGTTTCGGGAAGAATTATTTGATGTTGTTCGTCATGCTCCTTGTATAGGCGCAGATATTTTGCTTCGCCACAGCCCAATCGTCACTTTTTTCTGGGTTTAAATGTTCCGGTGGGCAATAACTTCCATCATGCATCTTAAAATTATTAAGAAGTACTGAAGCTTTAATAATTTTATCTACGGACTCATTTACAAGGGTGATAGTAAAGTTCTCCACCTTCATTCTTAAATGACTCAATCATCTTTAATTCGCCACGGGTTCGTGACAGACGTTTGTTAAATATTTCTATTTCAGCTGGTATGTATATCTAAATCTGAGATGAAACTTTTGTTATCTAATATAAAACTAAATTCTCATATGAACAATTTACGTTCACCGATTCAAGCAATGCTGGATACCTCAAGTGGAATATTAGCCATGTTCTTTTTACATACATGAATTTGCGCTTACAGCAAAAAAGAAAAAAAGGCACATCGCCAGCTGTCTAAAATCCGTAAAAATATTTTAAATCACTGGTTTTTATAGTATTTCAATATTTTTTGAAGTAAATTACGAAAGTAAAAATGGAAGCGGTAAGAAAAGATTTTAATTAATAGAAAAATGTGTATTGATAAATATATTTTAATTATTTTCAGAAGTCTGTATGTTATACGACATTTGATTTAATATTGCAGACGTGTCGTTTAATATGTATGGTCGATACAAACGCGCGCAAAACAAAAAAAAACAGCTATTAGTTCAGGTACTAAAATTTGGCCAACCACAGTGTTAGGTGCTAATGCTGCAGTACAATTTTTCGTTGGATTACCCTGCCTTTTACACACTGTTTGTTTCGATTTCGGGCATTCCTATTTTCATTGCTGTTTTCAGAAAAGTCCGCTAACCTGATGCAAAGAGGAAGTATTTGTTCATTTTCAGACCTCTTTAATTTTACTGGATTTATCTTGTCAATAAAGGTAAATTGAAAAAAGATTACTTTTATTTGCGGCACTTTGGCTAGAGATTTATTTACTTGTTCTAAAAAGTATGAAGCCTCTTACGGAGGACTCGTTTTTTGTAGAACCCGGCAAAGCTTTGCATATTGTGGTGGCAATTTTGCTTTCATTTGTTTCTTATTTTTATATTTCATACTTATAATTGCGTATTCCAGTAAAATGTCTAAACGAGGTGCGGAAGATTCAGGCGGGAGTGGTAGTGCTGTAAATCTCGGCCAGCCACCTATTAAAAAGGTGCATTTTGAACCGCACCTTATTGGGCCTGTGTCGACGCTCGAAGAAATGGACATCAAAGTGCTGGAGTTTCAAAATAAAAAATTAGCCCAGCGTATTGAACAACGTATGCGCACTGAAGCAGAGCTCCGGCATAGAATTGAACAATTGGAAAAGCGCCAGATGCAGGATGACGCTGTTCTAAATGTAGTTAACCGATATTGGAATCAGTTAAATGAAGATATACGCGTGCTGTTGCAACGTTTTGATGCCGAGACTGCCGATGAATCGGAAAATCGCAATGAAAATGAAGTAACAACATCTTTCCTTACACAATTATCTACATGGGATAAGGAAGAGCTTGATGATAAGCTAGCTAATCGGGTTCAGGTATCAAAAAGAGCAGTGGCTAAAATTGTACAGGTAATTGATCGAATTATGCAGCGAAATGAAAAGATTACATTAGCATTGAAAGAAGGGAATGGTGTTACCAGTGGGAGCAATTCTAATAAAAACGCAGAGGGAGAAGATGGAAGTGAGATTGTTACAAATAATCTCTTGCCTAATATTGATGAGACTTTAAAACAAACTCATATCGAGATTATGACGGAGAATAGGAATTTGCAAAGTTTAAATACTTCACTACATGAAAAATTCCATACAATTTCTCTAAAAATGAAAGAGTGTCAAGATGCGCTGACCGCAAAAGAGACCGAAAACGCAGAATTAAAAAATCAGATAGATGAACTACAATATGATTTGGAGAAAGTACATTGTCGTAATGATAAGTTGGAAAATCATTTGGCGGAGGCTATAGAAAAATTAAAGGCTTACCATCAAATGCATGGTGACCCCAATAAAAGCTCGTCTTCTGGGAAGGGATCCGCAACTGCAAATGTAAATAGTCAACACTATGAAGATTTACAAAAGGATTTGGAGGAATACCGTGAGCTTTCTAACAATCGTCTGCAAGAGTTGGATAAATTGCATGCGACACATCGGGAAACACTAAAAGAGGTGGAAAAATTAAAAATGGATGTATGTATTTTTTTTTTTAATGAAAATTAATAAACTCAATTAAGCTAATATAAAATATGCAAAATAGATTCGTCAGCTGCCTGAGTCAGTGATTGTTGAAACTACGGAATACAAATGTTTGCAGTCACAGTTCTCTGTCCTATACAATGAATCCATGCAAATCAAGACAATGTTAGATGAAACCCGGAATCAGTTGCAAACTAGCAAGAATCAACATTTACGGCAAATTGAGGTCATGGAAAGTGAAGAGCTGATTGCGCAAAAAAAGGTCCGGAGCGAAATGATTCAAATGGAAGATGTATTGGCTCAGATTCGAAAAGAATATGAAACGCTGCGTATAGAATTTGAGCAAAATATGGCTGCTAATGAGCAAACAGCACCAATTAATAGAGAAATGCGGCATTTAATTACTTCATTACAGAACCATAATGGACAGTTGAAGGGCGAGGTGCAGCGATATAAACGCAAATACAAAGATGCTTCGGCCGATAATGTAAAGGTGGGTTCATTTTTTTGATATTTTAGCAAATTTCGAAATTGAAAACGAAAAAAAACAAAAAACATATTTTGAATTATATATTTTAAATTTTTATTTAAGGTCTCTAATGCGGTATACTACAAATATAAATGTTAACAACGAATTCAGTTACCAGCAATAATATATTTACGTATTTCAGCTGCGAAAAGAGTTGGAAGATTCTTTAGCTAAGTTGGAAGGGACGAAGCAGCAACCAGCCACTGCAGAGGAAGTGAAACAGGAAAGCGGTGGCTCAGTGAAGGAGGAGAATGCACCTAGCGGTGTAGGAACAACCGGCACGGGTACAAACGAATTATCAACCGCAGTCAAAGAAGAAATAGGAACCAATACAAAAGGTTAAAGTAATTTTTTAAATATAATCAGTAAAAGTAATCGGGGGAAATTGCAGGGGATGATGGGGATGAAGAAACAAAAGAGCAAAAGGAGGGGATCAAACAAGAAAAGGGTTCAGCAGGAATTGGTACGGTTGCAGGTGAAAAGAAAGATGCACAGGCTGCTAACAGTACAAATAGCAATGCACAAAGTGGTGCAGCAGCAGTTGGCACGCCATGCACAGCTAATGTTAAAGTAGAAAAAGATTTTAAGGATGTGCCGAAGGCAAAGGATATCAAATTAGTGGAATCTGAAATAGTACGTGATTTAAAGGCGCAGTTGAAGTAAGATAATTTTCTATTTTATTAACATTTCTACCTGTCAAATGCTGCCTTATGAAATAACTTTTTCGTGCCATAAATTCTGTTGCAGCTTGAAACTAGTATAAAATATTAAGGAACGAGTTTTTAGTTTTTATTATAATTATGATTTTTTATTAATTAACAATGTTTCTATAAAACTGAGGAAGTATTTAAAGAGAACGCGCTTTGCTTTATCAAAAGCTCCTAGAAGGTCCAGTCATTGTGCTTTAGAGGCACGTATGGTTTCCACAGATATATATGACGCTGCCGCAATAAGTACTTGCTTCAGATTCTCCAAACTTCGATGGCGAATATCTCATTATTCGCTAGCTTCGACCAAAATCGTCTCCAGAAATAAAAGCTGGAATGTTTTGCCGTAACCATTATTGGGTTATTTTAGCTTTAGGTGTCAGTGCAGAGTCTTATTGAGAGTCTTTGATACAGTATTTGTCCTTCTTACGATATTCTTGCAAAGACTTTGTCATTTTGTTTATTAAAAACTTCTTCCACAGAAAACATTTGTTCCTCTGTTTGCATAGGGGGCATTTCCAAATTTTCAAGTAGTTTAATCGGGACAAATAGAGGAGGTTGAAAGGCTTTAGTAGTTTTTTATTTATTCGAAAAATATTTTTTTTTTTTTCGTGCCACCCCATTAATACGCAACATTACGAAATTGTTGCATATGAGAAAATAACGAGAAACATTTAACCCTTCCATCAAGTATATTAGTTTGGGAAAAAATAAATCAATTTTTCCCGGTAGATGACTGTAGTGAACCAAGGATGATAGATTTGAAGGTTTGCTTGATAGCTATGGTGAAAAAAATGTTGAGGGGAACTTTGACTGGAGCGAAAAATCATCTAACTAACACAAACTAAATTTTGTTAAACACATCATAAGTGACGTCAGCCCATCAGCCGATTCTGCTAAACTCGCTCAGAGCCGAATAACGCCATAGATCACCTCTGAAAATCTATTCACCTGGTAATAAACGATATCTCGTAAAGTATCGATCAAATAATTTAAAGATCTTTTGCTGGATTTTGTTTGTTCTATTCGGTTGAGAGTTAGAGGGTGTTAATAATGGAAGTCAATAAAGAGAAAATTCGGTACATTTTACAGTTTTTCTTTGATAAAGGCGAAAAAGCAAGCCAGGCCGCTGAAATTGTGAACGGTATTTATGGTGCCGATACTGTAACAGCCAATCATTTGCCATGTTAAAGAAAATGTTGAAAATTTCGAAAATGTTGATAAAATCGCAGAAATAATCGAAGTTGACCTGCATGTTAGTAGTCGTAGCAGTAGTTGAGTATCGAACATAAAACAGTTTTGAACCATTTGCGCAACAATGGATTTCTTTCTCCCAATCTAACGTATTGAATATAATCAAATATATATATAAAGGTTGATCAATTTAGAGGTATCGGATTTTAAATTGAAATAACGAGCACCAATTTCTAATGACTCGCCGGAGGACTTCGGTTGGTATCTCGTGAATAACTTTAGTAATGTTGGCTTGCAATGTCTTAATCGAAGCTGATTTATCCACAAAGCATTTAGACTTTACATACCTTAGAAACAAAAGTCCAAAGGTGTGATATTACACGATCTTGGTGGTCAATCCACTTGTCCGAGGCGAGCGATAAATTGCACGTCGAAATGACGACGCAATAAATGCTTTGCTTCACGGGTTGTATGGCAAGTATCGTCGTCTTGTTGGAACAAATGTAGTGCAGATCACGGTCTTCAAACTCCGGTATCCGGCATCAAAAAGTCGTTTTTCATGGCGCGATAGCGTTCGCCATTCACTATTATATTGTCGCCAGCCTCGCCTTTGAAAAAGGGCCGATGATTCCTTCAGCCCATAGGCCGCACCAAGCAGTTGTTTTCAATGGATGTAATGGCTGTTCTTGAATGGCTTCAGGTTGCTCATCAACCCAAATACGGCAATTGCATTATGCATTGGAATAATTGCCGTATGCCATTAAGCCAAAAATGGACCTCATCGCTGAGCACCATAAGTTGACCTGAGCGCGCGATATGCACTTTTCACAGAGCGTGGATCTTCGTAATATAACTGCACGACTTGTAAATGATTTTGAGGTGGAAGTCTTTCCATGATGAAATATTAATGAATACTGAAAAAATTATGTATTAAGTTTGACAGTAATCACTCGTGATCTGTAAAAACAAAACCTCCTATTGGAAAAAGTACCTCCAATCTGATCACCCTTTATATTTATAAACGTATATATTTAAAATAAGAACATTTAATATTTACCCCCATTTTTTTTGTAACAAATAACATTTTCGCATAACTATTTTGATGAACTTTTGTACAGCGATAAATTAATATCAGCTGGACACGTTCACGCTCACTTTTTGTATAGGGTAGAAAATTTTGCACTTTTGGTCTGTTAGAGTAGAACATTTCGAGAAAAGAACACGAAAATTTGGCAGATTTAGCGCAGGTAGGACAAATTAAACATTCTTACAGGAAAATAAACGTTATTAAATTTTCATATTTTCGTTTGCTCCAAATGTCGTGCAGATTATGAGCGAATATATCGATTTGGTCAAAATTTTGCTGCCAAAATGCACACAGGGGAAGGCAAACAAGTAGATACTCTTTTAGATGGACATTTGAGTTACACATTACTTGACAATGGCGCGGATTAATTTTATTTATTATTATTTAATTTAACTTTTATCTTTTTAAAACATTATTGCAAAAACTTGCAAAACTCCCTAACATTTCGTTAGGCCCTAGGCTGTCTAGTTGATACAAGCGACGATTATTTTGCTGTAACGATGCATCAGTTCTTAAACCGTTAGCGTTGAAATTGTTCGTTATAAAATAAAGCACCATTTGTTTTTGGTTTTATCATAACTTTATCTTTATATCAATTTGATACAAAGCACCAATTTTTCTTCTTGTGAAACACTGCGCCTAATCGAAGGCTCAATAAACATTTACCGAATATTTTCATGGCCGTTGCTGGCATGCCATTGCAAAAGCTCCTAGAATTTTTCCAATCTTATTTATGTTAGCCACTGAGTTAAAAGATGGCCAGTGCACCTATGAAAAACTTTCAGGCACAGAACAGACTGTAACCGCGATACGATTTTCTCTTCTTGAACTAAAACTCTTTAGCAAAAAATTGAATAACATCAAAATTCAATTTAAATTTTAAAATTCTTCTGCTTTGAAAATCTTGTAACAGAACTTATGACGGTACTAATAATTTTAGTTAACATTTGCGTAGATTAATTTATGTACAGTAGGTTCTGTTTTTATGCGGTAGATACGTTCCGCAAGAAACAGCATAAAAAAAGCTACTAGTTCTATAGTAAAACTATAGATACGTTTCAAATGCTAAAACCGCATAAATCTGAAATAATGTAATAAAATCGCATAAAAAAGGGCACTAGTCCCATATTATAACTATAGATACGTTCCATAGACCGCATGAATCTGTGATGAGTTTTTGCTTAGCTGGTTTAGAATCTTGTTTATATGTACAATTCCCGATAGGTCGACATGCATTTTGTAATTTAAAAAAACCGCACTATTTCAAAACCGCATAAAAAAAAAGCCGCATAAAAACAGAACCTACTGTACATATAAAAGTCACTTTAAATTGCAACTAATTCTTTTAATAAGTGATTTTGAAAATATAATTTTATTTAAGAAAAGCGCTGAATGATCAAAAAGAAATGAAGCTACTTCTCGATATGTACAAGGGCGTTTCAAAGGATCAACGCGATAAAGTACAGCTGATGGCTACAGAGAAAAAACTACGCTCGGAAATTGAGGAATTGCGTCAGCAATTAAAAAAAATACAGGAGAGCAAGCGTGAAGAGCGTAAAAAGTTGGCAGATGAAGAAGCAATGCGTAAGATTAAACAACTTGAAGAGCAGAAATATGAACTACAAAAACAGGTGGCTAATCAGAAGCCAGTAGAGAATACTTGGGGTGGACCTGGTGGAACTAATTATGCTCGTCCATTTGTTGGTTCACATGAAGAGGAAGCTTTGCTGAATGAAATGGAAGTGACAGGACAGGCATTTGAAGATATGCAAGAACAAAATTCCCGGCTAATACAGCAGTTGCGAGAGAAAGATGATGCTAACTTTAAGCTCATGTCGGAGCGCATTAAAGCCAATCAAATGCACAATTTGCTGCGAGAGGAAAAACAAATATTGGTGGAACAAATGACTACGCGAGATACTCAAATTGAAGCAATGCACATTGTATTGCGAAAGCTGGAGGAGAAGGAACGCAGTCTTCAAGCGACTGTGGCCACCATAGAGAAAGAGTTGATACTGCGACAACAAGCAATGGAAATGCACAAACGCAAAGCTATTGAGTCGGCACAATCGGCAGCTGATTTAAAATTACACTTGGAGAAATATCATTCACAGATGAAGGAAGCACAACAAGTGGTAGCGGAGAAAACCAGCTCACTTGAGGCTGAGGCGTACAAAACGAAACGACTGCAGGAAGAATTGGCACAGTTTAAGCGCAAGGCTGAACGTATGAAAAAGATTGAGATGGCGGGAAGTACTATTGATGAAGTAGTTTTGGAGGAGATACGTGAATATAAAGAGACTCTTACATGTCCGTCGTGTAAGGTTAAGCGGAAGGACGCGGTGCTTTCGAAATGTTTCCATGTCTTTTGCTACGATTGCTTGCGCACTCGTTACGAAACTAGGCAACGGAAGTGTCCTAAATGTAATTGTGCATTCGGTGCGAACGATTATCATCGCCTATATTTGACTTAAAAGCATGTGGTACATTCCTAAGAGCATTACATGTTTCGCCGTAGTAAAACAGCGATTTTTGCTGCCTCAACTGCGAACAAGTTTAGCAAAAGTTACAAGGGAGCTGTTGCACTTCCATGGCCTACTTTATATAATTCAAGATATATTAAAGATTTACTGTTAGATGTATGCTGAATATGCATTAATCATTGCAATAAATTTACCTCTATACTTATTTTGCTGTTTCATTTGTGATGTTGAACTTTACTGGATTTTAGAGAATTTGAAAACAAATCGGAGGTGTTTCTGAATTATGTCATATGAGTAACTTAGATTTTTTTCGTGCTCTTCGATATATGGGCAGCACCGAAATTAGTCATATTTAAAATGGTTTAAAAATTTCTCCGTTGCAAATTGCTCGAATTTTTTGGTGGTTTAACACAGGTTAAAAAGAATTGAAACGTATAGTCACAGAAAATGGTAAAATTTATGGGCATGTGCTGGATATCAAGTGGATCAAATAAGGGTTGACTTAATGTGAAGATCGCCAATTTAATTTAAGTTTTTACAACAAATTTAGTTGTGGGGTTTCGTAGACGGAACGCAAATAAGATTGTTAAAACCTTACAAAAATTACCATTTGTAAGTATTTAAATAGAAAATGTGGTTTTAGCGTCAATGCGATGATACTAAGTTAAATAATGACTTTTGCACTACTTATATACAAAAGTAGCTTTGTCACATTTACAGATACGTAACTTCAAAATTTGATATGTAACTTTAATACGTAAAATTGTTATAAAAGTTGTGGATGAAGTCATGATTATTTCGATTTTAATTTATCTAGCATAAAACAGTCTCTATTATCTAGTTATGCATTATAATAACTTTCGCTACCATCATCGATGCAACGCTGGAACTTAACGACTTAAATTTAATTTTCAAAGTTACATTCAAAGTTCGTAAAATCGTTGAAAGAATAATTGAAGTGTTTAAAAGTCGTTTTAAATATTTCCAAACTGTTTTGCCACATATTCCACACAAAGTTGTTTAAACTACAATATTATGATATCGGGTGTTTTCTTTTAGCTGCTTGAGAACTGCCGATATCGATAACTATGGTTTGACAGCCGAGATTGGCAAACTGTGTTGACATTTTTGCTCACTAAGGTTTGACAAGTCGTCATGAACCGTTTAACATCAGAATAACGTTTCCAAATTATGGAAATTTACTTAAAAAAAAAAAAAAATATAATAATATCAAAAAAAAAAATATGTAATATAATAATAATAAATCGCGAAGTTCATAAAGCACTGGCAGCATCATTCGTCCTTATTTACTGTTTCGGAGAATGGCGAGCGCCATCGAGTCATGCTGACTAAATTTTTGTTTCCAACAATTAATTAGCTAAACATTGACGACATTTGGTTCCAACAAGACGGCGCTATTTGTCATACAGAGCGCTTATATAAACATTCGATTTATTGCAATATTCAAATCACCATTGACACCATACGGTCAGATTAATTGGAAACAGTAGCTAGAAATTGGATTGATTGAATGGACCTTGCAAAATATAAATGTCAAGTAATTATCTATCAGATTATAATAAATTAGGAAAAATTCATTCTCAAGCTCTTAAAAAAACACCCGATAATTCATATTTACTAAAAAACTGTCGATTTCATATATTTGATGATACCATGGACGTATTTTTTTGAGAAGTCATCGTTGCTGAGCCTGCTGAAAATAAAAGCAGTTTTCTTTTTGTATTTCTAGTGTTTTTTAATAATTTCGCGTAATCGTTGCTTTTCGATTTCAAAATGGGGAAAAATCTCAACTTCCGACACATGCCAAATCGTTGCGATTTAATGTTCGAAAACGAAAACGGAACAATGAAATTCAGGACATGCCAGCTCGTTTTTGGTGACAACTTCATGTGAAAACGAATTGCAACACATGCCCGTTAAATCTCTTTAAATAAATTCCTATGCTGAAAACTCTAAAAACGTGTTTCTGCTTTTGTTTATATATGTAAAAATTTATGAGAAAAACGTATACCTTATTCTCTTTTTATATTTGCAAAATACATATACTTATTTCCAAAGGTTATACAAATAAAGTTACTTTACTATTCGGACAGTTGAATTGAAAATATTGATATTTAGCGTTCTACTTCCAAACGGAAGCGTTCATATTGTCACAAGAAAAATATATAACATATCTGTGTGTGAAATGTAGAGTTGCATAATGGGTCAATATTACGCGAAAGCTTGAAATTTCTTTATAGGTGAAGTAAATTCTCAGCTTTTTTCTGTACATACTTCTCTACATATTTGCAACACTTTTAAAAATGTTTCATGTTTTTAACTACGCTTAAAGTGCATTACATATTACAACTTCAGTTCGTTGCTAATTGAATACAACCCTGGTAGAGAGTGGCAAATAAACATTTTTCCAGTACATTTTTTCTTCTTATTTTGCACGGCCAACAACAGTGACGGCGTTGCATTTCTATTCGATCCTATGTGTAGTACGGTTGAAGTGTTGTTATTAGTGATACGGTGGGAATAATTTTCGGCCTTTTTTTTTTACAAATGACTCGATTTAAATAAAATTTGTATTGTGCTTGTGTGAAAAACGAATATTTAAGTGATATTTTGTGGTAAAATACCTTAGAGAAATAAGTGAAGAGCAGTTTTTACATATTACTCAAATTAAAAAAATACTAAAGTGCTGAAAAATTGAGTGAGTTCGAAAGGAAGTTCATAACTTCCGCAAAGATTTAATTGATTTTTCACCCAGCGGTGAATGTGAGAGTGTGTATAGGCGAAATATAGCTGCTGCAAATTCGCAGGCTGTTACTTGTAGAGAATTAGAAAGTAAATTTTCATTTGCAAAATAGCTACTTATTTTTGTTTTGTAGTGTTAAAATAAACAGTGAAATAGGTATGTTGCTATATCTACCGTTAGTTTATTTACTTATTAGTATAATATAAAAATGATGTTTGGTTTTCATTACCTATAACTTTACTCCGAAAAAGTAAATGCATGTGAATATGTACCTATGTATGCACATTGTTTGTTGAATGGAATCACGAAAAACTGGAATGACTGCAATGCCCTGTTCAGCACTATTGTAGGTAACATTTCTATCTAAACGCGAGACCAGCTGCTTTTATATTTCAGTAGTAGGTATCAATAGGAATAGCAGCTGTCTTCGGTCGTGTTCTTGTACTTGATAGCAGTGCATGCGTACGCTGTGTCCTGCTTCCTTTTATTAAACTTCCGTGAAGGCTTGTGAAGGTTTTCAATGTGTTTTGCACAATTGTGTGAAAGCATTTGCCATTAATCATAAATACGTCTCACGTTGTGTATCTGAGTCTTGGTCAAATTGTTATCTACTTTCTAATATTTCAAACGTTGAAATGTGAAAATTCTACTGGTCATAATTCGACAACACCTTATTTTTCTTTAGCAAAGCGGTATGTTCGACTCTTGCATAAAAGAATAAATAGTATAATAAAAAATAATGCTTTAAGCCTGTATGTATGTATGCATATGTAACGGCAAGAACTAAAACAAAAGCGATAAATAAACCGCGTCGCACCGATCGAATCAGACGAACCACTGCGTGTACCATTTAAACTCGTCTCATAGCGTACTAACCAATTGAAGCAAAACGGCATCAAAATCAGCGCAAGCACATAAATACATACATATGTATGCACGTAAATGTAATATAAGCAGCAGTAATAACCGCCACCACATCACAGCAACACTATCAGCAGCAACTATTACATCAACTTGGGGACCCCTGACATTTTCATTTTTGTTCCTAGTCTTTTATGGCACAGCCCGTTTTGAGTCTTTGTACCACAACGAATACATCAATTCCATTATCTCTAGCGGCTGCAGTGGCAACGGTAGCTGCATCAACGGCTCAAGAATCGACAGTGCTGGTTGGCATCGAGGAAATCATAGAAGCTCAACCACGACGCGCCGTGACGAAGCCATCATATGGTCGTTTTGCACTGAATTTGTGGGTAAGTTACACACATACATAAGCATACTATTAGCATACGTAAAAACCCTGCAAGAACAGCGACGGGTGATATGATAGTCATTGTTGAAAAAATTCATATCAGAGATCTTTCTATCACATTTTTGATATCAATGTGAAAAAGTTGATTAAAACATTTGTATATGGGCTATTTTGCATCTTCCTATTAATTTAATGTTTTTCTCGGCAAATTAAAAAAACTTCTAAGTATACTATTTACTTACAGTAATGCTTCTTTGTAGTTAGCGATAAAAGAAAATATTCACCACATACGACAGGTAAGCATCCTCTCTATTTCGATTCGGGCGCTATCACGATTTTCACCCGTAATTCGACAAACTGAATGTTTTCCTTTGCACCTTGTAAGAATGACGAAACAAAATCGTTAGAGAAATTTTGGCCCCTGCCAAGTATAACAGAAACATAAGGTTTGGCCATCCGGAGTAAAATAGGGAGAGTAATTTTGGCTGTTACATCAAAGCGGATATGTAAAGAGAGATTAGTTGAATACAATAAGTATTCCAATCAATAGTTATTTAAACAGCGGCGAAGTAACATAAGTGCGTCGATTTTTCGTATACCACCAACAAAAAATCTGGTTTTGCTGACCTTTGACAAACTGGTGTCATATTCCCTTTTACAGCAGGAAATCAGCTGAGTCCTTCAAAATGGCCGGTTACCGGTTGGATGTTGGCCATACTGTCTATATTCTCTGTACCGTCGTCTGGTTACGCCCCATCACAAGTATTCATTCATAAATTTTTCTCTTCATACAAACGTCTCTAGCAATTTTTTCACTTTGGTATTGAAAATGTGCAAGAAGCTTTGATTGAGCATTGCCAAATATTCCTATCAACAGTGATCGGTGAAATGACTGTCATTGTTCTTGTAGGGATCGAAAGCAGCCTTCACATGTGATTAGTGAAGACATTTTGAATGTATGTATTAGTTTCCATCATTTAATTTTTGTAGGGAGGCAGCGTATTGGTTGTTTACAGATGTATGAATCTGTACATATGTATGTACATACATTTCTAGAAATGTTTTTTTTTGTTCGAGTACACAAGCGTTCCCTTATTCACAATTTTTAAATATCATTTACCCGCCATTGTCGTTCGTATTCAAGTATCGACGTAGTTGACAATTTGTACATTTGTACATATGTATACATATATGCACATATGTAGTTTCAATCTTGCTCGATGGGGGTTTCGAAATCGGTGTTTCACTTGCTAGTATCTGTTTACATGTATGTGTTTGTGTATGCACATATTCGCGTAACTCAAGCCGTGGCTTAATTGTTAAGGCTTTCCCTTTTTTCATAAGTTTATTTCCTTATTTTTTTGAAAAAAAAAACATTTTTAGTCAAATTTAGTTTATGTGCGGTGGTTTGTTAAATCTAGTGCTTATGGCATATAGGCACTATCAGGCAGGCTCTTGAATCCGAGTGAAAAATAACGAATCGATTTAGTCTTGGTGTTCTGCAAAACGAAAAATAGTGGAGGACCACTTCTTAAACTTAGATTGGAGCACTAGTGTTACCATTTGCGGCTTGCATGGACATAAATAAGCCTTGGAATTATCGGCAAGCGAAACTCATAATAATTTTAATGTTAAGAGATCACTTGCTGCTACGTGCAAATATAAACATTGCTGCTGTAAAAGGTGCAGCCGTCGAGTACTTCTGCTATTTTCTTTTTTAAAAATGCTAGCTACAGCAGCCGAAGTGTGTTGCAGTTCGGTCGAGTGCAGTCGCTTCTGCTAATCGTTTTATTCAAAGTTAAAGCCAAGCATATTTTTTTTACTTTAAACGCGTTGCCCATGCAAGTACAGCAACCACAAATTTTTAATGCATTTGCTAATTTTATGGCACCATTTTAAGTCCTGGTTAAAAGTAAATATTTGATGGAAATCATAAACATGGAATACCTGTAGCAACGTGTATGTACTTATGTATGTACATATGTATGTAGCACCATATGCACTCATATAAAACAACCTGCCACTAAAGAAAGTCTTTTTGGGCGCTTTTATATTAGCATAACAGCATAACATTGGAGCCGTCCATATCCACCAATCATTAATATGCATGTACCTACATACATATATAACATATTTATGTCCCGGATTTGAATCACACAGTGCATATCTATATTTTTTTTAATTGTCGCCCCTCAGCAGCAATTGCAAGCCTCAGAGTGCGTTTCTGCTATAAAAAAGATATTCACTAAAAAAATATCTGCCTTTCGGAGTTGCCACGCACCTGGAGGCCCCTCCACACCTTTGCAGCACTCCTTAGCATCATAAAAATACACGAATATTAGAGGAATTGTATTGAAATTATGCTCTTTGGCCAAATATACGCAATAATGCAGGATCGTACCGTTCACAGAGGCTCGGCTATAATGGAAACTACGTCAGCACTTTCCCTAATTATGGGAACGGCTGTCATTGAAATAATGAAACTAACTTATCAGTGAATCAGTAAGCATATGTAAGGCGATATTACTGTACTTTATAATATCTTTAACGTGTTTATATATTCGAGCTGAGATAAAAACGTAAAAACGTGTTATCTTATCAGGTGATGAATCAATAAATTGTTTTAGCGAATTTGCTTTGTTTCAGCACCTTGCGCCTTTCTCTATATTCAACCTAATTCAATTGAAGCTCAACTATGCCTATTCATTTTGATTTTTTCTTTTTCAAAACGCTGGGATTGGATTCCAGCTGAGTGCAGCATTTTTAACTAATTGCACTTGCTCTCTTTCTCACGGCTGGTCATGCTTTAATCGCGTTTCTTAGCTGAGGAAAGCAAAGAAAAGATTATTATACACATATGTACATATGCATGTACCGGCATATAAATATTGACATACATATGTGTATTCAAGCATTGATACCAAGCATTTATACCACATCCAAGCTTTTACCAAATCTACTTTTATGAGTCAAATTCGATTTGTTAATTCTTACTTTTTTTTACTTTGTTGCTTTTTTATATTAAGTTTTCAAGTTCGTAAATTTGCGTCGTCATTAACAAACACACTTACATACATATGCACAGCGCGCGAAGAAAATTTAGCACCTCTACATTTTGACCAGTTTTGACTATTTCTCTTTTTCTTAGTGTTAATTATTTTATTTATAAAATTATAACGAACTGTCTAACGAAAACTAAATATACATAAATCCTAATTTCAAACTCTATCCAAAAATAAGACAAATGGGACAAATTTTCATAAAAAAAAGTTGTACACGCAGTTTTACAGCCCATTAAATTTTGGTATAACAAAGTGCAAGTTTGAAGTTGCTAGAAAATCCCGTTGATTTTTATTATAATTTTTATAATTATTAATAAATTTCGTTATATCGAGAAAATATGCAACACCGCCAAAGAAGAAAATTATTAAACATTCCTTTATAATATTAAAGTTTAATGGGCTATAAAAAGGCTAACCACATTTTTTTAAATTCTAATTAAAAATGTTTGAAAGTTATTTAAATTTTTATAAATGCAACTTGAATTAAGGTCCTCGCCTCATTTGAAATGGTGGTTTTTCGGTGTTTCTTTAAAAGCGTGTAAAACGGAAAGGAAAAAAAATTTATTTTTGTTTTCAGTATTTTCTATTTTTGATCCATTGTTAAAAAAAAATTTTTTTTGGCCATATGAAGTTCGTTCAAGAAGTTGTAAGCCTTCAAAAAATTGTCTTCACATGGAAAATGGTCACAGATATAGCCGGTTATACTAAACTGATTTTGATAAAATAAAATTTAAATGACGTAGAATAAATATCGTTATTGTGTGAACTACGATCATTTGAAAACAAAGTCAAAAAAGGGTCAAAAAACGGTTTTTCATTTTTAAACGATTTTAATTACGATTAATTTGAATTACAAAATAAATAAATAAATAGTCAAAACTTCTCAAAATGTTGAGGTGCCATATTTTTTCGTGGGATGTATATTTGTATGCATATGTATACTCGTATGTGTGAACCTTCAACACGCAGTACGTACAAAAATACCTGCATATGTATATGAATATGAATATATCTGCACGATTTTGATCATTTTAAACAATTATATACTTGGCGTGTATATGTACATACATATGTGTTATGGTATGTTCGCAATACATATAACTTTAATCGAGATATTTAAAAGTAAGGCTTTAAGAAAATCAAGCAATCAAATGCGTGAAAGTAAATTTATCTGCCTGAAGCGTGGCTTGTCCAACCACTTTCATCTAAAATGGTCATAATCATTCACATACTTAATTTAATAATTCTTGATTTTTATATATTAAAAATTTGCTTGCAAAAAGCTGAACCACCTTCCGAAACTTCAATAAAATTGCGTTTTGAGTTCTGTAGAAGAGAGGTGCCTTCGTGTGCTAAAACTAGAACTCTTTTCAATACAACCCCACGTTCTCGTACTCGTACAGGGCAGCTGTAGTTGGAAGTAGGCAAGAACAACAAACCACGTAAACTCGTCGTCGTTCTTAAAAATAACTTAAAAATTCGGTTCATCGTATCGGATACTGAAAGGCTAACCGTGGAGCACATTTGAATGAAATATTGCTGCATAATTAACCAAAAGGATTGTAGGTAGGTAGGTAGGTGAGATGGCAAGAGTACCCCAGGTATACTTCAAGTATCGCTTATGTGCCGTGTTGATACCATAATGTGGACCATTACCTGTAAAAAGATTTAGGGAAGAGAAAACCGACTACAGCTATCCAGTGCTGTTGATGTAGTAGAGGAGAGAAAAGGGATCTGGCTGGAATGGATTGTACTTTAAAATAAAATTACCAACATTGATAAAATTTCTTACTTAAACGTTTCACGTTTCAAACCTTGTGTTATATAGGTTGGTATAGCTACTAACGATAATGTTCCACAATATGTATACGAATTTTTTTTTATCAATGGAGAGGGACCGCAAAGTTATATGTAAATATGTTAACGCGATATGCAATTTTGAAATTTAAAAAAAGATTATTTTCTTATTTTAAACACGATTTCAACATAAAAATTTTACTTGCAAAATAATAAACAAAAAAACGATTTGTTCAAACAAAATAAATTCTAATTTAAATAGTTTTATTGTAAATAATAAATTTTACTAGCTTTATTAAACATAATTTACCCATTTTTAGTGCAAAGCTTTCGCTGCCAAAGCTTTCATTGTAGCAAGCGCTCGAGTTTTTCGCGCTGCGTCAAAGCAAACCGAATGCTAACGCGATGTGAAAGTTGTACGTAAATGGTACAGGATGCAGTTTTTGTAGCGAATGCGGCAGAAATAGGCTTGAGGCACAGGATTAGGCTCGATATCAGCCCTAGGAAGAACTTTACTACCGTACGGAGTGGTGAAATAATCGAGGCATATTTTGAATTTTGTTTATTAATGTTTCTAATTTTTTGACCTATTACTGTATTTATATTCTACTATAGCGTCTCTTTTTTGCTAAACATTATATCCATTTAAAAGTAGTTAACAAAATCAACGGTTTTGACTTCTTAATCGTTAACCTTTGGTCGCTGAACAAAAACACGTTTGACTACGAGTTCAGCAAAATGTATTAAGTTTTACTAACCTTTTTGTCTATTGTGCGAATGCACATTTGTAATCATATCTACAAATCATATAAGTACCGACATACCAGAGACCTGCATGGCTCACTGTTTTCTTGAGTTGTTCATACGCTAAATTTCTTGCTCACATTCAGTCAATGGAACCAAAATATTTGGTCAAGTGCAGTCAGCTCATCCTGGCGAACGCGTAGTTCAGCTCAGTCAACACGTATGATCTAATGTCTTCGGCTCAAATCTAATCATTGAACAAAAAACAGCATTGAATGAAATTAGCATCGGCCCTTGCGTTCAAACCATCAAACTTGTTCAAAGAAGTAATTGTCATTATTGTAAATAGCACATGTTCGAGCAAACGAGCGTTGGCGTACAATGTACGCTGTAAATTGCGTTTCGTATTTGAAAGGATTAGTTGGTTTCAGCAATGTTTCCTTATTTACATTATTTTCTTTCGTGTTTTATTATAAGTTTTAAGAAAAAAAAACAAATATGAAAATATAGTGTTTTTGCTTTAAAATTTTGCTTTTACTTTGCTATCGTTAGTTACAAGCAAAAACTCATGCGGGATCATACGTGTTCAAACCGGCTCATTTGGCTCTATAGCCCTTTTATTCTTGCTCAAAAAAATGAATGTACAGCCGAACGAGCAAATACCCGAAACGGCTGTTATGAAGACGATTGGTGATAACATCGGAGAGCTAAAACGCAGCACATGATTTGATTGAGCCGAGATAAACAATGACAATAACGTATTTGAACAAGTTCGATCGTTTGAACGCAAAGGCCTGTTTTTCTGTTCAAGCGAAGCGTATGAATGTTTTACACTGAGCCGGTGCAGTTCTCTGATACATACATACTAGGCCGGGGCGATTTTATTATCCACACCGCGCCGTCGAAATTTTGATTCCTCTTGTTATTTCGAACAAAATCTTCAACGACTTAGAACTAACATCAATTTCGAGGTTCCGAAATATGATTTTTTGGAACATTTTTGGTTTATTTTTAAGGCACGTTAATCGACAAAAAAATAACCGCGGCCAAAATAGGTATGAAGTTAAAATACAAAAGAATTATAATCATCTTTGAGATATGACCAAATTTTTGAGAGATGAATAAATTGTACTTACTTAAATGCAATTATTAGCCAATATTAAATTTTTTTGTATTATAATCTGGTAGATAATTTCATGGCATTTATGTTTTGAATATGATAACCGGGTTACAGTCTTTGTCAGAAGAAAATAATCGGGTTTTTCTTGTAACTTATATTTCGTTCTGCTTTTTGCTGCGTAATAGTCCCACTCAAGGGCTACGACGCCAGTGCTAACTCAGGTTAGTGTCGTTCGAAACTTTCCCGCAAACGCCACCAAACAAAAATGAGTGAAGGGTATGTGAATCGTTTCGGGCGGTATTTTTATGCACGCATTTGAAAGGGCCGAAATTATCTTTCACCGCGGCTGCAAAAGTGATTAAAAAACCGAAAAAAATTCTTGTGATGTGGAATCAGCGGTCTAAGGTGTACAAAAATGTTGTTGACTTATCCGAGCGTGGCTTGAAGCGAGTGACGACAAAAATCAGTATAAAGTGATCGTCCAACCTTTTTCAGCGGGACTCTCCTTTGAGACTACGCTAATCACGCACAATTCTTGCTAAAAAAGGAATAGATGTGAGTATCAGCACCATCGAACGACAACTGAAGGAGGCGAACATATCCTACCGTCCCACATCATCAAAACCACTGCTCTCAGAAAAACACATTGAGAAACAACAAAACAAGAAAATGGCGTCACAGTATTGGACTGGCCTTCCTAGTCCCCAGACGCCAACCTCTTTTAAAATGTGTGGGCAGTTATGAAAATGTATCTTGCCAGAAAGCCAGTCCACGATTTAAAGCAACTCGTGCGACAAGTTCACAAAATCTGGCCCTCTTTGTCGACGTGTTACGCAGAAAAGCGGATTCAAAGCATGCCGAGAAGATGCCAGGCAATACTCGACAACAGAGACTTCACGGCTTATTGAGTAATTGCGACTCGTAGTTTTGTACATACTTTCATGTAAAAAAAAATTAAATATATATTTTTTATACTTCATGAATAATAGCGGTTCCTTTTTGCTGGCACAGACTGTACATGGTCTATTCGATCAGTTAAATTTTGGATTACCATTTGCAATAAATCTGGCACTATGGCGTCAATGGCAAAATGTAATGTACTATAATGTGGTAAAATACGTAAAATGGGCGTGAACAATTCGCGACAACTTGCCAAACTTTACTGAATAGAAATGTCAACACAGTTTGCCATTCTCAGTAGTCAAACCATAGTTATCAGTTGTCAAACCATGGCTAAAAAATACCTGATTCTATTTTATATTCTGTCTTCATATTTGTATTCATTATATTATATTTAGATGAAATTGATGTATCAAATTCCATAGTTTTTTTTTTGTCGATTAGTGTATCTTGAAAATTCTATATAAATCAAGCACGTTGCATAAAAATCCAATTTTGGAACCTCGAAATTCATTTAAGACCTACAGCCCAAAAAAAATATAACAACTCTACATTTTGACTTCTTATTTTTTTAATTTTAAGTATAATTTTTGTTTGTAAAAATGTATTGTAGTTAATTCCATAACAAACACTATACTACAGCATGCTTTAAATTTTATATAAGTTTTATAAAAAAATGGAGTTTTTCTAATTTTTTTATAAAGTTTGAAATTTGGATTTATATGGCCTTCGTTAGACAGTGAGCTATACTTTTATACATAAATAATGAACATTAAGAAAAAAGAAAATAGTCTAAACTCGTCAACAAGTTGAGGTACTATAGCTTTTCGCAGACTTCTCATCGTATGCGATTTTTTTCGTCCAAAATAACAAGAGGAATCGTAATTTCGACTGCAAGTTATCGAAAAATTGTATGCCATACAAATCGCGCCGGTCTAATACATGCATACATACACATAAATCTATACAGTAGATTAGTAGTCTACTCTTTTTGTGCATCTAATATGTATTCTAAAATAAATACATACAAATTTACGAACATACATACATAAGTTCAATAAAATGAACATCAGAGAGTAACACGTTTTTCAACCTGAATGTTAAATTATTTCCTTTCAGTTTTTTTGTGAATTTGTTATACACGAGTGCAAATGAGTTTTTTTGCGGGTTTATCTATATTTAAAAGTTAAAAACAAAACAAGTTTTTTCGCTCACCTTAATAATAAGCTAATTTCGTACATCAAAAATGAGTTAACGCAAACCTTAAAATGAAAACAATGAAATCAAATGTCGCAGGCAACAGAAGGTCACATGGGGTTAAAATATTAACGATGCTAACGCGCTGCCTTGATGTTGGAGAAAGTCTGTACTTTAAGAGGGCAGTTCAAAATAAAAGTTTGTTGAAAGTAACAGTGTTGAACGTAATGCATAATTCGAAATTGTGTGTTTTTTTTTTTGGGAAATTCCATATATATATGCAGATGTGTATGTGTGAGTCTTTATATGCTTTACAAATAAACTCAAGCTGAGAATACTATTGCCATTCACCACCTTAATCAAAAAGTTCCCGGACTATATTCGGAAAATTTTGAATACAAATTTATTACACAAAAGTGATCGCCTTCGAAGTACTCCACATCATGTCAGCCTTTGATCCAGCTCTCGAAACATTTCTGTAACTCTATTTTCGGTATAGCCATTAGAGCAGTCTTCCATTTTTCCATTACTTCCTTTCGTCTATTAAAACCCGTAGTGGTTTTTTGACTCGATCGAACAGATAAAAATTACAGGGAGCCATATCAGGTGAATTTGATGTCAATGGCTGTTGGATGGTATTCATTTCGATCTCGGTCAAGAATTTACGGATAATGATGGCACTGTGCGATGGTGCGCTATCATGTGCCGTAATTCGGTCATCCGGAAACACCAATTTTGAATGACTCGTTGGAGAACTTCGCACGGTATCTCGTGAATAACTTTAGTAATGTTGGCTTCCAATGCCTAAATCAAAGCTGGTTTATCCACAATGCATTTAGACTGTAGATACCTCCACAAATAAAAGTGCAAAGGTGTGATTTCACACGATCTTGGTGGCCAATCCACTGGACCGAGACGAGAGATAAATTGCTCACCGCAACGACAACGCAGTAAATCCATTGTTTCACGGGCTGTATGGCAAGTATCGCCGTCTCATTGGAACCGAATGTTGTGCAGATCACGGGCTTCAATTCCCGGCATCCAAAAGTCGTTTATCTTGGAGCGATAGCGTTCGCCATGTGCTGTCACATTGGTTTAAGCCTAGTTTTTAAAAAAATATGGACCGATGATTCCTCCAGCCCATAGACCGCATCAAACGGTTGTTTTAATGAATTAATGGCTGTTCTTGAATGGTTTCGGGCTGCTTTCAGCCCTAATACGGCAATTTTGCTTTTTGACCTAGCTATTAAGCCAAAAATGGTTCTCATCGCTCATCTTCATAAGTTGGCTTAGGCCCGCGATGAACACTTTTTACAGAGCGTCGATTTTCGTAATCAATTGTACGATTTTTAAACGTTGTTGAGGCGTAAGTCGTTCCATAATGGAATCTCAATGAATACTGAAAAAAATGATGTATTCAGTTTGACAGTAGTCACGCGTGATCTGATCTGGGAAAATTACCTCCAATCGTATCGCCATCTATACATATTAGGACTATGAATAAGTTCGTGCGGTTTTTTTTCGAAATTTGAAACTTTATTGACGTAAAATGGTTACAAATTTAATATTCAAAATATTGTCCATCGCTTACTACTACTTTTTCCCATCTTTCTGGCAATTCACGGATTCCCTTTGTGAAAAATTCGGTCGGTTTTGCCGCAATCCACGAATCGATCCATTTTTTGACTTCATCGTAATTACGGAAGTGCTGGTCAGCCAGGCCATGTTGCATCGATCGGAAGAGATAGTAATCGGATGGCGCAAGGTCTGGACTATACGGCGGGTGGGGTAGGACATCCCATTTGAGCGTTTCTAAGTATGTTTTGACCACTTGTGCAACATGTGGCCGAGCATTGTCATGTTGCAAAATAACTTTGTCGTGTCTATCGGCGTATTGCGGCCGTTTTTCTCGCAGTGCTCGGCTCAAACGCATCAATTGTCGTCGGTAGACATCCCCCGTAATCGTTTCATTCGGTTTCAGTAGCTCATAATACACAACACCCAGCTGGTCCCACCAGATACACAGCATAACCTTCAGGCCATGAATATTCTGCGCCGACGTCGATGTTGAAGCATGGCCAGGGTATCCATACGTTGCCCGACGTTTTGGATTGTCGTAATGGACCCACTTTTCATCGCCAGTCACAATTCGATGCAAAAAACCCTTTCTTTTGTGCCGTTGAAGCAGTTGTTCGCATGCCATAAAACGGCGTTCAACGTCTCTTGGCTTCAATTCATACGGCACCCAATGGCCTACCTTTCGGATCATTCCCATGGCTTTTAAACGTTTGGAAATGGTTGATTGATCAACTCCCAAAGTTTTTGCAACCTCTTCTTGCGTTTGAGCCGGATCTTGATCGAGCAATTCCTCCAATTCGGTATCCATGAACTTTGGCGGCGCACCCTCGCGTTCTTCGTCTTCCAAGCCAAAATCACCACTTTTAAAGCGTGCAAACCACTTCTGGCACGTTCGCTCAGATAGAGCATGCTCACCATAAACTTCCACCAAGATACGATGACTTTCGGCTGCTTTTTTCTTCATATTAAAATAATCCCCGCAAAAACACATTATTTGGCACGAAATTCGACATTTTCAAGTGTGGTAAAAATATTGTTGTTTACGCTTCAAATAAAAAACTTATACTGACGTTTGTGCCTTACGACAGTAGCTCTCCAATGAATGTTTGGAAATGTGGATCGATGGAATAATAATCAAGTTACGCCATCTGTTGTAAAACCGCACGAACTTATAAATAGACCATTACCTATACATAAATATTTCATTACATTGAATATATAATTTTATAATTTTTGAAAGTGTTGAATTATTCTTGTTTTATTCTCCAATGATATACGCAATATTTGCGCTGGGCCTATGTATGCCGATACATACAATTATTTCCCCAATCTTGTCATATGGTATAATGAGAATGCCGGACAAAAGAAAACACTACTCGTATACGTTTTCTAACAGATGAATCAAAAATGCTTTGCCAACCCTCCGTGCACTATGCACTGAAGTATACCTAAATAGCTGGTAGTTTCTCTGTAAATCAGTGATTGCGTGAACATTTGTACCTATCATATACATGTGCATATATGTATGTATGTATGTATTTTTTGTAACTAATATGATGTACGAGTACATGCTTGAGCCCAGAAGAATAAGTATTAAGAGCTTCGCATCATACGTGGAAGGGGTACGATATATAAGCTAAGGTGGCAATGAATTTAAGATAAGATGTCGGCGCTGGCGACATTATTCTCATTCATGTTGTTTTTTCCTATTCCTTTTGTGCTACATACATACGTACAAATACATAAATTATACGCTGTCAGCACTTTTACACCAGCATCTTTATAAGTCTAATCTCGTTCTCATGGCTAGTTATGCATTCAACAAAATTTAAATATAAAAGACGAGTTATAAAGTGTGTATGTATAGGTACATCTGTAACACTCACTACGTTTTGTTTGTAAAAAGAAAGGAAAACGAAATTACATAAGTAAATAAGCAACCGAAAAGTGTAAGTTAGTACAATAAATATGCGCAGGCGAAGAGGAAGCTTTGGAGCATGAAGAATGGCCATTCATTTTATAATAACTTTCATAATACGTAGACATATTAAACATATGTATGTATATGCCCATATACTTGTAGTATGCATGTGCGTATGCATGTTCCAACCAATTTCTAAGGTGATAAATAGTATTTGCTCCAGTCATCCAGTTTTAATATTTATTTTAAGATGTTTAAGTACTCACCAAGAAATCCCTTACAATTAATATACATATTTAATTTTTCAAAAAACGAAAAAAAAAACTGAGAGCAGAGAAATAAACGTTTAATTTACTTCATTTCCAGGGTAATGACTAGTTTTTTTGTTAATTTTTACTTTGTCACAAAAATGAAATTCTTTTGTAAAGTTATTTTTACTCCTTAACGAAACGAATCTATTGATCGTGATTGTTGAACAGCTCTGATTTGCTCCAAATTTGAATAATTTTGCATCATTTTGCGAGTTGGGCGTGGCTAATGAAAAATTTCGCTAATTTTCAATGTCAACCTACCTCGCATAAAGAGTAAATGTGTGCCATGTTTCCTTCGACGTATTCAAAAATGTGAGACGTTTCTAATACGGTAAGGCACCTTAAGGGTGTAGTCCGATCCTCAGTCTTACTTCGAATGTTTATATCAGGATCATTTGAACATCAAAATAAAATGAAATTATTTAATTTTTAACATCTATTGTTAGGTTCATAAACTGTAACAAACATTTTCTTAAGCTAGATTTTACGAAATTTTATGTGCTTTTTTAAGTTGCAGTTCATTGCTTTGAAAGGGAATAGAGGCTGTACGGATGACTACTTCTTTTGTTAATGAAATTCTCGACATGCTTGTGTCTTCATATGGCGGACTTACTCAGTGAAAAAGAAAAAAATATTATTTCCAGAAAAATGCGTTAAGCTTATGGCGTTCATAGCGTGCACTGGGTTATGTAAATACTATAGCTTCGTTATTACTTCAGCTGCTGTAGCCGAATGGGCTGGTGCGTGACTAGTAGTACCTCGGTTCGAAACTCCGCCATGAAACACCAAACGATAGAAATGTTTTTTTCAAATAGCGGTCGCTTCTCGGTGGGCAATGGCAATGAAAAAACCTCCGAATGCATCTCTGCCATGAAATAGCTCTTTATAAAAACACACAAATAAGAGGAGGAGCTCGGCCAAACACCTAACAGGAGTGCGCGCGCCAATTATTTACTTATTTGTTTTATTTTTGTCTTGAATAAAAAACGTGTAACATATAGTACATTTGGGGAGAGGTTCCACAACAACAACAAAAAATTAAAATTAGTGCACAATGAAGTTTCAATCCATAAGTACAAAACATATAAAAATTCAAACTGAAGCTAGGAAAAAAGTCAATTTTGCAACTATTCATCGTGCAGGTTTACTACGGACTGCACCAAAAATGCTATCATTACTAAATTATCTACCATGTGTCAGATACTATGTCAGATATGCCCAGATGGGCCGGGTTTTATTCAAATTATTAACTGACGTACGACGCCATTTGCAAAAATTAAAAAAAAAAAAAATTTCGATGGGGTGATTAATTTTGCGCAATACTTCTTATGCAGGCGACTTTAATATTACGCTGAAACTTCAGTTCTACTTATTGCTCTTACACGAACATTTTTTACTTAATAAGACATCCTTTTGGAATTATGTTTTGTTTAGAGAAGAATTTTTTGTTTTCTGATTCGTGCAAGAACGAAAATTTCGTGTAAAAAATTTATTAGTGAACCGTGTTATTTGAAAATCGTGTAAAAAGAGAGTTGGGTGTATTGAACAAATTCGTAATTTGAGCGTTTTTCCTCTAAAACTATTTAGCTTTTTAGAAGATTTTTAATAATGTATAAGTATTTATGTAGGTATACAACCGAACTGAGAAAGGGACAAAAAAAAACATTCACGTCTGTGTAAATTAAGGCAGGGCAATCAGAGTTAAGAGGAAATCGTGTGCCAAATGACGTTTCAGGCAGAGTATCCTTCTATTGGGTGATTTCTTGAACTACAGGGTGCACCATCTTTTATGTCAGTATGAAAACATTGAATAACTTAAAAAAAAAAACACAACTGAATTGTATAAGTGAGGTATTTTTATTTGGTTTGGTTATTTAGAATTTATTAAAAATATTTTTTGAATACAATATCAATCAAGTGGCCACCTTTATTAGCAATCACAAACTGCCATCTTTTTTCTGCGTTTGCCATCACCTTGTCAAGCATTTCGGGTTTTATAGCGTCGATTTCGCTTTGTTGCGGTGCAAAGCGATCCATGGTTGAAATTGTTCTGAATTGACGCATCGAAAACATGTATGTTGAAATCGATCGGTTGGTAAATGACAAGGACGTTACAGATGGCGCACCCTGTAAATGTTAGGCCTTTTTTATTTGCCACTTCTCTGCTCGGCTCACTTGACGAAAACTTTGCATTTGAAAGCAACAAAAAAGTTGTTAAACAAGGTTCACCGCGCTAGCGATTATGGTTTTATCTCATAAAACTGGTATAATTCACTATTTTACAAACAAATGTAGTTTTAGGCAGTTCTATTCTAGCGCTTTCTTACTTCCATATCTTTATACCAGTTGCTTCATCTATAACCCACTTGCTAACGCTTGGCGAAGCGAAGAGGCCTATTGTAGAAGATGATTTGAGCTACCAAATTGAATTGACTATATAGTACTTCTATGTAACATTGCAAGTTCGTGCAATTACTGGCGCATGCTGAGGGAAAACCAAGTAGAGAATAATTGACTTCACTTAGTGTTTCTAATTGGCGCTACGTAGTTGGACGAGTTACACGCTTAGTTAAAGTCGGTCAAAATCGCTTAGCTGCCGATAGGACCAATAAGAAAGAAGAAAAAAAGTATGTTTGATCCTAAAAAGGTCAATCAAATCCACAAACGAGTTTTTCGCTCGAAGTTATTTTATTTGAATCTTCCTTTATATTATTTTTCAAATAAAGGCCAAAAATATCGTAACTATTTTGTATGTAGAAATATTAAAAAAAATAAAAGTTAGTTTAATTGCTTTGCCTATTGTGCTACTCCAAAGCCCAAACAACAGTTTCCCCCATAAAAAAAGGTTGATGAGATACGATACAATAAAAATATTAATAATTAAATTCACCATTGCTAGTTTGTATATCGCACATATGTGTATGTTTGCAAGAAGCAAACGCAAGAAAAAGTAGTTCATACACGGCTGTAGTTCGCCGGCTGCCAAAACCCACCAAATACAGTGAGTGTCGCTGTTGACATTATCAATAAAATATGTTTTTTTTTATCTTTTCGTTAAACAAGTTTAGATTTCGCTTCAGAAGTCACAAACACATTGAAATGTTGATTTTTTGCTGCTTGCTTGATCACAAACGAAAACAACACAAAAACGAAATATTTGCTCTATGTACAAGTATGTATGTAGGTTCAAAACAGCCGCATAATTTTGCAGCTTTGACCGCAAATTGAAAAATATCCATGCGACCATTAATATAACCAGTGAAATGGCACAACATCGGCTTGTTATGTAAATTTGGCACGTCGTAAATGGGGGAACAAATTGTTGTAGAATTATTTGCAAATACAACGATTTAAATCCATTAAAGATTGGATTTATTTTTACTCTTCCTTTTGCAGCTGTTTGTTATTAGTTAATAAAGGGTATTTCAAAAGGCACGCCTTGATGTTCTTTAAAAAAAAACTCGTAAAAATTTAGATTCTTTCAGGCTTCACTGATGTTTTTTTTTAAATACGTCTCTTAACAATTATACACCTACTTCACTTTTTACACGATAAATACGTTCCCAAAAATCGTGTAAAAAGAAAATTAGGTGTACTTGCAACCTTTTAAATAATTACATGGCTCTTTGACTTAAAAATAAATTAATTCAACGATGGAGACAATTTTTAAATCACTTAAAAGTACAAATAAAGTGCAAAATCTACCTAAGAGACTAATCTAAACAATTCGAAGATGCGTTGAAGAATCTCACCTATTTGCTCTATGAGATTCAAGAAAAATTCATAAAATATTGAAAATCTTGTTAAAACAAAATATTTCGTTTAAAAAACGATTTTTTTTTCTTTTCAACTCAAGTTAATTTAAATTCGTGCAAAAAAATTCGTGTAAAAAGAGAATTAGGTGTTTGTAAAAAATGACCACATTTAAATGTCCACCATGAGCACGTCTACAGGTAAAATGCACCAGTCTATTCATGTATGCCTAATTGTTGAGAACGTCGAGATATCGATGTTGAAGGCTGTTCAGCAACCCCTTGCGCTACAGCAGCAATATTCTCAACAGAACGTCCAGTTTTTGGTCTGACAGTTCTTTTTCTATCCTCGACAGAACCAGTTTCTTGAAATTTTTTTCTCTACCTTTAAATTGCCGACTCATTCAGACGATTATTTTCACCAAACAAATCACGAATTTTGCTATATGTTGTTCTTAAACATCGACTATTTTCATAAGAAGTTTAAAAAATTTTAACGCGTTCTGTGGTATAAAATTGTACATCTGTTTACTTGACAAATGTCAAAGGTGATATAAAAATGGTACCGTCTAGGAATTATTCACTACTGACATCTAGGCGTCACTTTTGAAAGACCTTTTATAACTTCACTACGTTTAATGGAAAAAAAGAATAATTTAAAAAAAAGTGGCATTTCTTATTGCCCAATTGATTTTTTATATGTAAGTTCTGAAAGATTCCATAGCTTTAAGGCATTAAAAATAAGTTGGGTGATTCAAAGACATTATCTCAGAACCATTAAGCAATTGGCATAACGGGCACTGGTTTTGTTATCACCACAATAAAATATGCGCCTCAGAAGCGGTACATACATAGGTACATATGTACTTCAGAAATAATATCTAAAAAATATTAAAAAATATACTACGTATTTATTTTTTATTTATTATTATTTATCAAAATTATTAAATTAAGTGAAGTGTAATTACAAAAAATAAAAAATAAATGGCATATTTTTTTTGAGGATCTAAAATCGGGACAGCCTACAGTGAGTCTTCGTTTGAGTTAAGAGTAGCCCCAGATCTACCTATCTCGGACTAATGAAATAATTTAATTAACAGCTTACTTAGTATTCGAGCCCACTCGATGAAGTAAATGAGATGTGGTAGCGAACGAAGAATGTATGGGAGGTCAAAATTTGTGCAGAAATACACGCCTAATAATGCTTAATCGCATCCAGAAATTGAAAAAGGCAAAAGGGTACTGGCCATTCCATTAATAATTACTTTATTGTTATGAAAATTTTCAAAAAATCAATAAAATACGTGAGGGTAAAACTGTAATATTTGTCTTTATTAACATAAATATTTGCCTGCTATTATTTTTGCTGTTGTTGTTAATATATATTGATACCAAACTTGTTGTATTGAAATAGAAATTATTACACCGTGTTACAGTATTGCACTTCAGTGTATGTATGTATAATGACCTTAAATGCGCAGTGTGCGACTTGAAGTTTTCATCATGCCAAAGACCTAACGATGGCAAGAAACCGAAACGAAAAGTTGCAGTATTTGCCCTAAACATTTGTATTTAGCTGCACAAGTAGACATAAATATACACACTTATGTACACATTCCTGCATGTGTATTGAACGAATACTCATACTTATACATACACAGATACGTAGTCTTCAAACGCGCATAGCTTCCTCGTTCTAGGGAGTGCATAAGTAAATTTGTGTTGTTTACAATTTGGCTGTGAATAAAGTAAAACTTATTTTAAATGCAAAGTGACAATTTCTAAGAATAGTTTTATATGCAGTAATGTGGTTTAATTACTTCCTACTTCATTTATTAAGTAATTTAGATTCGACATGTCCTATTTGCTTTTGCTAACATCCTTACTTTAGTCGAAATATAATGAATATTTGTATTTGAAATACTAACAAATGTCTGTAAACACCTTAGAAATAAACTGTTTGACCTTTTTTTGTTCAGTGCTTGTGCCAAAGAGATGAATCAGTCTCAAAACTATAAAACAATGTAAAAAAGTTTAACGAATTTAAATATTAGTTGGGGGAAAACGAAATCCATTATTTTGCGCAAATGGTTTGAAACTGCTTTATGCTCGATCTTTAGCTTTAATATCATAAAAAAGATGTGTGCAAAATTTAAGGGAGATCGGTCAATAATTTTTCGAGTTATCGTGTACGCCAATTCGAAAAATATTGTTTTGAGAAAAACGCGTCTAAAGTTTGAATACAACGTAACTATACCTCTCCCAGCGCTCGAACGCAAAGAATAGAGTCGTCACGGTTGACGATCTATAATATGAGAAATACTTAAATTTACGTTCTAAAATTTTTTTGACATATTCTTAAAGGATTATATTAACATTTAAAAAAAAAAAAATTTTTTTTTCGAAATTTTACAGGTATCTGTCCCTTAAGTAAAACATGAGTACACTGCCACTCTAAGACCTTCAACCTGTCTTATAATTTCTGACAAGCGAAAGCAACAAAAATGGCCCCACAACTGGCCACAGCTACGCATCAACTGGCTTCCCTCAAGTACCACTACATCCCTTAGCATCAAAAATAAGCAAATCAATCGTCTACTTAACCGGAACCAGAGAGATAGAGAAGCGTTAGATTCGTTAGCCACGCAACGCTACTAGTTGACATTGAAAACTTCCCTTTCCTCTACAGACTGAAGAGGTGGTCGGTGAACTATCTGGGTCAGTAACATTTCAACTTTTATATTTTAAAGCTCGATCAACAGGGAATTGATCTCTTACTCTGACTATTGTTTGATCTCTTTCATTAAGCCTTTTAAATATAAACGAAACTCACTTTTTTTATTATTTTGCATAAATAAACCTAAGTCTCTTGCATCGATCGACAATAAAAATGCAATCTTGTAATGGAAATACATAACTGAAACTATTACTGTTATCTAGTGAGCAATTATGCTTAATGGAAAGTAAAAATTTTTGATGCAACAAGAGTCATTTCTCGGATTTTCCAAAAACTTGTTGAATTATCCTCGTACATACGTCTCATAGTGTTAATCTGGTTCAGGATTTACCAAGCTCGAGAAGGCGGAGCAAGACTTTCGATTTTCACTTCGATTGTCATTCAGTGATTGATAGGAGTATTACATGTTAGGATAATAAATATTCACCAGGGAATTTAGACTTTTCCGTTCATACTAATCTTAATTTCAATATGAAGATATTTTCATAAATGTCTTTGTAACCAGCTTTTTTTTGTCGAGACTATTTATTAAAAATATTTTCTTTTCATTAACATATTCTTCAGTATGTTTGTCAGTTATTTGATATTTTATGATGGCTTGCATACGAGTAGGCCTCATTAAATTAATCAGTAGTAGTCGTTTTCTAGAGATTCTGAAAAAATAATAATTGCAATGAATTAAATTAAATGAATCAATTGCCAGAAGCAGCTGTAGCATTTGATTCAATTAAATTTTGTAATGAAATTAAAAATGCAAGCAATTGTGAATTGCAGTCTATGAAGAGGCACGATGATGTATGTATATGCATTTATTATGTTGCTGAGCACGTTTAGTTTAGCTTGAAGAAATAAGAATCTTGGCGTATTCAACCAAACTGAGTGGAAGAAATATAATTGTAATTGTTTGTGCATGACTACCATTGCCGATAAAGACCAGGTTCGAAACCCACAGTGGGCGTGAAACACCAAATTTTTTTTTTCTATTAACGCGTGCTCCTCGGTAGGTAATGGCAAACCTCCGAGTGTAAAAAATCCTCATAAAAACATCTAACCTTCGGCGGCGCTATAAAATTGTAGGTGCTTCCATTTTGTGGAACATCACTAAGACGCCCCTCACAAGTCGGAGAAGTAGCTCGACCGAAGATCTGAAAAAGGATATACCTACGTGTCATTTATACAAATTTAAATGGATATATCGGGTGTTTTTTACGAGGTTGAGAACTTAAAATGATAATACAAAACAGAAATATTGTTGGAATGAATTTTTTTTATTATAATTTCATAGCATTTATGTTTTTAATATGTCATTTGTCTGCCGTGGCCACGAGTTACGTTGGCCGTTCGATCATTCCGATTTTTGACTACTTTTTCCAATAAATGTGGTCGTATGTCGTCAATGTTTGCTGGAATATTGCATTAAATCGATGGTTAAGCGCGCCATATGACAAGTCCTGTTGGAATCAAATTTCGTCAATGTTTAGCTGATTAAATGTTGGCTCGATATCGCTCTTCTTTCACCGTAATGGCAGCCCGTGGCTCATTTCGAATAAGCACAGATGATGTCCCCAGTGCTCTATGAACTTTGCGAACAGATACAATTTTTTAAAAGTAAATTTCCACAATTTACATAAAAGGGTAGTATGTTCTGGCGTTGACACTTTGCCATTCTCGATATCGATGGTTCCCATGCAGCTAAAAAAACACGCGATATGTACATTTTATGGGAGGAAGTAAATAAATACGAAATTTAGAAACAAAAATTCAAAACTTAATTAAACATTTTTTTTTGTTAATTAGCTTTCCAATAAGTTGCATTGTGCGAAAATTTCTGATTATATATTACAACTTTTTTTTTTAATTTCCACTTCGAATTTTAGAGTTAATTGTATTATTTCGGAATATGAAGCTATTTTTGTGCAAAAAAATTAAAAAATGTATGTACCCTTTTAAGAAAATTACCATTCTTTACGACTTTTTATAAAAAGTTGCTTACGTTTTGCACCACACTGTATACCACTAGCAAATTTGTGTATGTGCCTACGAGAATCAAACTGTCTGCCTACGTACTACCAGTCAGTCAATCAGTCACTAGTTCATACCGAAAGTTCGTTGTCTAGCTGCTGCACCGATCAACTTACCCACTTGTACGCATTATCTTCATGCGAATAAGTATTTCGTATTGCTCATTGCTGTGTAGTAGTGCATGTGCAGCAACCAGCCAACTAACTAATCAAGCAGCCAGCCGTTGTTGCACGGTGCATCGGTGAATTGAGGAACTAAAACGCGTTTGCTGCCGTCGTGTTGCATTGCTTGACTGTGTATTCACCTCGCTGATTATTGCCCCTCTGCCGAATCCGCCTGCTCACTTAGCCGGCTGACTGGTTGTACAGGATTGTCTGCAGTGCATTTGCGCATTGCCACCAGCGTCGGTTTGGCTGGATTAAACTTATTCCAGCAACTGAAGCTCCCACGTGTTTTAGTGCCATAATGCGTTCGCTGCATACTATGTACTTGTGCATTCGACACTTGTAACATGGTGAGCGGCAAGCGGTAAGCTACTTCCGCGCTATAGAAAATTTATTTTTTATTCGCCTTTCTGTTTTGGATTTGAACACCGGTTTCGATACGGAATAAGGATATTTTATGTGATCAATTGTTGAGTTAGTCTACGCAGCGAAATTCAATGTAAAAAATTTGTGGAAAATATGTATAGCAATTCGCTTATCATAGGAAATAAAATATGAATAAGTATAAAAGTTAGAGAGAAAGCGTTAGCTGAGTAGGTTCGCGCCTGACTATTATTCGGTTGCTCCAGGGCACGAAGCCCTCTGTGAACATAAAACTCTAGTGTTGCTAATAGATTTTATAGAAGAGAAGGCTTTTAATCGTACTCGTGATGCATTGTTTCGAGAATTGTAGTGAATTTGCTGATCTTCTGATTGTAGATTTTGGATTGTATGACCGAAGCATAATTTTTGTAAACGTCCATTCTTCTGAAGGTAGAAAATAAATTTGGAGACGGGCAGGAGGCGTGGCCAATAATGACAATAATATTAGTTTGGTTTAAAACTGTTTATGGTCGATCTTTAGCTTCTGGTCGGTACCATGACTTATTTCTGTGATTTGTCGACATTTTCGAAATTTTCTTTAGCATAAAAAATGCTTGAACGGAATCGACAAAACCAAAATTGCACATAATTGATTACAGTATCGGTTACCTTAAACACCATTCACCATTTCAAGGGACATTTCCATTTTTAACACCCTGACTCTCACAAACAAACAAAAAACAGCAAAATAATTTTTTAGTGTGAAATGTAGCCTTGACAACGAGCACAAACTTTAAATTGTTTGATCGATACCTTATGAGATATCGATCACTAAGCCATGTACTGAGAATGTAATGGATATCTTTTTCAACAAACTAATATTTTGATGAAAATCACTATTCCACACTCTTAGTTTAGGTACTTTGGAAGTTAATTACCGCAGCATTGGCTCGGTAACTTAACCCTTTAATGCACAAATATAAACTGCCGGTAGTCAATTTTTATTCTATGCTCTTTCGATATAATTTGTTTACATAATTAATTTCTTTTTCTATAAACTGATATTGGATTATAGCAATACATATTTCTATTGAATGTATAAATTACTTATGAGCTCAATAGAATTATTAGAAAAACGCTGCGGTCTACAATGCTTTTAGATCCGCTCAATGTAGTTGCGGGTGTCAGGCAAGGATATAACTTTCGCCTCTACTGTTCCGGATTGTGATTGACGAAATTCTACGTAACGCAATTGACAAAACTCCCAGAAAAGGTATCGTGAGAAACACCTTTGCCATGGAGCATTTAAATGATATGAATTATGCTAACGACATCGTACTTTTTTTCAAGCGACGCGATCAATCTTTAAAACACGGATTGGATATCAATATTTCGAAAACCAAATCTATGAATGCCTATGCTGCCCAGCCCAATAATATCCCTATTGTTGCCCAACAGATCGATAAGGTTCAGGAATTTACGTATCTTGGTAGTTAATGCGCCCTAGCCGGTGGTGGCGCCCCAGCCGATGTACAAACTAGATTAAAAAAAGCAAAATCAGCCTTTGCAAATGCTAAACACTTTACCAAAAATTTAAAATACGCATTTTTAACTCAAATGTTAAATCTATTTTATTATACGGTTGCTTGCCCTGGCCAACATCACAGAGAATAACATCCGAAACTGCAAACTTTTACACGATTAGTGGCCAGAAAACTGGATAGCAGACGTTGATTTATACAGACGATGCAATCAAATCGCAATCAATATTGAAATCCGTAAGAGAAAGAGGGCCTGAATCGAACGTACTCCTAGGAAACCAGCACAAGGAATACCTCAGCCTTAAGCTGAAATTAGTGGTACCGTAACTAGGCCATAACCGTAACCATAGCAATCAGCTGTTCTGATCAAAGAGCAGTAAAATACTTGACATTTGTTGTGCAATTTGCGATGAAAATTTAAAAATTTGAAATGAACAACGAAAAACCAATTGACATAGTGGAAAATGACCCGTATTTTTATTACAAAATGCAAATGTTGTCATTAATTCTTAATTCAATATCATCATGTAGTAACGGCATGACTAGTCGACAAATGCTGTAATGTTGCGTTAGGGCTACGGCACCACTTATTGCTGCCTTAAATTGGAATCCTCAAGGTTACAGACGCAGAGAACGATCCAAAGGATTCTGGCGTCGCAGAGATCTATTCTAGAGCGATTACAAAATTTGCCTTTGTATCAAAATTTAGCTTTCAGTAAATTGTGTTTTTGTTTCGAATTCTAAGTTCGCTGTTACTACGAAATAGGTTTAGGTTTTTTTACTACGAAATAGGTTTAGTGGGCATGGGATCTGCCTGTATTTTATGCGCACGTAGGCGTAGCTGCTTCAACCAGTTGCTTAGAGACTAAAAATAAAAAAAATAAAAAATCTGTATTATTTATCTATTTTAAAAGTATAACCAAATACTATATAATATTAATTTCTAATTTCATACGCAATTTGTGGATTATCCTTCACAAATTTCACGTATAATTTTAATACCGCTTTGGTAGTTGGCGCATATTTTCTGCTAAAAAAAAAAATTAATTCAAATTTACAACAAAATTTATAAAACTTTCTTATTTTCGTCTGACTCAGCCATTTCATTCTCTTTTGTTTTGCTTTTTGAAATGCCAAATTATGCGGTACTGTCACTGCTTTATAAAATATTATAACCATTGCCCAAGAATACCAAAATCAACTTCGGATGTTATAAATAAGTAACAAAATGTACTTTACTCGTAACAAAAGACATGATAAAGTGAACTTTCCCCCTAAAGTCAAATTTAAATTTAAAGTTCTAACAGATGGTGCTAAACCAGTAACTTTCAAGATGCAAAAAAAATAAGGGTTAACTGATATTTTTGTAGATTTTTGGTGCATGAATGTCGTAATATACTTTTAAAAACTTTTTTTAGTCGTTTTGAAAACATTGAACGTGGTTTTGAAATTAATTATGATGCTATCGTAGTTCGACATTAAGACACACACCACAAATAAGTCGAGGACCTCGACCGAACACACAACAAAGGGAGTACTATATATCATACGTAGACGCTCCAACATTAAAAAGAGGTCGAACCCATTCAATTTAAAAGAAGACAATACCTTCAACTTCATCAAAAAGAGGTATCCCGGTATTGATAAGCATCCAAATTCTCTGCACTTTCCGCTTTCATTCCGTTCATCAAAACTGCAATGTTGTGGTTAGTTTTATAAATTTAATTTTATGGCGATTACAGCTGATACGCACGGTTTATGTTACCTTTGCAATAATAATAAAAATTCGTTGCAAAGGGATTGTTTTGTTGTTGCATTTGCATGCTGAAAAAAATTAGATACAACTAAAGCCATTTCATTTAATAGTAATAAGCGGATGAGTGGTGCTTTTTTAATCGATATACAGTGAAATCGATTTTTAATTAAAATATTCTGTAAAAGTTTTCGGCTTTTTCTTAGATAACAGCATAGACTGAAACTTAAATGGCATTTAACGTAAAAATTACCTTAGGTTAAAATAAAGTATTATAAAAAAAATAGTTGAAATATATTCATCACTTGTATTCATATCGCATTTAATACTCAACGAAGTCATTAAATCATGACTAGGCAACAGTGCCTTTTTACAAATGAATGCTTTGGGGCACTTTTGTGCGTTAGAGGATTAACCCTGTTAGTGTAACATACACGGCAGGTTAAGTGTGTGTTACCCATTCAACAGACCATAACTTTTTTGCGTTACATTATTTTTATACATATGTACATATGAACGCATCGTGTCAAATAACCGTTGCATGTAGATACTTATAAATGGTTATTGAATGAAATATCTTATGAATTTATGCATTGGGTATAATTCGCTCTACATAAGTATAATAATATAATATACTCAATATATGCATGCAGCATGGGTGTTGCATGACAACGAATGGGAGTGTAAATGGCTTACAGCAGGCGTACCGCCCTCATCTTTGATGTTGAATATATTTTGATAAGCATACGCATGCATGTACGAGTATTATATACAGTTTGTCTCGTAAATCTTTTCATACAAAAATATTTGATAAAGAAAACTGTTTGCAGTGGATTTGGAAAGTAATGCACGTATTTATTTATTTATTTGTATACCAAAACAAACTTATTCTATTTTCCGCCATATATGCCAAACAAAAGATACTTATTTATTTAAAGTGATTTAGAAAAAAATAAAAAACAATTATAAAAAGAGGTTGTCTGTAAAGTCGGTTTACTGACGATAGTTTAACGTGATAACGTCATAAGAAAATACTAATTGAATGGTTGCATTTTTCAAAAGAAAATTTTAATTTTATTTGTTTGATAGATATTTTGTATGGATATAGAGAATGAGTTAACATTAACATAACATAATATAGTTTAACATAACATAACATAACATAACATAACATAACATAACATAACATAACATAGCATAACATAACATAACATAACATAACATAACATAACATAACATAACATAACATAACATAACATAACATAACATAACATAACATAACATAACATAACATAACATAACATAACATAACATAACATAACATAACATAACATAACATAACATAACATAACATAACATAACATAACATAACATAAAATAACATAACATAACATAACATAACATAACATAACATAACATAACATAACATAACATAACATAACATAACATAACATAACATAACATAACATAACATAACATAACATAACATAACATAACATAACATATCATAACATAACATAGCATAACATGCTGTTCAAGCAAGGTAACGACGCATGAGCAAGATAACGACGCATTTTTTGGTGCGTGCAGCTGGCTACATAGAATTATAAGACGTTATCACGTCAAAAAATAATAATAACATTAAAACAACAGGTATTATCAACAAACTTGGTTTTATTTTAAATTCTTCAAGTAAATCAAATTAATAATAATCAATAAGAAGGCATATGCAAATACAAATAAGTGAATTTATATATGTACATATGCGCATATACATACACATATACGCTCACTTAAGTAGGAGAGAGCAAGATGTCGAACGTTGCCGTTCGTTTGCTTTGTTTGCTTTGTCGTTCGTTCCGCGCTTTCGCTTGCAGTTCATTCAAGGTAACGGCAATGAGCAAGGTAACGACATATGAGCAAGGTAACGGCAATGCGCAAGGTAACACTAATGAGCAAGGTAACGACACATTTTGACGTGCGTGCAGCCTGTGAAATCGAATTATAAGACGTTATCACGTCAAAAGATTTTATATTTGGCATTGTCTCAAAATACTTTTCACATATCAAGAAAATAAAAGATCAAATAAATGTGTATGGCTGTTTTTATGTTAATACTTGGTATGAATTGCTGGTTAAAACAAAAGGTTGTATGGAATTAAATAAGAATAATTTTAGATTTAGTTTAGACTAAAGTTGCCTATCATTGCGACAACCCCGTCCCAGTAATAGTAAGAGAGGGGAAGTTACCCTTTTCGTAGGTCACAAAATGACTCTACGCCTACCAATGAGGAGGTTCATTTATCTGCCATTTCGTTCCCAGTAACCTATGTACCTGGAATCCAATGAAAACGTACCTGCTTGTTCTAGCCTAAGATGTTCTGCTTATCAAGACATTCCCTCGCCAATTTTAAGGGGTTATACGCAGTTATGAAGCAAATAAAAGACGGGTTGTCAAGGATTTATCCTGAAGAAACTTCAGAATATTTTAATTTGAAAATTTTTGGCGGTTATAAAAACATCCTTCAAGAACGTAACAAAATTTTTTATTTATGAAAATGTTGATTATAGAGCGCGCTGCAGGCGATTTCTGGAACCTCCTTTAAAAAAAGACGATTTACGGTGTACATCATAACTCAGGATTGGATTATCTGAAATCAAAAAACCAAACAAATTTTGTTAATATATTAGATTATCTAGTAATTAATCGTTCGGCTAATCAAAATAGTGAATTTTCACAAAATGGCAGCTTTTAAAAGAAATGATTTAGATTTTTACGTTAAAATTTGGCCGTAAATTGATTATAAAATGGAAAATAAGTATCAGATTTACAAAAGGAACGATTAATTACTAGAAAATGTATCTTTAAAGATTGAGTTAAAACAGTTGACCGATCAAACAAGCCGTTTTCGAGATATCGTGTACACCGACTTGAAAAATGCCGTTTTGAAAAAAACACGTTTAAAGTTTCAATACCTACCTTAAAACGTGCCGAGGCATCTCTACATATTTAGGTGTAACTCCGAAAGTATTGCTTAGATCTACTTCAAATTTCGTGCGTATACTTTTGAATATATGTACATTACAAAAATGCAATAAAAAAAATCGATTTTTTTGAAAGTCATAACTGCGTATAACCCCTTAATGTAAACTGGAAAGAATTGAGATCCTCGATTGCTGCCTAACTATTAGCAAGGATAGCTATGCTTCCATTGTTATAGTTGCGTTCAAGGTTAGAGTGAGCGCAACTTCTGTAGTGCTTGAATTATACTTGTGTTCTTGCATAGCGCTTCCGGCCATCTTTTTCTAAGTTCAGTATGTCGGAAGGATATACCCAAGAAGTGTGCATAAGTGAAGGTTTACGATCATGTAAAAATATTGTAGGACCCAATCGAAATGATAAACAAAATAAGAACGATAAAACATGTGGCGAAAATTCTATAGTCAGGATATTCATAAATATGGCTGGGTGTTTATGGACGATAAAACATACGTCAAAGCAGACTTTAAATATATTCTGAGTTTTATGCGGCAACGAAGAGTGGGAGTCCCAGGTGCCTTTAAGCTAAAAATATTGACCAAGTGCCCTAAAAATTGTTTGGTTTGCCAAGCCATCTGCCAGTGTAGAAATGAAAAGCAACACGTTCATTACCACGGGCATTATAAATCAAGAAATTTATATGAAGGAGTGTTTGCAAAAACGTTTGCTGCTATTCATAAAACAACATAAAGGCTCAGTTCTGTTCTGGTCTGATCTAGCACCGTATCATTATAGTCGTCTTGCCATTGGTTGGTTGGTTAGAGTGGTGGTTCTTCCAGAATCCAACTAGCGCTTCCGCACCATTTTCTTGCCATATCCTCGTTACGAACTGGTATTAAAATCACGGCGTAAATATTGGCCACAATCTGCCAGAATGTCCACATTTGCGATTCATTGAAAAATATTGGGCAATTGCTAAAACTGAAAAAAGAAATTAAAAGTGAGCGGCAGTTAAAAATGAATTGGCAGAGAGCAGCAGATACCGCAGCAAAAACTCATGTCCATTACCTAATGAGAGGAGCTTAAACTAGAGTACGCCATTTTGTTTATAACAAAGGGAATTTATATAATGTGTTTTGTTTAACATAGTAAGCTTAATAAAGAAAAAAATTAAATAAAAATAGTTTTGATAGCTTATATAAATTTGATGTTATAACGATTTTCGCCCGACCAATATTTTTCGTATCCATTCTGTAGTTCCACTGTTTAACAGGGTGTTTCTAAAGGAGGAAAATTATAAATTATATTTGCCTAAAGAAAAATTATCAATCGTAGTATTAAAAATATTTCCATTAAAATGTAATAAACGTCTTAACAACCAAAGTTAAACGATTTTCGTGTTGCTGCAATGGCAGGTGGAAAGTCAAATAAAAAAAAAATGTTTAAAACAAAAAGAAAACAAAAATGAATGCTACTTTTGAACACAATCCAAATGGGGAAGTTGGAGAATCTGCCCATAAACCAGCAGTAAGATGTTCTTTTGATTGCATTTTTGTTGCTGTAGTTAGTATGGTGTGGTTCTATGTTTACATGGTTCAACCCTCAATATTCATACTATAAACAAAATGCTATTAAACAAGAAAGTTTGCGTCGTAAAATTTTTGTATTTTGATTTATGCTAGTGATGAGTGGTGGAAAAAAGTATCAACGCTTAACTTGTCGACTCTATTACAGCATACAATTCCCAGCAAATACTGTAAACATTCCTTGCCTTCAGACTGAATTTTTCTTTGTAGTAAGTACGTATTTATTTATATAACGACACGTTTTAGTACTAATTTCATTCGAAAAATACTTACCAGCAGTGAAATATATTTAAAAATGGTTTTACAGCTTAAAAAATGAATAAGGAGCTCTTATTTATAAGTAATATTCAGATTAATTAAAAAGAAATTGGTAAAAGAACTATGACCTTCAGCAAGAAATAGAAAATTGATCTTTAACATTGCAAGCACCAATTTTCATTTCGAATATTTTTAGCACTAAACTCTGATAAGATACATATATAAGTATTATTGGCTGAATGAATTTTTAATAAAAAATGAATTATTATTTTTACAAAAAATATTAACCTACAATGACGTATACCTAGATTTTTCTTTACATTTCCATATAAATCATATAGAAAAATAAACCAGTGTGTTGCCTGCTTTCATCTACTTGTAACTGTGTAATTTAATGTATTTGTCGTGACTGATTTTAGTAGTATGTATTTTCTCCTAGAAAACAAAAAAGTCAAAAAATCAAATTACACACTTGTAAAAAGTTACGGGCAATTTACTCTGATGACGAAAAAGTACAACAAACAGTTTACTCGTATACAATATAGCCATAATGAGATCTATCGTAATTATGGCATTGTAAACAGCCAGCAGATTTATAAGACATACACTCATAAATATATAAGTGCACAATCACATGATTTTCAAATATTAAATTGATTATTTATGCACTGTCGATTTCACCTAAGAAGCTCATATGCTGTAAGCTAATACATACATACATATATATGTATGCACATGCATTTATGACTTGATTATTTAGTACGCTCTATTCTCTACGGATTGGGAACATACAGAGGTATGTATGTACATACATGCGTTTAAGTCGGTCATCGACTTCCTGCTACAAACTACTTGTAACAACTCCACAGATGCGATGTGATTTTAATGATCATATTTTATTGCCGCTCGTTATATTACCCATTTCTATGGGAAATCTAATCATATATATGTGTATGTGGAGTATATAAGTATAATATATGTATATACATCCAAACATAGAAGTTTTTAGCTCAAAATTATATACTTTGTTTAAAATATAGTACATAAATAAGTCTGTGAATCATAGTGCTTAGTGTTGCAGGGTCTCTGACCACAAGCCACTGTTGGCAGTCATAAAAATAAGGCCTGCAGGTCTTTAAACTCGGTAGACCTAGGAGGTTGTGCATAGACCACATGTCACTCCCAGGGATGAACAAGTCTTGAGCCGTCGCAGTTATTTCGTTTGGCCATAGTTCTTCAAAGGCATGGGTTGTCCCTGCAGAGGAGGTCAAAATCGAAAATGTCAGAAACATCATGAAAGGTGCCGTCACACCAGTGGTATATGGGGTATGCTCTCTACCTGTGTTTATGCCTTTTAGGCACACCAGGTACCTGCGTCCAGGTTCCTCTCTTAATTGCGTATTGGGGCTACACGCTATCCATAGCATCCATTGGTTTGTCACCAATGGGTCATCGAAAAATTGCAATATCGTTACTCGATATCGACTTGTCGTTTGTTTGGGTTCGTCTTGAGGCTTTACCTCATGCGTTTGTGCTTGTCGTCTCTTCGTCATCCCCACGGGAGATTTGTTCAAAATGGTTTCTTTGGGCGACATATCTGGGCATCTGTTTGGTATTCTATATCTGTCGCATTCGCTTTGCTTCCGCTTTGCGCTCCTATTCTAAGTTTCGAAATGTTTTTGTAAACTGTTTTACTGCTTCCCATTTCTCTTTCAACGACGCCAAGGACTTTTGCGAGCTCGAAGCGCTCTTCATAAAATCTGGCGCAGTGTAAAGTCACGGGTTCGGCACTCTCATTTTCGCTGTGGCACTCTGGGCAGGTCGAATTACCTGCTAGATTAAAACGGTGGAGGTACGCAAGAAAGCCACCAGCCCGCTGAGGATTTGGGTTAAATAGTAATCCGTTTCGCCGTGCTTTCTGCTTATTCATTCATCTAGGTTGCAGGTCAACTTATATCAGACGACATGGATATTATTATGTTTTGATAGAATATCGTTTATAATTTTGATCGTATCTTCTTTGCTACAGTCGAGTGTGTTTTCTAGATTCATGTGGTTTTCCGATAGAGGGCAATCTTCAATCATGTGTTTGACTGAATGTTTGGTATTACAGTGATTGCAAAGTGTTGGTCTTCCTTTATTAAAGTAGTGTTGTGTGCCAAATATTGTTTTACTCGAACTCTCGTACGTGCTAGTTTGGTATCCATAGGATGGTTATTTGTTTGTTTGTTTTATGCAATGTCCTGCCCCAGTGCTTTGACAGCACGGAGACTGTCCGTGACCTTTTATTATTTATTGCAAACTTTACTACTGCCAGTTCTGCGTTGTAGACTCCGGCATGGGGTGGAAGTAGAGCTTGTTGGATTATGGCAAAAGATCCTGCTTGTTCTATCACAGCGTAGATAACATCATCGCCTCTAAAGAGGATCCGTCGGTATAGTAGATGATATCCGGTGATAGACTGTTCTTATACGCCAGAATTGTTGTTTGAAATGTTCGGGGCACGTGTCGTTATTTTTTCGTGTATTTAATGATGTGTCTATTGTTGGCTTTCAGTGATTTCGGTTTATTTCCGGTGGTTTTGTTGGTATTTGTGTATTTATACTTGATAGATGCCGGGAGATGTATTGTACGCTTGAAAAGTGTTTATGTTTTCTTCCTAGCCCGGTACGGGTTTGACTATGTGATCCCTAAAAGTTCGTGAAGCGCGTGGGATGGTGTTGTTAGTGATTTTGCAGCTAACTTTGTAGTAACCGCTTGGGTAGTAACCAGTTAAAATCGTTTTAGCGTGCTTCTACTCTTGTGGCGCCGATTGGCGTCGCTGTCAGTGGTCCAGAGGCCTTTCGGAAACATTTGTTGAGTGCTGCGTCTATTTTGTCGGTGTTTGATTTAGATGTCCAGTATTGAACTACACCTTCAGCAAGTGATCGACATATTGAAAGGGCGGTATCAATGTGTGGTCCCTTTTTCCGCGTACAGATGATTTTTAATATATTATGGATTTTGTTTAGCTTGCCTGTAATAGATTTCTGATGAGCGTGACTCCTAGGATTCTCATGCTTGTTTGCAAGTTGATGTGCACGTTTCTGATGGTAATGATGGGTTGGTCGCAAACAATTTTCCGGCAGATATGTAGGGCTTCTATTTTATTGCCATGTACTATTGCACCGGTTTCTAATGCCCACGTGTGGATTTTATTATCAAACTGGTTTAGGCTTCTGCTAACTTCCTCTGTCGGCACGGAGGCTAGGGCAAAAATATTGTCGGTATAGATGCCCACATAATTTATGCCCGATATTTGCTCATTTATTAGTAGTTTTGCCAAGGAGTTTGCGTAAGCGTTAAAGCGCAGTTCTGAGAGAGGGGACCCTTGTGAAATGCCGTTTTAAATTTTTGTGGTATTTGATAGAAATCCATATACTATGACAGTGATTCTTCTGTATGTGAGAAAGGAATGTACGAGCTTGTTTTTGGTACGTCCCATTCACACATGCATATGTATTTTTGGACAAAGCTGCTCCATCATGTCGTAATCTGAATAAAACAACAACAACAATATTTATTTACTTCTTTCAACATAGATATTCTCAAAAATTTCTTTTGTTCAGACTTTATTAGTACATATAATATAATGCAAGAAATAATTTTTTTTGAACACCATAAGCATCTATGGTTCAATTGTAACACTTGAGCTTAGAAAAGCTATTAAATATAGTAAATTTGATTTAAGTAATTCCAAAATATCAATGACGTCGGTTTTGAAAACCATTTATTAATCGTCCTCATTTGTATCTCTATTACCTTTTAGTAACGCCTCCAAGCATTGTGTTAATATTTTCCCGTTCATTATTTTCCAGGTAAAATGTTTCAATAAATCCTCAGCTTTGCTTAGTCGCAACGTTGACTCGCCATAATAAGTGCAACATGTCCGCCATATTATATCCTCAGGATTCTGAGCAGCAACACCAACAAGCACATGAGCTCGAACTAGATAAAAACACATTGAAAGAAAGTTTGTGCAGCGATATTTGCGAGCAGTCAAGTTGCTTCAACGATGGATCTGCAGCTAGCCTACAATTACCGCCAAGTATTCCAAGTACACCTAGTACTAATAGACATATAAATAATTCCTTAAATATAACTACTTCCACTTCTGCGCAATTCGATATTGACTGCTGCGACGATCTCTTGAATAAAAAAATGGCAGATTTAGAGTTGAATGAATGTGACGGCAGTCAATGTGGAGGCGGAAGTGATAGTGGCCTTGACACAGCGACTACAAAGTCTGCAATGACTGTGGTAGCTGGCAGTGATGACAATATAAACAGCAACAGTAATGGCAGTAGCAACGGCACCAAGAGCACTTCATTGCAACGTGCGTTGAGCAGTAATAGCGGCGGCTATGCAAGCAGCTCGGGTGGCCTGGATGACGCTACTAATCGAATGACGACCATGGCAATGGAGAGTACTACAGCAAGTCAAAGCGTATATATATCTGGCAACTCTAGTTTGCTTAGCTGCTGCTCGGAAGCAATAAGTGCTGAGTTGGCGATAAGTACCACCAATAACGGTGCTGTGTCCTCAGCCACCCAAAGCTTTGAGTGTTATAGTGAAAATAACAGTGAAAGCTCATCGATGCTGGGTAGCAATACTGTTGCAACAACACCTGTCCACCGTTCGAACAGTGTTAAAAGTAAAGTGCGTGTATTCGATACTCGCCGCGGTGGCTTTGCAACACCAGCCTCGCGAAGTATGCGTGAGCGAGGTAAGTGTGTTAAAACTTACATATACTTGTGAACTGCTGCTAAATTCTGATTGATTTTTGTTTAGATTGTACCAGCACACCGATGACCACAAGCTCGACTTCTACTGGCGGCCATTTACAAACGGGTAGTGCGGCCACACCGCGTGTCCGCCCTGTTGGTGTGAAACGCACATCCTCTTTGTCGCGTCACGTACCTGCAACAGCTGCGACATCAGCGCAGCGTCAAATTGACAAGCAACAGTTGGCCTATGGAGCAACCAATTATAACAGTAAGACTTTAATGGAGACACCAAATTCTTCGTTGCGTTCCCCTGCGGCGCGCGCTACAAAACCGCAAAAGCCAGATTCCTTGCCTAACACACTCAGCCGTACTCAGTCCATGAGCATGCAACGTCTAGTGCAGCGCACACCATCATTAAGTAGAGCGCGTACACCCTGTACGCCCTCAGAAGACGGCCGTTGGCCCGGCAATGCGCGTACCTCTGGTATTGGGGCTGGTGCGGCCAAGCGGGGCGTATCTGTGACGCCTGATTTGATGTCACTAAAAATGCGTTCCTCAAATATGATGGCATCGATGGAGGTGAGATCCACGAACTCGAACGCCGCTGCTAACCCGTATAGCACTCTACCGCGCCGACGCAAACAAAAGTCCGTTGAAGACCTGACGGCGGCTCATGAGTCGCGTAGCAGTTCAATAACACGCGATGTGCGTATGACTTCGTCAGTAATGGTCGCCACGCGAAGGAGTCTAGTCAGCGCATTTGGCACAACGGCACCCAAAATCAATCAAACGCGTTCACTCGTACAGGCGCGAAAATCACCAGCGCAGCCACCCAAGACACGTATATATCATGAGACCAGCGTTCAGACGGCACTCACTAGCGACGATCTGGAAAATTTATTTGCTGGACGTACCCTAGCGACGCGGGCTATAGATGCCGTCGATCAGCAAGAACAGACAACACAGACTGATATGCGCGACGCTGAATTGGAGCGATTACGGGACGAAGTGCGTCAATTAGCGCAGCGTGAGCATGATCTTAGCACCAAGCTGCAACATGAACGTGAAGAGAAGTTAGCTATGCAGCGTGAATTACATTTAAATACAGAACGTGTAATGAGTATGCTGGAAATGGCGCGAATAGCAGGTCGTAGATGTGGCCCTACTGGCGGCAGCGTTAGTGGAATAAGTCTGGATGGTGACGCTACTACACCCACGTCCGATGAAGGTAGCGGAAGTGGGCACGATAGTCTACTAATGTTAGAATCACAAATACAAATGAGCGGTCATGAGCTAATCGAACGACAACACGAAATCGGACAGTTGCGTCAGTTATGCCGCACGTTACAACTTGAAATGGAACGTTCACTAGTAGCACAGGAATGTTTGCTACAAGAAAAGGCCGCCATAGAGCACGAGTCGAGTGAGTTGCAAGACTTTTTGCAGCACGAAAAATCAGCATTGTGTGATGCATTAAAAGAATTGGAGAACGAACATCAAGCTTGTAAGAAACAAATGGCGGGACGTGAAGAAGAGGTGAAGGTTTTGCGCGACGAGTGTCGCCATTTAGTTCGGCTTAATGAACAGCGAAGGTGAGGTAGCATTAGATAAGGCAAGTTTGAATAATTCATTTGGAATTTGTTTGTTTAAGGCAAGAGAATCGAATGCTACAATCCAAATATGCAGCCCTAGAAAATAAATCCAAGGAAATGATGATGCAGCAAAACTATTCGGTTTCAGGCGCCTCTGCTGCATTGTCGGGCCTACATTCGCGTTTGGACAGTTTAGTTGATCAATTGGTCTCTACTTACAACATAACCGAACACGACCTGGAGGTAAGATGTCTTTGTGTTGTATTTTCAAATAAAATATTGAAAGGTGTAGGTGAAGGTATTTATGGAAACTAGGTAGTTTTTGTATTTGGCGTTTTGGATTGCACAATATTATATGAATACCTCAAGAGAAGAGCCAAAATAACTTGTTTCAAAGGATTCCCTTTGAATGTACTATCAACTAACTCTCCTAGTATAAAAGTGACCAGCTCGAACAAAATTAACCCTTTTAAGAGAATACAAAATATTATATTAATTTATGGAAAATTTTATGAAAATTGTTTGAGTAAACATTGCAAACTCTATTGAAATTCAATTTCATATAGTGGTTTCTTTTTAAACATTAAAAGAAATAACAAAACTAAATTTTTTTCGGTATATTATTGATTTATTTGAAAGAGCAAACATCCCCATTATACAATTTCATTAACACGTTGAGCGCGACCCCGGACCCTGGGAACCGGCGCTAATCTTTCCCCGTAGCCGGCTCCGATTGCTGGAGACCGCCGTTACACTTTTCGTGAGGCCAACAGTATTAAAGTTAAAAGATAAATGCAACCCTAATGAATGTAGTCAAATATACTTGTAATAACCTTTATTTAAGCATTCTAAGCAAGAGTGTAGCTGGGATTTACACATGTAACAAAATGTAACAACTTTTTTTTGTTAAATTTTGGGCTTTCTTAGACTCAAGTAATTTTGAATTTTCATCATAACAACTAGAACGGTATTTTCGAACTCTATGGACGTCTCCTACCTTTTTCTGTAATTTATGAAAAATTGTTCCTTCACGAAGTGCAATTTGTTCATCTATTCGCTGCGTCAGTCCATTTACCAATTGTCTCCGCTATTCCGTAACTGATGTTTCTTGTTCGGTGAAAGAGGTAAAGTAATTGATCGCTGATAATGCTACATTACCACATATTTAGAGAGCTACCGCTTTATGCCGGCCAAGGAAAAAGATTACGAGTATCGGCACCGCACTCAACGTGTTAATGTGGCTGTTTCGGCTGGCTTTGCGGTAGCGTGTTCTATTAACCCAGTTTTTCAAGACCTTTGCGGCGGTTTCTGGTTCATGAGATAGTATGGCTTCACATAACATCAATTTCTCACGACATCCTATTAAAACAAAGTCCCCCTGTGTCAAATCGCAGCCCTGAGGTGACCAATTGACATCGTCGAGATGGCTGATAACACGATTACCAAACTTGACACGGAATTGATGGATTGTGGCATGAAAACCGAACGTCCGTTTAGGTCCACACCTTCCGATTTTGGGACATAAAAATGGGAAACAAGCCAATGATGCCATCATCCAAAATACGCATGAAATTGAAATTCTAATGATGCCATTAATATGACACAAAAAGCCGCCGTAGCCGAATGGGTTTATGCCTGACTACCATTTGGAGTACCTATGTTCGAATCTGCGTGCATGAAGCACCAAAATGAAGAAAAAGTTTATTCCAATAGTGGTCGCCCCTCGGCTGGCAATGGCAAACATCCGAGTGTATTTCTGTCATGAAAAAGCTCCTAATCAAAAATATCTGCCGTCCGGAGTCGGCTTAAAGCTATAGGTCCATCCATTTGTAAAAGTAAAAAACAAAAACATAAAAACGCATGCCGCAAATAGGAGGAGGAGCTAGACCAAACAGCTAACAGAAGTGTACGCGCCGATTATTTATTTATTGTTTTTATGACACAAAAAGTTATTTTACTTTAAAACATAGGTACTATAGAAGCAATTTGCTCTCACAATGAAAATTGGAGAAGTTGGTCAGCATAAACCTTTATAAATTAACTGGTTGTAAACTTAAGTTTTTATACTGAGAAAGTAAAATAAAGTAGGCTTCCATATTTTGCACGGAATCAAGGTTACCGACTTCCAATAACATACTAGCGCCATATATCATATCATAATGTTGATATAAAATGCAAATCTTAAAATAATTCGAAATTTAGGTAAAATATTTCTGTTTGTTCCCAAATGCTCTCTTCCTAAAAAGGAGAAGATGCTTGGCGATGCTCTACAAGATGACCAATGACAATTAATTGCAGGGGTGGGTTGTGTTTCCTATGCTTATATTCTTATAGCTGTATATCGTTTAAATTTATCGCCACATTAGTAACTGCAGTTAGTGTAAGCTCATCATGGGAATTTTGTTGCATGATCATTTTTAGTCGCTATACATACATAACTGCTAATAGTTTAGCTCGCTACGTAGCATTTCGCAGCATTCTAGAAATATCAGTTAGCATTCGTGTACTAGGGCGGGGTAATTTCTATGGGTTATAAAGCGCATATAAATGACAAGCAAAACAAAAAAAAAAGATGGCCATTCTGAGCTAGAATAAGTTTCGAGATTGCGGATTTTGAAATTATTTAGAGCAACAAATTTAGATTTATATTTATATAAATTAAATTTTAAATACCTCAATATAGCCTATATCCGATCTTAAGGGGGGATTCCCATTTCAAACGCCAAAAAATACGGGTTTTTTACGAATTTTTATTGGGAAAACTATCAGTTGAATCTTTTGGAAAATTTACAGCCATATTTATTATGCATTATATAAAATCAACTTCAATTTTTGGTCGATTTTCTGGAAAATTGTGGCTTTGAAATTTCTATGAAAATTCCTGGTCGCTGGCCATCACGATAACTCAGCTCCAGGTTGTCTGAAAGGAAAGGAATATAGTTTCAGTATGAGCTATTGAAAAAATTTGTTTTTGAAAATTTATATAACTGCGATGGTTGAAAGACAAAGTTTGTTTTTTCGCACATTTTTTCCTCGGATTTTTATTTATAAAAAAAAAGTCATGCATGTATCTTATTTTCCGTAGTTTATGATAGAGACAGATATTACAATATTTCGAGATTCGCGTCAAGTTTGACAGCAATCGACCGAATAGTTCTCGAGATATCATGGCGGCCGTATAGAAAAATGCTGTTTTGAGAAAAACGCATTCAAATATTTATGCGGAAAAATTTTTATATTTAAGACTCACAGCATTTTCGTGTTAATCAGCTATTCCAGGACCATAAATTACTCCCTCTTCCTCTTCAAAAAATTGGTTTTGTACAATTTGCTGCATAAGGACAGAAGTAATTCTCGGTATAAAAACCGCCGTTCGGCTATTGCTCGCGTGCTTTTTCAGTATTACGGAGCGCGCCGAGTTCATGGATCACGCATAACTTCGTCAATTTAACGAATTTTGTCATGAAATTTTGCACAGAGTTCTTTGAAAGTATAATAAACAAGAATCGGTCAAAAAAAAAAATCGATTTTTTTAAGTCGGGGAATGGGAATCCCCCCTTAACCGCTGTTAACAATTGTGTTACGGTTAGGTTAGCCACCCATATAGCGGTTGTAAGTGCCTGCCTTCAGCACTTAGTCAGCTTCACTTCAGCTTCAGAAGTCAGCTATTCTTTCTTATCAGTTTATACAGAAATTTGTCATACCTAAAGGCGGGAGGAATCTTGTTAGCTTCCCCTAAATCAATAATGGTTTCGTCTTCTATACCTTTTTAACCCTCTGTTAGCACACAGCTCTGGCCAGACCGTTTTCGACTTTGAGCGTAAATTTAACGTATGTATTTCTAGTATAGTTAACGACTTGAGGTTCCACGTATTTTCCTAAAATTTAATTTTCTATCGATTTATGGATATAACTTTTAAAAATGATACCTCAAACAGGACAAATAAAAGGATTTAAAAGTTACACCAACCGAATACGCACCTCGGTCTGGCTAGACACCTACATTTGTATTTACATGCATTTGTTAGAGAATAAGTGGCAAATGGGCCACATTTATAATTAACTAGCTTTAACCCGCGGCCCCACTCGCGTAGGAGTAGTTTTGAGGGATTTAGGACATATATCATATATATAAAAGAATTACAAACAATAATTTCATAGAAAATATTTTTTTGTTAATAACCATAATATTACAATACCCGGCATCCGTTGCTATGCCTCGTTTAATAAAATCAAACAACCAATCAGAAAAATATCGAGCAAAATTATTTTTATTAATTTTCTATCTCAAACCGTTTTTGAACTTTGCATTTTGGTCATAGTTGAACAGCTTATGCGGATTATGAAGTCTAGAGTGTGCTATAAATAGTGGGAAATAGGAAAAACTAAGATTTTTTAGATTAAATGTAAGCAAATATTCGATTATAATCGAATTATTAGTGACGAATGAGAGTGGTGGCGCGGCCTGGGGGCTGTGGGAAGGGAGTTCCATCATAAAAACATGCCTATAACCTTCATTGGGTGAAAATATGAATGTATAAAAATGTTTACGTCATTTGGTGTTGTCGTTTCGTATTGATGCGCGGACAACGTACAAACATTCACCTATAGTATAGATTTTTAAGTATCGCGGGCATATGCATTGAACACCTACCTACAGAAATTAATTGCTGAAAATATTTTGGTTTGCAAAAAAAAAGAAGGATTTTGTGGTTTTGTTCTTTTTTTGACTTATTACCAAGAAGGTTGAAGATAAAAAAGTTGATTACAATGAAATTTTTGGTAAACGATGAAGAGATGTCCATTTATAGATTTGGTCGAAGGCAAGCAAAACATGTAAAAACATGCAAAGAGATTTTTGAATGCTGCTGCCATACTGGATTCTCGCATACAATGCAATAGAAACGTGTTTTTCGACGAAACTGTTCGCCTCCTTGTAGACAAAGACGACAATCTCTCTTCGCTGTGAGTGTATCGGCTCCAGTTAGTTGGTTGACTACAATACTCCTAGGGATAGTAATTAGTTTGTTGAAAAATGATTCCATAGCCAAACGAGTAGTGAATTGAGAAATAACGGCTGGATTATTCAAACGATTTCAAAGTTTGTAAGGACGAATGTGTTCGATAAAGTCGTCAAAAAATTTCGTCTCGCAACACTTTTTCTGAGCCCATTAACTTCCTTGCAAATACAAAACGTTGCATTAGTTGTCACCATAGGATCCAGCAAACGCTACATTTCACCAGAAATGAAAAATATCAATTCTCTATGTACCAAAAAGAATATAATGGTTATATACCTGCGATACCTAAACATGAATTATAAATGTGGCGCATTTGCCACATATTCACATACAAATGCATGTAAATACATAGGGATCTGGCCAGACTCGGGTGCCCAACCGAAGGTTTTAAACAAGGTGTTCAACATAAGGTTAATACGTAAATTTCTTAAACGCTTATGTACCAGTAGGTGCGAGCGAGTGAGGCAAGGTTCTTGGAAGGCTAACACTTTGCATGTTTAAATGAATTCTTTAGAAATATTCATTGCGGTGGTCCGTCAATAGACCAATTTCTGCGAGACAAGTAAACTAACCACAGCTGGCTTGCTGTAAACTCGTTTTTAAGAGTGTTTACAAAAATATTTAGTAATGTGTTTTGCTGGCACGATGAAATAACGATCTACGATGCTACGGAACGGAACGGTGGGGAGAATTAATTCACATGGGGCTCTCATTAGTTTCATCGTGTCAGCTGATACGGGCGCACGTTTACGTTGGTAAGTGTGAGCACCATAAAGAAGCTTCTATAATTAAAGGCTCACTCTCACTGTTGCCACTAGTTCGCTAGCCGAGCGCAGTGAGCAATAGTTGCTGAACCGGCTCCTTGAAGAAATGATCGAAAGAAGAGAATCAGAAGAAGAAATGATCGGAACTATTATCAAAGAAGTACAATTTATTTGGTTTTCTGTAATTTTCTATATTCTATGTATTGTAATTTTGCATTATTTTAAGAATAGTTAAACATTTCTCTGATCGTTTTAGTAATTTTAGTTTTTCGTAATTTAAAAAAATGTATATTGGCATTTCTGCCTGGAGAGTGCAGTTAGTTGACACGGTTTTGCGTAAAAAGTCGATTAGCCACAGATTTCAAAAATGTTTACATTCCCAATCACTTTTAGCATAATATTTTCTGTTAGATCATTGAGTTAACTCCGTTCTGAAAGAGAGTCTTCGAGCTTTGATACAACAACAATTGCATGAGAATTAGGACTCTTAAATGCGATGTTTAATTGTAGTTAAGTGTAAAATGCACTCAGGGCTCGATGGAAATGGGCGTTTTATTTTTAGTTTCGGAGCTTTACTTTCAGTTCTACAAATTATGCATACTGGTTTCTGCTTCAGCATGATATGACGAGTATTTTGTGTCATATGAGTCCGTAAGCAGAAAATCAACCCATCCTACTATACTCTCATAAATTGATTTCTATGAACTAATATTTCATCTCATTTGCTCGCTGTTAAACTAAACTCCAATAATGCGAGTATTCTAATAACTAAATTTTACTTCGATTTCGCTAGGACATCGGATTCCAGCCCGAAGCTCAACAAATTCACACTAATGCATTGGAGACGCGATCAGCTCAAAATGTGGACGACTGCCATGTTCGATCATCGTCAAACGCTGCTGCAAATGGACTGGAATTGTGCACACATCCCGAACAATTTTTGCAACAGCCGAGTGATGGCTCTTTGTCGCCGCAAAGAAATCAATCATTCATCGCTGCCGTCATTAGTGCCATACGCAATGCAACTACTCCGTCTAGTAAAAAACTGTTGGCGCGAAATGGTAAACGCATTATTATCGACAACGCTGGTGAACGTGAACCGAATGGTCAGAGTTTAAATAAAAACAACAACAATACCAACTATAACAAATATAATGGCGATGCGCAGAATGGAGAAGGTGGTGAGTGTAGATCATTAAAATAAAAAATAATATCACCCTATTGTCAAAATACTAAAACTAAACTAAACTAAACTTTTTTGCGTTCCATCAGATGACTCCGATTCCACTGAAATGCTCGATTCGGAAACTGAACCCTGCCTAATGATGGATAACGTGCTCGAAGATGTGACTATGCCGGATTCACATTCACACAATATGGTCTCTTCATGTACCGGCATTGTTTCCCAATTGGAAATACCATCGGAACTTGTTAATCCAGCTTCTGGCGATGAGTCATTACATAACTTGTCGCAGGCTATAGTAAATCGACAGCAGATGGAATTGCAGATCAGCACTATGCAAAGTGTGCAGAAAGCGTCGTTGCAGTTAAAGTGAGTGAAATTGACGAAACGTAACAATATCGCCAAATATTTAAAATTTGTTTGTGCTAAATTTATTTGCTTTCGTAATTTATGCAGTCAATGTGAGCATGATAATTCAGACGAAGTTAGCTGCCACGATTCGGTTGCTGAGATGCCTTCCCTAATAGAGTATTGCACGGCCCAAGCAGTTGTTGATCAGGTGATAGAGGTTGATAGTTTGGTTACAAAGTTGCTCAAAGTCCTACGCCTTATTCAAATGGACAACGACAGTTGCATACAGCAACTTATTGTTGATAAGTGAGTAATTTGAAGTGTATAAGCAGCAAATATTTGACAAAAAGCTAATTGTATTTTTTTGTTTTTTTTTTTTGCTTTCAGAAATAAGTTACAGGAAAATAAAGAGGATATGCTTGAAAAGTTAAAAGATCTACAAGATGTTAATATCAAGCTGCAAGACGAGCTAATGGATGCCACACAAGAGCTGCTGTTAAAGAACAACGATCTGTCGAACACGAAAGCGGAAATGCAGCGACACCGCAACGAAATCGATGTAAGATTTTGAAGTAACGTTAAAATACTATCATCGATTGATCAATGTTTTTTTTCGCATTAGAATTGAGTTACTTTTGCACAAGCATTTATTTTCGTTGTAGAACTCACCGAAACTGGGAGACTTCTATTTATACATACATACCTACATACATATTTACAAACTTAGTCGCATGTACGCTACTAGTAGTTAACGCACTGTCCTTGCTATACATTTGTAGTTACTTTGGTCTCAAATTAATTTTTATGATTCGAGTATTAATTTTTCTAAGCGATATCCGAAAACGAAACGATAAAGAAAATAAAATTAAAACGATTTCGACAGACTTATTAGTAGAATCTAGGGAATGACAATTATTTTATGCGTATTTATTTGTGCAAGAACATACATTTATACATTTTTATATTGATTTGCGAGATGAATGGAAACAAGAACAAAATTTTGTATTACTTTTTTCACTACTGAGCAAACTGACTATGTTATTGTGTCTTAATGCACTAAAACGCTGTACGTGTGTACCAAATAATGATTTACGTATACATTTTCTTATTGCTTGCACTTTACAAATTGTATTTTCGCTGTTTGGGAGATTAATTGTAATATTATTATTTCTGTCTCAATTTTGTTTTGTATTTATGTATTGAACATTTCTTACGATTATGTATACTTTATTTAAAAATTTAAAACATAAATAAAATCAGTGTTAGTGGAAACCACTTTAAGTTACTTACTTTTGTTTTATTCTTTTTATTTTAATATATTAACTACACCAATTTGCATGTATACTAGTATAGGTGAAAATTGTTATTTCTAATTACCAACTTGTTTTTTTTTGTTGGTCAGAAAACAAAATTTCTATTAAATTTCAATTCAACTCTAGCGTAAAGTGGAAGAATATTTTAAAACGCGATTTAAAAGTCAATGTATGTTGTTTGCTTTTGTATTCTTAAAGAGAAAAGTGCGTGTAGCGTAGTATACATAACAGAAGTGAAACTTTCAAGGCAGACAAAGAAAGAGGGAAAGACCCGAGAGAGAATGAGAGAGAGAGAGAGAGAAAGAATATATATCTAAATAAATTCACAACATTTGCAGAGAATACAAATAGACAAAATTTACAAAAAACGGACAAGGGTCGACCGGTGTATATCAATGAATCCGACGCCGAAATGGATAACACTTTATAGTACGCACAAGCACTAGCCAGGAAACGGAAATAAGCGCCAAAAAGTAGGCACAAAAAAAACGCCAAAAAATTGGGACCAAAAAACGCCCCAAACAGTAGTCAGCAAGGAAATATAACGCCAAAAAGTAGCCAGCAAAAATATATTTCCTACAAGGTTGCACCAACAAACAAGCGCCAAAAAGTAGGCGTGCTATTTCTCACTAGAAATTAGCAACCACAAGGAAAAATAGCCTAAAGTATATCTAAGACATATATAAGGTATAGCTCTCTCTCTCCTTTTCCTCTACGTCACATCTTTTTCCCCTCTCGCGGAACGAAAATGCCCAAAACGTTGTATGAAATTTTACTCTCCATTCTCGCTCGTCCATCGACGCCTAAGAAGTTTCACTTCAAAAATTCACAACGCGTTCTATAAAAGTACCGAAATATTCACACCCACACTACTATTTCATTCTTGTAGACGTTTCTGATGCTAATATTTCTAGCACCAATGCAACATTTTTAAAGTCCTTAATCTTTAAAACCTTTAATCTCGTGGTTAGGACTTCAGAGTTTACCTAGATTCGCAAAAAACATAGACTTATAACAAGATGTTAACTGTAGAGAAACGTAAAGGTCCAGCTCTATTTGGTACCACTAAGGCCCAATAGCTCTATGTGATGGTTTTCAACCAGCCAGGTCTTCTTCTTCTTAATTGGCGCGATAACCGTTAACGCTTACGATTTTGGTCGAGTTTAACAAAGCGCGCCAATTTTTTTCTTTCTTGTGCTAACCGGTGTCAGTTGGACACACCAAGTGAAGCCAAGTGCTTTTCCACCTGATCCTTCCAACGCATAGGAGACCTTCCTCTTCCTCTGTTATCATCAGCTGGTACCGCAATGAATACTTTCGGAGCCGGAGCGTTTGTATCCATTCGGAATCTGAATCTTTATTTGCTGCACTATGTCTATGTCGTTGTAAAGCTCAATCGTTTCATCGCTTGCGGTACTCGCCATTGCTAACGTACAAAGGTCAAAACATCTTCCGCATAATCTTTCTCTCAAACACTTCAAGGCACGCCTCATCGAATATTGTCATCGAACCTTACTACTCAGTTGCCTGCTTGGTCAAAAGTAGCACTTGTTGGCAAGAGAGATTCAACGTTGGATTGGGTGCCGATACGCGAGTGCGCCGACTGTTTGCTTGAAAACAGAAGGTACTTCGTTTTGTCCTCGTTCACCACCCGACCCATTAGCTTTGTCTCTTTATCTAGTTTGAGGTTTGAGTTTTATTGAGGAAGGCAGAACTAACAGCGCGGTTCTTAAGGTCGATGATGTCAATATCATCGGCATACGCCAACAATTGTACGCTCTTATAAAATATTGTGTCGAGCGATTAAGTTCTGCGGCTCACACGATCTTCTCCAGCGTCGGGTTAAAAAAGTCACACGACAGGGAGTCACCTTATCTGAAACCTTGTTCGGTATCAAACGGCTCGGAGAGGTCCTCTCCAATTTTGACGACGCCATTGGTATTGAGCAACGTCATTTGCATAGCCGTATTAGTTTTGCAGGGATACCAAGTTGACGTTGACTTTGTTTAGAAATTTTACAATTGTTATTTATTCTTCCAAAGCTATTTTGTACACATAAAAGTAATACCATCAGGCAAATTATGCTCACATTTTTTTCCAATCCTCGAAATTGTTGCTAAACTCGATTTCTAAAATGGTATTCAGTTCACGCAGCGATGTGCAAAGCAAAGAAGAGCAGGTGTCGAAAATGTTGATTTTTGGCTCCTGGGTATTCCCTTTCCTAAACCTCAAAACTAATGAAAAATTAAATAACTCAAAATTACAAATAACGTAGTCTTGTAGAGCAGAAAGAGTTCTATCGAATGAATACTTACCCTTTACAAAACAGCAAACAAATCGTTGTAAAATAAATGAAAATATAAAAACGGTACGAACTTATTCCCCAACCAAATACATCCTGGTTGGGCAGGCATTCCAAGGTTATTTAATAACTATGAAGATACAAAGCTAATAGATACCCTTTGGGTTGATCCTAGAATAAACTCGCACGCGCTTTCCACTCTTCGTGTAGTTCTGCTGGCATAAATACTTATTCAAAATAATGTTAAATTTTTTTTCACAAAATATTGCTTTCATTTCATTAATTAAGCAAACGTTAAAATAATACAATATTATATTTTACTTCGCTAAGTAGGTGTATGCTTATAAATAAATTGACAATTTCTGGCACTGCGTATAGTATATTTATTTTTCTTAATTTTTAAGCTTTTCCTAGTTCACCAGATACATATTTCACAGGTTCGAATCATCTCATGAAGATCATTAATGTTATTTTACTTTTTCACTTATCCCTAACATGATGCCACATCTCATAATCCTTCATCAACCGTCATCATCAATATTATAATTTTTCTTCTCAAACAAAAAAAAATTTAAAAAAATTTCGCGCCGCTAAAGCGAAAAATGTTAAATTTTTGTTAATATCATACATGCATACATAATATACACACATATCATGAAAAAATAAATATTCTCCAACAATACATACTCACATAAATTCACACATATAAAAATCAACTGCACTTTTGAATTGGCTAATTGCAAATTCAAATTGAATTCCCTCAAAACATATAATGCCAACCGATAGCGTCTAACGCAGGACATTTGCAATTTGAGCACGCTCTGCAGCAATTACAAGAAACTCTCACCGACCGTTGAGTTTTCGCCCTTGCAACAACAACCAATAAACAACATTGCTGACGAAGAGGACGGCACACATGAAAGAGTAGCAGAATATGATGCGGATAGCATTTTGAATTTGCTGAAAATGTGGCAGACAGAGGGCCAATTCAAGCATTTTAAAATCCATAACTTTCTCAGTACGATTATAAAAACTCAAGAGGTAAGATTTCGGAACTTATAATATTTATACCCTTTAATTAAATACAAAAATTTCTGCTATTGTTAATACAGAGTATGTCAGAGCAAAAGCAGGACAACAACAATAATGAACGGCTACGTATATACGCCAATCAATTGGAGAATGTATTGTCGGTACTGCAGGCATTGGAGCAATCAACGATAAATTATCCGGATTTACAAAAGCTACGCTATGATATTGAGATAGTTAAGACGAATGCAAATTGGGCAAATATAATTGCGGATCGAGCTGATGTGAAGAGCAATAATGAAATGCTGTCGACAGCAGACTGTAATACCAACAACGAGGATGTAAATGCCAATGCGGCAATTGGAGAGAAGGAAGTCAATTGATATATTACCAAATAGCTTAACACATTGGAATACGATGAATGCAATAGGAACTAGAAACAGTCAAATAATGTTGTCTAGATGAGACTACAGAAAGAGAAATTCGCGCCACACCATCCAAAAAAATGTCCATTTACATTTATTAACTACTTAGCATAACTTTGATTAATGCAAATTAGAAATTAAGTTGTGTAGTGCTGGGATGCTAAATAAGCCAATAGTTTTGGTAGCTTAAATTCAAATTGCAGTCGAAAGTTGTTTGCTTGACTTGTTCAAGAAGCTTCAATAGTTGTTTAGAGCAAATATGAACAAGCGAATTTACGTATTTATGAGTATTTTCGAGGAACTCAAATATTGTGAAATACTGTTATTGAAAAGTGGGAAACTGCTGAAATGCAATTTTTTTATTTTACGGAAAACAACAAAATTAAAAAAGAAAAGAAAATGTAAAAGCTGTTTCGCAGGTTTTTAAAAATATTCTAAAAAGTTGTTAGTTGTGACTTTGCACCGAAATATGTACATAAGTATGTTCCGTGAACAAGTTTCTATGAACTTTCTCAAAACAAACAAAATATTGTGTTTTTTCATAAATTATTACTAGAATTCACCAAAGTTTCAAAGAGTAAAGCTTTTACTACAGAAATTCGTTGGTATCAAAATGATCAAATAAACTGAAAATTTCCTCGAATCCGTTCGTTACAATACACAATAATTATAATAAAGCGATCGCAAAAAACAAGAAAATTGCCAGTAATCTACAATTGAGATTTTAGTGCAAGAGAAACGTCTCATCGTCGATGGGCTACATCTTTTTATTTTTTGAACAAAAACTTACTAAAAATACCACTGAAATATTGGGTATCCATCAGTTTCAAATACAGCGAACCTACAACTGTACGAGTATGTCGCAATCACGACTTCTTTGGAGTCCACTTCACCGTTTCGCTTGGCTAGGGAGATATTTCTCACTGATTCGCTGCACGAATTTGTATATAACTCGAAAAGTTATGGAAATCCCAATAAGAAATTTGCACAGATTACTGAGCATAGACTAAGTTTTATTAAAAAAAGTAGAAAACAATTCTGAACGAGTGCTTTTCAAAAATTACCAAAAAACTGTATCCCAAAAAATTTCTAGCAAAAAATGTTATTATTTTTTCAAATACCTTAAATTTTGTTACTTACATTTGGTACAAAAACATGAGTCCAAAAAAGAATTATGGTCCAAGTAAAATCTTGAAAAACACGCCCACTCTCCATGAAGACTTAATAAAACTTGTCCAAGCTTCGTACGCATTTACATAGATCCGACGTAAATATTGAGATGTCATAAAAGCCACACCCACTTCCTATATGTTAAGACTAAATTTCCGTTCGTCCGTCTGTTGTTACAAGCAATACCTCAAGGAAAAGTTGAGATATTTTTGTGAAGCTCGGCAAGTGCATTGCCCCTGATACAAAATGAGTTTCTATGGAGATTTACGAAATGGGTCAATAAATACGCCTAGTGTCCGTATAACGGCAATTTTTAGCTAGTGAAAAGTTTTAAGCTAATGAAAATTGCCTAAGTTGTGATGGAAACTAACTTTATATGCCCGTGCATATTTTAATAAAACGTAATTTTTAGAATAACAACAACTCATGGACAATGAAGAATAAAAGCATTTTTTCTAATATTTATTGTATCCATGGCCAAAACAAATTATCTTCTTCTTCTTAATTGGCGTGATAACCGCTTACGCGATTTTGGCCGAGTTTAACAAAACGCGCCAAGTGAAGCCAGGTCCTTCTCCACTTGATCTTTCCAACGCAGAGGAGGCTTTCCTCTTCCTATACTACCACCAGCTGGTACTGCATCGCATACTTTCAGAGCCGGAGCGTTTGTGTCCATTCTGACGACATGACCCAGCCAACATAGCCGCTGGATCTTTATTCACTGCGCTATGTCTATGTCGTCGTAAAGCTCATACAGCTCAATGTTCCATCACCTGCGATATTCGCCGTTGCCAACGTGCAAAGATCCAAAAATCTTGCGCAGAATCTTTCTCTCAAACACTCCAAGCGTCGCTTCATCGAATGTTGTCATCGCCCACGCTTCTTCGCCATACGTTAGGATGGGAATGATGAGAGCCTCGTAAAGTGTTATTTTCGTTCCTCGAGAGAGGACTTTACTACTCAATTGCCTACTTAGTCCAAAGTAGCACTTGTTGGCAAGAGAGATTCTAGGTTGGATTTCAATGCTGACATTGTTATCGGTGTTAATGCTGGTTCCTAAATAAACACAGTCTTTTACAACCTCGAAATTATAACTGTCAACAGTGACGTGAGTGCCGATACGCGAGTGCGCCGACTGTTTGTTTGAAGACAGGAGGGACTTCGTTTTGTCCTCGTTCACCACCAGACCTATTCGCTTTGTCTCTTTATCCAGTTTGAGGTTTGAGTTTTATTAAGGAAGGCAGAACTAACAGCGCGGTTCTTAAGGTCGATGATGTCAATATCATCGGCATACGCCAACAATTGTAGGCTCTAGCCGAAGGGTTGGTGCGCGACTATCTTTCGGAATTCAGAGAGAGCGTAGGTTCGAATCTCGGTGAAACACCAAAATGAAGGAAAAGTTTTTTCTAATAGCGGTCGCCCCTCGGCTGGCATTGGCAAACCTCCGAGTGTATTTCTGTCATGAAAAAGTTCCTCATAAAAAATATCTGCCGTTCGGAGGCGGCTTAAAACTGTAGATCCTTCCATATGTGGAACAACATCAAGACGCACGCCACAAATAGGAGGAGGAGCTCGGCCAAACACTCAAAAAGGGTGTACGCGTCAATTATATATATTTATAAATATGCACGGTATATAAAATGCAGTAATGACGAATTAAGTACTCTCTTACTTGAGGATCCAAGAATCCTGCACCAGGAATATCCAATTTTTACCAGTCTAGTAACGGACTTGTAGAACTTGTTTTCCCCTGTTGGTAAATCACATGATAATTATTATGAATTTAAGGCACTATATTCATTATTGAAATTCTATACCTTTAAAGACACCTATTATTTAATGCAAAATGCCAAAGGATTTATTTAATTTGATCCCTAATGTGAAAATATATTTTTCTCTAAAAAAATGCCAATTTGAGTTAGATCACGATATCGTGTTTCTATATTTGAAATCTTGATTTTAAACTCGATGCGAAGTATTATAAAATATATTGACAGGACTGCTTATGAATTATTTAAACGTTTTCCTTTGTATAAGAATTTAGCAAGCAAAACGTAGCCAATCCTTTTAAGTATTATTATGCCAACTGGGTTAATTTCAAAGTTATATTTAGCTTTATAAGCGTCAACCTAATTATACAAAATTAATATTTTATCTATTGCCAAACATTTCCAAATTGCAAAATTGTTGATATTGAACTATTTATTATTCGATAATAAATATATAATTAAGGTACGTAGTTGTGTACGAGTATGTTAGAGTGTTAAAAGTTGATCATATTCGAATTTAATAACTAACAAATAATATTAAATAAATAAATTATGGAAAATATTACCTAATATTTTTTTGTGCGGTCATCGAATGGCGAAAGAAGCCCTAGTGTGCTGAATACACAAGTAACACACATGCATCCATGCGTAATTAGGAACTTTTTACTCAAAAAAGCATGAGGCATCAATAGAAAGGTTTTGAAATGTATGTTCCTTCAGCTAATATACGGTGATCAATTTAGAGATATCGGATTTAAATTGAAATAAAGCAACGCGAATTTAGAGAATTTAGAGAGAAAGTACCTGTATGCCAAACATAAGTAATTTTATGGGGATATCTCTCGCAACTTGTAAGCTTCATATTAAGAACGCACTAATCAGTTCTGTAAATCAATCAATCAAATTCCGAACCTGTGAAATTGCTAGACAAACATGTCGCCTCCATGTGTTGGCTGGTCTCCCGCACCTACGGCTTCCTAGGGGATTTCAGTCAAGCGCTGTCCTTGCGCTATCATCCCGTGGTTTGCGCAATGAGTGTCCGATCCATTTCCCCTTGCGACGCATAATTTCTATGAGAACTGGTGTTTGCCCAAAGATCATCGTTGCTTATAATATCAGGCATATCCGCATTATCTTTCGTAGGCAACGGTTTAGAAAGGATTGCAATGATTGTGATATGCTTGTTGTTAAGTTCCATGTTTCACATCCATACAGACTTAATGAATATAGATAATCTATACACTTGAGGTATCAACAACCTTTTACGCTTTGTCAAAAGCTCATGATGGTTCAATATGGAAAGGGAAATGTAGCTCAGCCCCTGCGGCTCACAACGGACCTATTTCGTGTCTAAGTAGCATCGCTGTATCTATGTACGATGCGGCTGCCAAACCTAACATAACCTAACGAAAATTTAAATTGATTGGACCACTTTACATTTATTTCCTCTCAAATGTTGGCCGCAACTACGCCGCAATTCGGTCATCCGTAAACATCAAATTTGAATGGCTCGCTGTAGGATTTCGGTCGGTACTTCTTGAATAATTTTAGTAATTTTAGTTTCCAATGACTCAATCGAAGCTGATTTATCCGCAAAGCACGAAAGTACATACCGCCACAAATAAAAGTCCACAGGGGAGATATCATACGATTTTGGTGGCCAATCCACTGGTCCGAGACGAGAGATAAATTGCTCACCGAAACGGCAGCCAACGACGCAGTAAATCCATTGTTTCACGTGCTGTATGGCTAGTAGCGCTAAATGTTCGGTCATCCAAAAGTCGTTTAGCATGGCGCGAATGCGTTCGCCATTCACTCTTACATTGGCGTCAGCCTCGACTTTGAAGAAATATGAACCGATGGTTCCTGGTTGTTTCAAAGGATGTAATGGCTATCAATGAATACCGAAAAAAAAAATGTATTTAGTTTGACAGCAGTCACGTGTGATCTGCAAATAGTACTTCCAATCTGATCATCCTTTATATTAAGGTTTGGAAAAAATTGTACTCCTCCTCGGCAAACAAACTTCCGTGTGTATTTCTGCCATGAAACAACTTCTCATAAAAAACCGTACATGTATTGTTCAGAGGAGGCTCAAAACTGTAAGCCCCTACATTTCATGGAACAACATCAAGGTGCCCATCAGAAATTGGAGGAGGAGCTCAGCCGAGCATCTGACAAAGGATGTACGCGCCAATTGTATGATTGTATATATGTATGATTGTGCTTAGACACTCAAGCATATTTGTACATAATACATAGTGTACATTATACTTATCTCTCCTAAAAATATTGTGTACTTTTCAAAAATTTTAGAAGATCCTTTAGTTCGACAGGACTACGATCATAGTAGATACTGATTGATTGGGCTGCAACAGACGAGTCCTTGGCCCAGAATGCACCCTCCTTTAAACTGTTAAGTGTTAACTGAGTAATCATCCTCAAAAGCAGGTCAACCGCCATTAATTCTATGATCTCCTTTTTAGTTGCAGCAGTGGTAGTAGTGTCAAAATCTGCTTTCTCAGGTTCCGATTCCAGATGTTGATCCTCCGATAACGTAGCCCAACAGCTGTAGACCGAGTCGACGTAAGCAAACAACGAACCCGTATCGTTGTTGTCGAATACATCCCCAGGTAGATGATGCTAAGGTGTGACCAACATCAAACCGTTAAATGGCTCACAGAAAATTTCATATGGGCGGAGCCTGCGTTGGTTTTTTCGTAAATAGCCAACACAATCTCAGTTTTTGCCGTCTTCTGCCTTGTAAAAAACCGCTGTCATATTCCCTACTATGAGCGCTAATCTGCTGATTCCTTCAAAATCACTGAAAGTCGATTAACGGTCTGATGTTGGTTACACTATCTGAACTCCCTCCGCAGTGATAGATTTTTGTGTTATCGAGCATGACTGCTATTAGCTTCCTCTCAAATTGAAATATAACTTTATTTTCTCAATTTTCCCTCACTTTGCTGGAGTTTTGCGTACGCGAGACCTATCAACTTCGCGAACACAACTATTTTTACCATTACATTATATTAAAGTTTTTAAATAAACTATCATTATTTTTTTTTTTTTTTGCAATTATTTTATGTATTTACTTAATTTTTTACTACGTGCATAGATACATTTTTTAAGCCCAGTCCGCATGTGCCAAAGGATTATACGAAAATATTGAAGAATGTTGAGAGCCATAAGGATGGATGAATTCATAGACCATTAGTATTAAATATAAAATAAAAATTGAACAAAATATAAACAAGAAGATTCCATAACTACGGCGCAGTTCAAAATCGGATATAGTAACACCCAGAAAAGTGTACCCGATCATAATGAAAAGAAACACGTATACAGTATAACAGTTCTTGGTGATGAAAATCTGCAAGATAAAGAAATCAGTTTATTCGTTGTTATTATGTTAATATTTAAATAGACATCAATCGTTTGCTGTAAGGGCTTTATAACAAAAAAAAAAAAACAGCCCAGAACCGTGTACGATTTAAGAGTCTTGTCGAACAGAGTGTCGGACAAGTTTTTTCTGATGGCGGGCGTTCCTCGGCAGGCAATGGCAAACCTCCGAGCGTATTTCTGCAATGAAAAAGCTCATGAAAACCATTTAGCGTTCGGAGCCGGCTTAAAACTGTAGGCCCCTCCATTTGTGGAAAAAACATCAAGACGCACTCCACAAATAGGAGGAGCTCTGCCAGACACCCAATATACGCTCTCCATTGGCGCCAATCAAAAAAAATATATAAGTATAATCTATAATCCATCTAAATTTATAAATACACTATAATGCTTTTGTAATCACATGAGTTAGGTTAGATTAAAGCAGTTGTCCACTATGGGACACACTCCGCCTCATAGCTCATTGTAATACCGCATGGGGAAGTTGTCCTTATCTCTCCTAAAACCAGTGTGTGTTTTTAAAAAATTTTATAAGATCCATGATCCATCCGACAGAGCTGAGATCTTCCAAATTCATTAAAGTATTGTCTACCCTAAATGGTAAGTCGACGTCTGGATAGAGCAGGACAGTGACACAAAACATGCGGGATCGGCTCTTCCTCTTCCTCATCTAGACAACTCTGCAGTAGTCATGTGTTTGAACACCCATTCTCTGAGCGTGCCTACCGATTAGGCAATGCCCCGTTAAGACTGTTCTTATCTCGCCGTAGTAGAAGTTCCGTACGTTAATCATTGAGCGTTGGCCACAGCTGTCGGGCGATTTTGCAAGTGGAATCATTCGCTGCTCTTACAATTTCCTCAAAGGTAAGCAGTTTACATGTTTGCAAGGATATGCCTATGTCATTGTCCACGTACTCATCGGTCAATTTGGTGCCGATTTTCGCTAATTTATCGGTTCTGCAGCTCCTTTCAATGTTAAAATGGCCAGGAGCCCATGTTATCATTAGATGAAATGACTCAATCATCTCGTTAAGAGATGTGCGGCATTTCATGGCTACCTTGGTGGTTGTCGACTGCTTTGTGAGGGGTTTTATCGCCGCCTGGCTATCAGTAAACATGTAGATATCATCGTCAGGTATCGCAGCTTCCATTATTACCATCAGTTCAGCCTGAAAGACACTACAGTAGGCGGGAAGCCGAAAACTAGATGAGATCCCCAGATGTTCGAAATAAAGACCTCCGCCCACCCTGTTGTCGAGCTTTGAGCCATCTGTGTATACATGGATGGTCTCGCCCTGTCTTACATCGTCCCCACTCTTCCCTCGAGTGTAGGAAGTAATGTAAGTATAGGCGGGACTGCATAGTCCATCTGTCTGGGAAGCTCCAACTTGTTATCCAGGATTTTGCCTAGGCCATAGTCTGTATTTGACTTAATACAATACATATTTACAAGCAAAAAAAAAAATTTGGAAAATATGATTAAGATCGGAATAAAAATTCTGAATATAGGATGGGCGTGTTTTATCCCTAGGTTCTCTAGTTATCTTCTTTGACGCAAAAAAAACTGTCAAAATGGGGATTTTAACCCTGGGACCCTCACCTACTACCATTTTACCAAATCTATTTCTACGGTGTCTTTCTATGCTAAAAGACGAGCTGGTTTCTCTTTGACGAATGAGAAAATGTGCGTTTCGACTTGCCTCTACCCAAAAAACGAAATGGGGGGATTAAAACGCAAGTTGAAATTTGTCTGTATCTATTGCATGTGAGCAAGCACTTTGTGGACTCATTGTATCACGGCATACACTGGGCTGTGCGGATTTATCCGGCTCGATTGGTCAAGCGAAAGACGTTATGAGCGAGGCACGAGCAAAAATGCCTGAATTTCTCTACGTCCTCCAACTCAGCGTTATTGTGCACATTTTGAAGAAGTTCAACCAGCCAGGGTAGCTGTCGCAAAATTTTGTTAATTCCAGTGTCTGAAAGTTGTAGCGATTCGCCGATGTCCATGTAGTTGGTGGTGCAACCACTCTTGTGCTGCTTAGGATGTCCAACTTGCGCATTTTTAATATGCGTTCAATCATTGCACTCTTCCTTTCACAAAATAAATTTTCGAATTCACTTTCAGCTAAGATTCGTTTAGTGATTCGAGCTCTGTCTGCAGACGCTCAAATATGTGAAAGTAGGGATCCACCAGTTGCAGGTCTCGCCATACCTATCCTCGCCATGCTATCCGATAGATGGATATTAGTGCGCAAGTCTATGATGCGTTCAAATATACACTGACGACACCTTGGTCTTATTTGTATTGGATATTTTGTTACTTGAAACTATTTTGCATTTAAAAGATTGGTGGATCTCAATGTCAAACTGGCGTCCTGATTTAAAATTTGGGTATTTGCGTTTATCTTCGAAAATAGGCTGTTCATATCATTGGATTCGTCTTGGAAATACGTTTTTATTCATGCAAAAAGAGTTTTCAAGTTATAAATAAATATTTGAAGTTTTCAATTTTCGCAGTTGCAGAATTTTCGAAAAATATAGTAGTGCTGTAGCCTGGGTTTTGGAGCGGATGCGAAAATGATGTCTGCAACAATTTTACGATCAAAGGAGCGCATTACGAAAGCATTCTAACCATTTTTCTGTTTCAGCACATTGAAGAATTTGTTATGGGCGAAATCTGATTTCAGCAAGACGGTGCCACCTGCCACACAAGTCTTACATTATCAAACGATCTTTAGCGTAATAATTTCAATTATCGTATAATCGGCCACTTTGGCATTGCCAATTGACGTCTCCGGGTCCACGATCCTGCATCGTTAGACCCTCCAGATGCATATAACTAATCAGAGGTTCTATAGCCTATGGGCCCAATATTAGTCGTGTTAACGCTGAAATAAGGAAAACTATTGGCCACGAAATTTCAAATATTGTATTACATAATAAATGGGAAGGCTTACTTTTCCTAATAAAGCAAACATCATTGAAATATTGGACAGTATTTTAGTGATATTTTTGCGAAAAATGCCGCTGGCCTTTTACTAAAAGTCAAATGTGCTGAAGTCAACTTTCCTTCTATGTGGCGTGTGTATGTATGTGTTTATTATATTGGTAACTTACCGTGGATGTTTCGTCAAAACAAGGCTGGAAGAGTGCAATGTAAGGAAAAGTACTCATTAACGTATTATACATTGCCAAGCCAGTGACTGCACCAAAAGCGATATCCGTCTTTTCCTCCTTAATTAGCTCAGAAACGATTATCATTTCTGTAGTAATAGAAATAATTCAGTCATTAAACAAATAATTTCATGGTATTAATACAAATTTTATGATCTCTAGGTAATGTGAAAGTAGATACCGATTAAAGCAAAAATATTTATATAGCACTTAGGGAAACATAATTATTTTTACAGATAACAAGAACCGAATTGATTTTTGATTCCTAATAGAGGAGTGCAGTATGAAAAGTAAAATGTAAGAACTCGATTTTGAAAGATATTTAGTTGTGCCACTTTTGAAGGACATGCAAGATATACATAGGTACATACTTACAATACTGCAATGTACTAGGTTGTTCAAGAAGATTTGATAAGAGATTGCGTTGCTACTAGACTAGTTTTTTTTATTGTGTTGGTAGTGATTGAATTTTTATTTTTGACAGGTTTAAAAGTAAAGGAAAGTTATGAACGAATGTTGAAAGTATAGAACTTTTCGTCAACAATTAATACAGTGGAAAGATGGGTTGCTGAGTTTAAACGTGGTCGTACAAACTTTGAAGACGATCCACGTCAAGGACGTCAGCAACACCACCAGAGATTTTAGAAAAAATACTTGAATTGTCGAGTGACTAAAAGAGATTTAGTAAAAGCCTTAGGCATCTCATTGGGCAGTGTAAGCAATATTTTGACTGAAGTATTGGGTTTCAGAATGAGTACCGCATTTGTTATCAATGGAACAAAAAAAAAATTCGATATATCTATCACCAAGATCCTAAATCAAAATAAGAAGCTAAGGAGAGGTGTGTACCTGGTTCTTTGGGTCTGAAACAAGATTACTTGCAAACGATAAAAAACAAAAAAAAAAAAATACTGAAAATTATTTTAACCTTTTAAACCAGCTGAAGGAAAAAATTCCTAAAAAAATACCTAGTTTACATAAGATAAAAAATTATTTTTCATCAGGACAAGGCGCCATGTCACAAGAGCATTTTGACAATGGCTAAAATCCATGAATGAAAGTTTGAATTGTTGGATGCTCCACCGCATTCACCAGATTTGGTCCCTAGCGACTTCTATCTGTGTTCAGACTTAACCCTCTACCGCATGAATGAAGCTTTGCAAAAAAATTGTTTCTTTATTTAATTACCAATATTAAAAGAAAATTAATGAAAGTTTTATAGTTTGGTTTATTTTTTTCTTGCGGAACCATTTATGTATAAAAACTATTATAGTTGTATAGTATAGAACAACTATATATAGTACGGAACAACTATTCGTCGAGCAAGATTGGTAGAACGACTCCGTGAAAATATATAAATATTTTTTCGCCAAAAAGTATGTAGAGTAGAATGGGGTAAGATAGGTATGGGGGCACAATAGGTAGGTGGGGTTTTCGTCGCACTGTTTTTGCAGAGGTCACTCGTCTTATGTGAATTGAATACGTGGTGGGGAACAACGTTCGCGACTGTCATTTCGGCCGTCACCATTGATTAGTTATCCTAGTTCTGGCGTCGTTTAGTTTTTTGTGAGCTTTTCTCCGACAAAGCATTTTTTTTATTCTACGGAATATGTATGTAAATATTTGTCAGGTGAGTTTTATTTTACGTAGAAAATAATGCTGAACACGAATAATGTGTTAGTTTTTTTGATATTTTTGTTTTTAAAAAAAATATCGACACTAACATAAAACATGTGCTTGGGGGCACTATAGGTCAGCCGTCTGGGGGCATTATAGGTCACTACTTTTAATTGAATAAAATAAATTTTAAATGTTTTTGCAGCAAAATGGTGCGTAATTATGTGCGAAAAACGCCGAAACGAAGTGAAGAGGACGTAAAAAACGCAATCGCGGAAGTCCGAGATGGCGCTAGTGTTCGATCAGCCTCTAAACAATTTAAAATTCCGTTCGAAACATTACGTGCTCGCGTGATGAATTAAAGAAAAATTCCTAACTTTTATAACATGTGCAGTGTTCATACTCTATAAATAAAAGTTAAAACGTTACTTTCCAAGCCATGTACATTGTTATTTTCCCCTCACATATAGTGACCTATCGTGCCCCCCGATCTTAAAAATATCGAAAAAAAAGTACCTTTGTCTTATTGAATGCAGCTTCCAAAATATTTAGCCAAACATAGGTCAGTATAACCAAAATGTTAGCAGATAAATAACCTTTCAAAATCTTGCTTATTTTTCAAAATCAATGCAAAAACACCGTAGCAAGAGCTCTCCAAAAAAAAATGACCTATCTTACCCCATTCTACTCTACGTTTTACTCTATTACCGTTCTTTGAAAATGAATCACTCGCACTTCAATTCTGCTTTTTCACGCATTGCACAAAAGTGTAGTTATTTCGAAATGTCATAAAATCATAGACAATTTTTTGCGTTCTATTATTGCTAATTATAATAGTTTCAATTATTTTATAATACTTAATTTGGAAGAGCAATTTAATCAAAACTGCCATATATGGGCCCATATGCGGTAAAGGGTTAAAAAAATGCATGCATAGAAAGGGTTTTTCATCAAATGATGTGGTCATAAGCGCTGCAAAATACACTTCCAGATTCTCACTTCAGGGATGGAATTCGTAAATTGGAATCTCGTTGGATCAAGTGTATTGACGTTCAGGGAGACTATACTAAATAATAAAGTGTATTTGAAACCACAAAATTGTGCTTTTCTTATCGAACCGCAAAGCTTAATCAACAACCTAGTATGTCAAAGTTTCATATGCGCAAGTAAGCAGCCGTCAGAATATATAAAATTGGAACATTGGTGTATGTATAGGTAAGTACCTGTGGCACAGCTAAAAAAAGAAGAAGCAATAACGGTGGCCGCATCAAGATTCCAGCCTGCTGCATATTGTAAGCATTGATGAATTAAAGTGCCAGTTTGCTTCTCGAGTAAATGACAAATCATGAAAGCAGCCAAAAGCCCAATTGTGCCAAAGAGCTGTATAGAGGAATTACTATTATATAAACATAATAAATTTTGTCGGAAGAATTTGAAATTTGATTAAATAAACATCTTATTCAATCGCGGCTGTCGTTGCTAAGTATGCTTGTGCGTAGCTCAGCGGTCTTATATCGGGTGTTTTTTAGCTGCATGAGAACTATGGATATTGATAACTATTAACAGTTGAGTATGACAAACTGTATTAACTTTTCTGTTCAGTAAGGTTTGGCAAGCTGTCATGAATCGGTTAACGCCAGAACAAATGCTTCCAAATTGTGGAAATTTACTTTGAAAAAAATGTATCTGTTCATGAAGTTCATACATCGTCCATTTTACGTGCGGTTTACACGATGGGGGAATCACATATGCCGCATATATTATTCACAAAATAAACGGCATGAAATTATATACCAGATTATAATAAAAAAAAAATTTCCAACGATATTTTAATTTTGTAGTTCCTAAGCTTTAAAAAAACACCCGATATTTTGAGTGATGTTGTAGGGACGTAGCATCGGAGTATCGGCCACTATTAAAATATGATCGATTTATTTATTTACGCTTTACTACAGTCATTTTGTATGTTTTGTTAGTTTCCAAATAACAATAAAACTAAGGAGCGGAAAAAGCTGAAGCTTACGGCCATTTGAATACGTACATTTGGCATTTTTGAACTTCTCCTTGGTTGGAGTGTGAATATTTTCTTCAAAGTACCTTTGGACTAAAATAATATCGAAAGCATCATGTCCGGACGAAATAGGTATGTACTCGTACATATACAAATATGTGAAATATGTCTATAAATATGATATCGAAATGAGCCAACAGGCATCCGAATGTGGCAAAAAAAAAAAAGAATACTACAAAATAGATTCAAAATCAAAGATTTATTGAGCATTAACTTTGATCGCTGTGACCCTATGCTTCACTATGGAGAGGAAGGAATAAATATTTAAACTTTGATTGCAATAAAGACAAGGTGTGTTCAAAAAGTATCGCGAATTTTTACGTACATATATTCGAATTTCGATTTTTTTGTGGCGATATGTTGGTACTCATGTCTCTCACTCACGCCGACGAGTTCGGCCATTTTGAATGTTCAGTTAATTGTTGACAGCTGCTTTGCTTGCACGTGTTTCGGCACGTCTTCGATTTTTACCTATTCAAAAATATGGATCAAAGAACCTGTATCAAATGTTGTGTGAAAAACGAAATTAAGTGCGCGGACGCATTCCGAATGTTGACTGTGTCATACGGAGAAGCTACTTTAGACCAAAGCAACGTGTATCGGTGGTACAAAATGTTCTCAGAGGGCCGAGAAGATGTGAACGACGAAAAGTGTACCGGACGCCCGAGCACTTCAACAACAGACGAAAAAATTGATGAAGTGAAGAAAATGGTATTGCCAATCGTCGAATCACCGTTCGAGAAGTTGCTGAGGACCTAAACATTTGGATTGGCTCGTGCCGTTCGATATTTTTTTCAATGATTTGGGCTTGAGACGGGTCGCCACAAAATTCGTACCTAAACTGCTCAATTTCAACTAAAACCATTGCATGATCATTGCTAATGAGATGTTGGACTCTGTCCGCGACGACCCAAATTTGCTCCAGCGGGTCATAACTGGTGACGAATCGTGGGTTTATGGTTGTGACGTGGAAGCCAAAGCTCAGTCATCTCAACGGACCAAGTTCGGTCGAATATAAAAGTTTTGCTTACCGTTTTTTTCGATTGCAAGGGCGTTGTGCATCATGAGTTCTTGCCACAGGGTAAAACGGTCAATAAAGAATATTACCTGCAAGTTATGCGCAATTTGCGCGAAGTAATCCACCAGAAGCGCCCGGATTTGTGGAAGAACGCGATAATTTTTGAACACATCTCGTAAATAACAAAAATATTGGACAATATGTAAGCGCACCGAAGTGTTAGAGACTCTCTCTCATCGCGAGAGGGCGAAAATGTGAAGATATGTAGTACAACTCGGTATTTTCCTACCTCGACAACGCACCGGCTCACAAATGAGATATTCTAAGCTCCGAAAGCCCCGTTTTCACCTTCGCGGAAAGCAGTTTGCGACAATTAATGCTGAAGACGATTCCAAAGTAGACTTATGAAAAGTGTTTTAAAGGTTGCTTAATATTTTTGGTAGGGAAGGAGAGGAAAAAAATGAAGGCAAATTTAACCAGAATAGGGTAAATTTTTTGAATGCTAAGTTAATCAATGTTAGTTTCTATATAAGGTTGTCAAAAAAGTCTTGCGGTATTTTTATTGAATTTTCAATTGTTCATAAAATTGGTTATAATAATGCGATTTAAGTCAAATATGCGCCGTTTTGTTCGATGACGAGTTCCCAACGAGATGCCAACTTCATAATGCCCCTCTTATAGAAGCTCGCTTCCCTATTGTCAAAAAACTCGGAAAACCAATTTTCACAGGACTCTCTTGTGGACAACTTCCGACTACCAAGCTCGTTCGCCATGGACAGAAATAGGTGGCAATCACTTGGTGCGAGATCCGGACTATACGGTGGATGCAAAAGAACCTCCCATCCGAGCTCCCGGAGCTTCTGGCGCGTCACCAAAGATGTGTGTGGCGTTGTCCTGATGGAAGACAATTCGGCCTCTGATTCTGCTTGAGTGCTGCATTCAAGCGGTCCAGTTGTTGGCAGTACAGGTCCGAATTGAGCGTTTGGCCATAGGGGAGCAGCTCATAGTAGAGGATTCCCTGCCAATCCCACCAAACACACAGAAGACCCTTCCTGGCCGTCAATCCAGGCTTGGCCACCGTCTGGGCAGCTTCACCGCTTTCCAACCACGACCGTTAGCGCTTCACGTTGTCGTAAGTGACCCACTTTTCATTGCCAGTCACCATCCGCTTCAAAAACGGGTCGATTTCGTTGCCATTCAGAAGCGATTCGCATGCATCCATACGGGCAAAAATGTTTTTTTGCGTCAAGTCGTGTGGCACCCATACATCGAGCTTCTTTTTGAATCCAAGCTTCTTCAAATGGTTTATAACGGTTTGATGACTCATGCCCAGCTCTTGGCCGATGCTACGGCTGCTACTATGCCGGTCTCTTTCGATCAATTCAGCGATTTTATCGCAATTTTCGACGACAGGCCTTCCGGACCGTGGCGCATCTTCGATCACCTCTGCACCAGAACGAAAACGTTGAAACCACCGTTGTGCGGTGGAAATGGAAACTGTATCGGGTCCATAAACTGCACAAATTTTATTGGCAGCATGAGATGCATTTTTGCCTTTATCGTAGTAGTACTGTAAAATATGCCGTATTTTCTCTTTATTTTGCTCCATGTTTGCGACGCTATAACTCACGAACGACTAAAAGCAAACAACAATTAATCAAACACGTGTTAGCACGTGAAAAGAGCTTTCCAAAAAGCTCTAGCGTGAACCGATGCGACGAATACAACTAGAACTACGCGCTTGCAAAGACAAGCTTGCGGAAATACCGCAAGACTTTTTTTGACAACCTTATATTAATGCAATACTTCTTTTAGTGAGCGCGTGATTAGAGGTTGTACATCAAAATCCGTTAAAAGTTTGATTTTGTAAAAATAAGTACCTAGTTGTGCAAAAACATATAACTTAAGGAATATTTGTTGAACATATTTCTTACTTTGTAAAACCTGGGCGGCACTGTATCGTTTGTGCTACAAAGCAGAGTAACAGAGGCAACAAATCCAATTATAAAACATATTAAGGTGTCTATCTTCCTTATATATCCGAATAGCAAAAGTGGCGTGACTGAAAGATTCAAACCTAATAAATACTTGTACCAACCATCGAATGGGCGATTCTCGTTTATAACTGGAATTAGTAGTGTTAGTGCAATCCAAATGGGAATCTGTAATTATGCATTGTATGTGAGATAAATGAGATCTCAACAAACTACTCTCTGCACTTACAAATAAAACATTCAAACTAATACAGTTTTTTCCAAATATTTCTCCATAAAATGCACGCAAATTTACTTCAAATGCTGTTAATTCATCGCTTACTGCCAATTCGCCATTAACTTCTTCTAATACATCCTCATTGACAACAGCATTTTTAATTTGTCTTATTGAAATCGAACTTGCTCCTGTTTGCGATTGGCTACGATTCGACTGATTTGAGCCTACTCGTGATGTAACTGATTTCCTGGACATGGCGGTAATGTGCGGATCAAATAGGTGTGCAAAAAGGTAAATCACATAAACGATTATAAAGAATTTCGCATGCCATTCCAACTTTAAACCAGTTTGTTCCTCCTTCAGTAGCAGATTATTCTTGGCTTTCAAATGTATCAAAGTAAGCACGTAAACATTTGCTAATAAGATCATTATTAAGTTTGCGATAAAACGACACGACGGAACCGATAAATTGGCGTTAATTCCGATCAGTGCCAAACCGAAACCGTACATGGTGAAAGTCTTACTAACCGAATCAGTAATTAAAAGCGAATAGCTTTCTTTCGGTGTATTGCAAGCCATTGGACTTTTAAATAGAATCGGTAAAACAATTAGTGTAGAGACGACAATTACCCCGAACTGATAAGCATTGAGTACCCACCAATTGTGCAAGGTTAGTAAATTGGGTAAAATACTGCAAAAAAACGGAATTTACTACTTAACTTCTAAAGAGGTACATAATTGTGTTTAAATACTTACAACCACTTTGTCATTATTAAAAATGAAAAAACTATAAATAGTAGCAAAACTATAGTGCACACAACATATCCTATCTCTCCATACCAAGACAATTCGTCGATCCTCACAGTGCAGACCGCAAATTCTAAATAGTTGATGCCATTCGTATCGTAATTGCAGTAATAGTTGTGGCGAACGAAGTGGCAGTTGGCGTCAGGATCTAAAGTTGATCCTATTGGGTGAAAGCAGCTAATCTGTGGAGGCAGTCACGGAAGCGTTTTTGGAAAGTTTCAAAAGCTTGTATTTGTACACACACACATATATGCATGTGTAAAAACGTATATTCCTCCAAAGAGCTTACCTCGATGTCGTTGGTTATATATTGTTTGTGTCTGCGCGTGCGTGAATGCAATTTGAAACTCGTAGCATTGTTAGCTATTAATGAAGCGTTAGTAGAGTCAGCCATGGTGCTCAATGTAATATTTCGAGAAACATAAATATTTATTTTAATATATGCGAAAAGTTAACCAAAAAAATAAATTCATTTAAAAGTCATAACAAATCAAACTGAAAACAAGTAAGGTAGAGATGAATTCGATCCGGACCGAAATTAATTTACCAACGCATATTTTACTGAAACTCGGTTTGGGCTGGCTGTTAATTAAACAAACTCATAGATAAAAGTAAATAAATATTTGGCGCGCCCCAATTCTGTTAGGTGTTTGACCGACCTCCTCTTCCTATTTTTGGCTTGCGTTTTGATTTTGTTTCACAAATGGAGTGACCTACTCTTTTAAGACGACTTTTAACGCAAATGATATTTATGAGGAGCTTTTCTTATGGCAAAAATACACTTGGAGGTTTGCTATTGCCTACGGAGGGGCGACCGCTATTAGAAAAAACTGTATATATACCATAACTTATTTTTTTGCACGTAACTTGAATGAGTTATGATGATTTTTTCTTGTTGAAAATTACTTTTATATGGGAAGTGGACATGGTTTATAGGCAAAAGATAACATGTGCACCAAATTTGATGAAAATAAATAATTTTAGCGAGAGTTATTGTGCGCACGGAGGGTCGAACGGGAGGCGAGACATGATTAAATCGGCTGCTCTCATCCTGAACATTTTGGTACGCATATAAATGTTTATATCTAACGGATTTTAAATTGAAGTTATTTTATTTCAATTCATATTTTCAATTCAAATTGATTGGGCAATCTTTATTATTTTTGTGTAGAACCATTCACGGCATTTATTTTTTAAATAAATGTTGGTCGCAACTACGCCGTGATTCGGCCATCCATAAACACTAATTTTGAATGACTCGCTGAAGGACTTCGGTTGGTATCTCGTGAACAACTTTAGTATGCCTTAATCGAACCTAGTTTACTGGAACCTGGTTTACCCACAAAGAATGAGGACTTTACAAACCCCCACGAATCAAAGTCCACAGGTGTGATATAACAGGATCTTGGTGGCCAATTCACTGGTCCTAGACGAGAGATAAAGTGCTCACAGAAACGACAGCAAACGACGCAGTAAATCCATTGTTTCACGGGCTGTATGGCTAGTAGCACCAAATGTTCCGGCAACCAAAAGTCGTTTTTCATAGCGCGATGGCGTTCTCCATTCACTGTTACATTGGCCTCGTCTTTGAAGAAATATGGGCCGATGATTCCTCCAGCCTATAGGCCGCACCAAACAGTTGTTTTCAATGATATAATGGTTGTTCTTGAATGGCTTCGGGTTGCGCTTGAGCTTATTGCCGTAGCCATTGCGCCAAAAATGGGCCTTATTGCTCATCATCATAAGTTGTCCTGAGCACGTGATGAAACATAAGTCTTTCCATGATGAAATATCAATGAATACTGAACAAAATTGTGTATTTAGTTTGACAGTAGTTACGCGTGATCTGTAAAAAACTCGATAGAAAAAAGTATATCCAATCTGATCTGAGACATACCTACAGGCTACTACAGCTTACATCACCATCCGAGTTTTTTGTTTTTTTTTGGAGGATTTGATCAAACTGAAGAAGAGATAACGCCACCGTTGGCCTTTTAGTTTTCGTTCACTACGTATGCAATCATCTGGCGTCCAGATACACGCAATCGCAGTGTCCGCTACTTGGTAAAAACAATACTCCTATAGAATAGTTGGGCGAAATTGTTTTCTCAGATTTTTCTTTAAATTACGCGAATTAAAGTTGTGTGCTAATACAGAAATTTTAAAAACTGGGCTGTTAGTTCTGCCTTTTCCAAACTGGATAAAGAGGCAAAGAGAATGGGTCTGGTGGTGAACGTGGACAAAACGAAGTACCTCCTGTCTGCAAATAAACAGTCGGCGCACTCGCGTATCGGCACCACGTCACTATTAGCAGTAGTGGTTTCGAGGTTGTAAAAGACTTCGTTTATTTAGGTACAAGCATTAACACCGATAACAATGCCAGCCTTGAAATCCAACGGAGAATCTCTCTCGCCAACCAGTGCAGGTAATTGAGTAGTAAAGTCCCTCTCGACAAACAAAAGAGAAAAATTCTGTAGAAGATTGTTGGACCACGTTACCGATGGTGAGTATCTCGGCGATGGAACAATGAGCTGTTTGAGCTTTACGACGGCATAGACATAGTGCAGCGAATAAAGATCCAGCGGCTTCGTTGGCTGGGTCAAGTCGTCCGAATGGATGCAAACGCCCGGCACTGAAAGTATTCGATGCGGTACCAGCTAGTGGTAGCAGAGGAAGAGGAAGGCCTCTTCTACGTTGGAAAGATCAGATGGAGAAGGACTTGGCTTCACTTGGTGTGCCTAACTAGCGCCGGTTAACACGAAAAAGAAACGACTTTCGCGCTTTTTTAAACTGGGACAGTAAATCCAATGGCAACCTGTATCTGTAGATACATTGAAAATCTATGGAATATTATCAAGTGTCAAACTGTAAGTTATCAAAAATTAGCTCAAAGGACTCGATCCACTACCACATCTGCTGTTAAAAATGGAAACCTATATCAAAGCATGCCGACGCTTCTCCTGGAACGGTGCTGATGCATTTCAGGTGTCACAATAAGCGGAGAATTGAGATTATCTGATCAAATTCAAAACACAATCAAGAAGATAAAGTGGCTTCATTTGGTGTTCAGTTCATTTGCTTTAATGTTTGCGTATTGGAAACTAATATATATATAACATATGTATGTTAAAACACCTCATTAGTAAATAGAATAACAAATAATTGATTGCGAAATCCTTTTATTCATCATGTTCCCTATGCTACAAGATAACATATAAAATAATGAAAACTAAACTGGTGCATACTATAATCGAATTTTCTGTTTTCGTAATCAAATTGGTTTGTTCTCAGGCTTCTACCAAAAACATTTAATAGTTAAACAAAAAATGCTCATACCTGCATATTTAGGTGCATTTAAGTAGTTTCACAGCGGTCTCTTTCATTGTTTATGTACCTTCGTGTGCTCATTAAATGAAGAAGAAATCACTGCAGTCGTTGCGATGTCAAACAGACAGAGAGGCAAACGATCGCATCAAATATGGAGAGGTAACCAATTAGTTGGTTACTTCACCGTCACAAAGAGCATGCAAAGGAGAGCGAGAGCAAGAGTTATAGTAAGAAATTAATAGAAGTGAGTAGGATTTCTCTGGCTTCTTATTATGTTCCCTATGTATGTATGTATAGGCATCTACGGAGTAGCCAGTCTTCTTTGAGTCGTCGTTAAGCTGTGCGCTGATCGCGTCTAGATAGCGGATGTGAGCAAATAAATGTTTAAAGCGGCAGATATGTAGTTCTTTGTAAATATTTATTTTAATATGAACATAATTTATGCAATTGAGTGAAGTGTGAGTGCTTGCACCATTGCACCTGGCTGATACGTGTAATTTTTTGCAAGAGTTTAAATAATATACAAGTAATACAGTCTGTGTGCGTGCCTATTTCGTCACGGTTACTCCCAAAGAGTCTTTGTTGCGTGTTGGGAACACGTTAAACTGCCAGTAGAATAAATTGTTTGGTAGCTTTATTGAAAGGGTCAAACCGGTTTAATGCCACAATGGACGCAAGCAATCGTGTGGGAGCGTGCTAGCGGCAGAGCAAATATAAGATCAACAAACATCTTAGAATTGGATCATTGAGTGCAGGAGTCCATTAAAACATACCTGTGTACATATATAAAATATATAATCATACAATTTTACTTGTACATACTTTTGTATTTACGAAGTGAACTACCTAATAAATATGTGTGTAGACGTTGTGCAACCTTTACAACGCCTTTTTTAGTTTCATCAATGGATTCAACTCAAAAGCCTCAATCACTTGCCACCTATGATAACCAAAGACACTCGCAATTCGACAGTATGGCCGTTTCGAATAACTTGAATACGAGCTTAGCAAACCAACCACATGGACAAGTAGATGGTTTGGAGTTAGAGCAGCGGCTGCATGCGCCATCTACACATCCTTATCCCTCAAATTTTGCAACAGCGTCCAATCTCCACATGACAGACAATAGCACATCCTCGTTGAGCACTCAACACCATCAGTACCATTACATACAGTATCCACCGTACTACTATTACATTGGCATGCATTCGCAAAGACAGCAACAACAACAGCACCAAGAATCACTTTTGCATGGGCCACAGCTTACGGGAATGCCGGAAGTCGCCTGTCATTGTCATTGCTCGTGCGGTGCCCAACAACAACAGCAGCAACTGCTAAGTCAACGACAATATCAGCAGCGAAATTTTTCCGCTTCCACCACAGCCATTGGGCAAGCGCAGCGCGAGGAGGATTCTAGCAAAATTGTAGTGCAAGTGCATTGTCAATCCAATGGTGAAACGGATTGCGAACGTGAACGCTCCACACTGCCACCGACCAAAGCACAATCAGAACAATCCTTACTGAATCACTCCTACCAAGCGCTGCAGCTGCAGTCAACAGCCGAAGAGAAACCATTAAATGTCGAATGCAATTCCAAATTGAATATCAGTTGCGATTGTGATTTGGAATGCACTTGCGGTGCTGAAAGACTCCGCAGCGCTGCAGCTGAGCCTGATGCTAGGCACAGTAAATCAGCCGCTGCTGATATGGATGCAGATGTTTTGGACACTCCATCGCCATTGAAAAATCAGAAGCAATGTCAACTGGAAGCCATGCTTGGTGCTGATGAGATCACTGTCAGCGAGTCGGACAACAATAGCACTATGATTAAAAAGAAGAAGAAAACAGGTGGTGGTTGTGCGCATATCAACAATGAGATGTAAGTATTGAGTGTCGATTAATTGTTCGCATTCCCAAATGTTGTTGTATGTATGTATTTGTACTTATGGATAATTTTTAGAAACTCTTGGTGCAATATGCATGAGCAAAATTCTCCACTGGCGGCCGACAAAAACTGCGATTGCGATTATAATTCCAGCCAAATCGAAATCTACAGTGATGGAGAGAGTAAAGGTGGTCGCGATTCTATTGATGATCAGCGACCACCACTACCACCGCGACCGCCACCTCCGCCCAGATTGCGAAATGCCACAATAACAGGAAATGGTAAGTGTAGGTAGTGGAATGTGGTGTACGAAATGCATTGAGCAACTAACAAAGCGTGACATCGGTATTTTGCACTAGATTAGGCAACTAAATGTAGATCGGTATTTTGCACTAGACTGGGGAACCGAAACAGTGCGTAGCCTAGAGGGAGTACCATTCGGGTGTTACCAACTTCGAACTGGTTTTATCTGAAAGCGGTTCTCCTCAGCAGGCAATGGGAAGCCGCAAAGAAACTGCTGCCATGAAAAAGATCTCTCATAAAAAACTATCGGACGTTCGGACAATAGGTGCTTTTGTAAAACGAAATATCAAAACGCACACCTCAAATTCAAAGAGAAGCTTTTACTGGCCAAGTACCTAAGCTATGGTTACATGTATGTACAATACATAAACTACTCCCTAATGGACTTGAGAAACTAAAAAACAGCTTGTACGTTCAAGTTTTTGTTTTTAAGAAATTTGTTATGACAACTAGAAATTGATATGTAAAGGAAGAGCGAGTATGGCGTTTCGTACTATTATTTTTGGTTACAAAATTACTCACTACGAGTGCAAGCATATCTTCGAATCCGGGTTAGATAATTCAATTCTTGTTGACCAAGCCATATCGTCGCTTCGCTGAAAAAACGTCATAACTAAAAAATTCGAAAATTCGATAAAAACGTTTTCAAAATTTTTAATTTACTAAGCCTCCTCGAATAAAAGTTCTGCTAATGGTAATTTCTGTATACTTACCTCAAGAATATTTTTTTACACTCTTGCTGCAAATGTGCGATATGTCGTCATCAAATATAAAGTTGGAATTTGTTCCAATATTTTCGCTTTGGACCCTACTGTAGACATGCCATCCTTGAACTTGGTTGCAGTAGAGCTTTGCTTTCGGTTGCTGACGACTGTTGACTGTTATCACAGATTTGTTAAATCTTGTATAGATATTTATCCCTTTTCTCTCTGACGATGATGATAATGATCTAGAAACCTTGCCAACATATATTTTACAAGGTGGTCCAAAATAAGCAGGACTGAGTTAAAATAGAAACGACGGGAGCTTTGTTCTGATAACTTCGAGTTCATTTATTCAAAATATTCACTGTTTCGCGCGATCTAAAAGCTTTTTGAAAGAGTGTTTCAAGTCATTGACCGGAATGTCCTTCAGGATGTCGGTACAAACCTTTTGGATAGCCTCTACGGACGCAAAACGGTTTGGCCCGTTAGCAGGAACTCCTTATGGACAGGCAAATCCCTTGGAATCTTAAAAAAAATGAGCATCGTTTTAATTTTTGACTTCTCTCTTCACACCACGTTTCATCACCAGTTACGTTTCATTACCAGTTGCAAAGGAAGTTATCGTTTTTTCTTGCCTCTTTAATGAGGTCTTTCGAATGTCGAATTTTGATAAATTTTTGTCCTCAGTCAACTTGTGTGGAAGGAAACGTACACAGACCTTTCGTAACTTTAAATGATCAGTTAAAATGCGATAAATCGATGTTTTGGAGATATTAAACTCTGATTTCATGAATTTCAACGATGATTTCGGTTAATTTTTAATAAATTTTCGAAGAGTTTTGATGTAGTTTTCGGTGATTACTGATGCCATTATGTTCATTGTCATTTATGTCCTCACAATCATCTCTGAAACGTGTAAACCACTCATGAACTCTGGCACGAGATAGACAATCATCGCCAAAATCTTTTTTCATCAATTGAAATGTTGCGGTAAACGTTTTAGCGATTTTAAAACAAAAATTGATATTAGCTCTTTGTTCGAAACTCATTTTTGTACCGATGATACAAACATATAGACACTTTAGATGCAATAACTTCATTTCCACTGAACCGAATGTCACCAAGCTTTCACTGGAAGTCACATCCCTAACGTAACTTCCAACGCACTCATTAAAACTCATTAAAAAGATGGCGCCACCAAAAACATTTTTATGACGCCAGTCTTGTTTATTTTGAACTTCATCTTGTAGATTACAACCTATGGTTTTAACGAAAACGTGCAGTATAGGGTCAACTCGGGTGCTAAGTGACAAAATAATGCCACTTCACCTAAAAGGGGAAATATATAAAACCGACTTGCGGCCAGCATTCGTCCTACTTTGTTATATGGAGTCGAATGCTATAGGCCAGCAGGTCCCACGAAAGAAAAATTCAAACGGCGAAACACGCGCCGATTGAGCAAAAAATACAAGAAAGTCGTCTTCGCGGGTATGGGCATGTCTATGGAAGCCTAAATCGCATATGAAAAAGAAGTGATAAACATCGCCACGGCGCTGAGGAAGCCAGGTGGACCACAACATACATGGACGAAGCAAATAGAAAGTTATATGAAACGTGGAGTCTAAACTTGTCGTACTGGGAGAGCTGACCCTAAGTGAAATGGGATAGAAGCAAGGAAGAAGAAGCAATTTTTTGCGGTTATAATGCATTTATAAATTTTCCTAAGCGGACAACAGAGATGGCTGTGCTGCAACAAGTACTTGTCGCCCCTGACTTTCATTTCCAAGCCTTACCTGACATACATATCCACTGTTTTATCGCTCAAATTATATGGCTGAGAATTCAGCTCTCACTGCTGATGTTGCCCATTAATGTAATAAGTTGTGTCATTTTAATTGTGTCTCTAAAACCGTGCCAGCAGATTGATCTCTTCTAATAAATTTCTCATTCAACTTATTGTATTAAAAAAATTTTAACAATTTTCTAATTTCCCCCTGTAAATGAAAATACGAGTAATTATAATTAAAGAATATTTTTATGTATTGGTAAATAAACAATATTATAATATGTGATATGTTTATCATTCGAAAGTATTTCATTCATCTGCTCCCTAGTACCAATGCTAGTTTGATGCAATTGCTGTAATCCTGTCTACATAATTGTCTATGTGACTTATACATGTATGTGCATATGTGCTAATGTGAATTCAATACAATCAAATATCTTCATCATGTTTAAGTTTCGCACATGCGCTTGTGAGCAGAACTATTTTCAATTTCTGGTCAACATACACCCGCACTCGTACGTATGAACCATGTAGGAAAAACTTCAGTTAGTGAACACGATTATTGCTTAAGATACTGGCCCAATGCAGACTTGCTTTGCTTGCCTTTCCTATTTTATTTTGCTTTACTTTACTTTCAAAACTTCTATAGCCAAGTGAACGCTATCAGAATAGCGTTGACCCAATGCAGGCTGGCTTTGCTTGACTTTGAAAACTTGTATGGGAAAAGAAAAAGGAAACAGAGATGTCAGCCATATTTAATAAAGTATAATACATTTTTGAATGGTGATGTTAACTAGAAGCTGTGAAAACATATTGCGAATTTTTCTTTTAATAATAAAAAATGTACAAAAAGTTTAGCGTGCGCGACAGCAACCTGGGCCCTTTCCGATTCGCGGAAGCTTGCAGGAGACGAGGAACTATTCAAGAATGACATATGTATGTATACGAGTACATCTATGCTTTTCAATGGCATTTATTAAATTTTCTTCAAATATTTTTGAAAATCAAAAATAAATAAACAATCTCTCTAATCTGCCTAAAATTCATAAATGAATGAAATTCAAATCAAATTAAATGAAAGACAGGGATGCTCAATTCCTAATGTCAAAAGCGCTGCAAATAGAAAATTGAGCAAGGCGAATTTGAAATGCGCCTTGACATTGAGCTATTTGGAACTTCGATGTACTTCAAGCGCTTCAAGCAAAGCTGCTATTTGGTTTCATTTCTTATATTTCAGTATTTTTGTATTCATTTTTGACAGTTATTGAAGCCAAGCAAGCAAAGCTTCGGGCCTCCATCTTTTATGGGGAAAAATGTCAAATGGAAAATGACGCTATTCGAAACTTTAGAGCACTTCAAGTGTGCGAAGCAAAGCTACCATTTCGCAAACTTTCATACTCTACAGTACATTTCTATTATTTTTTGACAGTTGTCCATGCAAAGCAAGCAAACTAAGCGTCTTTACGCAAAACAAGTTACAACTATTTTTATAAGAATCATAGAATACCAAATTATGCCGCTCAAAGTGGGAAACTGAGCATAAATTTCCCGTGATGTAATTGTAAAGAGACTGTGAGAGAAATCAAAAAATAGAGTGTTAAAATAGTCAGCCTTCATAAAGAAATAAACGCAACCGCCGTAACAGAACGTGTTGGTGTGTGACTACCATTCGGTCATTCGGGGGTACGTAGGTTCGAATCTTCGTGCATCAACATCAAATAATAGGTGGTCGCCCCTCGGCAGACAATGGCAAACCTCCGAATGTATTTCTGCCATGCAAAAAGCTTCTCATAAAAATCATTTGCCAGTCAGAGTCGGCTTAAAACTGTAGGTGATCCATTTGTGGAACAACATCCAGACGCAGACCACAAATAGGAGAAGGACCTCGGCTCAACATCTAACAGAAGTGTACGCGCCAATTATTTATTTTTAATTTTATACTCACCAGTACTATTTATGTTACATGTACATTGTACTAATTTCCCTGCAGGGTAAAGGTCGAAAGACAGATAGTGTACACATATTTGTTTGCGAACATTATTGAAGGCTTTGAATGAAAATTCCTCAAGTGTACATATTAAGGAAGGATGTGACGCGTTGTTCAAAGCACAGGACATAACGAACAAGTGTCTGACAGAGAAAGCTTTCTTTCTATTGAAGAAAGCTTTCACTGTGTTAGCGCCAACGCGCACACTATTGGCATTTAGTATGTGGGAAGAACGTTAAAAGTAAAGTATGGCTGCGGACAGGATATTCGCCTCGTCACTCATTATAATTGTGTATAGATACTGAAAATTGGAGCCAAGGAAAATTTACATAAAAACACATTTCACTACGATAAAATAATTTAAAACCTTCATTTTGGTTCGCCAACTGCACAAATGTAAAAAAATAAAAAATAAAACGAAATTAAATTATGTGACATAGAGAATGGTTGGGATATTTAATACGTGAAAACCAGTAAATAAACAATTCGCTACTGATCATTTCGATGAGCAATTCATGTACATTAAGTTGCTCAATTCAATAGCGAAAACGAAAGATAATAAATGCGAATTGCCATACGCGCTTCCTGCTGCATATTTTTGTGCTTCCCATGGCCGGAACATTCAGTACACCAATGTAATTACAGCTTGAAGTTAATAAAAAAAAAATAGAGTGCGAAAATCTATAAGTGTTCAACGAGTAGCCTTCTAAAGTCAAACGTCAAGAAATATGCATGGATATCCTGTAATGCAGTTTGTGCAGTATAGTGTGCCACCGCCTTGTGGGTGGATTCCACAAGCCGATCCACTTCGTAGTGTCGCCCCAGCGCCAACACTGGGTTAGACTACATAATTTACCTCAATCTTATTTTAAATTTTGATTTGATTTCGTGTTTTGAATTGAATTTTTATGTTTCCTCTTCCAGGCGGTCATCGTCATGGGCCGGGTATAAAAAAGTACGTGGTGTGGTGCCTTATCTGCGGTGGATTTTCATGCCTGTTGGGCATACTGTTTTTAGGTGTTTATTTCCTTTTGCATTCATACACCATTACTGTGGGCAATTTTGAGACAGTGCCGACCTTTGTGCCCGCGACATTGGTGAGTAAATTAATTAACTTGCTTTTAATAAATAATATTATTATTTAATTTCATTTCAGTTGATCCTCACTGGAATCTGTATAATGAGTTTGGCACGCCGACGAAATCGGTACAGTTATTTGGTAAGGTTTAAGAAATTCATTTAAATAATAATGTTTGAGAATAACTGAGCCTAAGTGTTCTAATGAGATAAATCTATTTAACCACCTGGTTTGGACTGAGTGAAATTCAAATGCTCTTCTAATTTGATTGCACTTTAGTGCATTTTGGGTGTTTGGCCGAGCACCTTTCTCTATTTGTGATGTGCATCTTGATACTGTTCCCCAAATGGAGTGACCTACAGTTTTTCATGAGGCGATGGTTTTTTATGAGAAGATTTTACATGGCAGAAATACACCCAGAAGTTTGCCATTGTCTGCCGGGCATTTGCCATTCATGCACGAAGATTCGGACCTACGCACTTCCGAATAGTAGTCACGCACCAATGCATTCGGCTATGACGGCCGCAAAATATTGTGTCTCATATCAATAATTTGGAGTAAACATAAATTAAGTGAAGATAAACAAAGAGGTTTAACTTCGAATGAAATCGAATTATTTATTCCAAATGCATACAGTGAGCAGCTTTATCTCACATAGCTTCGCTTCAATTGAGTTTACCTATAACAGGTGGCTCAATAAGTCCGTCAAAGTTGAAACAGGTGGCGTTGTCCTCGAAAATCAAATATTCAGCTTGTCAAAAGGCATCTTTCAAAAGAACACTGCCAAATTTTCTAACTGATCTGGCAAATAGTTTTCTTCTGACAGCCAAAGCTTAAATCACCGCTACCCGCATTTTCATAAAATTTAAGAAGCAAATTTTCTTGTATTCTTTAAACACTCATATTTTATTGTCTTTCTCGTCATTTATTAAAAAATAGAATGAGATCTCAGAAGGTAATGAAATTGTTCTGCAATTTAAGATAGTTAAGAAAAATTCCAAAAATGGTTGAAAGCTGTCACTCCTCCCTTGGAGGTATAGTGAAAATTTCTAAATACATATTTTAATTTTAGTATTGAAAATAAAATATTTTAATGATACTCGTAACATAAGTTACTCTTATGAAAAGCATCGGTAGCGGTATTTTTCAAGAATACAAAAAATTCCATATTTCATTAATTTGGGAGGGGAAACTGCCTCAATTCGATATTTCGATTGACTTACCTATGAAACCCCTATACGAATGTGTGCAAGTTTTGAAAAGCGGCAACGCACAGTGGTGTATATGGCTTCATAATTATTGAAATTTTGATGCTTCGTTAGTTTAAATTGCAAATATGATTGAAATATATCACTTACTTTGTTTTTATGGTAGATTCGTGGAAATATTTACTATTTACGCATAAACAAAAAACTTTAAAATATTAAAATATTTGATCATCAACTACCATTCCCAACGTGTACAAAAGTGGATCGCTTCTTAATTTGTCTTTTCACTATATCTATTTCTTCTTTCATAAGCACCGATTTTTCACTTTTACAAAATCGTTTAATAATTCAACATCCTCACATCGGTAATTGATGATTAATTGTTTGGATATTATAGGCTCGTCACAATGGGTCCGTTGCAGCAACGAATTTGACTGATAGCAAAATAGATTATGTGCATTTGAGTCGCATACGTGCAGTACGCCATGCCAGAATGATTAAAAAACTGGCAACTTTCTGGCTAAAATGGAAACCTTTTAAAGAATAATTTTGTATCGCGCAAATTTTTATGGATGGTGTTTTTCATTGTATCAAATTAAATGCAGAAAATAAATTGAATTTAAGCTCGAGTCGTTATGTATATTAGAAATTTGTTAAATTCTCGCCCAAAGTCGAAAAAGTCTGGCCAGATTCGCGTTCCCAACGGAGGGTTAAATTAACTGAGCCAATACAAATGCACCCTAATCTTTTACATAAAAGCTTGAAAGAGTAGAGTAAAGGCCAGGCTTAACCAAGTTGTGCTGAAAAATGAATGTGCGTCCTGGTCTCGAAGTTATGGTCACACCTACCTTCTATGACCACCATAAATTTTGTTAAAACCAAAATTTTATAATATATTTCATAACCAACAAAAATCTGTTTGTATATTACGAAATATTAAATCTGTTTATGAAGCAAATAGTTTGGAACATTTGTTACAACTTATCACGTGTTCATGGTGTTCATGTACCCAAAATACTTGCAAAGTAGAGGAAAGTGAGAGAACAAAATGAGGGGAGTTGCAAGTTTTTACTGGGTAAATTTTTACTTGTAAGAATTTGCAAGTGAGAAAAACAGCTGATCGCAAAGTAAAAATAAACACGAATTAAAATTTACGAATTTCAATTGCCAATGGAATGTTCCTCATCTGACTGCCATGATGAAATGGAACAAATTATTGGGGACAAAAGAAATCATGTGGTTCCGAAACTCGTTATATTGCATTTTATTTGCTTTATTTGTTTATTTTTTTTTTTAATTTAATACAAGGTAGCTCAAGTGAAACAATTTTTAATTTTTGTGATTTTTCTTGCCAACAATTTAATCAGATGTTTGTAAAACTTGCAAATTGTTACTGGTTTTGCGTTGTTGTACTTTTTTGATATTTTTGTCTTTGAGAGAGAGTTCTCGAAAATTAAGTTACTGGCAAGTTATTGGATAATTTTTACATGAACAGACCTATACTATTTGCTTTAACGACAAGAACATCGTTTTTTGAAGTGAAACTTCTTAGGCGTCGATGGACGAGCGAGAATGGAGAGTAAAATTTCAAAGCCATGCAACGTTTTGGGCATTTTCGTTCCGCGAGAGAAAAAAAGAAACTCCAACGGACACAAAGGACCCATTGTGACAGCCTTATTACTAAGTTACATTCCCCTTTAAAACTGCTTCATTAGATTTATGAAATTCAATTGTCGAAAAATTTATTGTTTGCCACCAAAACACCATTGCACGACGCACCGGCCGACAAGTCCACAGTAACAATGGCGAAATTGTATGAATTGCGAATTCCTCCGATTGTGCTCCCTCTGACAATTTTTTGTTTTCAATCAAAGAGTTAAGAGTTTTGTTTTAAATGAAGAGTTAATCAGTGAAACAAGTGTCCATCGGTGACGGGATTATATACAGTTAGAATGCCGAAAAAAGGCGAATTTTCCAGAATTTCTTCTGAGAAAACTTTTAAATTTATTGATGTAAAAATTTGTACACATATTATGTTATCTTTTAACTGTATTTTAAGACTTAGTATTAGTAAACAGTGACAGCTGCGCATGTCACCGAGAAAGTGAAGATCCCGATACCCCAATCGTTGACGACGGAATTGTCGTTCCGCTACCCGATCATGACGAGGTGAGAATAGCGATAACGCGGCTAAAGAGCAACAAAGCCGCGGGCGCCGACGGACTGCCGGCTGAGCTATTCAAACATGGCGGCGAGGAGCTGGTAAGGTGCATGCATCAGCTCCTATGCAAAATATGGTCGGATGAAAGCATGCCTGCCGATTGGAATTTAAGTGTGCTCTGCCCAATCCATAAGAAGGGCGATCCTGCAATTTGTGCCAATTACCGCGGGATTAGTCTTCTAAATATCGCCTATAAGGTTCTAGCGAGCGTATTGTGTGAAAGGCTGAAGCCCACCGTCAACCAACTGATTGGACCTTATCAGTGTGGCTTCAGACCTGGAAAGTCTACCATCGACCAAATATTCTCAATACGCCAAATCTTGGAAAAGACCCATGAAAGGAGAATCGACACACACCATCTTTTCGTCGACTTCAAAGCTGCATTCGACAGTACGGAAAGGAGTTACCTGTATGCCGCGATGTCTGAATTTGGTATCCCCGCAAAACTAATACGGCTATGTAAGATGACGTTGCTCAACACCAACAGCGCTGTCAGAATTGGAAAGGACCTCTCCGAGCCGTTTGATACCAAACGAGGTTTCAGACAGGGTGACTCCCTGTCGTGTGACTTCTTTAACCTGATGTTGGAGAGCATCGTGCGAGCCGCAGAACTTAATCGCTCAGGCACAATTTTTTATAAGAGCGTACAATTGCTGGCGTATGCCGATGATATTGACATCATCGGCCTTAACAACCGCGCTGTTAGTTCTGCCTTCTCCAAACTGGATAAAGAGGCAAAGCGAATGGGTCTGGTGGTGAACGAGGACAAAACGAAGTACCTCCTGTCTTCAAACAAACAGTCGGCGCACTCGCGTATCGGCACTCACGTCACTGTTGACAGTTATAATTTTGAGGTTGTAAAAGACTTCGTCTATTTAGGAACCAGCATTAACACCGATAACAATGTCAGCCTTGAAATCCAACGTAGAATCTCTCTTGCCAACAAGTGCTACTTTGGACTAAGTAGGCAACTGAGCAGTAAAGTCCTCTCTCGACGAACAAAACTAACACTCTACAAGACTCTCATCATGCCCGTCCTAACGTATGGCGCAGAAGCTTGGACGATGACAACATCCGATGAAGCGACGCTTGGAGTGTTCGAGAGAAAGATTCTGCGTAAGATTTTTGGACCTTTGCACGTTGGCAACGGCGAATATCGCAGACGATGGAACGATGAGCTGTATGAGCTTTACGACGACATAGACATAGCGCAGCGAATAAAGATCCAGCGGCTACGTTGGCTGGGTCATGTCGTCCGAATGGATACAAACGCTCCGGCTTTGAAAGTATTCGATGCGGTACCAGCTGGTGGTAGCAGAGGAAGGGGGCGGCCTCCTCTGCGTTGGAAAGATCAGGTGGAGAAGGACTTGGCTTCACTTGGTGTGTCCAACTGGCGCCGGTTAGCACGAGAAAGAAACGACTGGCGCGCTTTGTTAAACTCGGCCAAAATCGCGTAAGCGGTTATAGCGCCAATTAAGAAGAGAAGATTAGTAAAAATATTTATTTGGAAAGGGGCTACAGCTGATCTCCGGGAGCTCCTCTTAAAAAAGACGTTTGGCTTTGACTACTATATCTCTCTACTATCCTCTGAAATATAAAAAAACAAACAGATTTCGTTAAAGTAATGTTAAATCTAATAATTAATCGAAGGAATAAGCAAAATAACTTTTTTTGACAAAATGGCGGTTTCCCAAAAAAAAACAACATCGATTTTTGACTAAAATTTCAGCCTAAATTGTTTATAAAAAAATTATATGTTGGTCACCGACTTTGAAAACACTATTTTGAGAAAAACGCGTCTTAAGTCCGGCCTTGTACTTTCAAGCACTCTGAAACGCCTTTTCAAATTTGAGTGTAACTTCGAAAATATTCATCGAAACGATATTAATTTTTTTTTGTGTATTCTTAAATATATGTACGTTACGAAAAAAAAAATCGATTTGTTGAAAATTCTAACTGTATATAACCCCTGAAGCGCCCTCGAGAAATCGCATTGCACGAAGCGAACAGAGTTTTTCTTCTTTCAACTTCCAGACACCCATATACAAGGTGGCGCGAAATTAATCTTCCATTTTTTTTTTGGTTAAATTTTTACTACATAAAAAAATTCAATTAAAGTGATAGAAATCTTTCCTTTGCCAAATATTTCTCCAGTCACAATGCATCTTGCATCGAACTGTCACTTTGCTTTATCGAGTTTTGAACGAACGCCAACATACGTTGCAAATGTCAAGAATAAATATTAGAAATTTTGGTACGACTAATATTTGTCCATAGAGTTTAACGCAAAAGTTATGCGTATGTATGTGTGTATAGAATTGCATAATACGATTAATGGAGCTATATATTATATATAATATTTTAATTGTAAGGGGGTTTTAATCTTCTACAGTTTTATTTGATGGTATATTCGAATAATTCTTTTTTTCACAGATTAAACTTTCCGGCGTGTGTGGTCTTATCTCAGCACTGACATGCGCACTCGTGACCGTCACCACAACCGTTCTACACATGAGCCGCTTGCAGGCGTTGCGAGAGTGCGAATATGCGCAAAAGACACGAACTTGTACTTGTTACTCGGATATGATAGAATCTCAAGTAGATCGTGTGGACAAAGGTAAAGAATCTGCTAGTAATCTATTGTTATTTTTGTTGTTTAGTGCTTTGTTTTGTTTTCACACCCAGAAGGTGTTCGACTCGTGTTCGATTCACTATCTGACTGTGGAGTTGTTCATGGCTCACTCTACTCCTGTTTACGTGCCATATTTGGACTTTCTGTCGCAGGTGTATTGGTTGCTGTGTTTAGTTGTATGCTCGTTTATCAGCTGCTCAGGTGAGCTAGAGGAGTGTTGATTTGGTAACCAATTACTATTTAGCCTTTTCTACTGTCTAGTCATGAGCGCAAAAAGATGTATTGGGAGCAGCTGGAGTTGCGTTGTCGCTCGTTGTACACCAGTCAACAAGGTCCTCCCCCAAACATGGCCGCCATGGGTGGTGGTCGTGGCCCAATTTGTCGCTGTTGTGAACAGTGTCATCTGCACCGCCAGGCGCCACTTCAAGCAACAGCCTATCCTTGGGATGATAGCGGCGAACCACGTTTTTGGACTGGTCAACCACCTGGTAACTTTTATTCACCTAATCCGGGTGGCGACGATCTGCATATGGCAAATGCGGGCACAGCTTGCCGTGGTCATAGCGGCGCTTCCGGAGCGCGTAGCCGCATGACTGGCTGGAGTTGGCCGCGCATGCCCTGGCAACGAAACTCACCCGTATCGAATGCAAGGCAATTTCGTCAAACACCATCCAGTCCAGATTCACAGTACGGTTTCACGAACAATGCGCCTACAGTTGCAGAGAATATGATGACGGACGCAGATGCCACACCAGCAGTTGCGCATAACTCAGCTGCACCTCCTTTTAATGTAGTTGGCGGCGCACTTCCATACGGTGTTTGGGGACCACCACCGCCCTATAGCGATCCCAACAGCCCGGCACGTCGAGGTTACTATCAATACATAGAACCAAATCCATGTAGCAATAACATTGCTACTACCAACAATATCACCCATAGTAGTGGAAATATCTCGAATGAGAATAATGTTAGCGCAGCAGCCGAGCAGCGTATACCTTGCCTTAATCATCGCTCAGTTTTCTTGGAACAGCAGCCGCATCAGCTCAATAACAATGGCAGCAATTGTTGTCCCACTGCAAGTATGCGGCGCAACTTAGCAAAGCGTCGCACGACTGGTGGTGGCGCTAGTAGCGGCGGAAGTGGTGGTGAAGATGCCTTGAAGTCAAAGACTTGTGGTGGTGATTACGAGAATACTCCATCGGAGAGTGATGGCTGTAACATGCGTGACCGGTTTTCGAACACTTTGCCCACCCGTAAAGTGAAGAAACGCAATGAAACTAATTTAAAAGCCAATGTAATTGGAAGTGCAAACCCTCAACCAGCTCCACGTCTTTCTATGCAGCAGGTCATAGCCAATACCGATGCGAATTGCACAAATGCAACGACAGAGTCCACGCTTGATGGTGACGAATGCATGGATCAAATAAATGACGGTATGTGCGATGAAGACATTAATACGGGTAGCTGTGCCTCCTCGCGCATTACTGCAAGAGCGACATTGCGTCGCAAACGCGGCATTGAAAATACTGGATTTCAGTCAAATAGCGAAAGTGGTATTGCGACCAAACCCATAGCGGGAGGAGATTCAGATGCTGTTGTAATAGCGGCAGATATGCATGGTGCCGGTGATCCCACTGAGTCAGAAGTGTACTTTGCCGATGTGAGCAGTTGCTGTAATATGTCATTAAAAAATGATAGCTACTACGATGAAGCTCATCAGACTCAACATCATTTAGGTTCGCAACATCACCATCAACATCAGAACAGTAATTGCAGCCAGAACAGCAGCAGCAATAATGAGGATTACCTAGCGCAACGTTTCGGGCAACGAGAAAATTCAATACGTAGTCGCCTACCATTCCCACAGACACGAAATAACGACTACGAGGAAAACTTGAATACGTCTCACCAAAAAGAAATCGGAGGCAGTGTCACTCCAGTTAATCAAATGCATAAAGAGATTTCACGCCAAAGCATGTGTTCTGTGGAATCAGAGGCGCAGACCGATTGCACCGACTTGTCGCCGGCCACGCCGTGTAGTAATAAATTCGGTCAGACTAGTTTTGAAGGGAAAATCACAACGATTATTGATAGCAATGAGACGGCTGTGCCACAACGTACAACTGGAGGTGCGTTGCCTAACTTCGTAGCTAAGTTTCCATATTCATCAGAGTCACAAAGTTTAGAAGCACATCGTCGCTCTACAAAGGACATTCACGATCTAATACTCTCTTCAGAAGCACATTATGAAGTGATCAACGACAACCCGCAGCCAACGCCGCCCTGCCAGTTTACCGCACAACAACCAAATACGCGTATTAGCAAACCACAACCACAGCGTCCAACAAATCTGTCGGCCAACAAAACTAAAACGAAACATAGTTTGAAAACGCGTGATCGTATAGAAGCGAATGTGCTGCAGAACGAACGAGATTGGCCGATCGTTAGTGGGGTAGGTAATGCAAACAAGGGGGCGGGTGTTGGCGGTGGCGGTTGCGGCAATAGCGAACGGAAATGCTTGTGAGAAGAAGTTTTCGTTTAAATTCCTGTGCTCCAATGAGAGAGAAGCAGCTTTGAAAAAGTTTTAGTAAAAATCGAAAGGTTGGTTTGTAAGGTTTAGACGAGTTTTAAAAGAACAAAGGGTGCATACGATACAATGGAATTCAAATGGTTTTTGAGTTTGGAAGTGTGAAAGAGTTGAGCTGAAAAATTTCCTTAGAAAAATTCATGAGAATTATCAAATCGTGCCTATTGTGCCTTAAACTTCTAACAACATTTTCAAATATGAACATTTCACCTTAGGTACAATAGTTTGTACTTCTGTTAGTCTCCTGTTTTGGAAACAAATTTCACCCTCCAACATACATAAATATTTCTGGGTATTGCTATGGTTTATACCATACTATACGAGTTTCTAAATCGATTCCAAGCCTGTAACTGATCTGAAGTTTAAATTAATGTTTAATATGTATTCGGCCACCGTGAATGATCTAGCCGCATATCGATGGCCCGGATCTACTTTATCTCAACTGGTAGAGAGCTATCAATTTAATTTATCTTAAACGCCTAACTCAGCCGCGCACAATTATTTCATCTTATCTCAACGCTGTCAGACAAACTATCTTCTCTTGGCGTACTGTTCAAGAGTATCAGCTAATTTTTTTGCATATTTTCTTTGCACTTTTAGACACCTATTTTGATAAACAATATATTTTTCTGAAAATAATACAATATATGTAGTTTAGTTCGAGTTAAGATAGTTTATCGCACTCCTTATACCGTAGGAATTTTTCATCTGCGGTAACCACTAGTAAAATTTTCTGTAGAATATTTCAATTATCTATCCACTTTTTTAATTAACTTTCAGTAGCTTCATTAATAAACGAGTCACAAAGGCCCGCCAGATAGAAGTTAGGGTGCTAAAAAGTTGTGTCAAAAAATTTCTGGCTGCATTTCTTTGGAGGCCTCCGAAGATAATAATGACATTTGAACTCGAATTATACAAATAATTCAGGTGAACTAAAATGTTTATGACTGAAAAATGTTAACCTTAACACACTGTAACGAAAAATGTGATGGGATGGTGCTAAATCATCTCGGGATTTGACTGTTATCCAGAGATGCTACCGTTTCCAATTGGTGTGGCTGAGACCTTAATGCCCAACAACGCTTCATAGTTTTATTCAATACAAAATTTTTAGAATCATGTATAGAAAACACTGCTAAATAATGAATTAGAATAATTAGTGAAAAATAATGAGTTGACTAAAACTTCATTCAGTGAATAGCAAGACACAGTATATTCTCAAGTTAACGCGATCTCTCAAATATACATACATAATAAATTCGCAACAAAGAAAAACAACTCATTACACAATTTTTGCAGTCATATTCCACTGCCCAACAAGGGCTTAGTTTTTAACCATACAAGGTAACCTAAAGTTTGCCTAAGTGATCAATATAGATCGCATGTGAGCTTTGTGGCTGGTCCTTAGTGCTGCCAAAAGTGTAGATGGTATGGAGACACATTTTATACAAGTACACTATTGAGAATTTTAACAAATTTCTGTTACCCTTATTCGCAATATGTTTCAATAAGGAGAAGAACGTGAAATCAAAACAACTAAGTCGCGTTCTGCAAAACACTGCACAGCGACACGGAACATGTTCCTCATCATTTCCTACGTACGCATACGAGATTTGTAAAAAAAGAGATGACTATAACGAATTTTGTTTTTCTATTTACAGTAGAAGTAATTCGCCATCTAAAATATGAACTTTTGTCAGCGCTTTTTCCACTTATTGAAGTATTACTGATACGCGCTTTTCGGCATGGCCGTGAGCTTTTTTAGCTGTACACATACATACGTGGTGTTTATCTTCTCAGTAGTGGCAAATCTTCGCTCTTTTATGAGTACTTTCGATCTTGAGAACAGGAAAAAGTCTCAGGGGGCTAAGTTCAGTGAATAGATGATAGATGAATAGGATGATAGATTTACCAGGATTGGCCAATAACTATGGTGAAAACAAAATTGTGAGGAAACTTCGGGTACCACGTTACGGGGGGTGATTCGCCAGCCGAATTCTACCAAGGATTATAGATACCAGGTTTGCTCGCTAGGTATGGTGAAAAAAAATGTTGAGGAGAACTTTGGATTCTACGTCATTCGTTTTGGGTTGAATATGTGTGAAATTATCATTGCAGAATTCCATGGGAAAAAGATTTTTGGAGATGTACTGAGCGAATTCGACAGATATGCCGACGCCATTCGTTTTGGGCTTCCCTAAGCTAAAGCTAAATTTAGTGAAACCCAAAACGAATGACGTCGGCATATCTGTCATATTCGCTCAGAGCCGAATAACGGTCTCACCATAGAATTCTGCAGTGATAATTTCACACATATTCACGCACTCGTCCAATCAGTCGTTGTTCAGACAGGAACGAAGTGAAATTATGTTAATTTTTTTCGTATATCATTGCCACATTCTTAGTTTTTTCGTAAACAAACTGATTCATAGCTCTTGCTACGTCAGCCCATCAGCTGATTCTGTCAAATTCGCTGAGAGCTGACTAACGGTCTGATATTGGCCACGCCATTTCAAATCTTTTCACCATGAGTCATCATCATAAATTCCTAGAGTTCCAGTGTGGAACATAGGGCCACAACGAATTTCTTACTTTCGTGTCTGGTTTGCGCTAATCTCTTAACTTTATTCCAGCTTAGCTGCATGACGTAGGTTTCTAACTCCAGCAGTTGTCTCCAGGTATTCGCTGGTCTTCCACGTCTGCGTCTTTCTTGGGGATTCCAGTCAACGGCGGCCTTTGTTAAGTCACCATCTAGTCCTCTGCTTAGAGCATGGCCAATCCAGCCCCATTTTCTCTTTCGGATAATAGTATTGGATTCTGCGGGGTTCTGGCTCATAAGTTAGCTTTCGAGATAACATTTGGTCAGAATATTTTGAGAATTTCTCGAAGGTATCTGCGAATCACCATGAGTGAATAGCAAAAAATCACCAAGCACCCACCCACACACACACTTACACCCTTCATATCTCGTCAAAAACAAACTAAAAATACAAATGACTGATAATTTTAAAATATATTGGGGGCATGTGAAGGGGTGGGAGGGAATGGGAGACATAATAAAAAAATTGAAGTCGTAAATCGAATGTGCCCATGTATCCCATGAAGTTTGAAAAATCACAGTTTTTTTTAACAAATTTCGTATATAATTAGACTTTTCATTCAAAAAGCGACTTCTTTGTTGTTGGCGTCCAATTCATAAGCACTTTAGCCGTCCATCAGCTCCCAACGTTTCGATAGTCGCCTTGTCATACGAACATAATTGTGTAAAGGTCTCTAAAGCTCATATCTACCGTTATAAACATGTAAAGAATACAAATATACACACATAAAGAAATTTAAGCAAATAAACATATTTAAATATCATTTTAAATTGATAGCGTAAACATTATAATCATTTTGCAAGCCTCTGCATTTCGAAGCTGGCATCTTTCCTATACCCGAATTGTGTTTAAGCTCAACTATTTAATAACTACATCCACATATGTTAGTAATAATGCATCTATACACATAACTATAAGTTATTTATTCATTATTCTACTACAACATAAATATCTACTAAGTTCCAAAAGCTATCTTCGGTGTCCATAAAAAAATACAAACATACAGAACTGATTTTATGCATGTAAGTATCTAGCATACTCGTACATTTGTGCATATGTATTCGTTATTTAGAGTTAAGTGCATATCTAACGTCTTCGATAAATAAAAGTATTTAGTATTATTAATTGACAATACATACATACAGCAGTTATACGCATTAGTTGTGTACACGTGAAAAGTTTTAATGGTTTAGTAAATCTACACACATACATAAATAATGTTGATAAATGGTATTCATAAAAGATGTATTTAAAAGAAAAATTAAATAAATATATACACCATAACTACGAGTACATACAGATATACACATATATGTGCAGGTGAAGAACAAACAGCATTTTTAATGGTGTTGGTTATGTTTTTAATATTTAAATATTTTGCTTTAAAAGATTTGTATAGATTTAGTATTAATCTTAAAGTTAATAGGCTCATTGTTTAAGATGCTCTATAAGTTTTACTTAAAGAAGCTGATACAATAAATAATTATTATTATGCTGGTGCATAGACGACTAATGTATTAATATAATTATCACATATGTATGTTTTTATGTATGCGTGTTTTTAATTTATGATTTTTGATTACTGCATTGAGTTTGTAAAAACTTCAATGATTTTAAGTTGGTAGTTAAGCGCATTATAAATCTATGTATGTGTGCATATGTAGACTGTTAGTTGTGTGAATTTGTTATATAAAAATGAACTGTAGCTAAAGTGAAATATGAGTGATTAATAAAAAGCTCTTAAAGATGAAATAAATCCACATAAATCAATACAAAAAAAATTTATATTTTTTTTATTTGAATTATTGACATTAAACTACGTTGGAAATGCATGCCACATTCAATTCTTGCCATATTATACATTACCCTCTGTCTCGATGTGCGAACGCTGATCACGTGCAACTCATCTCATGCAATATAATGCGAATAATTACCACTCATCGCAGACCTCATGCGATAAGCTCAGAGCACACGGTTTATCTCATGCAATTAACTGCCTCTTTGACGGTTTGCCAGCTATACTCGTATCTTCATTTATACGAAATCTGTGCAGTAGCAACATTATAAAATCAAAAGAGAAATTTAAGAAAGAAGTGGTTCTTCCTATTTCATTAGCCTATTTAACGTGATTAGTGCATAAAGACAGCGAATAGATTGATTTACCGATATTTTCGTTTAATAAACTATTTTTTTGCTCGAAAAAGCAAGGTGTACTCTACTGTTTTGAATATGATATTCGGCATACGTCCGCCGCGGCTACGAATTACATGGTCTATTAGATCGGCGCAATTTTTGACTACTTTTTCCAATAAATCTGGTTATTAAATCTATCCCAATCAGCAAAAATGCGACGCCAACGATGGTCACATGGTTTCAATTCTTGCGCAAGCTATATTTTATAGGCACGTAGGCCAAGATACTTACGTAAAATTTTCCACTTGGTCGAAGGACAAAGGCCAACAAATCGAGTATGACGACAAATCGACATTTCGTCATCCAAATTTTTTCCAAATAAATTTCCAATATTTGGAAGGATTGTTCTGGCGTTAAACGATTAATGATGACTTGCCAAACCTTACTGAACAGAAATGTTAACACAGGAATGGAGTGTTCCGTTTTTAAATGGCAAGGACTTACAGAAAACTGACGTACTTCTGTTTTTTAACTATGCTCTTCGCTTGCGGCAGACATTTTGTATGTGAATTCCAAGCCGCAATTAGAGTCCTACTCTCGCTGATGGCACGTTGAAAGGTGGGATCCGTGCCAATTCAGCGAGCGCTAGGCATGTGCAACAATTTACAAGATCGCGATCACGTCTGTACCGAAAGCGTTCAAGAGGACTTCGAAGTACTTCTAACCAAACTCTCGAATATTGTGGTTGTCCTATCCGATGAAACGTGGAATTACTTAAAGTACCTTTTGCAGCGGCTGTCTGGAGAATAACGTGGGAGCACCTCGGCACCTTCTCCGTGGTTTTCCTGTTTTCACGGGACGAATATTTAGGCGCACACCTTAGAAGGTAACGAGGATGAAGTCTTGCGCATTTTCGAAGACTTAAGTGAGGATATTTTCACTGTATTTATATGCCAGTATGGTACAAGCTCCTCCAATGCTTTGATCTCCAATTGGATTAAGTTGAAATTAGCGATATTTGCAGCAAAAACCAAATAGTAAAAATATTATAAGTAGTTTCGGGAAAACAAATTAATTTTTTTTTGAGTAAAATTTTTCCCTAAGTAGCTTAGAACTATTTTATGGTCTATCTTTAGCTCCTGGCGATGCTACAACTACTAACATGCCGGTCAACTCCGTATATTTGTGTGATTTTATCGACATTTTCAACATTATCGACATTTTCTTTAACATCAAAAATGCCTGAAACCGAAATTAGTTGTTACAGTATCGGCACCATAAACACCATTCACGATTTCAGCGGCAATTTCGCCTTTATCAAAGAAAAACTATAAAATGTACAGAATTTTCTCTTTGTGGGCTTTCATTGTTAACGCCCTGTAACTCACAACTGAATGGAACAAACAAGAAACAGCAAACGAATTTTTTTAGTGCGAAATGTCACCTTGATAACGAGCATAAACTTTAAACTGTTTGATCGATACTCCACGAGATATCCATCACTAGAGCCATCTACTGAGAAAATAATAAATTTATTTTCCCTAAACTAATATAAAGTAGGGTTGTATTGTAACTATTGCAGACGTACCATTAAAATGTACTCAACCTTTTTAGAGGGCAGAAGAAATAGCAAGTGGTATCTTGACTTCAGTGCACGAGTATTTATTGTTGCTTTTGAGCTGATAAGCTCTTTTATCTTAGTGTCATGCCATTTTATCCATTTGAAAATGCCCCTAGTATTTCAAAGTCCAACACTACAGCATTCAACACTACGAGTATTATGAGATCTTAATATGTACCGCAAATTTTTAATATATTTTATTTTATTCAAAAGTATATATATATCTTTTTTTAAAAACTTGTTCTTTTTACACATAACTACTTCACACTACAACTAATTATACAACTTTATAAATATTCATACATACATCTTAAGTACTCTGTGGGTTCACTTACTTTACTTAGAGAGTTTCTATGCTGATTTTTCAGTGTTGAGATTTCATATACAAATGTATTTTTAAACTTTAAGACATAACACAGAGAAAAAATTTACGAAAAGTGAAATAGGATCGCATCGTACAGAAACAATTACTTTTCAAAAACTTTAATGTACTAGCCGCAATATGAACACTATAAATATATTAAAAACAAAAAGGCCCTCATGCACCAAAACCTTTTCACCCGTATTTGGATTCTTTCGATCTTCTATGCTGCCATGTGGTATCTCGTTATCTTCTATACTTTGCTCGATCTCTTCCAATGCCAGTGTGGTGGCTTCGTTAATAGTCCGCAATAACGGATAATTTGAATTTATACGCTTCGGCATAATTGCATATCCGTTGCTTTGCAGATATTTGTAGTCCGCATATATGTTCTCTTCTGGATCACAAACACCGCGAAAGTCATCGGTGTCTATGGACCATATCATGGTACCTGCAAGTTTTTTCTCAACAGCAAACTTTACTTTATTTGCAATGGAACGAGCGTTATCGAATGCCACCACTTGCACTAGGCCACTAAAGACATCGCGCTCGGAACGTGCTAGCATTTGTGAAGTTTTCGCATCCCAAGTTGTACTCCAACCGGAGGTTTTATTGCTCAGCATACTGCAGATTTCATTATATCCAAGGAAACCATCTTCACGCGTAAAGGGCCCTTGAAATGCGGTGCCATCGGTAACATCGCCCACATTGCCATCTCGCGGCGTCTTAAACGTCCGACCATAGAAGGGCAAGCCGAGGACGATTTTATTTGGCGGCGCACCCAATTTCAATAGATAGTCGATTGAAAACGCCTGTAATTGAAGTTTGGTGATTTCAGATAGAGTAATTATCTACACTTATGTGCATATATATATGTGCAAGTATACTTACCACGCTGTCACCCTCGGGAGCTGTGAGTGGTGAATTGTAGCCGACTTGTTTATCCCAGCTTCCGTGATAGTCGTAGCACATAATGTGCAAATAGTCGAGATAACGTGAAATTTGGCGCACATCATAGGCCTGGTCGATAACATTTTTGCCTGCACCGATCGCTGATGTCAACAACAAATTATATTTATCGAACTCATCTCTCAGCTCTTTTGTGAATTGCACGAAATTTTCACGATCTTGTGGACGGCCTCCACGCTGTGTTGGATACTCCCAATCAAGATCGAGGCCGTCGAAATTATATTTACGTATGAACGTAGTTACTTGTTTCACGAACCGACTACGTTGTTCTGCATTGGCTACCAACAAGGAATAATTCTTGGAACCCTCATTCCAACCGCCTATTGCCAAACTAACCTTCAAATGTGGGTGGGTGATTTTGAAACCCGTCAGGTGTTCGTAACCACCTTTACCGTAATCTTCCTTTAAGTCTTGCCATGGATCTAGAAAGTAATGTTAAAATAGTAGAGGCCAATATTTAATAACATCTTCCACCTACCCAAAGATTTAATGGCCGACTGCGTAATATCAAGGCCGGCAAAGGCATAGACTACATGCGTGCAAAGGTTTGGATCGAAATTATCGATTGCATACGCGCCATTGCCCGGACGATAGACAGCCCATGTAGAAATATAACACACCACCACTTTGCCATGTGTAGGTCCTGCATACATGGAAATGTTACGTACAAATGCGGTTAAAGAAGAAAAAATAAGCAAAAATGTATTAAATTTTAACTTCATTTACACTATGCGCCCTTCTTAAGTAGAAATTATACGATTACAATTTACCTGTTTTTGCTGATGTCCAGCACACGTTGGAAAGAATTACTAAAAGCGTAAATAAAACCTTATTTCCTGTGCTAAAATACGAGGAGGTCATCTGGAAATAAAAGTTCACAATAAAAAAATATTGACAGACTGTGATTTATGAGGGGAGGATATACACACATATAGGGCAGGTCGATTTAAAAATCGCTCATTGCTCTGTGAAAATCGTATTCTAGGGATCAAAATAAGAAACTTTGCCGAAGGAACCATACCTCTAAAACGAATTCTGATGTTCCCCATTTTAAAAATATCACCATTTTTGGCCTTTACATGAAAAAATCAGCTAAATGGATATGTTTTTTCTTTATTTTTATTTATTTATAATATTATTTATAATTTATTTATAATAATATCTATTTTTTCTCTTAAGAAATTTATTAAGTCAGAACATATGTAAATGAAAAAATTAATTTAAGTGAGTTATAGAAAAGAAACTAAAAAGTTCGACCCAAATTGGGGGACATCAGAATTCGTTTTAGAGGTATGGTTCCTTCGGCAAAGCTTCTTATTTTGATCCCTAGAATATTATTTTCACAGAGCAATGGGCGATTTTTTGCCTCCCACAAATCGACCCGGCCTAATATACATACGTACAAAAACCCAAACATACATACGTAAGTTGCAAAAGTTAATTTATCAAACAAACATTACTCCGTTCTTTAGTATTTCAGGAACTGATAAGCAGTTCCTAAAAGAATAAACGAGTATGATTAATAACTCAGGAATTTATGGTGTACGAGCATATCCTTAATCGTGGAACAAGGGAATAATTTACGAATATAACCGATATATCATTTAATGCTTCATATGCACAGGGGGTTCGAACGCGCGATCCAACGAACATTAGTCAAGTACTACACACTCGACTATGGCGGCCACCCTCTCTCAACAATAGATTATTATTTTTATTGTTTTTCAACTTACTTCTTATTTACTATTTCCTTCCTGCCTTAACTGTTATTTCCTGGCATCGGTGAGAGCGAAAATAAAAGGTATCGGCAATATCACGATTGTACGTATTCGTACATACAATATATGTGTGTATATGTATGTATGTACATTTATACGCAAACATATCATATCTTATATTGTCGAACTAAACTGGTTAAGGAGAAATCAATTAGCACAATACATTTTAAAAATGGAAGCTCTTGGGAGCAAATCATAAATACAAAATATATTTGCTTTCATACATACAGTAGTACAATACATGTACAAAACATGCACATGCATATATGCAAACATATGCATGCATATATTGGGGAGGCCGCCTGCCATTACATGTGAATTTATTACTACCATTACTGTACAATGTTTTTTTTGTTTGTTTTTTATTAAAATTATACTATCAATAATGGAATTGTGTCTTTTATCAAGACCAAACAGGAAGACGATATGGTATAAAGTTCGTGAAGGGCGAATCACCTCTCTGAAAGCTGTAATTGCCGAAACTCTGCGTTAATTGAAAACAACTTTTGCACGAACCACATCTTCATCTCAACGGCTGTATACAATTATATAGCAATAAAACTCCCACACCTAGCTATAGGAAGACCCGTGCGTGATTGTCGTGATGTCCGTGCATCTGGAAAGTGAGAGTTTGGAGTGTTGACATCATGGGTCAAATGCCGCCAGAAATGCCATTTCGGTTAAAAGCCATAATTACAAATTCTTTGTGGGCTGAAATTGAAAATATGAGCTTAAACGATTAGCGCGAAGGTCTCTCAAACAATCAGTTCAGAAATTCTGTTTTCAGGCATTTTGGCGATGTCAATTGACCGTCTCAGAGTTGCCATTGCAGGCTTTCTTGTGAAGCATTATACGGATAATCCAGAAACGATCCAAACCATTAATGAGAATATAGTCAGAAATATTCGCAAAGAGGAGTCAGAAAACGTTAACGAAACTCCACCCCGTGTTCCATAACTAACTCTAAGATTTGTTCTATCTAATAAAGTAATTTTATATAATAAAAAAACAGAAATTACTTGTATGTGTGTAAATATTTTATAATATGATGTTCGGTTGAGCTCCTCCTCCTATTTGTGGTATGTGTATTGATGCTTTTTCCACAAACGGAGTTTTACGATGCCTCTGAGAGAAGAAGAGAGAACTTTTTTTCACTCAGAAGTTTACCACTGCCTGCCGAGGGCGGCCGTTAAGAAGAAACTTTTCCTAATATTTGGCAGCTAAAGTTATTAATCCACCTGGAACATAAAACTATATCGAATCATTTAAAATGATTTCAAAATTTACAATTTTATGTAGGTCCCATTTCATTCTTCAGTGTACGTTACATTTTGATAAGAAACACTAAAGAATTTTAGGAAACTTTTTAAAATAAATGGAGTCACCCTAATATGTACGTATATGTATACATTCACAACTGGTTCATTAAATGTTCCAAGATCGGCTAGGCTCTTAATAAATTGAAATTAATTGTTAGATTCTTTATGCGAGTAGCTTCTTAAGTTGTGCGAGTATTAATAGCGACAAGAACAACAAAGTCAACTTACTTTGTTAATGTCATACAAAGTATATAATGTGATGAATAATCAAGAGAATAAAAAGTGAAAGAGCTTCTTGAATATGTAAGAAATAAGTAGGTAGGACAGCGAATCATAATTCAAAGAATTCTTTTACATTTATATTCTTATATATTCTGAATAAGCTCGTATTTAAAGCAAAGTTACATAACTCGACCGCGCATATCTCAAGAATGGATAGTTCGATTTAAGGGTTTTTTATTGTTGTAATGGGTGTTTTTTTAAAAGCTTGCAAAACATAAATATGGTTGGAATGAATTTTTTATATTATAATTTGGTAGATAATTTCATAGCATTTATTCTTTGAATATGATATCCGGAATAGTCCGACGCGGGTACTTTTCATTTTCCATTCGATCAGTCCAATAAGTGCCATTGTTGAGCGCGCTGCAGTATTTAGCTAATTAATTGATATTTGATGTTTGATATTTATCGTCGGACCAAAGTAACTTTTAACAGTATCAACATTTATAATTGGGAAAAATATTCTAGGAAATCTGAAAATTCGAAAACACTGATCTTAGTTTTGGTCGTAATATTAGTACTATATAATAGTTTGATGGGAATCGAGACTGCGGTTTCAAAGAGCTTCTACCATAATAACTACACTCACCCTCAGCGTACTCAAATACAGCTATCCTACGTATGAATTTTTTCAAATATTCAGTTAGAAAAAAAGATGTGAAGACTTAATTGCATTTTTCAAACCAAATAGAATACAAATGTATGCGAAAGTTTCATATTATTTCCGTTAATAAGTTTTAAGAAGTGTGCAGTCTTTAGATTGTTCTTATATTGAGTTTTGCACTTTCAATAATTCAATAAATTTATAACAAACATTTGATTATCTAATGTTCCCAGTGCATTCTATTTACAAAAAGATGTGAAAATGTTAAAAAAAGAAATGGTGAAAGCCCCAAAAGAAGCGTAAAACTGAAAATATGAATTTACCCAAAATAAAATTGCATCTTCTTAAGCTGAAATTAGTGGTGTTATAGCCATAATGCCATAGCCGTAACCATAACCATAGTCGCAACAATACAGCATGAGTCGATTAGTCATGCCAAGCCATAAACAACTGATATTGAAGTAGAATTAATTACAACATTTGTATTTTCTCATAAAGACACGGATAATTTTCCACTAAGTCAATTAGCTTTTCGTCATTCATTTCTAATTTTCAAATTTTTATCGCAAATAGCACAATAAATGTCAAGAATTTCACAGCTTCTTATGGTTATGGAAAAAAGCAAAATTCAATAGATACATACGGCTACGGTTATGGCTGTGGTGCGTGGTGTGGTGGTTTGATCATAACAGCTGAGTTCTATGGTCTGGTTATGGCTGAGGTATGGCACCACTAATTGCAGTTTCATTCGTACCATTTAGTGTTGCTAGGTATATATAATTGGCGCGTACACCCTTTTTGGGTGTTTGGCCGAGCTCCTCCTCCTATTTGTGGTGTGCGTCTTGATGTTGTTCCACAAATGGAGGGGCCTACAGTTTCAAGCCGACTCCGAACGGTAGATATTTTTATGAGGAGCTTTTTCATGGCAGAAATACACTCGGAGGTTTGCTATTGCCTGCCGAGGGGCGACCGGTATTAGAAAAATGTTTTTATCAATTTTGATTTCACCGATATTCGAACCAACGTTCTATCTGTGAATTTCAAATGGTAATCACGGACCAACCCATTCGGCTACGGCGGCCGCCGCAGATAGTCTTACATTCGTAAAAAAAGCGGAAGGCCAGTATTTAGAAGTGCATACGAATATGAAAAATTTATCTTGAGTTCAAATACTCCTCGTATGGTTAACTATGTAATGGGTTATTCAATAGGTGCGCTTCAACTTTTTTCCGATAGGGAGGGCGAACGACGCAATATTTTTTTTATTTTTCGCTTGTCATTTGTAAACTTCATTAGTATACATTTCATCATGGAACGCTACACACTTGAGCAACGATTGCAAATCGTGCAAATTTTTTATGAAAATAATCGTTCTGTTGCTGCTACTTTAAGAGCATTACGGACATTTTACGGTCCATTTAACAAGCCGTCCCGTTTTGGGGTTATGTGAAGTCATTGGTCTACAGTAACAAGCCGGCGACGATTTGTGAGCTCAGAGCCAATATTGAACGCGAAATTGCTGGAATTTCGGCCGATTTATGCAAAAGAGTGGTCGAAAATTGGGTTCAACGATTGGACTTCGTAAAACGTGCACGCGGTGGTCATGCAAAAGAAATCGAATTTCATACTTAAATGTATATGTTCAAACTCGATAATAAAAAAAAATTAGTTAAAAAAGTCAAACCGTTTGTGTTTTATTCAAAAAAGTTCAAAAATTGAAGCGCTCTTACTGAAACCCCCTATATATGTGGAATGTTCGCGTGTTGGAAAGCCGTCGGCTTCATTGAAACGAAGAATATGTTTTCATGATTCCCTCAACCTCTTTATCAAAATCGAAGTGTTTTAAAGAATATAAACGTTCGTTGGGAACATCTTAGTTTGTTTTATGTTATTTTTATAATGTAATTTCTATTATAAATTTATTTCAGAATAATCCAACTGAAAGGATGCTTTGCGCTACCTGTGCATTCATGCATGCTTAACGGAGTTCGAGAGGATGTTCAGGAGTCTTCGTTTCGGACAGGCGAGATTCCTTGGACCGCGTTAAAATTTGGTAACTTTTGTTGTTTCAACTCGTAACTTAAAAAAATAAGGGAAAAGAAAAAGGGAAGAAAAGGGGAATATGACGAAAGGAAAGGAATATCGTGCTCATGATCGGTCAGTAAGCTTTGTGTTTTCCTATGCAAATACATAGCAACCCAGTGGGTTATTGATTAGCGATAGATCTCAAACACCAAAATATTGGTTTTTTTATATAATTAACTTTTTTTAAGATCGAATAAAATTGATTCACTAAAAACCGATTTTTTGCAGCTCTCCAAGGTAGAACTTCTTGGTAAGAGATATTCTCCGTTGGATTCCAAGGCTGACATTATTGTCGGTGTTACTACGGGGGAACCCAGTATTCCGAGACGCGAAGCCGCTGACTCTTTCGCGTCTTTATCCAACTTAGATGTGGCAGAACTAAAAGTAGCATAATCAACTTGGCGCCTATGACATGTACGCCTCCGGGTCCCATCCAGCCATTCATTGATCTTACTTGTTATTATTCCCGCATTTTCAATGATTTTAAATACTATCGGTGGTCTTTTGAATAGAAATCACTTTTTGATGCATTTCCAAATGGTTTTCTATTTCACTGATTTCATTCGTATTTTCTATACGAAAAGGTTTAGAGAAGCATGCACTTATTTTCATATACTCATATATATTTATATATGTATATAAGCATTAATGTACCATCTTTGAACTGTAGTAAATAAATAAATATATACTATAGCATTGGTAAAACGCATTGACGTCAATCGTGCAAAATGATACTAATTATACCGGTAATATCATATTATTTTTTATTAAAAGTTTTGAAAAAATTTCGTTTTGATTTGTAATTGAAAAAGTGGCTAATACATTTCAGTATATAAAATATGCTCTTTAATTTATGTATATTTACATATAATATATATACTAATCAACTACATTTTCTATTCAGAGCAGCTAAAACAAAACACTTCTACACTTAAAAAACCGGAAATATAAGTTTCTTGATTAGTAACTTGATGAATACTGAATGTGAATGTGAAAAATACTGAAGATCACAAATAACGCCAAAGTGTGAAATAAGTAGTTTAAAAAGCAAAGTATGCTCGGAAAAAACTGCGGAAGTTTTTGGTTATAATAAAAGTAGAGCAGAAGAAGAAAAGAAAATACAATAAAAATCGGCATAAGTCAAGAAAAATTCATTTACGATTGTCGATCACTGCATTGCAAGTAAAGCGTTGCGCATGCGCCTCTATCCGGCAGGTGATTGCGTGGCGCATTCGCTAAAATAGCAATTACAGCACAGCACAAAAAACAAGGTATGTACTTAAGTATGTCTGCACTTGTATATTGCATACATATATACACATACACATACACACGTATGTGTATATGGAGTTAAAATGTATACGCACTTAAAGCCAATCTCTCCGCTTTATTCCTTTGATCAATTTAATTTAAAATATTTAACCATTCACTATTTTTACTTATTTCTATATGCGGAGAATAGAATTCTTTTTCTATATGTACTTTATATTTAATAGTTTCGTATCACCAAACAAAGAAAAACCACCAACAATGTATAATAACACGAGTAGTATGTACCTTTATGTATGTCTTATTTTTGGGAGTATTCCTTTTACACTAAATAATTATGATAAAAGCACCGCTACAAATCGGACACTGGCGACACAATTTGCACCGTATTTGCCGCTCTCTTAACGAAAACTGAATGTCCGACAGACTGGGCTTTGTCTTTGGCCGCGACTAACTATGTAGGTAGCTTTTAGATCAAACTCATTGCTGTTTGCATACACAATGAAATTGGTTCAAAAGTGAACGAAAAGTGTCGCTCTCTAGCCTAAGTCAAAGACAAGACCAACATATATGTACAGGGTGGCTGATGAATTTTGCTACATTAAGAAACTCAAATAACTTTTTTTTTAGTGTATGGAATTCATTTATTTTTTTTTTCAAGTTGAAGGTCATTAAATTTTATTAAATGTAGCTTAACTAGTTTTAAAAATAATTGAATTTAAATGCCTCCCATGCTCGTTGACACAAGTGCGGCATCTTAGTAAAAAGTTGTTCATTGCTGCTTTGAGAGTTGCGACAGGAATAGCCGCAATTGTTGCCCGAATGGATTGTTTTAGTTCATCCAAATTTGTTGGCTTTGTTTTATAAACTTCTTGTTTACATAAACCCCACAAGAAAAAGTCAGATGCAGTAAGGTCAGGCGACCTGGGGGGCCAACGAAATTCAGAGTTTCTTGAAATCAGTTTATTGGTAAATTTTCGTCGCAACTCTGTCATAACAGTCTGGGCTATGTGAGACGTTGCCCCATCTTGTTGAAACCACACAGAGTTGAAAGGAATTCTCTTTCGGCGTAGTTCTGGATAGAAAAATTCTTTCAGCATTTTAAATAACGGTCTCCAGTAACCGTAACGGAGTGACCATTTTCTTCAAAAACATAAGGCCCGACAATACAGCGTGAAGAAACCGCACACCACACTGTCACGCGAAGAGGATGCAATTCCGTCTCGTGGGTATCTGTGGATTAGAAGTACTCCATATTCGGCAATTTTGTTTGTTCACATTGCCGTTTAAATCGAAATGGGCCTCATCAGACATGAAAAGGCAGTTTAACATGTTTTGGTCTTCTTCCACCATTTGCAGAATCTTCTGGCAAAATTCCAAGCGAATCGGCAAGTCTGCTGCATTCAGTTTGTTAACCATTTGAATTTTGTAGGGAAATAAGTCTAAATCTTTGTGCATTATTGTTTGCAAATACTGTCGGCTGACACCAAGTTGAGCAGATAAGCTTCTTGTTGAAACCCTTGGATTGCTTTGTATAGCTGCAGCTACAGCAGCGATCGTTTCCTCCGTCCGAACTGGTGGGTTTCGATGATAAGGCCTTCTTGCGACTGTTCCTTGCTCAGCAAAATTATTCACCAGTCTCATTATGGTCCATCTGCTCGGGGGATCGCCGCCAAACATCCGCCTGTACTCTCTCTGTGCCAAAACTACGGACTCCAGTGCGTGATAGCGGTGGACTATCCAAATTCTTGTTTGCGTGTTCCAGTTATCCATTTTAATAAATTTTAAAGATCAATCTGCAAATTAAAACAAAAATGGAACAGATAACTTAAAAAGAAAAAAAGTTATTCAATTTTTTTTGGTAGCGTCTTTCATCAGCCACCCTGTATGTACGCTCATATATACTTATACAGGCGTATGCCAGCTGAGAATTGTCGTTGAGAGCCGGAATAGGCGGAGAACCATAAGTATCTCTTTGAACTCATTTAAAACATTTTGTAAAAGCGTTCCATTGCTGTTGCCCTAATTGGAAAATCATGCACTTATTATCTGATAAATCTACAATTTTTATTTTTTTATTCTCAATTTTTATTATTATAGATCTTATAGATATTTAGGTACATGTACATAGCTCGGGGTAGTTGTACGTGTGCTAATAATTTAACAGTCATGAGGATCCCTACTTCAAATAAGATATATGTTAAAAAATTCTGCAACTCTACCTTTGGGTCTTAATCTCTATAAACAACTGTAATTCAGTTAAAAAAAGCAGAAGAAAATTTAAAAAAATATACCCAAAAATTAGTTACACCAACTTTAATAAGTTCTGTATATTTAATTATTTTATTTCATTAAAACCAACATTTTTAATATAGTAACAATTTAATGGACACTTTATTTTAATTATTATACTCAAATACTTTGTCACAAAATTAGTTGTCAATATATAAAATATATTAGGTGCGCAGCTAAGTTCCCGCTGTTTGTCAATAGATGCCGCCAGCAGTGTGTGCTAGTCGATTCTAACATAACCTAAACGTCATAAACCAAGCTTAGACACATGATAAACAAACTGCGTCGACACATTAGTGATTTCGTTTTCGTATCATATACTTTTGGTTTTGGAAAATGTCTGATTTTGTGCCGAATAATCGACATTTGTGGGAAGCGTTGATTATTCTCCTTCATTCGAAAAAAAACGGCGGCTGAAGCGCATGGAGAGCTACAAAAAGTTTATGGAGATGCTGCTTTAAGCGAAACAACTTACCAAGATTAGTTCCGTCGCTTCAAAGACGGTGATTTTAATGTTGACGACGGTCCGCGTGAAGGAAGGCCAAAAATCTTCGAAGACGCTTCTCCAGATATTGCGCCGTCCGATTATCACCTGTTCAGATCGATGGCACATGGTCTAGCTGACCAGCAGTTCCATTCATATGAACACATCAAAAAATGGCTTGATCAGTGGATAGCCTCGCGACGATATACGAGATCTACTAGTAAGATGGGGAAAAGTAGTAGCCAGCGATGGGCAATACTTTCAATGATTCACTTGTAACCATTTTTTCAGAATAAAGTTGTATTTTCATCAAAAAAAAAAAAAAAAAAAACAGCGGTTGCTTTGTTGCGCACCTAATATATATATTTTTAATAAATTATGATTATTTCAAATGGCATGACTTTGCACAGAAATAGATATAGTCAATAAAAATTTAGAAAAAAACTCTTATTATTCCACCGCACCACATATTTTCTTATTTTTTTACTGTTTTTGTTTTTCCAAATTATTATATAAAATGATATAATACAGGGCTTCGGCAGCCCTTCCATGGAGTGAACAAAGTGTTAAACAAGTATGTATGTACATGGAATTTTCGCTGCTTCCTATTTCGTCTATTAGATACATATTTGTCTTCTGTGCTGGTGACTCGACAAATTTTAAAGAATTTAAAAGCAGCCATTATTCGTTACATGCAAACATATGCATGTACATATGTACAATTTTTATCATGATTGAACTTAAAAGTCGGTCCTTTTTATACCCGAAAGATTGCTAAATAACATTTGGAATTAAATTGAGATTTTCTCATGCTTTAAGGGCTTAGCTAAGGCTCACTTGAACGATCTTTAGAGTAGTAGTTGAATTTCGTAGGAGACATAGGATTCACATATTTATGTATAAGTATATGTATAGCTTCCGCTGACGTGGTTGGCATGCAAATCATTGAAATTTGTCAACAGTCAATGTTCACACCCGTCTCAAAGGCCACACAACAAGACTTTAGTAGAGGATTGGCCTAACTACCGCTATACAGAGTCAGTGTACTAATCTGGGTACCATACTCCATCTTTTCCGATTAATTCTGCTGCAAGAGTAATGCGCGATTGTTGCTTTGTACAATCTATCTGCAACTGTGGGTCCCCAATTTAGTTTTCTGTCCAGAAGAAAGCCTAGATACTTAGCTCTTTGTGGTACCCAAAGGTCTTTCCCCGCTAGGGAGATCTGTTAAGAACAGGTCTCTAACGTTATTTTAAGAATATTTCTTCGTATTCACTCCGGGCTCTGGACTGTTACACTAAAAGGAGAATCTTTTGAGAGATCTTTGCGGATTGCTATCACAATATTGTCGCCGTATGCCGTTATCTTTTCCTCAATATCTTCACGTTTAAGGAAAGACTGTTGATTGTCAGGTTCGACAGTAGTGATGAGATTACCCCACACTGAGCCGAATTCCTGGTGGTAATTTTTTGACAAATGTTGCACTTGATTCTGCGCTTATCGTCCGCCTGACAAGCATTCTCTCTATAAACGAGAATATTGTGAATGCGTCAGAGGATATGTTATTTAATGAAGCTTCGATGAAGAAATAAGGTTATATTATTTACAGTTATGTGATTTCCCATCTTTCCTCTGATAAAAGCATATAGCAATATCGCTCAAGGAATTTTAACAAGAATAATTATTCATTATAAAGAAAGACTAATCGACCTAAGGTCATTCAGTCTTAGACGTTCCGTGCTTTCTCCTTCAAGAATGAAAATCACTCTTATTTCAGCCCACTTTTTGGGGACGTAAATAAGCCGGATCGCCATTTAAAAGATAGACACAAGTTTGGTGGAAATCTTATATACATATAATATGTTGCAGGTCAGTAGGAACAATTCCAACTGGTTCCGGTAAATTGTAAGGGTGGAAGCTACTTTTAAGTTGTTTTTGGTTACAATATCCATTGGGGAATTTCCGTCGCCGTCTTAGACGTGTGCTGTGGCCCTGTTAAAAAACAAAGAACGGAAATGCGTCTGTATTGGTAATTCCAGTGTTTCATCACTTTTACCATTTCGACATTGTCTGTTGACCTCCGAAGTGTTTTCACCTTTTGACAAAAGTCTCTCCATGACGACGGCACACTTAAAACGAAACACCAGTTTTTTATTACTTATTAAAAAACAGATCAGTTTTACATTTAAGCCAACAAATAAACGTCTCTCTTTAATTCCCCTGAGTTCAATCACTGGAATGGTAAAAAAAGTCACAAACTAATAGCAACACAACTTGTTTGCTTTATTGAATCACTTCCCTTCACGTTTACACGTTCACATACTCAACTTAAAACAGAATACTTTCTGCCTAACAACTATCGTAATTTGTAGATGTGGCAACTCGTATCTTCTGGCAACTTCTGTTTTGACATCTGGTATTCATATATTTGTTTTAGTATCTCATTCGCTCGGTATCGAAAATAGTTTCGCGAGCATTCATGGTTTGTTAAAATACTTTAAAGATTGCGCCAAAACGATAAACGAATAAAGGGTGCCTCAAGCAGGTCCAGTATAACTGATGCGTAAGGCCCAAAGAATGCCCCAGGCTTACAAAATATAAGTCCTACATATGTATATACTATTTTATGTTAATAATTTTGAAAATAATAATTAGTTAATAGTTATGATAATAATTATGAACTTTTTAAAAGTAGCGAAAAATCTTTAATGTCTTAAGTGTTGAAATTATCCTCTGAATAAATATTTATTTGAATGAATAGTTTTTTGAAGGAGTCATCAAGTTCAGAAGGCAGTTTTTGTAAGCAGGTGCAACTCTACAACGAAAAAGTCACTATACTGTACAGTCAATAGCGCTTGCTGCGGTATAGTTTTTGACTGCAGCGTGCCGTCGCAAGATTGCTTCATCCGTAGGCTGTGACGTCAGTACAGAAAGAAAGCAAAGAGTAAAGCAACTGGTATAAATGAACATATATTAACAACGCTCTCGAAAAGGCTGGAAGGGAGGTTGGGTCAGTTTTGAGTAACCAAATAGAAAAAAAACAAAACGGTTGCTTTGGAGTTAGCGTCTCCAATAAGTAACTGTTGTGCAAGTAGTGAATATTTGCTTTAGCTCTCCTTCACTTTGTTAACTAAAAATTTTGACAACTATTGCAAATGCCAGTGGGAGGACGGAACGTTCCATTTTAAATTGTTTAAATTTTTCTTTTCGATTCCTTTCATTGTAACCGGCGCCTTATTTACCTTGAGTTTTAAGAAGACATTACATTATATATGACAATACTCTGAAGACAATTGAAAATACTTAGCGGCTGGGTAGTTATAAAGGCAATTCACCTTCAAGTAACCACCATTACTGTCGGTTACTTGCTTTGACTTACTGGTTACTTCTTTAGCGAATTACATTAATCTTTTCCCAAATTTAATGTCTTCCAACAGTGACGAATGAATAATTTTTTAGTAAAAAATAATGCACTTATTACTATTGTTTTGCAAAATTGTCCCATGTAAGCGCCTAGTTAGGTTTAATTATATCAGTGCTGCAAAGCGCTTTTACGAAAGAGAGGTTTTGATAATCTTACTCTAAATGTTTAAAAATATTAGTCATAATGAATTTATTACATTAGTGTGTATTACATCAATATTTACAATAATTGTTTTATAAAATCTTCGCACACGCCCGATAATCTAAATGTAAATTAAACGCCTGGTTTTAATTTTTCGTTACTCGACAGCGGGGGGCCGGCGCCTTAGGTTTGATAAATGACGGCGGCTAATATTTTTCAGTTGGCGTAGAGCTTCCGCAAAGAATTTTACAAAATTCGTCAAAAATATCGACACCATTTTTTTATAAAATTTGGCGTAGTATTTGTATATCCACAGGATTGTATCAGCGCACTGGTTTGTGTTTGTAACATATATAGCGTTTGGGAATTTTCTTTAAATAATAGATACTACACAAATATCAATTGAAGGATATTCGAAGTGAAAAGCAAAACACAACAGTCACGTACCTGTACGTTCGCATTAAAATCTCCTCGGCAGCAGAACATCTGATGGTGTAATAAATAAAGCATTTACAGCTAAAGAATTAGACAATTCATAATTATAATAAAAAAATGAAAAATTTATAGGTTTGCTTGAAACATGGACAAACAGGAGCAATTATCGGATGCCAAAGAAATGTCATGTAATAAGAGCACATCAGCTGTAGGCTGCGCCGATGACGGCAAAGAAATCACCATGGAAACAGTGGAGATACTGCTAACGGCTGCAGTCACGGAGCAGACGGATGATAACTTTAGTGAAAGGTACGTGTGTTCTTGAGGGTTGAGGAGCTAATTGCTATTGCCAGTTGATTATTTTATACAAATCGGGTACACAAATACATACATTTATTTCGTGTATAGAATGCATTCTATGAAAACCGAGATATGAGTTTATATATATGTATATATAATTGGCGCGTACACCCTTTTTGGTTGTTTGGCCGAGCTCCTCCTCTTATTTGTGGTGTGCGTCTTGATGTTCTTCCGCAACTAGAGGGATTACAGTTTTAAGCCGACTCCGAACGGCAAATAATTTTTATGAGGAGCTTTTTCATGGCAGAAATACACTCGGAGGTTTGCCATTGCCCTCCGAGGGGCGACCGCTATTAGAAAAAACTTTTTCTTAATTTTGGTGTTTCACCGAGATTCGAACCAACGTTCTCTCTCTAGATTCCGAATGGTACTCACGCACAAACTCATGCCGCCGAGATATGAGTTTATTCGCCTTAAAACCCAGTTCTTCTTAAACACTTTAAAGAATGACTAATATATGTTAAAAAGCACACACACGTCGTTCCCACTATAGTCGGTTCTACGTAACCGGAACTACCCGGATTTATATCCGGCCAATGACAGTCACTTCAGCAGCATTCCCTGTATATATTGTACAGAGAATGTTTATGCTGCTACAACAACAACAACAACTAATATATGTTGCAAAAACCTTTGTTTCAATTAATCCACTATTTACTTTAAAATAAAATTCTAAACTTAGAGGCAGTAAAATCCTAAATACTTCTATTACGTAGAAACTTGCAAATGCCAAATGTATTTATTTTTCACTTTTAAGTGATTCTCGTTCAACACCGACAAAAAACGACAAAAGCAGTAGCGATAGTGGCGTTTGTGTAAATATGGAAGAGCGATCAACTTCGAACAAAGTCGATATAGATACAAAAGAAATGAACGCAATGGAAACAGCTAGCAGTATTGACCAAATTAGTTCACCTCTTCTCAGTTCCGATAATAATATTGAGCTCAGTTCTACAATGAATGAGAACTCAGCAACTACAAGTCATGATAGCATGAAGATGGAACAAATAAAAAATGGGATAAAAAAAGACGATGACGGAGAACCAATCGCCGCTAGGACCATGATGGAAGATGGATGGATGGATGTTGAACCTAGTATAAACAGTAATGTTTCTGATTTATTCAGATGGCCACGACATATACGTCGAGGTGCACGTAATTACCGACATAGTGCACAAGACGATGGGAACGAAGAAGATGCCACTGGTAGAAATTCGTTCACCGTGGATGGGACTGAGGAGGAGCAAATGGTAAGCGAATTTAGAAAGAAAAGAGAATCAAACGTATTGATATTGATGCACGCCCTTAGCCGTTACTCTCGGACATATCAACTCTAACCGAAAGAGAAGTAGGCCCAATTAATGTTGACACCTCGATGCCAAACGAAAGGGCGAATGTAAGTAATAATAATATTAAGTATG